>NC_056544.1:11294154-11919154 GCF_910596095.1 Thunnus maccoyii
GGTGTTCATTTAAAGGGGACCTATGATGCTTTTGTGTTTTTCTGTTATTTATATACTGTTATGATGTCGGATATCTATGTTACACATGGCCAAAATTTCCAAACTTGAGGTTAACGTGTGTAGAAATGCTCACTGCAAGACAAAAGCATCAACCTGCTCTGAACTTTGTTTGTGGAGTTTTTTTGTATCTTCCTCATGAGCTGACGTCAAATTGTTGCGCATGCCTGTAAACAGCCATCTGTTCCATAGTCTTGGTTTCATTGTTTGTTGGAAGTCGGAAGTCGGAAGTCGGCTGTGACACAGCTTTCGGAAGCTAACCAATCAGAACGGAGTGGGCTGATCAGGAGGGGGGAGGAGCTAAAATGGCCTGTTTTAGACAGAGGCTGAACTGAGGGGCTGCATAAAGAGCTAGTATAAGATAAATAAGGATTTTTCTGAAATGTGAATCATGCAAAGCTACTCCAGTGGAATCCCAGAATAAAAATATGAGTATGAGCTGGAAATGAGCATAATAGGTCCCCATTAAAATGTGAAATATATTCTGCAAAATCCCTGAGGGTGTCACTTTCTGAGTTAATTGATCAACATGTTGTAGCAGGAAAAGCACAGGTGTGACTAATAACATTAATTAAGGCTGCATTTAATTTATTGTTAACGCTGACTCACTGACATTGTTGACTGGGACACTTAAAGGAACAGGAATCATTTACGTTCACAGTTACACCCGTGCTATGAAAGTCAAATTTTCAATCAATCAGACTTTGAAATGTACATCTAACATACTGTTAACACCTCATCACACACCCAACACACAAAAAAATACATGAGTTATAATTATGACACACCTACAAACCAGCACCCTTCCTGATATGTTTAATGAGAACGCATATCTCCCTGCAGCTCTTAATGACTTTTCCAGCAAATCCTGGGTTACCTTTCTGCTCAATCACAAGACAGTCATGAACTCCATTCAATTTTGAAACCTCAGTGGCTGTGCAGTCAGATAACTGGAAATGAGGAACATATGTACAGATGGTATTAATCTGAGAAGTGAGCTGGGAAGGTGACACAACCCAAGACATGGTTTACAGTATGTGTGTGAAATTGAGTACCCTATCTGATGATGGTTTTTGTTCCTCCTTATTGCTTTCAATTGTCAGTTTTCCTTTTCCAAATTGGTCAGAATCCTTATGCAAGATTATTTACTATATTCAAATGTATTTGAATATGTATTTCTGGCAAAGAGAAGTGGAAAAAAATTACATAAAATATTCCCAAATGGAAAAGATCACAGATCACTCTCTATCCATGGGAACCAGAGGTTTACTGCTCTAACAGGCTCTAGCACCTGTTTTTTTTCTTTCTCTTTCCTCCCTCTTTCCATCCCCTCGTACATGACTTAGTCTGGGGGCTGCACTGGGATTTACAGATGTGTTTGGAATCTGGGTAAAAGGTCAGCATGCCGGCTAAAATGGGAGCGGCCATTTTGGGAAATTAAATAAGCAGCTGTGGCGAGGTGTAGATCCGGTGGTGATCAGTAACATGCAGCCGGCCGGGAGGACGCAAAGGAGACAAATTCCAACAACCCTTGTTCGTTATCACAGACATTATTTATTTCATCCACTTGTTTAGTCTGTCCTAAAGTAAATATTATACTGTCTGCGGACAGACTAGTTGGCTATTGGACATTCTTATTTAAGCTGATTTTATTCTTCTCTTCACCATGATGAAATCCAGTGGTGGAAAGCAACTAATTATATTCACTCAAATACTGTAATTAAGTACAATGCTGAAGTACTTTTTTGCGAGAATTTCCAATTCATGCTACTTTACACTTTTACTCCACTACATTTTGAGACAGAAATATTGTACTTTATAATCTATTACAATTATTTAATAGCAGTTACTTTGCAGATGTTTAAGAAATTACATGCAAAACATGTGATCTGAAAAAATATAGTACATCAAACAATCCAACAGTATATTGATAATGATGAAATATTATTAATATTTTGCTCTACCTCAACCATGTACATTAAAACGTTGCTTCAAGGTTAATGCATCTGTAATAATAATCCAATATAACATAAGATGACTGAAAGAGACTATTCTGCATAATGAGTACCCTCCTTTTACTTTTAAGTACATTTAATAATAATAATATTTCAGTTCTTTTTCATGTACTGGAGTATGTTTACACTGTGGTATTACTACTTTTTTCTTAAATAAAAGATCAGAATACTTCTGACATACTGGTCTGAAACACATGACAATATAATATTGGATTATTATGCAAGTCTGTTTGTGAGGTAATGATGGAAACAACTGACTCATCCCATCATTACAACGTGGTTACAGTATCAAGAAAAACCAGATTTCTCCCTGACAGTTCACATCATGTCAGCGTCAACCTCGCACCACAAAATCCAGATCTATCGCAGTTCTCCAAATTGACCTAAGGTCTTCATACATTGTACTTCACCAAGCTCTGAAACAACCAGCCTCTCAATGCATGAGATAGAATGAAAAAAAGAAGAAACAGAAATGAAGGCCTGCAGTTTCTCTTTCACATCCTTTTTTACATCCTTACGCTGCACTCACATCCCTGCCAAGTTCTGCAATGTCCCATAAGAATGCAACAAGGCACGTACGTTCTTTGCATGTAAGATCATGACGTTCGTGTACCAGACATTCATCAAGTTCAACTTTTGCATTTGTTGGCTCAAACCGGTCTCTATTCTATTTGGTTTCGTCCATTCAATGATAATCCTGCAGTACAGTAGTTAAAAGGATATGAATCAGCATCACAAACGATACACCAGTCTGGAGAAGATTACTTGAAGAAAACCTTATTTTTAACTGGAACTGAGTAGTCGCTGGCCTTCCAAGTGGAAAACCCCTCCTGCCAAGGCTTTAACGAATATAACGCATGTTTGTTACATTCCAGACACATAAGTGAGGGCCCTGTAATTCCTTCGCACTGAGTTTCCCCTCTCAGCACTGTCATCAGTCTCCCAGTTACCTTTCACCTACTTAGTCTGGGCTGCAGACAGGAGAGGGTTAAACCAGTTCCTTCTTTGTGGTCTGGCCCCGCATCACGTATGGCCTGCGAGCTCCTCGGCAGAGGTTGTTAAAAAACCCTACGGCCCGTAATGTGGCCATTCTCTGTGCTGTGAACTTTCCCCTAATTCTCACAGTCAACCAGCCTCCCAGCAGCAGATCTTTGCCGAGGATCACCTCAGGCCAAATTGTACGAATTTTCCTGACATGCTCGACATTGTCTCTGACTTCATTTATTCCTCACCATATCCCAAGAAAGATTATAGGAAGTGCTGTTTGCACAACTGCAAATTTGTAATCATGATCTAATATCTGAATCAGTAGTATAAGAATATGATATAACAGTATAATAATGATAACAGGTATGCTACATTCAGTGGAATCAATTAAGGATTAGGGGAGTAACCATTTTTACTGCTTTAAGATTAAGTTGGCATTGTCTACAATACAGAATTCGTCTTGAATTTCTTTTTGTTTTGTTTTTGATTCATTAATTATCACTATTTTGACTGAATTCTCTCTCTGTCTTGTTAGTAGTGTTTGCAGTAGTGTTATTTTTAGTAGTAGTAGATAGTCTAATATGCTGTTTCCTTGATAACATAAATTTGAATTACACTACTTTACTAATTACTGCCTTTATCATACCCCTGAAACTAAAACTAATTATCCAAATAATCTCAAAAACATATATTTAGAGTCAGAAAATAGACTAATAGCAAGATCCATAGAACTGAATTTCATCAGTTTGTAACAATGAAATACATAAAGGACTCCACTTAATGACTGTGTGAATTAATGACATGAGGAACAGATTGAGATACTCTCCTCAGATGGTGATGACTCTGCTCTGTAAAAGCCTGGGCTTCATCTTTCATGCCATCAGTGTGGGTGGTCCACTTACAGCCCGTAATGGCATTTATCGCTTTCACTGTCATAATAGAGCTGAGTACATTTGCTTTTATACCTCAGTTTAAATCAGACCGATTTACAGTAAATGATGTCCCCTGATATTTTAAAATCCCTCATAAAAAGCGGCTGCACATGACAGGTTGTTTTCTTCACATCTTATTGTGATATTAAATGACCTCCTCAAACACATCTCCACTCTCTGTTCCATGACCTTTAATCAGGTTTCTGATATCATTATCAAATTCCTGTGATGTTGAAGGCATTAGCTCACGTAGTCAGAGTGACTATACAGATCATAGTAAGTGTTCATTTAACAATATATCTCAATTTGTGCTAGTAAAAGTTTGACATTTCCAGTATTTCACTGCAGGGGATATCAAATGTTTAGTTTCATCCTGTAGATAATGTAGTCCCTGTCTCCCACTGTGCTGAGATGAAAGACAATCTTTTTGTTATATCACATCCCTCCTCCGCCTCTGACATGAATAGTTAACAGAGAGAGAGGTGGAGGAGGGACAGAAACCTGAGAGTAACTGCACCCCTCCCTCTCCTCGGCTGGCCAATGGCAAGCAGCTTACAGCTCAGAGTTGAGGGCTGTTAAACTATATAACAGTTGTGCTGTAGGCTGTTCAGCCAGGAGCCTGAGCTCTCAAATCCAACTCAAGAAGACAGAGCGGGACGCTTCTGCAACCAGACAACACACCACTTAAAGAAAGATTTCAACAATTAAGCAAGACTGCAGCAATGAAGACGACACTGGCAACTCTGACTCTGTGCCTGGTGGTGCTTATGGCTACAGGTTTCCCATTCGAGAGGAAAGGGGGATCGACCTCCGGCGGCAGTGCCAAGGAGAAGCGTGTACAGTACGCGGCATGGGATGACGTGAATGTCATTGCCCATGGGCTGCTGCAGCTGGGCCAGGGGCTGAAGGAGCATGTGGACAAAACCAAAGTCCAAATGAGGGACATTTCCACCAAGCTGAAGGTGTTCAATCGCACAGTGACCGAGCTGGGGAAGGAAAGCCAGAGGCTGCGAGTGGAGGGGGAGACCCTGAAGGCTCGAGCCCAGGGACTGGAGGACAGAGAGGGTCAGCTGCTGAATGTCACAGCCGGGCTGAGAGAGAAGGCAGAGGAGATGCAGCAGGAGAGGAGGACGATGAGTGAGAGGATGAGCCGGCTAGAGGAGAAGGTGGACAGCATGCTGCAGGGAGACGCAGTGCTGCCTGACTCGAATACTGGCAACAGTGCTGCCAAGAACAACAGTGATGCTCGCAATGTCCAGGTAAGAATGAAAGAGTTTCTATCTTTGGGTTTTGATGGTAACTTGTTTGCGAAGGTATGAGCATGTTAAGATAAGAGGAGTGATACTGGACAGTGAGTTAGTTGGAGAGGATAATGAAAGTCATTCATTGCCCAAAGAGGTTTTCCACTGTATGGAACATATATACACATAATTCCTACACTTGTTACATCAAAATACAATTAAATACAATCAAGCCAGACAAACTTCTAAATGCTGCTGCACTGCAGTAGACGGTTAAAGGGACTCTTTGTTAGTGAATTTACAGTATATAGGGACAGTTGGCTTTTATGATCAGGCCCTTTCTGTGAGCTCAAAGGCACTAAATCAAAAAGCACAGAGTGCAAGCAGTGGGTGGTGGATGTGAGTGGAGGGGGGTTGGTTAACAAGCCTGCATGGCGTGGAGGAAGAGCGTGCAGTACGTGCAGGGAAACACTAAAGGCTGCCAGACAAAGGGATATGCATGTATCAGCTGCAAGAATGTGCAGATCATTTTTAACAGCTGTCAAATTTTACAGCCTGGTTAGTGTTAGTCCATATAAAACAGTTGAAAGGGGCTTACATGAGCGCTGTTTTTTTTTCTTGTGCACCTCTCCATTTACAAAGCAGTATGTGAACCTGAAAGGCTTTATAGTGGGATGGAAAATCCCGCGCTAAGAGGGAGTTATGTAACCATCCTACAGCTGGTTGGAAAGGAGAAGTCCTTGTCATTGAGGGGTGGAAATGTGTCTAGGATCTATGTCTCAGACTTTTCAGTGAAACCCAGCAGGTGGCCCATTTGTTGTGTAAATTCTGATGCTTCTTTAGTGATGTCTTCTAAAGTACTGCTGCGCCGTACTTTACGCACAGGCGCGGTGTGGAATAAAGTTGATAAAATGCTAAATGTGTGGTACCTTTGTGTTGTTTTTTTCTGTCAGCTGATGCTGGAGGCTCAAAACAGACGCATTGATGATCTGATGGAGCGGATCAGACTGCAGCAGGAGAAGCTTGACAAGCAAAATGTGCGCATCAGAACCCTGCAAAGTCAGGTGAGGAAGCGTTGCAATCACCCATACAGTTTGTAATCACACGCTCTGCATTTCCTTGTGATAATAATTTACTCTACCGTGTGTTTATTTTCTTAAACAAAATCTGCAATCTCATTTTTGATTCGAAACATTTTTTTTTCAGATCCAGCAGTCAAGACAGAGAGCATCCCCGCCGAGCAGCGACACTGACGGCTCTGTGCAAAGTCGCGACCCGGAGCAGCGCGACTCACCAGTCGGTAAGTAAAGCCAGAAAGCGTCCAAAATCTCCTTTGACAGCGTCTTAAGTCGACGGGACAAAATCAGACGCTAAATGTGGCGGGCCATCTGTTTAGTAAGGCCATAAAGAAGCTTAAATCACTAGCAATTAAAATCAAGGAATCTAATCAATTTGGGACACGCTTCTCTGCTCAGCGTGACTCCAGAAGTATCAACTGGTGGACTTTAGACATATGCTGCGCATCTTAACGACATTATTTTAACTAATATAGGATAGCATAACACAATGACATGAGTAAAAAAAAATGAGGATTCGTTATTTAGAAATACATAAATTAGGCCTCCTGCTTTTCAGAACTAAAAACTATAAAATATACATCATTCATCTTTTATTATAGCCTTATTTCAATCACCACAGAAGAGACTCATCCATTGAGACAAATAGTAGAGAAAAGGGGAAATTAACATTGTCAGTTGAGTCAGTGCCCTTTATACTGTGGCTTACAGTAATTGTAACAGTCAGTAAATGATGCCCTCAGTCTGCAGCCATGCCAAGCAGCTGCTGTTCCCATCTGAACTGAATCATGACTGGACCAACAGTCATAATGCCTGCTTTCATCCAGGCTGGATAAAGACCCACTGGGGAAGAGTCGAGACACACTTTCAGCTTTCTCAGCCCACCACTTTTTGGTCTTACTTTAGTAGCATTCAGGGATGCAAAACAAAAAAATCTTTACATATTGAACAAAGAAAGCCTGTTTTTAAAAAAATATTTTTAAGAGTGTATGAGCAAGTTTCAGTAATAATATAAAAATCTGGGATAAATTGCAATAAATTTGAGCTCACACCTTATTTCTGATGGTCATGGATGAGAAGTAGGTGAAAGGTGAACATGGCTGAGGCAACAGTTGAGTTCAGTCAGCCAGTACAAATCACAATAACACCTCACACCTCTGACATCAGCAGGATTTTAGGAATGAGTAAAACAGAAACAAGTTTCTCTGGCAAGGTTTCAACTGGGGGAAAGTTCGCTGGGCTCTGAGAGCGTTCAGTCCGGGTCACACAACAGGATTACTCACACAGATCATTTCTGTGGTGGTGCTGGTGGTAGTGGTGGTGGTGGTGGTGGTGGTGGGGGTGGGGGGTGGGGGGTGGGGGGACCTGGAAAGAAGAGGGGAGGCTTTGTACAAATCCAGCATGCAGTGTTCCTCAGATTACTGTACTTGTGCCTGTGCAGAAAAAAAAGGAGGGAAAACGTGGAGGAAACAGGGAAAAGACGGTCTAAATTTATCTGTGAACTTTGTACAGATATCCTCCACTGTTTTGAAGACACTCGCCTCCTCCCTTCTTTTTTTTAAAGGACATCCCACCTTTGGTGTACAACAAACACTTGTACATCCCTCAAAAATGAGCAACCTTTCCCCTAGATCTGTCACGGAGTCAGACATCCCTCCTCCTCCTCCTCCTCCTCCTCCTCCTCAGTCATCCTCTCCTCTCCTCCCCCATCCCTTCACACAAAACCCCCACCACCATCTCCTCCTTCTCTCCCATTGTAATGAATAAGAAGTGTGCCAAAGTTCAGGAGAACCCCTGACCCTGAGGCACACTACAGCCACAACTGGCCACCAAGAGTTCATGCCTCTAGAGTAAAAGTCATTCCAGACTAATGAGGTTTTGTTCTGTTTTGTTCCGCAGTCACCTGGCATGCTTCCACTGAAGCAATGAGCAGGAGCCAACAAAAAAGCACATTTTTTATAACATTTATTATTGCTTCTTGTGTGAAGATGCTAAACTGCCTCATGTGATGATATCATCCTTTTTTATGGATTATGGGAGGGATGCTATTAGTCTTGTGCCTTTTGAAGCACATGACAGCTCCAGTTGCCTCCTGCTTTGTATCGCTGCCTTCTCCAATGTCCCTTTACAGCAGCAGCCCCTATCCCCCCCTCACCACCCTTTGATCACTCCCCATGCATGCACCAGCCATGCACCAGCCATGCACCAGCCATGCACGCCTACGTCACCGACTGGCTGCTTTGCACGTGAGGGATGTGTGACAAGCCAAAGAGGTGGGGGGGAGGTGGATGAGACGAGGGGGAAAAGGGGGTTGAGGAATGTAAGGGTAGTAGTGTGTAACTCAATAGCCTGGAAGGCCAAGCAGCAGTAAAGAGGCAAGTCTGCTTGGGAACTGGGAGAAGGGTTATATTTATAATTGAGAGGGAAGCTCTCACTTGCTCCCTCCCTTGTTAAGACTGGGTCGAAGGCCCTATCGGGGACACATTTATATCTCCAGACTTCCTGATAAGCTCACTTAGAATGATAGTGTTATTTGCAAACACTGTGCTCTCGTAGTGCAGGGAAACCTATCGCTGAGAGGTGAATGACCTACTTATGAAAACTGGGTAGAGTAAAAAAAAGTCCAGAATCACAAATGCCTCTTAAAAATAACTCACACGCCGATTTCTACAATTGCCTCAAAACAAGAAAGATGGAAGAAAATAGAGATTAAACAGCAGTTAAACTTCTTGATGTGGCTCCTGCAGAACAGGTGCACTTGGAATTAGCCAGCGAGCTTTCAGCCTCATTTTCACAAACAACTTTTGCCCAGTTTATCACAGTGACAGTGCAAAGTTCAAGGGGGGTTAAAGATGAAGAAAAACACATCTGTTAAATGTGTCATGTATAAGTAGTATGGCTGGCAGTGTAGAGGAAAGGTGATAGCGCTGTTTGGATTGTGGGGCCTTGCAGTGATATGGAGCAGTTTGTCTCAACATTGTTGTGTTTTTTTTTTCTTTTTGTTCTTCTTCTAGAAATGGCATCAGACTGTCATGAGCTGTTCCTGAGAGGAGAGACCACCAGCGGGGTCTACACCATCCAACCAATAAACGCAGAGCCCTTTAAAGTCTTCTGTGAGATGACAGCTGGTAAGCAGAGTCAATGTTTTTCACCAGCCTCATTTGCTTTAGCATATAATTGCTAACTACTCAGACATCAGGTCACCAACATCAAACAAAGGAATAGTTCAAAGTTCTAAACTGCACAATAAGCTGCTGTTTTGGCTTTTTCTGATTAGTTCTTTTTCTCTCTTTCTGACCAGATGGTGGATGGACAGTGATCCAAAGGCGTCAGGACGGCTCAGTGAACTTTGACCAGCTATGGCAGGCCTACGAGAAAGGCTTTGGCAACCTGAATGGTAAGTGCTCTTTTCAGTCTCACTCTCGCTAACTCCAGCACTGGACTGGACAAGTGTTAGCTTGCCAGATTAGTGATTGTTCACACAACTTTACTGTGTCTATAACCACTGCATCAGGGAGCAGGAGCTGGCTTCCAAAAGCATCTTATCACTGATAAGCTTGAAATGGATTTACTTGCTTTGATTGATTTCACTGATTAAAATTCAGTTTGAGGATTAGTGGATACTTTTCTCACTGCTTCTTTTCCTCTTCTCATCTTCTCCAGGAGAGTTCTGGTTGGGTCTTGAAAAGATCCATTCCATTGCCAAAGTTGGCGGATACACCCTCAAAATCAAGTTCTCTGACTGGGGGGATGACTTTGCATCCGTCCACCTCCCCTTCCAACTTGGTGGACAGGAAACCAAATATTCACTGCAGATTGAGGAGACCGGCACTTTCAGCACTCTGGAGAGTTCTCTGGGGACTGATGCCACATCCGGCCTGCCATTCTCCACCCGCGACCAAGACAATGACCAGAAAAATGACACCAACTGTGCCAAGCACCTCTCCGGTAAATGCCTCTAGTGTTAGATCTCCAGAGACCGACGTGTTATAGAGCTCAAATATGGATTGATAAAAACTCAGCATCTAACCTGACATTATCCTTTGTCCTCGCAGGTGGCTGGTGGTTCAGTAACTGTGGTCGCTCCAACCTAAACGGAAGATACTTCCAGAGCCCTCCTCCCAAGCAGCGGCACCAGAGGAAGCAGGGCATCTTCTGGAAGACCTGGAGGGGCCGCTACTACCCCCTTAAGTCCAGCATGATGATGATTGCCCCCGCTGCAGTTGAAAACAAGTCATAAAGAATAAAGACAGACAGGATGAAACATTTAAGACAAAGAGAGGGGGAGAAAGAAGTAGATGTTGGACTATTCTTTCTTTTCTTGGTGCTTGGTTGATGAGGTAGAGGTTTCCATTCCCCTGGTTTTCTCCCTGCGAGGAAGACTTCATACCACAGCCAAGCCCAAAGGCTCAAAAATAGAAGCACAAAGAACTCACATCAAATGAGTTCCACGTTTCCACTGCTCTGTTCTCCGAGAGACGAGCAGTTTCCCTCCCTGCACCTAGAGCCACAGATGGAAGAAGAGACAGAAATAAAACGTGCATAAAATGTGCAGTGGAAATTTTTTTTACATGCTGTACCATTACAGTTGTTTCCTTCTGTTGGCGTGAAGGAGGGGGCCCCTGGCAAGGACAGTGTCACAGAGCAAGTCCTGGCCTGTCTGCAGTGCTGTAAGCCACAAAGAATTCCCAGCAAGTCAAGACTCATCACCAGACATGTGGTGTCATCTGTGTATGTGGGCTGTTGTTGAGTTTGAATGTGGTTTTGTAGCAAGTAAACAGCATAGTCAGCACAAAAACTTCTTAAGAACTGTTCTTATTTGGTAAAAGATGGATGTAGGGAGTAAAACGCAGGCTGATTAAGCAAACCTTTTAAACTCAATGGTGCGGACCAAATGGTGACTTAATTAAAACAAAGTCGTTTTCCACATGAACATGATGAGATTAGTGTTCAAAAGCATTATGTAAAGTTATAAATCACTGTAAACTAGGATTACAATGTAGAAACTGTGTCAAGACTGAAAGCAGTTCTTTCTCAGAACTTCATTGGGCACTGAAAACCATTCCAGCCTTTGTACAATATATTTTCTGCCTGCAATTTTGAATCAAATCAGCATATACTTCACTGACTTTATTTTTTCTGTGGAGATTTTAATGATTTTAAGTCATATTGACTTATTTTAAGAGGAGAGACATAATTTTGTAAATAGTGTATGAAGGAATGTCACCTGTGTTTTCAGAAATATAACTGTTACCCATTTGTTGTGTGTTATCTGTGTCCTTGTGACTTGAGAGTTTGTTATTGTAGATGTTCCCTTTTCTTATTTAAATGCTGTAAAGAATCAATATATATATTTCTGGTGCTGCCTGTTTGTAATTTATATTGTCTTTGTTGTGTTTACCAGATGTAAAATTGTTTTTTAAGAGAAAATAACCATTTTATGGCCATAAGAAGCCAATAAAATTGATTTAAACTAATATTGCCCTCTGTCTGTGTATTGTTGCCACTTAAAAAGTACAGTTTCAGACAAATACAGCTCAAGGTAGTAGACTAACATAACAGTCAACTGAAAACAGAAGAATTCACAAAAATTTCAAAAATAATATAATATTGTGAGAAATAAACCACAACGAGAGTCAAGATAAGTGGATACGCCCATATGCAAACTGATTTTATTATACATTTTGTTATATCAAATGCACGCAAATTAGCCTGAATGAAATATTTTGGATTTGTTTGCCATTGGTGGTAGAAAATGTTAATTTTGTTTAATTTATGGTTTAACTTAGAGGACATTTCAAATTATTAATTCTTCACATATTGTTCTTTTCCATGTCAAACAATCAAGGTTTCTACTTGATTTTCATTTATTACATCACTCCAAAATTTTGTGACTTACAGTAGAATTTCTATATTTGTAAAATAATCCACTGGTGTAAACTGAGCTCATCACTAATCAATAAAACTTGTCTGGATGAGGAGATTTTCTTTGTTTTTTAAACCAACTGCAGGCCTAAACACACGCATACGGTTTAAACTATTTCATTAAGCCACATACACGTGGCAGATCTCTTGTATCTTAACCTTTAAGACTTTAGCAGCTTAGTCGTATTACCTGGAGGCAAACTTCAGTATCTTCTTGGTGTCACCTTTAATTTTTCAGAGCACCTCTCTCTGCGTCCTTGTCAGGCTTACTGTTAATGTGCTTCAACTGGTTCAGGATCAACCTCTGTAACAGCCGATCTGATGACAGCTGCTCTGAAATGACCTCTACCATCAAAAGTGAAAGTCCATGCCTGGCTGTCCTACAGTTGGAGAGTTAATGACTGGGGGATGGCACTAGGTACCTGTGGAGGAACAGAGAGCATAGCAATTGACATGTTTGGTTCTTATTAAAATTACTCTGTGGAGCAGTCACAGTATTTCTTATGAATGCAAAACACATATCCCACATGTTTCTAATTTTATTAAGTATGCATATTAGCTTTCTTGTCAAGAGTTGGATGAGAGGTTCAATACCACTCTTGAGTTTTGCACTGAGCATGTAGCTGGAGCTAGAAGCTGGTTAGCTTAGCTTAGCATAAAGAAATGGGTAAACAGCTAGCTTGGGTCTGTCAAAAGAAAACAAAATGCACTTAAGCTCACTAATTTACACTTCAGTCCATACAAAAACCCAAGAACATTTAGTTTTGATTTGTTTTTTACGGGGGTGTGTTATTGCCAAACTATTTTGTTGCTCCGCCAAGACTAGAGTCAACTGTTCCCACCAAAGAAATAGTCCAGCACATAACACCTCCATAAAACCATACGTGGTCATTTTTACACTTGTTTTTCTTTCACAGAACAAAGTAGTAAAAGAGATACGTTATAATGTGTGAATTACCAGTTAGAGGTGAGAGGTAGGCAGATTTTGTTAACTTCTTACAGAGCCAGACTAGCTTGTTTTCAGTGTTTATGCAGAGCTAAGCTACCTGGCTTCTGGCTGTGGGCTGATATTTGCCTTACAGACATGAGTGGTATCAATTTTCTCATCTAACTCTTGGCAGGAGAGCAAATAAGTATATTTTAAGGTGCCAGTTTCTCACAATCACCTGCTTACTGATGGTTCATGCTGAGAGGCTTAGCAGGATGCCCTAGGCTGAGGTAGTGTTAATAAATGAGGGCAGCAGATTTCCTCTTATCTAGCTCTCAGATCAAGGTTGGGCATCAGCCACCTACGAGTATCCCGTTATAAAAAGGTTACCATAGCAACTGTGCTCTCCATAAAAGAGGAGGGAGGAAGAACCAACAACCATCTGCTACTGCACTTGTGCAAGAAAGCCCTTGTTGTAGCAGTGGTGGAGGTTTGGTCAGGTGCAGCTCTCATGTGAATAGCAGGACTTGAGACTAGGGGCATAATTAAGGGTCAGAGTGGAATGTTAATACAGGTAAATTCACTTGAGATAAGTGCTTTAGAGAGTAAGATAACCTGGTTGCATGAAACACATGCTGCAACTAACATACAGTACATGAGCTTTAACACATTGCATGAATAAGAAGACTGCAGTGGAAGACAGCATGTGATTGATTCATACATTTATTCATTATCATGTACAAATTGTATTCCGGTGGTACAAAGCTGTTGTAAGACTCCAGTGCTCACCCTCCTGTTGTCTTTATTGCAGTAAAAAAAGGAAATACCAGCATGATCAAGAGTCAAGAGGTACTTTGGCAAATATAAATTATGTGTTAAGAAGGCAAGCAGACATCTCGAGCAATGTAATGTAAGGGGAGAAAACGGCGTGAAAATATCAATGAGCAGCTTGTCAGCACTCATTTAAAAAAAAAAAAAAGAATAAAAATCCATAAAAATATTTTATTTTTAAACAACACACACTTAAAACAAGAGTCTTCCTTTCTTCATCATCACACAAACTGCAAGGTACAGACTCACAGTATGTATGGATATTGCATTTCTGTGTGAGTGAGTGAGTGACAGTGTTCATGTATGAAATAAACTGTATTTTACATATGTAGTATATGAGCTCATGTCTGCCAATATGTGTATAGGTTCCATTTCATATCCGTGAACTGTAACCCCCGTTCTTACCACTGACTCAAGTGAATAAAACAGGTGGGGCCGGAGGGGTGAGGGGAGGAAACAACACGATAACGTTTGGCAAAAACCATCATGGTTGCAGCGATGAGGACGTGGGTGAGCGATGAGTCAATGTGACACAGCCTGCAAATATTTCTCCATATGTCCTTGTCTTTGTTCAGCTTTCAGGGTGAGACACCAAATCTCTGTGCTCGTAAACCATACCCCAGACTGTACACAGGGAGGGGGAGGGAGGAGGGGGGGGGGGCATGGAGGAGACAGAGTAAGCACGCAAATAATAGAACAAGAGACAGAGAGTGAAAGAGGGAAGTATAGTAGAGAAGCGAGAGGACTAGTTCATAGGAGAGAGAGTGGCTTTGTGGCTGATAGTCTCTCGATGACAGGGTGAACAGTCAGACGGGGTTGGGGAGGTCAGGGAGAGTATAGATGGGCGGTGAGCTGGAAGGGTAAAGGAGGACAGAGGGGAAACTAGACGTCACTTCTCCCATTTTGTCTCATTTCAGAGGTATTGTTGTAGAAAGTGCAGCAGCATTATCTCGTAGTGCTCTCCAGACTCAGGGCAGCGAATACTGTGTCGCTCATTGGGATAGACCTAGAAAATGACAATAAAGCAACCAGTAAACAGACCTGACTTATTTTAGTATTTAGTATTTTAGTAAAGTATTTTTAGTATTTCAGTACAAGTGCACTACATATTTGTATCTAGTAGAATCTGTTCATGATCATATAAAAAAAAAACACTCAAACTGCACATATACTATGGATATTGTACATTTTTGGAAAGCAGACTCATACTTGAGACATTATTAGTAATTTACATTGAATTAGTAATTTACATTATTTACAAATAATGTTAACCTAGCATGTAGAGATTTCATATGGCAGCATCAGAAAGATATGTTAGTGGGCTGCATAAGGCTTGTGATGCTAACCTGAAGTTGGTAGGGCTTCCCAGCACGGATTATCTGTGACACTAGGAAATTGGTGTGGAAAAAGTGCACGTTCTCATCTAGAAATCCATGGAGAATCAGCAAACGGTTGGGCCTGGAACAACATGGATTACATGGTTTCAGTATGATACATTACCATATGACAGGCTTCAATATGCTATTAAGATATACAGTGAAATTCTTGAAATAACACATGTTAAACAGTGAAACACTCTCCAATCCTTCATGATTTAAAAAAGGAGTCTTCAGTGATCCAAAGAAATGTACAGAAAGGTGAAATACTGCAGCTGCAGAGCTTCAGCGACTCTAGTTTCACTTCAGTATCCAAGAGCAGTGCTCCAACATGCCATTTGACGAGCCCTCAGGCTGTCCTCAGTCCCTAAAACACTGAGACTTGACTTAGCCTGCCACCTCAAATTTTGCATGTTCATTTGGCAGTGAAAAAATTGTATGTTCATAACTGTAAGTGCATCTAATGCCAGGATCAGACTACACAATATTTTTGGTCACCATGTCAGATTAGGCAATCATAGTTCCGGAAATTCTTGCCGTGTCTTGTTTGGGCGACCGGCAACACTACAGGTATGACCCTGACAAATCATTGCTCATGTCCTTGCGCAAGTGCATAGGTCAAGGAGGGTCAAGAAATAGTCAGTCACGGCTACAGAGACACTTGATGCTGTCAGTCTTATGTTCCGAAAAGAAAGAAAAAACAATTGTGGGCTTGTTCCTGGATGTCACAAAGGGGACAGTATGGACTGTCTATCCTTCACAGAGAACTTGAGGTAACGATTGTGTTAACATGTAAAGAGCATTACGTAAAGCTACCAGGTACGCTGTATGTAAATAGAGGGTCTCGTGGAGGGAAAAATGATTGGGTTTTGTGAATTGTATACTCTGGTAAATGAAAATACAAATATTTGTTTTAATATCAGGTGGCTTCACAATCACTATAACTGAGTGTTCTCTGGTGCACATATGAAAACACCGACACAGGAAGTCAAAGCTGTCCAGCAGCTGGCTCTGGTGGTGTTTATGTCCGCCAGAGAGTACTCTGCCATCCTATTGGTCAACGTCAAGGAACACGAAGATGTCAAACTAGGCAGGAAAATACAAAAGATTCTGACATGCTAGACTTTTCATTGGGGTGTCACACGACTGTTCTTTGATTATGTCACACTACAAGGCCAGTTCGTCATTCTTGACGTTCATAAATCGGCCCAAACGTTGGAAATTTGTCAGCGGCAACAAAACTGTGTCAAAATCGGGCTGAATTTGTGTGGTCTGATCCCAGCAAAAGATTACTAGCCCAAAGTCACACAGACATGCTTAGATATTCATAAAGCATTCCTTCCTGTTAAAGAGGTTCATAGTTTCATAAATTTGTGAGTCATACTTTAGGTCAGGCATGAGAATGATTAAAATTAAGTATTATTTAAAAAAAAGGTATAAGAACAAGATCTATATGTCCAAATAGTTTTGACACATACATGTCAGACTGAAGAATATGAGAGAAATAAGAAGTTCCCTGCAGCCATGATGAAATATCTATGCAGTTACACATGTACACATGCAGTATGGTTAAATTAGGTGCAATAATACAGGCACTATTGGCCACTCATATGTGTACTGACTCGCTAGGCAGCTTGTCCACGTGCAGCGCCACAGAGCCTTCCTCATAGCCCTGCTGGTTGTTCTCAGGCACATCCATGTAACGCTCTGTGTAGCCTGTGTCATAGGCCATCCACACAGTCACCGGGGCACCTGCAATAGCCAACTGACAGAGGCGCAATGTGGTCAGATGGAGAAGAAATGAAGACCAAAAAATGCTATTATATTGTGGAAATTAGTCATTTTGCTTAGACAGTAACTCAACAAATATGGTACAGAAAGGAAGTAGTTTAGTTTTTTTTAGTGTGTTCCTGAAAAATGTTGAAATGTTTCAATAATTCTACAGTATATTCTGATATTATGGCTCAGTTGGATATACATTAGGTGGAAAAAAGCATTGGCACAAAATTAAATTTTCAATTCCTCTACAGTGATGTATCCACAGATATCCATACTGAACGAAGGCTGTTAGCACTGTAGCATTGTCCAACACAGACACCATGTGGATGTAAGTGGCAACTACACCACAAGCTCAGTTTTAAGACAGTATACTTCAGGAATTAAGCAATTCATGCTGTTTAAAGTGTTCTACATGGTGATACAAGATACAAACTGTAGTATGCTTTCCTGTTTCTGGCTAAATGAGAGAACGCTAACTGATAGAAAGTGAGTTTAAGGATAAAAACAGGGCTGAAGGACGAAAAGGCCTCCTAACCTTGAAGACGTTGGGCCGCTGGATGAGGCCCATGAGAGAGAGGAAGCCGCCGTAGGACCAGCCATGGATGGCGACACGGCTCAGGTCCACAAAGTTAAACTTCTCTGCTACATACTGAAGCCCCTCCACTTGGTCTTCAATCTCCACCTGACCCTGAGTAGACAAAGGCACATCAGAGTGTTATTTAAACTGATACTTGTGCAACCTTTTTCCTATTTCCCCTCTAGTTTGTTTACCAACTCCTACTTTACCATTTTGTTTTTAAGTGCTCCTTCAAATTCAAGGCCCCTCTGACAGGAACCCCTCCCATCAATGACGACCACAGCGTAGCCCAGAGAGGCCAGCGTGTTCAGGCGGAGGTACTTCATCCCCTTGAAGGAGTTGTTAACCAGCTGCACCTGGAAACACATACATACACAAAATGTTCTTCTAAATGCTTAACCCAGGATTTTTTTTATTTAGAAAGCCACACAGCTTTTAAAGAACCATTTAAGGAACACAAAAGGATGAGATCTCATTTGACGAGATACCATATGATTACATCAAATACCAAGCAAAGACAGGATATAGCCACTAACCTGTGGGCCTCCATACACGAAGAGAACTGTCGGGTGTTTCCTGCCCGGCTGCAGGTTGTGTGGCTTGTAAACCATCCCATAAAGCTGGAAGCCCGACTTCCCTGGAAAGTCAAAAATCTCAGGCGGACTGTAATCTCCCGGGCAACCTGGAAGACACATTAACACATGGTCATTAGTTTAGCGCAGGGTAAAACTGTCAGAGTTACAGGGTCGACTCCTAGTGGAAATCATATTACAAGTGCAGCAGATTGCATTTAGTGTATGAAAAACATCTAAAAAATGGATAAAAACATGTTAGTGTTACACATAAATACCACACATCCCAATAAGTCTTGTGAAAAGGAACTGGGGAATATTGTCGTTCGACAACACATGACAGTAAGGAATTGCTCTCTCACTCGTGGTTGAATCATAAGCGACAATCAACTCTGACACAAAGCGCTCAAGATGACGTAGATGGTTGAGCACCACATTATCTGATTGCTGTCAGGATTGTCTGGAGGACGCCATTGTAGATCGAACCGACTGTCCTTGATCTAATCAAAACCAGACCTCAACTTTCCCCTACAGACTTAGCTCTATTGATTGTTCCAAAAATAAAGCCACAGATAGGTTGGACAACCTTCACACTTGGCCAGATTGCTCACTAAAAAATACTCACTGAGCCAAATTACGTACATATTTGCCAATGCAACAAAGAAATTTTAATCGAGATCTGGCACAGGGTGCGAGTTTTATACGCTGCTCTGACTCCTCAAGTGCCACATGACTGCAAAATATGTCAAACAGAAATTTGTTTGTTTGTTGTCTACATAGTTACATGTGCAGGATACTATCTGTCTATAAACACTACCGATAGGTCAAGATGTTTTTCTGTGTCTCTGTAAGGAAAAGAACTATATGGGGGTTAACATCAAATCACATTTACCTGGTGATTCCATCATGCTGGCCCAGAACTCTGGTACCATGTGTAGTGTGTCACCTTCTGAACTGGTCAGTTTGTAGACATGAACACAGGGAGGCGTACTCACATTACTGTAGTGGCTGACAAAAAAGTCAAAGTTCTGCAGAGAGAGAGAGAGAGAGAGAGGGGAAAGAGAGGGAGACAAAAATGTCAAGGAAGGCACAGAAAAGCTGAGAGAAGATATGGAATGCTGAAACATCCTACACAGATCTGAGTAAGAATGCTCAACATGAGCTACTGTCAGCGTAGAGCGTATTTAACAGCCGGAGAACATTTATCTTTTATGCTGCAGACTATCCAGTCAATCCCCAGCTTTGACAGCTTTCCTCAGGTTTTGAAGGTGTCTTAACTTTCATCATTCTTAAACCTGCAGTACGGAACTTTTACATATAAATTAAGTCCTAAATTCAAGCCCTTGCCAAATGAGTTCACATAATGCTGATCAAACCTATCACTACAAGATAAATCTCTCTGTATTTCACAGTATACCAGAGTTTTTAATCAGTTGTCCGGTTTGACATTCCCTCGCTGGCTGGATGAATTTATACTGTGCATGCTCTATGAGCAGAGCATGCTCACTACTGACTTCCACTGGTCAAGCCGACTAACTTCCGGTTAGCTCTCTGCTAACTTAAATGGGAATAAAATTATAATAATAATTTTCGCATGAAGCTTCAGGTGCTAACAGCGGCTAACAGCAAAACTGACCTGCTGGAGGAAATCTCTTTATCTGTGACTGGCTCTATGACGTAGTGGGGTTACTAGCATGACCCCTCTCCTACCATATGAAACTAGAGCACTCATACTCATAGTTACTATTTTTACACCAAGTAGTTTTACAAACTTTCATCAGAGACAACTGGGATTCACATCGTATAATCCACTGTTATGGTGAATGGGGCCATTTAAGGTCAACGTTAGCGCTAAAGGAGTTCTTTTAAACCCAGCTGAAGCGTCCGTTGACGGGTAGAGCTGCCAGTGGCTTCGGCTTCAGCTCCAGCTGTGCAGCTGGGAGGTCTCCAATTAAAGGGAGAGTATTCACGGTATGAGAGGCTACTGCTCCAAAGGTGATGACCACAATGAAACCGCTTTTCAGCAGAGAAGTTCAAAATGATAACAATGTTAACAATGATTGGTGATGGATTTCATGTTAACTAGTCGATGAAGTTACATTTTTACCGAAACAAGCCCACATTTACCTACAAAATATGTGCAGAATTAAACAGCGGCTTTTAACATTACTTTATTTTTAAAATATCATCCATGTTGCTTGCCTTACACCTATATTTTTCAAGTTTTACCTGACTAACGGAGCAGCTATGAGAGAAGCCAGGCTTGGTTAGTCTGACCACATCTCCGGGTGAGTCATAGCTGACCACGTAGAGGTGATGCTCCAGAGGAGTGTCTCTGGTTCCCTGGAAGTACACCAACTTGGCTGCCTCATTCACCCAGATCTAGCAAGAGAGAGAGAGAGAGGTAAAATGGGCCAGTGAGAGAAAAATGGAGGGAGAATGAGAGGACAATAGCAGTAAGGCAAGCAAAACAATATTAGATAGAAAGAAAAATATTTTAAGCAAACAGCAGCAACTTCCCAGAATAAACTGCAACTTGCAATATATGCAGATATTGATTTCTTAGTGTTGCTGCTTTTCTCTTCCTACAGGAGTTTGTAATGCCAAGCATTCTTATCCTGGGAAAAAAACTGTTTCAGCAGCTCAATGATGGACTAGTGCTGCTCAGTACATCAGATGCAGGTGTAAAAAACCCTCAATTTTATTTTTTTATTTCAAAGCCAGTATGCTTCAGTACAGCCAAAACAAATAAAAAATGTAACTGTCTCAATACTTTCTGACTGCACTATAGTTACCTGCGTATCATTTACAGGTATAAGTGTTTATATGCAATACTGATGGACTTCGTCTAACCTTGGAACCATGTCTTGCCAGCACTTCCCATTCTCCACTGGTCAATGTAACCTCCTCCTTGATTGCACATTTGAAGTCTCCTGGAAAAAGCAGATAACAGAATCAACATGCTCCTTGACATACCAAAAACTCTGACGTAAACCCTGACAGTTGAGTCCAGATGAGATAAAATACTATTCACTTTTTAAAAAAAGACATACATAGACATCTACTAGTCACTTACCCTCTATGTGCTGGTAATCCTCTGTCCAGTGGTAGCAGCCCGGTTGTAACAGGGAAGTGATTTTATACAGATGGCTGAAACCTGTTTTCGACTCATTTACCCAAATGAAACTAAACTCATCTTCTGTCGTTTGAATAAAGGGATAGAATATATCATGAACCTGTAGAAAGAGAAGAACAGTTAGTTCATCTGCAGAAACCTTCATGCACCATCAGTGATCTACTCATTAACCTTCTCTAGCTAAAACTAGGACTGTATCAGCTTTATAATGCCATTTCTGATCGTGGTGTGCTGGTTTGAGTGTTTTACAAAACTCTATCACAAAGGTAAATATGACAACAAAATGACAAATTCAAAATATGAATATGAATAAATATAATAACTTTGAGCCAAACCAAAAGCCAACTGAGAGGCTAATCTTCGTGTGCCAGGTGAAAGGACCTACATTAATCCAGACGTCGGTGGTCTCCTCATAGATTATGTACGGCTGCATGTTGCTGGGCACGGCCTCCAGACTGGCCTGCCTCTGAGCTGGGTCATCTGTGACAGAGATGAAGAGGGCTGGAGGCAGCAGGACCAGCTGTAGTTTCCTCTGACTTCGGTCCAGCAGCACTGCCCAGCCACTAGGGGGACACAGAGCAGACAAAACTTTAAAAGAAGAAGCAAAAAAAAAAAAAGAAAAACATCTAATCTTGCCCAGCAACATAACTTTTTCCTTCAAATGCTACAGAGAACATCGTGTATGTTTGCGCATTTCCCCAAAAAAATCTCACAATAACACAAAGCCCAAATAGCAGATTTGTTTATTTTGAAGATGGTGACATCATCTTACTATTTGCCATCACTCGTCCATCCTACTCTGGCGATGTATTCCGTCCCTGGAAACAAGGAGGTGAAGGGGACGACCAATTCTTTATCTTGTGTGCTCACGATCTGTAGATATGTATAAAACACACACATTAGAAACGCCTGATGATGACATGGGAGATGAAAGAAAGACAAGCCAAGAGTGAAAGACTCACTCTTCCTTGATGGTCTGTCTTGATCTCTGCAAGTTTAAGGGTAGCTTGTGGATTTTTGCTACCTATAAATTAAAAAAAAAAGAGAAAATGTGAAGTTATATAAATAGCAAATAAAACAATTCACTGCTCCAAGCATGTGTGTGTATAAAATATGGCTGCAATCACCTGTGCGGGGATATCTGTATGCGTCTGCTTTCCGCTCCTCCAGTGCTGGAGATGGAACGTGAATAATCTCTACTTCCGTTTCATCCACCTCTTCATACAGCAGGTACACTGTTTTACCTCCATCAGGGTCTGACAAGCAGAGAAAAATAATGAATTTAAGGAGTTTATACAGAAAATAGTGTATGTACATTCAAAAAGCATATTTAATTCTACAGTTGCTGACCTTCCACTGCTGAGGGACTCCACCAGTAGCCAGTAAAACGGTCAAACTCCTCCTGGATGACAAATGTTGCTACACCTGCAGACTTGGGGTCCTCCTTAACATTATCCACACCTGGAAGAAATTTTAAAAAGTAAGATAAAGGATTACATTCATGTAATGTTAATTGGTATAACGGTAAAAAAGCAAACTATAAAATACTATGCAGTTACAGTATGTCTAAGGCTAGTAAATACATATCATGTAAACGTGTCATTGTACGGCCTTTTGTCAACTATTCAAATAATTAAATAAAACCCAAAACCTTCTCACCTTTGTGACAGTAAGTGAGTCTCCTTTCCTCGCCAGTCTTAATGTTGGCTATCCACAGGTCGTTATTGTTGATAAAGGCGAAGAAGTCAGGGTCTCCAGGGCAGATCTTGGGGTCCATGCGGGTCCCTGAGCACTGGGTCTTGATCTCCACTGGCTTTACAGGAGCAGACTGCTAAAACCAACAGACGCAATATTAGCCAAAGGCAAAGAAAGAAGGACACTTGAAAGCAAAGATAAAGGATCTTTTTAAATTCAGAACATTTCATAGATATGAGAAGGTACACTGAGCACAGTGAAGTGCACCTTGCTCCATCAGGAGGCTTTCTTAAAAGATTTCTGCAAGCTGACGACAGACACAAACAGACGTGACACTTGTCAACAAATCAATACAATTAACAATATTTTCAATAAAATGAACAGTGCACCTTGTATAATGCTTCAAAAGTGCAAAAAAGTTTTTTTCTAATAATCACCAACTCCTCAATCTCATACCTCCAACCTAACTTGTGTGTAAAGACATGGCCTGCAGACAAATGCTAAACTTCAAGATGTTTTTAAATGTCCTAGCTGTTCAACATTATAATGTTGTTGATTTCACAAATCAACAACATTATAATGTACAAGTGATCCAATTGTTTGTAGGGTGGGGAAACACCATGACATAGGAATTTAACAACTTTATGTATCAAAGTATCAAAGTTACAAAAGACACAAACATCAATGCAAAGGCGCCCTGAAGATGCAGCCTTCTCAGATAATAAAGGCAACTTAAACAATCTTGATCAGGATCCCAGATTCAAACCAACCACATCATCAAAGAGGAGGATCACCAAATGTCACAAACACCAATTTAACAAAACAGTTGCTACATAAACTATAGGTCCAAAGATTCTCACATAACTGAATTGGTGCCTCTGTGACTCTCTTATAGCTAAGATTTCTAGCAGAGATGCAATTTATATCCGAAGCTAATGCATGAAAATCACACAACTTGATATATAGACTTCTCCCCATAATATCTTGCAATGCATGGTAAGCATGGTGTCAGATCTGTAGTAGTACTGTAATAATATACATGTGATACCAAAACATTTTGATTAATTCTAGGCAACAGTATTAAAATTATAAATACAAAAAAGTACATCCATTTTGCTATGAGAATGCAACATACAGATAATTGCAGACACCATTTTGAATAAGTACACACTGGCTTAACTGACTCACAGCAACAGCACAGCTCTACCTAGCAGATGCTTAGTAACACCCTTCCTCTTTTTGGATTGTTGTCAAGTACTTCATCAGTCCCAGCACAGGCTACACAGCTGCATTGTGGAATTCTGACTTTACAGACTTGTACCTTTCTCTAAATGACATCTGTCCAGAGTGAGAATTCCAAATTGAAGAAAAAACAGCAGTATACTCACGATGAAGCCATTGTTGCCTCCATCCTGACAGTAAAAGAGACTATTGCTGGCCTGGAAGAGGAACAGGCCTGTCTGAGCATGGTAGTCGTAAGAGGTGATACCAAATGCCCCGAGACGTTTACGCTCTCTCAGCAGCTCCTCTTCTCGTGAGTAGGCCCCCTGGTGCGGCGTAGCCTTAGAGAAACGACAGATGTACAACATTAGTAGAAATTGAAAATAATTGATAACTAATATATACAGTATCATTACTGAGAAATATAAGATGTGACACATTCAAACTGACCCATCCCCTCCCAGATCAAAAAACTACATAATGATTGTTCAGTCAAGGCATTCCTCTCATAGTTTCTGACATGGTTGCTCAATCTTTCAAGTTTCAGAGCATATTTCAGATCCTTAAAATAACTGTAGTGTCACTCCCTCAGGGGCTCCTTATCTTAAAATGAAACCAGCTTGAAAGTGAAACTAAAGAAAAGGCTGCAATCTGTCAAAAATTCTTACAGGGGATTTTTCAAAAACATCTAAAATACACATCGCCTTGTGCTGTTTGGCATTGGCACTGCACGAGCAGGAAGAAGGGGAATTCACCTGGAAGTGATCCAGCATCTGTTTCCATGACAACACTAAGAGGGCCTCCTTCCGGATCTTCTTGGGGATTTCAGAGTAGAGTAACGAGTTCTCTCTGCTTCCGTAAGGCATTCCTGGTACATACATAGAAAAGAAACAAAAGGCAACTTCAACGACAGCAAAAACAAGAAAAGGAGAAATTTCACACAGTGATTTGTTTTAATGTCATGAGGCGATCATATTCTGCTGCCTCGAGCGGGAAAACAAGGCTGAGGTCAAGTGAAAAGAGTACAAGAGAGTAGTATATAACTAATACAAATCACACGCTACCATGCAACACTGTAAACTGACAACTGGCTTACCAAGGTAGTATAACCGATGAGAGTGGGGACCATTCTCATCCTTCTTCTGCACAAACTGGAAGTCATGGGGAGCCTTGTTGGCGATCATGCCTGAGTACTTTCTGCTACAATGGATGATGTCACGGAGGCCCTCCCAAGAGTGTTTCTCCACAAAGAACTGAGATGGGACATCCTCCATCTCCACTACTTCTGTACTGTCCGAAAGGCCGTCCACAGCCGTCATGCTCACTGTCACACAGCTGGATGTTGACATTAGAAATAATAGATAAGCAGTGCAAAAAATACAAAAAAAACTAGGCACAACTTCAGTTCTACTTCCTTTAACTGCATCAATTTAAACATCTTCCAAAGCATCAAAGCAGTGATAAGAGAAATAACATGAACCCTAGGTGTCATACTGTACCTTTTCCAGATACCTTCTTTATTGTCACAAAGTTTGACCTTCTTGACTCTATGCATTCACCGGTCAACACGCCTCACTCCGATTCTGCAACCTATGGACAAAGTACAGTACCGAGATCATTCAAAATTCCTACATAGTGTTAACAAACAGAGCTACACATATTGATAATAAACATGGTGAGGGGACAGCAATTGCTCATAATGACAGCAAAGTAAGGACAGTTTCCTTTCTTGAAGACATTCCTGACTTGGGGATAGTGCAGTTAAAAAAAAAAATCTGGTCCTAAGACCACAACAAAAATTATCAAAATGTGCCTCAAACAGAAAGGGGAAACATAAATAATTTATGAGGACTTTATACAGTATGTTGTCTCAGAAATATGAAGCCATAGATCTTAAAAATGCACAAAAGTGACAATTCATGGCTTATGACTTCTGTATGTCTCCAGCTCTGTTACAGGTGAAGTACAGGGTTTAAGGGAATACCACACATTCCTTACTTTATAATCTGTGTTGGGTGAGGGATTAGTATGACTCAAAGAGCAGTGGGAAAAATGGGATACTCTTAACAACTTAAGTGCCTTTTTCTTACGTTAGTGTAAGGAAGTTGTGGCAGGCTGGTCTGACACTGTGGTGGGCCACCTTAAATCTGTGTATAAGAAACACTGAGCTCAGAAACAAAAATACACACCAACTAGTACCTTCAGTTAAACCTCAGGTCACAAGTGCCATAAAGAGTCAACTTAACAATCACTAGTATCATATGTTAAGCTGTCAACTCGTACCTACAGCGGAGATCTATACGAAGAGTGGACTAAGGGAAGTGTATTTATGAATGGAGATTAGCGAAAATGTATATTAGCCCGTACAAGAGGAAATGCATCTATTCTACTGTCTGAACCCATCTGAACATTAAACTTTAACTTAACGAGGCCCTTGTGTTGTTCTGTAAAATGTGTTATAATAGATAAGAATTACACTGCCCCTTTGCAGACATGGAAAGGCCCAATTTGGCTCAGCCGGTTACTTGATAGCCTTCAGCAGGCTAACTTTAAGGGTGGGGAACAAGTCGGGTGAAATAGTAAAACAACGGTAACTTACCGTTAATGTGAACAATTAACGTTAGCTTGCCTAGAATACATCTTTGTTCTCGGGTTTCAACTCATCCACACTGAGAAGAACACCGGTAAATGCATTTCACACTGTTAACATGTAAAATGGTACAACGGCTAGTTACATTTGGCACTGAATGACGAACCCCAAAGTTGTTAGAAAATGACAGCTATTAAACAGTGTCGATGTTGAAATATATCTATATATAGCATAGCTAAATTCTGAAATCACAGCTCTCTTCTGTCATTTTCGATCTGAAGCTAACCTGCTAAGCTAACGCTAGCTGCCGTTACCCGAGCTCAAAGCTAGCGGTTGCTGATTTTGTGTAAAGAAAAAAAACGTCCCTACGACACAAACCGAAATTAAGGGAAATACTTACCAATCTGGCCACTGTTTCTTTTACCAAGTTCTGGACTTTATTAGCTTGGTGTCAGTAAACAGATTTCGCAGCTGCTAAAGGTTGTATCCATGGCCCAGACTGGCCACACACACACATACACACACAATATAGCTTGCTTTCACACCGGAAAGAAGAGGAACCTTTGCCCCGGCGGGTGCACACACACGGTACTCTTTCAGGGTCGCACTGCCGCTCGGAGGAGGCATCGGTGCAGCGTAGCGCGGTGTTTCCTCGTCTCCCAGAAACGGACTCTTGTATTTTTAATTATCTTTCTGCTCTGACTTCTGGTAAACATGTTTAAGTTCAGACAATGTCAGCAAAAAAGCTGCAGTTTAGTAACTTAACGAGCTCCAAAGCCACCACATATATGAACTGTTTCAGTCTGTACTATACTTGGGTTTTCCTCTTTTTTTGTAAATTTTTTTTAAGTCTATTTTAAGTCTTAGTAGATTAATCATGCAGTCAGAAATAAACAATCACATATGTTGAATGTACTTATTCAGGTTTTCCAATATTAATCACAACCAACAGAGCACCAAACATTCTGTACATTCTTTCACAATTATCTTGAAGCCAGCCACTGTTAATCACAGTCAAACACTCAACTTTGTATGAAAACACCCTGTACAAACATTTTCATTTTGAGGCAGTATGCTAAAGAAAGCAAAGCAGACAAGTTTTGTGGAGCACCCAATTGTCTTTATTTATACAAAGTATACAGCCATTCTACTTCAGAGGGATGAAACGGGAAGAGTGTGTGGCTCCGATACCAGGGCGACCGTGCTTGACTGGCTTGTAGGTGATGGAGAACTCGCCCAAGTAGTGACCGCACATCTCAGGCTGTGGGGAGGACAAACAGCTTTGTTAGTAACAAGATAAATGCCACAAGATAAATACTTAGAGCAGCATGTACAGAACAGAGTAAGTTGTACAATTGGACTCAATTTTATTCAGACTTAATTTGACTCAGACTTAAAAAAAAAAAAAAAAAAAAAAGTAAAAATTCACAGTGATACATCACAAGCAGTTGCACAGCATAAAATCAAGCCTCAAGAGTAGTACACAGTAATGTAATAACTGCTAATCATAGCTAAACACAGCTCTTAGAGTTTTTAAATCAACACCATCACTTTGTAACATCCTGCTTTAAATCAACAAATTTGATGTTGCCAGAAGTATATTTTATGGTCCTTCATGTTTTGCATATTACAATTCTTTGGTTGTGATTTCAGGCTGGTTTACATGGTGGAGGAAGGGGATAGCAAAGTAGGTATAATTGGGTTAATTTGCAGCATAATGGGTCATACAAGGTGCATGCTAAAGAATGAAATAACAGCAGTAACTTGAAATTTTTTAAGAGTTATATCAACTCAAATTTCACAAATATTCTGTCAGGTCTGTAGCTGTGCATCAATGAGGCTGTATCTAATTTATTACTTTCAAATGCAAATGAGTTTATCTTACCAACTACAGTCATATAAAGCCACCATTCAACTGTGGTTGTGTGTGTACAAAGAAACAATAATTCTAAATTTAGAATATATTACTTGGGTCTTTCAAATGGTCAATTATCCATTTTAAGTCCGAAAGCAACCTTACACATCAAATTTTCCCTAAACCATATGTGTAAAGCTCTGACATTAATAGGAAACGTCTCCTGTTACAGGCCACAGACACAGGAAATTATTACGAATGGCCTCAAAGTGAGTGTGACTTAAGCACTGTAGCTTTGACTAACTTCTACCTGGACACAAGCTTTGTATACACAGTCTACTGTGTACTGAGCTTAGTACGGGGGGGAGGGGGGGTTGTTTTGTTTTTTTAAAAACACATGCATGCCTCACTATCAGATCACCCATCATGTAATTTTTTTGGGACTCAAGTGACATTCGTTCTCAGGAAGGTGACTAAAGTAATGGATGTGGTTGTCTGAGAAAGCTGAGCATTTCAAAATGTACACATACGTTCTTCATCCCTCCTGACCACTAGCAACTCACCTTGATTTCAACCTGGTTGAAAGTCTTGCCGTTGTACACTCCAACCATAGACCCAACCATCTCAGGCAGGATGACCATGTCCCTCAGGTGGGTCTTCACCACCTCTGGTTTCTCCATGGGGGGAGCTTCTTTCTTTGCCTTGCGCAGGCGCTTCAGGAGGGACTGCTGCTTGCGGCGCAGGCCACGGTTCAGCCTCCTCCTCTGGCGGGCACAGTAGAGCTGCATCAGCTGCTCACTACAGAGAGAGACAGGACAATAACATCAACAAAGTTCTTGGCGATCTTTGGCATTAACATTTGTTTCATGTGTTGCAAATCATCAGCACACCATAGTGGCAGTTTGGGTTGCAACTATTATTTTCATTATCAATTAATCTGTCAACTATTTTATCGATTAACTCATCTTACTGGTCTATAAAATGCCAGAAAATGGTGAAAAATTCGGATCACTTCTTCCCAAGGCGCAACCTCTAAAGATACCAGAAAATATTTGAGAATTTGGAACAAGATATTTTCTTCTTTAAGAATGACCTAAAACATTGATTGATTAAATGTCTTGTTTCTGTATAATTGTTGCAGCTCTAGTGGCAGTTATTGATTGGCATTTAAATGCTCTGTGAGCAACTTTTACACTTCCAGCTACACTGAAATGGAAAACATAAGGAATTAAGATATAGTGACATGACTATAAAAAGGTGCAATCAGACTATCATCATCTCCAGATGGCTCTAAATCAGTTAAAACTATCAGATTACTAACTGATCACTCTGCTCAATGTTTATCATCTACATTGGGACTGTGACAAAACCTACCTTTTCAATATCTTTGGACAGAGAGCTGATGCAGACACATTTCATCAATTTAGATTGGAGACAATTTTATAGCCAGATGTAGTTAGTGAAAAGGCCATTCCTGACTTATACAGAAATAATCTTCACCATCTCACCTACAGAATGTGACATAAAGGCTTCACTACTAGGGGTTTAAAAGTATATGTATTCACCCTGAACTGTTTGGTACCGGATGTTTGGTTCTTAACTTTCCTCAGTTCAGTATATTCTGTGACCTCAACAATCACTGTCAACACAGTTTAACAATCCACAAACTCCAACGCGTAGAACCATAATCTAGAGTGCAAGTTCCACCAAGAACATTTTAACAGCGCATCACATAGGTGTAGCATTTTTATAGATGTATACTCGCCGGCTTAGCAAAGTTGCCTTTGTTACCCATGCTTATGTAGTGTTGCTGTCGTCTGAACAACAAACAAGATCCGAGCTGGACGATCCACCCATGACACTGACCGAGTGCAAACAATATTACTAAAATACGCAGTCTTATCCCAGTATTTACACAATACCATGTCTCCCCATCCTTTCCCTGTCTGTGGCAGTCGCCTTCAAGTGAAGCCATTCAGAACAGCTATAAATATTTGGTTTCCGATGTGGTCGAAATCAAGTCATAAGAACCAATTCTGAGCATAAGGCTTCATAAAGAGAAAGGATGTTTTCTTTTTCTACTGTAGCATAACTAAACTATTTCAGTAATAGTTTTGATCAATGAGCTATCATTTCACATTTTCCTCAAAGGACCAAATTAATGTTTTCTTCCTGTATTTTCCCGCTGTACCGAAATCATACCGAACCACAACCCCAAAACCGAGGTACATACCAAACCGTGACTTGTGTACAGTTACACCCCCGAGTTTTACTTAAATGTCAAACATGAGTTGAATACAGGTAAACCTAAAAGGTTTTAAATGTAGGAAAATTAAGCTTTACATTCATGTTTAGCAGGTATATATGTGCAGTGAGTGTGAGTATGTGCTATAGTGCAACTACAATGTCAGTCGGTGTCAGTTTTTCATTTTGATGACTCCAACTGACCAACGGCAGTGTCTCACTTACTAGGACATGTCCAGGAGCTGGTCCAGGTCCACACCCCTGTAGGTGAACTTCCTGAAGGTACGCTTCTTCTTGATCTCTGTATCCGCCTGAAACACAAGACATCATCACCGGTTAGCATTTAGCTTCCAGTTAGCTTTCACACCACAGCTCATATGTTTACACCACAAATGAATTTAATGTATACGTTTGACATCTACAGAGTAGTTATTTAGTCCTCGCATGGGGACAACACAAAGAGGACACTGTTTCTTGAAGTTTGAACACCGAGCTGACGTTAGCTTAGCACAGTCGGCCATCGCTCCGGCTACTACAGAGCCAATAAAGATGACTTTATCTGACATTCTACGCAAAGATTTACTACAATTAAGTTGGTAAAAGTATGTAACTATCGGATGATGGAGTCAGGTATCATAAAATGTCCCTGTAGAGTTCAGATGCATGTAGATTATGTTTTCGGACGCTTCACGATCATGTTGGACACCTACCATCTTGCCTGAGGTTCAGGGGAAAAGAACGGGCAAAAGTCTCGCTGGGCCTGATATCGCGCGATTTCAGATCAAACATCCGGCGGTGTCTTCCGGTAGTAGTTCCCTTTGTGAACAGCAGGTGGTGCAGTTTGTGTTCAGTGTCAAGTTTCCTACCAACGTGTCCCATTTTTATTATCGTTTCTAACTGCACATTAAACTGTGGCACAGAGTTCTACACATCAGGAGGAGGAAAAAAAGCAGTTATAGAGAAAAACAGTATGTTGTGGATGATCTGTATCTTTAGTGTTTGAAAGACATGTAGCTTACCAACTCATGACAGGATCAGAGGTGGAAAGTAAACTTCAGTGTTTCCATTTTGTGAGACACCAGCATATTTGATATATATATATATATATCAAATATGCTGGTGTCTCACAAAATATATATATATATATATATATATATAAAGCCAAAATAAAGTATCTTAGTAAGGTGTTGGGCCACCACAAGCCACCAGAACAGTTTCAATGCGCCTTGTCATTGATTCTACAAGTCCCTGCACTCTACTGGAGGGATGAACACCATCCTTTTTATGATGGTGGTGGAGAGCACTGTCAAACATGTCAGTCCAAAATCTCCCATAGGTGTTCAACTGGGTTGAGATCTGGTGACTGTGAAGGCCATAGCATATGACTCACATCATTTTTATACTCATCAAACCATTCGGTTACCCCTCATGCCCTGTGACTTGGGGCATTGTCATGCTTAAAGAGACCACTCCCATCAGGATAGAAATGTTTCATCATTGGATAAAGGCGATCACTCAAAACTACTTTGTACTGATTTGCAGTGACTCTTCCCTCTAAGGGGACAAGTGGACCCAAACCATGCCAGCAAAATGGCCCCCAAAGCAGAACAGAACCACCAGATCCCCTCAGTGTAGGGGTCAAACATTCAGACATTTAATGTGTCAAACGTCTGTAGATAGATAGATACTTTATTAATCCCAAAGGGAAATTAAAATGTTACAGCTGCCAACAATGAGGTAAAAAAAAAAGGTAAAAGAAACAAATGCAATTAAAGGCAAAATTATTTGCGTTTGTTCCTTTTACCTCATTGTTTTTTGTATCTCATTATTGGCTGCTGTTTATTCTTAGTGTATAGTGGTCAGAGGTCAAAAGTCCCAAATTATTTTGAACGCTTTCAGGACCAATGATGATAAGAACCTCTGTCTTCCTCTTTTAATTTTATTTTGAATTTTTTTTTTTTGCTACACCCATGTAAGTTTTGAAACACATGGTTACAATTTGAAAGTTGGACTTTCATTTGTGATTAGGTTTTTCCAGAACTGCAACTGTTACTTAACTTAAGGTTTGGAATATTTTACTTTTTGATTTAAAGGACTGATCCTCTGCAACAACCACACTGAGGTGCCCTTCAGCTGTCAACCAGACTCAACGTCTTTTCAACCTGTTGCTGGTAGGAGTTGGCTTTTCTTTTTAAACACAACTATAAAAAAAACTTAAGTCAAAGAATTGTTGTCTAATGAAAATATAGGAACTTAAAAAGAGTCAGTTTCAATCCTCAAAAACAGAATATTTTCTCACTTCCTCTGTTCGAATTTACCCTTTCAGATAGTTTTGGTTTTATTTACTCAGATATCTATCTGCCTCCAGCCCAATGCAAGGGTGAAAGGCAAGATGAAATATGTTTTTATCTGTATCTTCTTTATCAACTTCACTGTAGACATGAAGGTCTAAAATCTGATTGTAGAGATTATTTGAATTAGTTTTCTTTTATTTGATTTGCTGCATTCTTGATCTGATTTATACTAATTCATGCATGTGGAGTGGGCACAGTTGTATGCGGACTTTTCTTTTGTGTTGCTGTAAAATTTTTAAAATGTAAAAATCCCAATTCACCCCCAGTTTTCAACAGAATTCTCAAAACCTGGACAGTAAAACCAAAACTATCTGCATGGCTTGATAAACTGGAGGGTAAGTGTGTACATTTAAAAAATATCTTTTTAAAACAATACAGACTGTCTGTTATTGTAAGGACTTATCATACAGTAGTGCACAGTAATGTAGTAATAGTGCAACTTGTGTACTGTACTAAGAGCTGGTGTTTCATAACCCTTCCTGTTTTGTTCATCATCTCTGACCAACTGGTTTGTTATCATTTTTAAGCACTGATAGATATGCTTCCAGGCACCTGAACAATGCTACACTACTGCAGATTATAATAAACATTACACTAATACATATACAAACAACACCAGATAATGAATACACATCTTTATTACACCGTATTCACAAAAACATACTTCTCAAGTCAATTATTTTTCCACTGGCATAAAGATTATTCCAGAAGAAAAAAAAAAGTATAGTTCAATACGAAATGAGTCAAGGTAGAAAAAACAGCCCCCATTCAAATCACAAATATGCATAAATAAAAAAAAAATCTTAAATGATCAAATATAATCATAAGATTGGTTTGCATATCAACCAATATTGAAGAATGATTCACTTAAACATTATTCAATGACAAAAAAATCCAGTATTCTTGCTTGGAATGTTCAAAACTTCACTTGAGTATTTTTTATCCACTTCCCCTACTGTCTTTAATCCAAAGAAAACAAGTTTAACTCCAGTTGGACTGGTTATGCAAACAAAGGAAATATTTCTTCCATTAAAAAAAAAAAAATGAGTGAGGAGAGAGACAGAATAGAAAAGCTAAGACTGGTTTGTTCTAACATATCCATTTTGTTCCCTCATCTGTCTGAAAACTCTTTACTATATGTGAATGACAAATACTGAAGATACTGAAGAAGTAAAAAACACAAACAGATGTACATTCTCATTCACAGGAGTTAAATTGATGTTGTTTATACAGATGATTCAGCTATAACATACATACAAGCATGGGCTTCTTTTTTTAAAGTCAAAATAACATGCGTTTTCTAAAAAACTCCCTAAAGTTTCACTTTTACTTTCATGTTCCCATTACAAAAACTTAGGGATCTCCCTTAACACAACTAATGAGTCAGCAAAAACCACTGGAAAAAATAGTGGGGATTTGGCACATTACAAAAATCCCTGGGATATAAAACTAGCTAAGCCAAAGGACTGGCTTTTGTGGTCACTTTAAATATTAAAAAAAAAAAAAAAAAAATCACAGAAAAACAGTTCATCATGATATGTGTTACAATGGTTTTGCACAAATAGGGGTAAGAAAACATTTTCATACAATACTAACAGGATATGACCCAAAAAAGGTACAACATCCTAATGGATATAAAAAATAAACCGCCTGCCTTGACATGGTGTTGCAGGACATGCTTCCTTGACACAATCTCTCTCTCCCCCTCTCGGCTCCCTTCTTCCCCTTAGTAATCTGTCCCATCTTCTTGGTACACCTGCTCCTCTTCCTGGTAACCTTGGTAACCCTCGTCTTGGTAATCTGGGATGTAGTCGCGGACTCCGCCTGCCCCGTTTTGCTCATCTGGGACTTCTCCAGCTTTAGGACAGTACTTAGCGTCGTAGATCTGCCGTCCCAGGCCGAAGTTCTGGCCGCTCTGGTTTGCTCCCTGGCTGTATCCCATCTGCAGGGACATGGTGGTGTTGTCACACTTGTCTGTGCCCAGCTTCTGGTCGTAGATGGCACGCCTTGTTCCTGGAGCAGTCATTCCAGCCTGTGGGAGACACAGACAGAGGAATAAGACAGCTAGAAAACACATTCAGTTTTACTTTTTCTTAAGTGCAATTATGTTGCAAACAGATCCAGTGTCAGCTTTCCCTCGTTGGAGAAAATCCAGGGTTTTACAGCTTTCGACAAGACTAAACAAGACACCTGCTCACAGCAGTCGAATTACGGGGAATAACTGATGCTAAATACCCTGAGGCTCATTTCCACTGCAATCCTACAATAATGACTTCATAACAAGCAAGGAATGTGTTCCAGTACCTGGCTCGCCCCCTTGTTGGTTCCCATTTGCAGACTGATGGTTGTGTTGTCCATGGGGGGCTGGATTTGAACTTTGGGGTCATATAAGTGCCTCCTGGTGCCATATGCATTCATACCTGCCTGACTGGCACACTTGTTGGTCCCCATCTAAAGAGAAAAAGCACAAAAAAATAAATAAATTAACAAAAAAAAAAAAAAAAATCTACAATTAATTGTCATACGAGACTTATAAAAAAACAAACATTTACTGTAAAACAACTTAAACAGAAGTTAAATGTTCCTTAATGTTGTAATTATGCAAGTTAAGTAAGTAATATTCACAAAGTTTTGACACCAAGAAAACATCCTTTAACATTTCAGTGAGCTGTCTGCTATGGCTACATTCAAATGAAGCTTGTGACAGCAAGTTATTTTCTCTTCCTCTCTGTTTCGGTAGCCTTCATATCTACTTGACATCTTTCTTGGCAACGGAACCAATAACAAAACAGAGAAGCTTAAGAGGAAGAGAACAATGAGCAGCTCTTACACAGAAGTATGCTCTGCTTGACATGATCATGACAATCTCTGGTTTCGCAATAGTTTCACCACATGCGGTATAGAGAGCTCAGCTTTCCAAGCATGTGAGGTGCCTCTCCTCTGTCAGATTCAGCCAAAAATATCAAATTCATAAGCTGTGTCTGGTTTTGTGGGATTTTGTTTTACAGTCAGATACTTTTTTCCCCTTCATCTGAGTGAAGATATGACAACCTGGGATTTCTTTGTCCTGTCACAATGGATTACATTATCTTCCACAGCCTCGAGTATCACTGTCGGACCTGTGCCAAAATAAACTGCAGTCGTGTTTAAATAAAGGCTGTTTGCTATTTTGAAATGACAACTAACCGAGAAATGGTTGGAGACACCTTGGCCAGCAAGATTTAAATCTGACAGGTGAGGAGATTTTAGGCTGAAGTGTACACAAGGCTCAGTTTTCTGTGGTTTGAGCAGAGTTTCAGATGTAACACCCTCCACATTCTTTATATTTTTTGGGCATTTTACGAGGAGAGAGAGACACACAGGGAACAATATGCACCAAAGGTCCGCTGGCAGGATTGAACCGCCGACATTTTAAACCGTGCTGTTCAGCCAGCGCCCTCAAGACCGTCTGTACTGTACCTGTAGGCCAATGACGCACTGTCCAGCCTTCATCTTCTCCTCATCAAACATCCTCTCCTGCTTGTCTGCGTACTTCACCCCAATGTCCACCCGGGAATGGCAGCCCTTGGTCTTAGCCTGGAGAAAATATAGTGTAGAAGGTCGTCATGGTGGAGATCCAAAAATCCAAACATTCATAACAGTAACTGCGGTTCACTAAGCACTGTAGCCTGAGGGAACACACATCAGATATAACTAAAGTGTTGACATACTGAGATGTAACAATAGTATAAGATATAATCTGTTTATGATAGTTCGAGACTCACCATGCTAGCAAGTGCGAGCAGCGTTGTCTGGACCTGTGTCATGTTGCCATTCTCAAACAGGTCGTTGGCTTCAAAGATATCATGAGGCTTCAGTCCATACGTTGTGGTGGCTTTGATGAAGTTGGTCAGGTTCTCCAGCTAAAAACCACACCAATATAAACGGTTTAAACAAGATCAACACTGTTTGTACAGGATTTAAAATGAATGAGGTGTGATCATTTCTCTGTACGCATTTCATCTTAAATGTTCCTATTAACAAAAAGCAGTCATATATCTGTAAAAAAACATGTGTCTCAATCTCAAATCTCAAACAGGGCACTGAGTTTACTGTGACTGGTTACACCTTAGTAAAGAAACCAGTTTAAGACGCTGCTATAAGCAGTGGCTGTAAAAGCAAGCAAATGCAAGTATAACCATGACCTCGCATGATTCAATGTACCAACATCCCAATTGGTAGAAAATGATCAAAGCACAACATGACAGCACAAGGAGCTATTTGGTAACAACGTACAAAAGCACGTCTCTGATTGCATGAACCATCATCACTGGTGTCAATGAACCAGTGCTACAAAAATAAATAAAGTGACATCATCTCTATGCGGTTAACATGATCTCACCGCACCCTCAATTAGCTGAAAAACATGAGCAATCAACTAACTCACCTGATGCCAGTTCAGCGCTGACTTGTTGATCTTTTTCACAGAGCCTGGCTGAAGCTTGTTGATAAGACTGAGAATGAAAGGAGGAAAATGTTTCAAATTTCCAAACAATTGTACGTATTAAAAACAGATGATCAAGGCTCTCATGCCACAGTGGAATGGGAATTTTTTTTAATCTCTACTTACTCGCACAGGATTACTCCATTCTTCAGGCCTTTCTGGAAGTCAGGGCCGATGGAGGTGCCGGTGATGTCCTCAATCCAGATCCTCAGCTCCTCTTCCTTTTGAGGGTCGTACTTCTGTGCGATCTGTTCGGGCAGAGTGATCAAAGGTCACGTGTGTTCCACCAGCAGCGATAATGGCCGGTAGGATATTTTTTTAGTAAATGAATTCACTTATTCACAGACTGTCACAAACCACCCACACAAACCACTAAAGAGCCTTTATGAGAAGAAGAAAACTCAAGACACACCACCAATAACCGAGCCGCATCTATAATGACAGAACTGCGGATAATTATACATCACAAAACCAGTCTGTCCTCAAAAGTTTATTTTGACTGCATGCAATCATGTTTCACGGTCACCCTTATTTTTCACTTTGCCTCGACATAGTTTGCTCTGTGTACTCAGAGTTTTTTGTCTTTTTCAGCCCTCATAAATAAGAAGGTGACACTGACATGACCAAACACACACACACACAAGTTTGTGCAGTTATCCCTGTTAAGACATTGCATTGACTTCCATTTATCGTGGATAGCCTAACCATAACCTTAGAAATGATGTTTTGCCTCATTAGGACTGGGTTTTGGTCCCCATGAGGTCTAAAGGTCCCGACAAAGTCGATGTTTATACCGGAAAAGGTCCCAAAGAGGTAACAAAAACGCACACTCACACACACACGGATATCCTGTTTTGTAAACTGCTAAATTCTCCCCTGAAGCGCAGGAAGGCAGTTGCTGACAAGAGGAGGGTGTGTTTGAAGGGGCTTAACATGGCACAAAGATTGACTTTCAGTTCTGGTTGTCACTACTGAGGTGCTACTTAGATTTATAAGCGTTTCTCTATTGATGACAGAGGTGTGAGGAATTCTAAAAGGAGGCCATTCAGGAAGAGCTTTATGACTACACAAACAACAGTTCAGTTAAATGTGTGACTGGCTGGAAAGCAGAAATGAAAGGACAAAAAAATTTTTAAAAAAATTCATTGACTTGAACTGAAACAGGTATACATTTCTTCTCTCTTCTCAAAGGATAAAAGTGTTGAATGAGCTCCGTGCAAACTCACAACCAACTAACAATCTCTCTCTGTCCAGAGGCCAGTGAGAAACTCAACCTACTATATACATAAAAGTTGGCTGCACTGGGCTCACAGCTGGTTGTGCTCTTAAGGAATGTCTGTCTTCTAATTACATTTCCTTCATTCAGTTATCCCCATATTAAAAACAACACTGGGCTATTTTAATTGCCCACAAAGAGTCTTACAGATGTAATTTACAGAGACAAGCTGAACACAAGGAATTTACCCCACAGTGCTCGAATAAAAGAGCTGAATGAAGCAGCGAGGGTATGCAACTGTGCGTGTCGATCCGATGAATGAATACGGAGAGTGGTGACATTCAAAAAAGAAAAAAAAGTTGCATATGGCATATGCAGCCAGCTTAATAAGCAAAAGCAAAGGTGGTGTGGGTGGGCAGGGGGGGGTGTTGTAAATCCTTAAATGCTTCACATTTCACGGTAGAGGCTACGTCACTGATGGCAGGAAATACCACTGACTCAAGTCAGCATCTCTTTAGCCCTCCCTTCAAGGCCATCACTGCCAACAGACAGAGGAAATCTACATGTTTTCTTTACGTCCGGCACATGTTGTTCTGTGGAGGTTTGGGGAGGGGACGTGACCCTTTCTCTCCCATACAAGGGCAGAGCCAAGGAATGCAGATAAAAAAATAAATAAATCAGCTGAAGGTGAAGGAGGTAAAGAAACTCTGGTTGGTGTGTGTGTGAAGGCAGAAGAAGCAAAACCAAAGATCTCTGCAACTTAAACCACATTTACCACTTTTGGGTGTGAGAGAATACAACAGAGTTAAAAGAAGGCATGTTTTTGACAAAGTTAAGACAGCCTTACTGGTAATACATGAATGAACAGTGAGTTATTACACAGCAACAACAGTTTATCCCTTAACTTCAAAAAAAAAGGGAACAATTCCCAAGGTTATGCAGCTCAGTGTGATACACAATAACGTGGTTAGGAAAAATAATCTCCAGCATCAGGCCTGGTATTTTAAGTGGATCCGGGTGTGCAGAGATCTTTGCAGGTCTACATTAACAGGGTGCTTTCCTCATCAAGGCCGCACACACACACTGAAGTTACACATTACCGAAGAGGTTGGGGTCATTTTTGGGGACTCGTCTTGGTTTGTGTGACTTCAGTCAAACATGGTGATTTATTTCAACAGAATGAAAACTGGAAAAACTTTCCTCCCTGCATTGATCGGACATGATTTAGGCGAATAAAAAGTTGAACTATGAGAAACAGCACGATACCTTACCGCAAGGGGGGGCTTGCTATTCCGCACAAGCAATAAAAAAAAAAGATTCAGGGAAGGGCAATAACGAGGATGGATGGCATCCAAGCCAGGGACTAATAGGTGAATTACATTATCTGCTAATGCGGGTCACAACGCCGGGCAACAAGATGCACAGGGGACAGAGTACAGCTAGAAACGGGGATCACACTTTTGCCACAACGACATACTTCTTTGCCAGGAGGGACAACGCCCATAGTCTTTTTTAAGTGAGTCTCCTGCGTGTGTACGGGGAGAAATATACTGATATCTATTGTGCTTGTCAAGAGCTACAACTTGCAGATGAATATATACTTTGCAAAGTCAATATACTCAAAATTAAGTTTCGTTAAAGTTGGAGTCTTTATCTTTTAAAAAAAAATCTCATTAAATCTCTGCACACTATCTTCTCATTTACTTGACTATCTTGTGAACCTGAGCACGCACTTCAAAATGGAGGCCAGGTGACTCCTATACATAAGCACGATGACTGGATGAAGTTTGATACAACTTTCCGTGATTAATACGTAAAAGTAAGTGTACGCACCTTGTTTTTGACCTCCGCAGACAGTCCGTATGCAGGACCTTTGTTAAAGCTCGCCATTGTCAGAGAATTGAGATGTTTCTGTCTGAGTGGAAAAAAAGACACCTACTTGAGAATAAAAACTGCGCTAAATTATCTTGGACTTTCTCTTCCAATGAAACCTCGGAGTGAACTAAATACTTCCTTTCTCTTTTACGGCCGCCAATTAGAGCGCTCCCACGGTTTCTACCAAAGATGGTGGATTCAAGAGTCAAGATAGTTCACCACTGTGGTTCACCTGAGTATGTATGGATGTTGGTGATTAAGTCAACTCAAGTTCAATTCAGAGGGGCTTTATTGGCATGAAGGTTTCAAGGACAATGTTGCCAAAGCATCAGTTTGTCCAAATATTTGGACAGTAATGTGAGCATTAAGACAACATTAAGATTAATATCCCTCATCAATATTCAACCCAGGACAGAACCTGTTAGCTTTTGGGTGCATGAAATAGCTCCATGTGCATTTGATAAGTGTATCTCAAAGTGGGGTCTGGGGACCCCCAGGGGTCCTTGAGGGGATTCCAGGGGGTCCCCAGCAAAAAGGGGTATAATTTCTTTTCACTGTATTTCCATCCATAAGTAACACAATGACAGAATGTATGACTGTTCTGGTCATGAGTTTCATACACTTTCTACAATAAAACATCTAAAAGCAGAAATCTTATCAGATGGGAACCCTGGGACACAATCGGGTAAGCAGGTAATTGAATAAATAAAATATGACAAATCATTCCAAAAAGTTGAGTGCAATACACATTGCATTATTCATAATACGCACACTGGACACATTATGCAGACATGAGAAGTCGGTGTGTAGTGGCTGGGATTTGTCGATCCAGGAACAAATGTCACCAAATTGCTGCTTTTCTCTGGAGCTGGAGCACATTGACGCTGGGAAGTAGGACAGTGGTTTATCCTAACAAGTTGACACAGAAAAACACACCATTACATGAGTCAGGTCACCACCAATACAGTGGCTGTGAACCACAATTTCCCCAGTTTAAGTCTGGCCAAGGACCTTTGTAGCATGTTGTCCCCCATCTCTCTCTCCTCTCATCTCTTTCTACAGCTGCTTCACTAATTAAGATAAAAAACTTGGGAGCAGGTGTGTTGTTCTATAGAAATCCTCTTTTTGGTTTCTGGTTGAAATTGAGGCGATTTACAACCTCTGTATTTCTAAAAATCCTAGCTACATCCCAGTACACTGGTTGCTAATTTTTAAAATGTGAAGACGCATTTTCACAGCATGTAGGTTACATGAGCTGCTTTTTGAAGCACCTGATTGAGACACTTTTCATAATTAGCCCAATCTACTTATCTTCATTGATTTATAATATTAATATATGTTTATTGTGCATGTGTCTAATTAAATGTACTTTGTCAGGCTCTTAATGTTGCCCCATTCATAGAGATTTGTTAAAGAGCTTTCACTTCACCTTAAAAACATCCGATATCAAGTTACTGTAGATACTGGGTGAGCTATAAGCTTAAAATATATACAAAGATAATACTGGAAGGCACAACAGATGTCATAAAGAGTTATATAGACTATATTACAGACTATAAACCTGCACTCAGAATAACAGACTTGATAAGAAACCATTCATTCATTCCTATTATAATCTTTTACGAGTTCCAGCGACTACGGAAGTGCGCAGACAGGAGTCCTCTTGGTTATCCTGTGTACTCTTTGGTCATATGCTTCGTTAATCGATCCTAGGCTCCACCTTTCCCCTTCTCTTCCTTAGGTCGCGATTGATATCAAAAACTCCTTATATGGAAGGAAACTTCCCAAATTCCTGAATGGTGGGAGTGATCCACAGGTCCCACCCTGCATACCAGACGCGCAGCGGACCAGACAGATTGTCGCACTTTCTTGAGTCACTGTTGAGAAAAAAAAAGTTTGGAGGAACTAAACTAAGCACAATGAGCTACTGAGCTGACGTAATGTCGGAGCTATGGACTGTAGATAACAAATAGCCTACAACTTCTCGCATGCCAGGAGTTGTAAAGCTTATCAGAGTAACGTGTCTACAGATGAACAACCGGGCTGCTCCCATCTCTATAAATCAATGACATAATTTATAACAGTAAGTAACAATCGCAAAGAAGCGTTTACTTTCTTTTGTGTCATTCAATCTCACACTGGAACAAGAAGTCCAACTCTAACTCTTATGTTGCCATCCTGGAATTAAAAAGCAATCACTTTCAAATAGAAAACCATCATTATATTTAAATACGGGGTCCTGTGCCAGGGCTGCATCTTTTAAAAAAAAAAAAAAAGTAACACCAGTGTTAAAATGTTACAGACTTGGAGCAACAGTCTCACTATCACTGTCTCTTTTGTAACTGAATAATGATAACATGATTCTATGACAATGTAACTTTATTGATTGTTCATCCTAACATGAACATCTGGAGAAATAACCACAAATCATATAGCTGATAGATAGCTGTGGTTTTTGGGTGCCCCTTAAAGTAACGCCAATGTATATTTTCTAAAAGGAGGCCTTTTCACTGTGGCACATACTCGGTTGTTTTTCCAGACCAGCCCTAATCTCATTATGGACGACAGTGCTACTAGTCAGGATGGGAGCCATTGGCTATTGACACTAAGGACACTGAAATGGCCCTAACAGGCATTTGTTTCACCTAGTCTGGTTCCATGGTTGCATTTAGTGAATTCTTACACACCTGAATAAAAGTGATTTGTATTGCTGTGTGCTAAAGTCATGAGTATGTTTGACGTTGGGGAGCTTCTGTTTGAGGGGTTTGAAGCTGAAAACCAGTTACCTGAGGGCACTAAAATTATATACTAAAAGCTGCTCTAATCTGAAGACATTTCATGAAATGATCTACAAAGCAGTGTCAGAAAGCATTTTTTTTGGTTGTTGTTGTAACTGTGTGCTAGCGAGAGCGTGATGTTTTCTTATCAACCAATCAACACATCAGCAGATTTTGATGAATTGCACAACCTCAAGCTGACAGTGTGTTTTTGGCTTAGTTGGGAACCAAACAAGACAAGACTGGATAGGAATAATGATATCAGCCCAGGTGTCTCTCCTTAAGTCTCTGATGGGGTGTCTGGTCAAAAACAGCTGTATTTCTGAGCGTAGGTGTAGTGAGTACATCATACAGGTGTGCAGAGGACTGATTCAGAGTCTCAGAGTAAATGCACCCGAGGGAACAACAGTTACTCATCCTGAGATCTGTAATGAGGTGACATCAGCTCACTGAGTCAGAGCAGGGAGTGACGTAGTTAGGATCAAACGTTTAGACTAATGATGCTAATAAAGGTGTCACTTTTAAATACACAAGGCCATATTTTACTGTCACACGTAGGTGTCCACAGACGGAAAACAATCTAAATGTTTGGTAGGATTGTTTTATTTAAAAATATGGGGCCTGATATCATTTATGGAAATAGAAAAAGGACAAGCCTGATCAAACAATTCCCACTGAACTGCAATTACTCTTAACATCTCAAGCTTACATAACACACTGATGCAGACAAAGGAGGCAAATGGACAATGTGCACCCCCATATGGATGAACTGGGTAAGTACAACAAATTACGGCATAATGCAACTTAGTACAGTGAAGCTCAAAATAAAAAGGCAGAAGTGTACAAAGCTCAGACCGACCCGTTTAGTTTCAACAGGGCAAAAACCTTCAAGGATGTTCACAATTGTTAAACACGATGTGTCATAAATTCACGGAACTCTAAAAGACGCACAAGTCAGTCGACTGAGCTGAAGAATTAGATCATTTTATTTTTCAAACAATTGAGAGATGTTAAACACTGAACAAATAAAGATGCCCCAGTCAAAACTCCAGAAAACAGATTCTTATCAACCAGTTGTAGCACTTTCCTTTATTGCCAGCTGTGTTGTTGTTGTTGTGCAGTTTCTCATTGTCTGCAGCGTCACCCTCACTAAATCAGTGTGTACAAAAAAAGTAACAGAAATGGTGCATATACCAGCGTCATACTGATCGTGGGATTTGGAGTTCTCGCACATAAAGCCGGCTCCAAGGACAGGCGTGTTTTATGCGGAAGCAAATCCAGATTTACCGTTTACCAAGGCACATTGGTAGGGATGAATGACTGAAAGAATGAATGAGTAGAGAGGCTGCGGCAGAAGCCAATCTTAACAGGTCATGTGAGAAAACGTGGTAGTGACTGGTGAGTATAAAGGGAAATCGAAATCAAGTATTAATTGTTTGTCACATGGAAAATGGCAATAATCAGATGCACACTGCTTTCTCTCTCCCTTTTTTTGTTGTACTTAAAAAATGGAAGCAAACAAAATGCTGCTAAATATTTTTCAAAACCATCAAATGCAGCTGCAAGAACTTGAATTGTGTCTGAAACTGAACAAACTATATGGGCACATAACTGTAACATTGTGGGAACATCAGTCACTATTCACACTTTAATCAAGTCAGGGATGAAATGACCAACAAGTTGTCAACTTACAAACAAGTGCAAAGAGGTCTCAATCCTGTACATTCACTAAGGCTGTTTAACTTGTAGAAAAATCTCGAAGGAATTCCAAAAGGCAAAAAGGATCTAAAGGAATGGAGACAGAGTGAATTCCAGCATTCAAACATTTCCTTGTTTTTGTCTCGAAAATGCAATTATTGATCAGCACCACCTAATTTGACATTCTTTCATATTTTAGGCTTGAGAGAGAACTAGTGGGTGGCGAGAGGTTCTCAAATTTTCAATTAGCACCACACTACTTTGATGGAACAATTGGAAACCAAATATTTAATCCAGAATAAATTTCTTCTTGAGTTGAGATGGCATGGACATGGGAGCTGTGTGATGAGACGGAGAGAGCGAAAGGGTGTGAAGGGTGGAGTATGGAATGTTGATGACCGAATGGACTGGCCGATCTTAAAGAAAGACCACGCAAAAAACATTTGTATGCCCCCCCTTTTACACTATAGATCAGGCCGGCGACATTGTGATGCGGAAAAGAGAAAAGAAAAGGAGATCTATATGTTTTTGAACATCTGGTTTTGATGAATGTCCCATAAATGAACTGGTCAAAATAAATAGATGTATACATGATAAGAAATTTATAATTTACTCTTTATATCTCACATAAAGCTTCTTGTAACTGCCGAATATGCTCCAGTATTTCACACTCTGGACATGTTCAGCTCTACCTGTGCTAGATGAACTCTATCGACACCTTTCTGGGCACCAACATGGCGGCCTGGACAGGACAGCTAAACCCCAGCCTTCCCTCAAATTCAACCCTAGATTGTAATTCCTCATTAGAAACTAAAAGGTAAAAAAATACGGACAGTATTATCAAGTGAGCCTGAAATAGTGGTACAATTCAGAACATTGAAAATTCACATCGAAACATTGTTTCTGGTTGCCATGGATAATTCTGTCCTCTTTTTTTTGTCTTCTGTTAGTAGCAGCACTCTGCAACTAGGGCCTCGTCATTCCTGTGGCTTTCAGTTTGAAAAATAAAACAGAAACAGCCCTTGGTATCACAAACTCAACTATTCTTTTAATCTTTACTCTTTTTATACCAAAATCTCAATAGATTATCACAGAAAGAGGAAGAGGCATGGGGGGGCAGGGGGGGAGTTTAGCAGGCCTGGCTTTTGCCAAACTCACAGTGGACAAACAAAATCACAAAGTATCTTTGTCTCTGTGGGGAGACGAACACAGGAGTGGAAAAGGACAGCAACCTTCCCAAACCCGTCAGTCTAGGCAAACATATGGCAGGATGTTCAATTTGCTTTCATCCCCGTGAGGGTCCAATGATATGCACTCTGTCCAATCAAACCAGGTGCCCTTGGTGTCATAACAACCGTTCACCCCCGGCCAGTGCTGTGTATGTATCCTGTCCAGGTCCTCATCCGTCACCTCTCGGCTGACGCCCGGTAAATCCCCTACTAAGTTGTCCGTCTGCAGAACGTGCGTCTTCCTCGACTCCTTGGTTTCCTGTTCTTCCCTTTTCAGATACTGGGACATGAAAAAGTGTGCACTAGGGGCCTGGACCCCCGAGGAGGTGAGCACATTGCTCTGAAGGTTCAAGTAGGACTGGATGATTTCATTTCTGGACAGCTCCTTCCAGTTCGTCTGGTGAAAAGGGTTAGGGCTGGGACCTGGAGCTGTGGCCGTGGCCGTGGCCGTAGCCGTAGCCGTAGCCGTAGCCGTGGTCGTAGCCGAGGCCGTAGCCGAGGCCGTGGCCATGGCAGCGGCAGCGGGCTGTTGTACAGTGCTTTCAGTTCTCTGCCTAGACTCAGCAGGGTCAGGAGTGGGGGCTTCCTCTGTTTGAGAAGGTTCTTTATGTACCAGGGGTTTTATCTGACCTGTGACAGGGTCAAATGTTAGTCTGCGTTCTTTTAACCGTACTGGTTTAGTCGTGTCCTCTATTTTCTGGCCATCTAAGTTGACAGAGTAGTCTCTAGACCTGTACTTCCTCCGTTTATGCTCTGAGTTGGGGATTGTTGCCCCATCTGTGTCATCAGACACAGCCATGGCTACCTCAGGTGTCGGCCTGTGTAGTTCTGAGTTGTGTTGGGGGTGAGAGGGTGGGGGGGAGACTGATGGGGATTCCAGTGTTGCAGATATGTCTTGTGGTGGGCAATGAGAAGGGACATCTGACGAACTGGCCCAGTGCATTGAAGACCTATGAGAAGAGTGTGGCAGCTTGTCAGCGTAAGATGCTTGAGCTGGGGAGGATACAGACTGGGACAAAGGAAGGGGAGAATTTCTAGGGGATGGGCTTGGGATAGATGTTCCTTTCGGTGTGTATGCCGCAGAGCGCTTGGTCACGGTGTCTTGCTTCGTGCTCCTTGGACTGGTAGTGAGGCCACGGGGACTTTTGGCTTGATAATACCCGCCTCCTCCTCCTCCATCATCCATTCTGGCCTGCTGCATCACAGCAACCTTGATTAAAGAGGAAGTGCTAGGTAGTTTGGCCACTCCAGGGGAGCTGGGGCGAGGCTTGACAGCGTTTACTGGAATTCTGTTGATTTTATCATTGTCAAGGTGCTCTATGCGAGATCTGTCAGGGGACGGGACGACCTCCTGGTCAGGCAGGGTATCAGGGCTTCCTGCAATCCCATTGGTGGGTGGCGGTGAAACAGAGTTATCATATGACATCTTGGAGATTTTTTCTGGTAAGTGCACTCCACTGTCTCTGTTCTCTGCTCGGCGCTTGCGACTGCTTGATTTCTCAGCTTTTGGTGAATATGTGTTGTGAACATCATTTCTGGTTTTGACTTCAGGGACCCCCTTCCCTGACACAGAGATGTCAGGCGGAGGGGCTTCTGTTCTGCAGGGATGAGAACTGCCATTGGTAGACCCAGGGACACTCGCAGCCACAGCAGGCCCAGGCTCAATCAGCTTTTGCCAGTTTCGTAAGAGTTTCTTAGCACGCTTGGCAAGGTCTTCATCCTTGGTCTTCTTTCGTACATCATTGATCAGTTTTCCTAGTCGAGTTTCCTAATGAATAATGTGTGTGAGAGTTAGAGAGAAATCAAGCAACCCAATTTCTACATGAAAAAGTAGTTCACAGAGAGTCAATTGTCTTACCTCAAGTGCTTCTTTGGTGATAGGATACTTTTCGAGACCGGAAATAACCTCTAATACGACCACCATATTGCATATCTGCAGGGGGGGGACAAACACAAACATTTTGTATTATTTCACCTGCTCTCTCAATGCAAAAAACGGTACTTGTCCAAAACCACAATTCACAGAGTTTGGCAGTAGAAGACATAGTTAAATAAGAATTTTAATCACAATATAGCCACACTAAGGAAAATAATACAAGTGGGTAACACAGACACGACTACTAAGTGTCATAAATGAATGTGATATATAGAAAAACTCCAGTATTTGGACGAATAGAAAACCACTGAATCGTGTCTGCAACGTGTAGAGTGTGGGGGCAAGTTAGCTTACGACGAGCTAGGAAACATTAGCTTGTCTCTCTGCTACAGAGCGACGTTGAAAAGTAAAGATGGCAAAGTGTCAGCTCAAAAATCCTTCATCATTGCATGCGCTAAGACAAACGTGTGGCATTTGAGCAAAAACGGGCATTAAAATTAACTAATTTTAATTTAAACTAGTTTATTATCATGTCGACAAAGTCCACCAGTGTCCAAGTGTCGACAGAGTTACCTGTGGTAGCTGATTTGGCTGCCGCTAGCGTTTAACTAACTTGAGAGGGAAGGGTCTGACTATTTCCTAAAACGTAGCTACAGCTATCCAAGCTACGAGTTAGCTAACTACCTCCCACACTTCGTTAACAAGGGACTGTTGACGTGAAACGCTCCACAGCGAAGCTCTGACCACTCCATAAAACATAAAGATGGTATTATAGTTAAATACGTATTCTCAGGGAGCGTGTTTGTTATGTTTATTACATAAAGTTACCGTTAAATACGGTGTAACGGCTAGGCTAGCAGCTAGCATGCTACATAAACCAGCTAACGCCAGTTTGCTGTCTAACCAACCTAAGGCTGCTGCTAAGTTAGCTTTGCGAGCTGTCACCTCCACAGATTCATCGTCTCTCCTTTCTTTCGCAGACATTTACCTGCTATATGGGTGCTGACCCAAAACGTAAAGCATTTTTTAACACATTAAACTGGTAACTGTCGGGATATAGAGCCTGGTTGAGTTTACCGGAGGGCAGGTAAACAAGCTAAAGCTAGCCAGCTAGCCTCACTCACATTGCTCTGACTGTCCACGGCCCGCAGCAGCCGGTCCTTCATCTGCTGCGGGGTTGCCGGGGCCGTTGTCATCGCCTGTTCGGTGCGATCCGGAGGATGGAGGGAGGAATCCTCCAAAATGAAAACCGGGTGACAATGGTGACTCAAAAGCCGCTGTGGTGACTCGTCAGGCGTCCGTACAGCATATTTCTGCGTGTCTCCTGTAAGGTAGACGGCTCAGTTTATCTCACATGGAGCATGAAGTGTGTGTGTATGTGCGCTGTGTTGGCCGTTAGCTGCTGCCTGCTCGGCGCTGTGGTAACTCACTACCAGCTGCTGGATCTCTCCACGGCCTCCTGCTGCATGATGGGATACGATGTAGTTTGACGTCTGCACGTAAAACCAAGTAAACATCCCTCTGACGGTGTTTCGGTTTAACGAGTGACCGTGTTAACTGGGGACGTTTGGCAGTGGTTGCTCGTAGTGACGGCAGTTTAAATCAAAATCTCTTAAATTGAATGTTCAATACAGTATATATTCGTCTGGTCCTTTTTGTCTTACATTATGTAAATTAAACGGTGTCACCAACAAAAAGTTACTTTTTTGAGGGGGAAAATATAGATTAGCTGAGCATGACACTAGTATATATTTAATTGGTTGAATATGGGTCACTTTCCCCTTTTCCACATTTGTAAGTATATTTATTGTAAAAAAAAAAAAAAAAAAAAAAAAAGTATAAAAGATAAAGGCCTTTGATTGATGATACACAACATGCAAATATTTTACAAAGTGGCTGTACAAAAAAAGACAGCAACATTTCTCAAATTCTAAGTGCCTTCTTCACAAACAAATTTGGCACAGCGATATCTGTTAATGTGCAATGTTTAAGTTCTCCTCCAGAGATTTTTTAAGATGTATATAAAATACTCTACATAATAATATGTTTCTGAAATGATTTTGCCACAAAAAAGTGGCATTAAAGTGGCATCTCTTGCTTCTCCCTCATTAAAAAAAAGTTTTCCTGCTGGACACAAGATGTCTCCTACTTCACTGTAAAGTTATTCTCAATGTTTGCGCACGTGTGTAAGTTGTGTGTGTAAGATGGATATTGGACCAGAATTGGCTCCAAACTATTTGTGATTTTACAAATCTTGCTCATAGGCCCGCCCCTTAAAACTGGATTTTCAATGAGCACAGAGAAACTTTCCCCCTTCAGCAGATGAATGTGAAAAGAGCCTTCTAGTGTCAAACTCTGCACATACATCATTCTGCTCAGTGAAGCTCAAACATCCAACTGTAGGAACAAGAAGAAAAACATATTTTTGAGTGGAGGGGGACTTTAAAGAAATTCTGGAGATCTCATAACAAAATTTTCACCAACAAATGAACTCATGAAATCATAAACTGTACACAACAATTTGAGCAACTTTCTGATTGAGAATGACAATTGGTTATAAAATCCCAAGATTGGCTTTAGGTTTGTTCCCCACATTGTAAGAATCACTGAGAGGTGACTGAATAGATAGAAATAGATAATAGACACAGATGAGTATTATTTAAAATTGATTAAAATAAATTTGGAGGCTGCTCTGCTTGTTGTTTTTTTCAACAGCTGTTGCCACCACGACAACCACAACACATTCTGCTGAGAATCACCAGTTAACAACCGAAATACCGTCCACCTGCACTGCTGGAGGTTCAGTTAGTGTAAAATATAGGCTAAATGTTGACCCTCTTTTTCCTTCTGTCACAATGCACATGAAATGACAACTCATCTTTTTTTGGGGCTGCCTCACTGACTTTTTTGGTATAACCTTAATCTTTTTTAAAAAACAGAAAATTAGATGCTCAACTCAAACTCAAAATTGAATTTATTCTACTTGTTAGTTTTTGCTGATGAAATGTCTGTCAAGAAAATGTACAGTATAAAACTTATTTATTTATAAACAAAATTCCATATACATGCCAGCAAATTTGACAAAATGACAAGTTATAATTAATGTACTCAGTTTTTGCCTTTTGCAACATTTTGTCAGTTTCAGACCTCCATAGTACCAAACAACGTTAGGCATTTTTACTTGATAACAACTTACATAATTAGCAGATTATCAAAATTGTTAATTCATTATGTGTCAGTCAACTAATGATTAATTGACTAAATTCAGCTACTGTCAAAAGGAATATAAAACATCAAACCACATGCCAAACTTACATGAAACATAAAAAATAAAAAAGATCATTCATTTTTCAGTCTTCTGCCAGTTAGATCCACCAGTCTTTATTTTTACTCTTCGTAGAGGAAAGAGTCACATCAAAATCTGTCCATTTTTTTAAATGAAATTAGCTATTTCTTACTTTTCTTTCATTATTGCATCACTTACCACACACCTACACACACACAAAAATCTTTCACTGGTCATACAGCTCTATTACATTTACTACATGAACAGTGGTCATTTTCAAGGCAGATATTCAAATAAATGTTTAATATGAATGTGTTTCTAAAAATTTGTAAATTATTATGAACAAACATTGATGACTTTACTGTATGTTACAGCATTCCACCAGCAGATGGAGTCCTGCATTATCTGAAAGGATACAAGTCAAACAGCAGAACGTGTTCCTGAAACATGAAGCAACATGCAGGATGCTGCACCAGTAAACCAGACTGGTTGCATGAAACACTTCAGCCATTTGAGGGCATCAGTGATGGTGAAGCTGAACCTCAAGGATAGTGAACAGGCTGGATCGGATCTTTGTGGATGCATTAAATTAGTATTAGGAAAGCAAAACAGGGAGATATACTTTAGTGTTGCAATAGAATACAATGAGTTGAGGTCGTGGGTGAATGAGGGTGGAGAAAGTTCATACTTTTACTACATGCAAAATATCCAGTCAACCCTTTAAAAGTTAGTGTGGACAGAGTGAGAGAGGGAAGGGCAAACACTGGACGTGAGGCTGCAGAGTGGGTGAGAAAGTTGACTCTTATACCAGTTACTGGGGCTGTAATCGCAGTACAACTAATGCTCCATTTCACTGTGTTCAAGTGCTGTTTGTAGTCCACCTAATGACAAAACAAGATTACAATATCTCCGCTTATTCAGATATATTTATTTTCATTTCATTTACAAATAATAATGCAAAGATACAAAGACAGAAGCCTTCACACGAGAAAAATACATCAGGTACAGTTCAAACAGAAGCATATCTTATCTTTAGTATAGCACACATTTACAGCCAACTTGGGTTCTTTTGGTCCGATTTGACAGTTAGAATAGAAAACACACAAATTGAAGAACAAAGTCTTGAACCAGTCATTTTTAAAGGGTTAGCTCAAAAAAGTACCAACTCACCAAGCTGTGCTGCAGAATGCTAGATTTTGCATATTCTATGAGCGTATGTTTCCTGTTGCTGTGAGTGCACTCTAGTAACACAGTGCACTCCTTCACGGCAGTAAAATGCATGTGCAGTGTTTGGAGTAGTATCACTGTACTCAAAAACAAAATACATTATATAACAATTTAGCTGCCATTGTATGAGGCTTGAACCAGCAGGACTGTCCTCAAAATGCACACAAAGGATTCATAGATGTGGGTAGCCCACTGAGTGACCATCCGTGAATATCACTCTTCCTGATTCAGCTTCCTGATTCACTTTGTTTTTACATGTTGTGTCACAAAGTCAGTCTACACATATCGCCTGACTTTACAGTATTTATTTTTGCTATTTCTTACATTATTTCTTACTGTATGTCTATTGTTATTTCTCAGACAAGATGTGTATTGTAATATTCACTACAAAATAGTGTTTGACAGCAGGTTTATAAAACATAGGCAGAACTGAGTAATTTAAAGCACAAATGTTATGGTATTTTCTGAGATATCGTGGAATTGAGTATCATGCAAAAAAAAAAAAAAAAAGAGATTTCCCAGGTACGGAGCAGGATATATCAGTCACATCTCATTAAATTATGCTGCAAGAATTTCAGCAATTATGTTCACTGTAAACAATTCATCGATAAGTTCAAATATTTATATGAATAATAATTTGTATCCCAATAAAATAATTTGATAGAGAAGAAAAAAAGGAGAGGATGTGTTTAGAGGGACAGGTTGAAATGTCTCAGTATTCTCATGCATGTATGGCTGTTTTGAGCTTTGGCTTTTTGATTCACCTGTTGATTTAACACTGAAAGAAAGAAGATTTGCTGTAAAACTAAATCAAATAAAATCTCAATAGTACCTGTTGTCTTCTGATGGCATGCAGCTGCTCACAGCAAGAGCAGGAAGGGGAATTTATAGAGAATTAAATAAAAAAAAGTGCTTTCAGGGCCTTGAAATGCAGAGAGATGAAGTACAAAGAAAATCTAATCATTCATACAACTTTAAAACCTCATTAAATAGAATATATCATTTCATGGTTGTAATATTGACATTATTATCATAGCATTGAAATTGCATGACTGATTCACTGATAAATCTGGTAGTTGAACAGCAAACACACTGTGAGTGGTTCATATGTAGTCTTGTAGAGTATTTGAGTCTTGTAGAGTATTTGAAACATTTTGTGGAGAGAAAAACAAACATTGCTCTGTTGTAAACTCTTGTCTGTGTAAACACTGGTGTAATACCAATGGATACCTGAACATTGATGCATAACAGGCCACACATCAGTCAGAGCTACTGTATCTACATGAGCACAAAAAAAGTTTGGGAGAAATACCAAAAACCGAAAGATGGACCTACAAAGATGTCAGGCTCACGATAAAGTCTGAGGTCCAGCAGAGAATTTTCGAGCCACGATGACATATTGCAGCACAGTATTTCTCAGTGCATTTTCTCACTTTGACATCATATTACATAAAGCACGAAAAACACTGTTCCTACCATACAGCAATATACAAAGCTAGTCTATAGATTTACCATGACATAATACAGCTCTGTGGGTGTTGCACAGAAAATAAGCACATACTGTATATTGCAGTGTAAAACATAGTACCGAACAAACAGCTTCTACATGTGCATAAAAAGGCTGATTACCATATTTCTGATGCTGTCAGGCTTCACTTACTGTAGCAGTTACATAGCCTACACATGACGCTGAATTAAAAAGAGACAAAAGACAGTTTTACCAAACAAGAAAAACAAAAACACTTAGACGAACAAAGCTCACCCTGCCCTTCAAAAGAAATAAAACCAAAAAGGGCAAATCATGTCAAGAGATTCATGCAATCACAAAAGTATTAAAATAGAAAAAAAAACAAGCAAAACAAACCAAAAACACTGCATCATAATTGAGAAACATGATGCATCCAAAACATTACAGTGGTGAAAAAAGGGGGGAAAAAACATCTTCAAGCTCAACTGACTCGATCACATTTGTTAGAACATTTTTGATTTACATTGTGTGAGAATAATGGTGAAATGTGCTGAAACAGGAGGACCTTGACATACATCAACAAACATACTGTTGCAGAGACAGAAAAGTGTTTTTCATAGTGTAGAATATTGATGGAAAATGGTGATATAGTGTCTTAGAAAATAAACTATTTCTTCTCCTTTTATGGGCATTTTAATAATTATTATTCCTGCACTGAATTACAACATGGATGCCATAAAATACTTCCTGTCTGGCACAATATCTTGATAATATGCCTGCAGATTTCAATTGTACTCATTTGAGAAATTGCACTATACATGAATTTTTAAAAACTATTTTAATAATACATTTTTATTTGGCTAGTTAGTGATTAATTACAATGTTTTTCCAGTTCATTTATTTGCTCAAACTGCTATCACTAGCGAAAAGAGCTGTGACGCCGTGCAAATCAGTTATAGAGAACTCTGATCAGCCCAAAATACAAATGTCGACTAGTTTCCCAAATTTAAGGAACAACTGACAGCTAAAATACTCATTTATTAAGTAAAAACGTGGCTCTTTTAAATAGACTGTATGTGTATGACTTTTCAAAAATAACTATAATTTAATATAGATTTTTTTCCCTCCATATTTCTTTCTTTTTTTTTTTGTTTTTGTTTTTTTTTTTTTTTTACAAGAAGGCATGTTTGATCAAAGACAGGGCAAACAGGTCCAGTGCACATAACAGTCACATGGGGTTTGGTATATAAATTCTCATAAATAAATGTTTTAAATAAATGCATAAAGTGCATATGGGATATGGATATGGGACTTCACAGGGGATTTTTTTTAAAGAGCAAATGCAAGAAGCCATATAAATGCAAAACCAAAGAAAGACCGAAGAGACACGGAGCAAATTGAGAACGGGCACAAATAACACCAGCATGATGAAGAAACAGCGGTATTCAGTGTCACTGTAGTGCCAAGGAAACAGACAAAGTCATCTATAAAATGTAAAACGATATTCAGTAACGGGTGAAGATATTTGGTCCTACAGTACATGAAAGGCTAGATATGAGAGAGGCAATGAGGATGACAAGATGGCAACAACACAACTGTACAGATGTGACCTAAATACATTCTCATTGCATCAACAATGCTGTTCTAGTATAGAGGCAGTTCAATTGTCTGGAAAAATATATATATTTCAACTACACTGAGGTCACATCTTTGGGAGTAATCAAGGAGAGATTCAGTTTCTACTCTATGACACGCTCACTGAGCCTTTTTTTAGTCTACACCTTACTAGTTTTGAAATAAAAATGTTTCAAAAGTATCAAAAGAAATATAACATGGCACCATCATTGTGCATTCTATAAGAACTGTGCACATTGGCTTTCTCTATAGAAGGGTTCATTTTTATCAGTTTTATTTTACAGTCTTAAATCAATCGCTGTAGTTTTGCATAGATACCATTACGCAAAATCTAATCACATTCTGTACATGTAAAATAGAAAACAAAACAAACCTGTAAACATCTATTTCATAACAAATAACTCATTTATCCATTTAGATTTGACTGATAAATGAATATGAAAAATGACACGGTAGTGAAAATGGATGAACAACAGGTGGATAAAGATCAGCACACCTTTAAAGTACAACTACAGTAATGCAACTGTGAATGATGTTGGCCAAACCGCCTGTAAAACAGTAAAAATGATTCAGCCATTAAAGTATTTTTTTTCTCACTTACATAATAGTCATCTTTGCATGAAAAACCAAAATGTCAAGCTATTAAGGCAAAACAAGTATGCACAGTGATTTGTGATTTCATGCATAACCGCTTTTTACTATGGTGAAATCAAACTTCAGCATTTCCTAAAAATAACTTAAGAGGAAATTTGGGATAAAATCAAACCAGGTGTGACTTTGGCTTCTACAACAAATCAAACAGGGATTGGCGCTTGAACAACCAGCTTGGCACAGAGGGAGGTTAAAACTTCACAAACCAAACCAAGAGGTGTTTCCTCTGAGTCATCAAGCTACGTGACGGGTGTGTGGTGTACTGTGGTTTGTTTAGGGTTTGCTCTGCAGATAGAGTTTTATCAATCATTGATAGAGAATAAGAGATCAGGTTCCTTACGCCCCCATGATATTTTTGTCAAGTTTCCACAAAGCAATATTCATAAAAACTAGGCATCTATAATAAATCAAAAATGGATGTGTCATTAGCAAAAAGAAGTGTACAGGATTCATACCGTAACTCAAATGTCATAAGTCATAAACCATCTTCCGGTTCTGAAGAGAAGGGAGGCTGGCAACAGTCAATGCGTTTTCCTGCAATGATGTTTCTTTAAAAAAGCTCTCTTGTGGGGTTTTGATTGTGCCGATTGGTGTCGAACTGACAGCTCTGCCCAGACGGGGCCTCGACCGACGCGCTCCAGAAATCTGCTCCCCGCCCAGGGCAGCGGCGTTGGCGAACCTGTGCATGAGCATGTAGAGCCGTTAGAGCCGGTCGAGGCGAAACGCGTCCTCTGTGGCTGGGTCAGCAAGGACCATGTCTGGGTCATTGAGCATGTGCAGGCCGTCGAGCGTCAGTGGGTCGATTTTCAGATCGTCCAGTGGGAACTGGGAGTCGACATCAAAGCTGACGTCTGTGGACAGGGAGCCAGTCAGGTCCTTGGGCAGGCTGGGGGGAGATTCTCCACTCACTGAACAGACGCAAAGAAAAAGAATTAGCAGTTAAAGACATTAGCAAGAATTATAAGGTAGATATCCATCTTTCTGAAGTCTTTAAGGAGAAGGACGTCTTCCGTTTCTAACTCAAATTAGAGAACGAATCAAGGACATGAAGAAAAAAAGAACGTTGAGGAGTCTGGGTTATGATTGGATAATAACTTAGGAAGCCTGACATCTTAATATCTTAATTACACATTTCAGTAAGAGGCAGTTAACGACAGACACAGCTAATTTTCAGACAGAATGGAAAACTCAGCGGGGGTGTAAAATCCTGTTGAATACTATTTTAATAGGTTAATCCCGGGATCAGCAAAGGCACCGGCTATAATTTTGAGCGGCATTTTTTGTCAGTTACCATCACTACATTATACATTTGGCATTTCCCTACATACATACAGTTTTAATTAGATGGCCCTCCCATCTGGATTTGCCCCTACCAAAGTGATTTTTTATACTTTCAAACTCTGCTTAAGGAGATAGTTGATTGATTAAGTAAACGCACAGTTCTATAGAGTTGGACTTGAACGTCCTTAGTTGGGGATATGCTCATGAATGCAGCCCTGTTTTGCAGCCAACAGTCAGCTGTCAGTTGAATTTGTCACCAGAACTCATGCTGTCACAGTCATTTAGTTACTGCCATCCAATATGTGAGTGACAGATTAAAAACAATGCAGGGCGATTTAAAGCCAGTTTAGTGGGTATACCACTACAATCTGACACATTATAACAGCCCTGCAATGAATCATATCTTTGTAAAGCGTATAATGTTTATGTTATGTTTTCACAGTGTTAGAAAAACTGTCACTATATCGAAACATGTAAACAAATATGAAGCTTCATTCTAGTTTGGGATACTTCACAAAAGTATTATATTGTGTAATACAACACAAGCAGCAGCGTGTCACAGTTCTTTTGATAAACAAGCCACTTGCTGTGGGACTTAAGTGAGGCACCTGTGAGAATGATGTTGGGGATGTTGCCATGGCTACTGTAGCCCAGCTGCTGCGAGTCCTGAAGGTTGCAGTGGCCACCAGTCAAACCCATCATTAGTGCCTGGGAGTAGTTGAGGGTGGACGTCTGGTTGTACAGGCTGTCGGAGCTGATGGGGGTTTCAATCATGTTGAACTGCTCCAACTGGCAATAACAACAGAAAGAAACATTTTCTGCTGCTGTTGTATCTACACAACATATACTCGCTCTAAAGCAAGAACAGGTTGAAAGCAGAATTAAATATGGATGTTCAGGTTTTTGTCAGACACAAACAGAGCCTGTACCTGTTGAGAGAGAGCGCTGGCCTGAATGGAAGGGAGCTGCTGGTCGTAGAAGTCTGCAAACACGCTGCCCAGTATGGAGTTATGCTGCAATAACAAACAAGTCAAATCTGTTTATTTAGACTCAGATAAAAACCTCCTGATGCGATTGTGAATATTCTTCATCCAAGCTGCAGAAGATATACGTTTAACATAAATATGTGGAATATGAAAAGGAGACAGTAAAAGCAGCAACAACAACAGAAGGACAGCAAACTGATTAAAATCAACTCACAACATCTGGAAATGTAAACCTCTGGAGTTTGCTAATTCACAGTCAGCTTGCCTACACCGAGGCTCACAGCGTTCTGTATCAGTATTATACAATCTTTGTGCATTTATTACAGAGAGGAGAAAGACTGCTGTGCACTCATTAACTCAAACATTAACATAGCTCACATGTGCACTGACAGAATAAGGAGCAGCACAGAGAAGAAGCACTAAATAATCGTGTAATAAATAATAAATGCTAAACTACAAGAAGCTTACAGCATTACAGTACTCTCTGTGATATACATATGTAGCAGGCACTCGCTATCACAAGAAATTATGCATTAATTTTTTATACTGTGAGTTACTTACAGATACAGTACCAGTCAAAAGTTTGGACATCAGTTCTCATTCAAGTGAATAGGAAAGTGTGTCCAAACCTTTGACTGGTACTGTAGATACCCAAGTGCTACCTTGAAAATATTTTCCCATCTCCAGAATACTCAAAAACCAGCATTGAGAATGACTGAAAACCTGTTAAAAAAGATTTTGTGTGCAATCAGTTACTAAAATTTATTTACATGTATAGGAACTATTCCAAACTATATATCATAATCTAAAAATACTGTTGGATAGAAATGTACCAAATGTCAAAAATCAGGATGGGGACGCTTACTTTCAAAAGGCAGCTCTTTGCGAATGAGCTTCCTCTGCTGCCTTCTGGCCTTGGTGTTTTAATTAACACCATCCAAATGGAATAAAATTCACATGAAATGAAGGGAATCATTGAAAATATAATCCCCTTTGAGACTTTATTCTCCCTCCACTGAGTCATCCAGTGCAAGCTCTTGAAGATTCCCATTTGAATGTCCTCATTGAACCAGCAACAGAAATTCTCCTGTTTCATCGTGGCCTCTTAATGTATAAGTAATTGGATCATATTCTCAGCCCGTGCTCCTCCTAGTACGAAACCAAATTATCTGTGTGTGCTGCAGATGTCCCCACAGGGCAGAGCAGGATAATAGAACACGGCCTGTCAGTTGTGGTTTAGCCTGGGGATAACCTCAGGACGATGAGTGAGCCACTTCAGCACAGGAGAGAACTGAGATGGGGAAGCAAACAGCAGGACAAACGTGTTTGAATGCACACACGGCTTAAACCATCGCTGTCACTGTTCAAATGTATCTTTCTCAGCGTCTCAAACACACAAAGTCGCACTTATTAGTTAGTAGAAGCAAATGCTTATTTAAAATGAGTCTTTTACTGGTTGAGTAAAGGCTATAAATATCTAATACTGCACATAATGTACATTTACTGTAAATGCGTTGGCTTATTCAAGGTTTTATAAAAACATATTAGCAGGTTTTAAAGAAGTGAATGATTTACAATACAGCCTGTTAACAAGAGTTTTAAATCTCAAATACTAATACTGAGCCTAACACAGATTAACAACCCTGATCCATGTTTACCTTGGGTGTGTTTAGTTTATCTTAAAGCACCACCCTGCAAGCGAGGCTCAGTTTGTTAGAGATCCAACCATGAGAATGCTCCTCGAAAACACTTCGTGAGGGGAGGGGATTACCATCTCCTGTCATGTTCTCTCAAATCACTATGCTTGTGCAAAACCACAATAAACACAGAGATCTGATAAACATAAAAGAAAAAAACTCCAGTACAGTGTCTAATTTAGCAAGACTGGGGAGGAAAATATAGGAGATGCAATGCAAATACCACAAAAGCAGCAGAGTAGGAAGGTCAAGGACACAGCTACATCACAACACATAAATGACACTGAGTGTGTAAAGAGACTGGTGGTCAGATCTGGGCAAAGTAGAAACTACAACTGACTTCTTGTGTGAATTAACATGTAAATGACTTGACAAAGCTAGATTTCCTAGAATACTTGTTTAAAATGTTTAGTTTTACTTCCTTTTATCATGCCAGAGCATGAAAAGCACAGGTGTAATTAAATTAATTAAGGTGTTGTGTATTAGGAAACTTCAGGTGAAAAGAAATGTCATGTAATTAAGCTGTGAAAAAGGTCTAATGTCTTGCATGTTGATATCAGAAAAAGGTCCTCTTCTTATTATGAGTTAGAAGTTATGCCCCTTCCCTCTTACATAACTACATAAAAAGAGCAAGTAACTAAGTAAATAATTATTTAGCTAACTTTAAAAGGGAAAAAGTCTGCTTTAATTTGATTCATATTGTTCAAGTGCTCAAAATAAACTGACATACTTTACAATTTATTGTGGAACTGCAGTGCAGAGTCCAAAACAAATTTCCCCATGAGGACAATTAAAGTATATCTTGATCTTTTTGCCCAGATCTGCTAATGTTGACACAAGAAAGCAGCTGTAGGGGGGGGGGGGGCAGCCACAGAGTCCTACTCGGCAACGATTACCACAGAACTACGATGCAAAGGGACGTTGACGTTTATACAGAGTGAGCCAGCGACTCATTGGTTCACACGCCCTTACTTGAGGCGAGCCGCCAGGTGAGAAGCCTTGATTGGAGACAGGGGAGGTTGGAGACTGATTGGCAGAGGATCCAACCCTACTGCGGTACTGTTGGAGGGGGGAGGCCTGATACAAGAGGATATGTGAGTTATTCACATTGGAGGAGGTTCTTCGCTGGCGTTGTGGTGTGTTTGCTATGTGTAAATGTGAATATGGAGTTTTGTTAGATGTATGCCGAGGATGAAGGAAAGTGAACACTATATGTCACATCAATACTTGAAGAATACTGAAAAGGCTATTGAGGAAACAGTGAAAACTACAGAAGATTAATTAGAAGAAATAAAAATATTGCCTGTAATCCAAGCCAAGAAACTGAACATCTCTTTTGTTCTGTTCTGTCTTATTTTTTCTGTGTTCTCATCCTGTAGTCAAGTAGGGCTGCAGCTAACCATTATTTCCGTTATCTATTAATATGACCATTATTTTCTCAAATAACTGTTTATTCTAGAAAACGTAAGATAATAGTGAAAAATGTCCCACAGCCCAAGGTGACGTCTTCAAATGTCTTGTTTTGTCCGACCAACAGTCAAAAACCCAAAGATTTTTGGTGTACAATTGTATAAAACAGAGAAAAGCAGGAAATCTTTGCATTTGAGAAGCTGAAAGCAGCTAAGGTTTGGCATTTCTGCTTACAAAATGACTAAAATGATTAACTGATTATCAAAATAGTTGCCAACAAATTTTCTGTGGATCAATCGTTGCAGCTGTAAAACAAAGAATATTTGCACAAACCAGCAAAAACAAAGACAATATTCTCATGAAATTCAATTCTGATCACAAAATCAACTTGACTTGCCGTAAGCAATACACCCTCATAACTGTGGAGAGAAAAATATGAGAGGTACTATTCTAGTAAATATAACGAGACTGGTAAACTCTTATCACTCAAAAGACATTCTTAATCTATTGATAGATAAGCTATCAAAACATTGGTAGCATGAGATAGAGAAGTGATAAAGCAGTCCAAGGTCTCTGAATACTGATGTAAACTGCAATGATAATTGTTGTGTTAGACCTGCTCCCGAAACAGAGAGAAAATTGTCATAATCGTGCTGTAACTGTATCACAGCTAAAATGTACATCTTAGAAATGGAGGCAAACACATCCAAAATCATCTCTGAACACAAAGCAACACATTATATAAGCTAGAAAACTCTAGATGAGTCTGTTTATTCGTGGTTAAATTAACAACATGTTAGGTCTAAGCTGCAGTCCTTCTGTGTCTCTTCACAATGTTTCAATTGACCCCACACTGTAAAGTCTATAACCGAGATGAAGAGAATGTAGGCCACTTCATTTCTGCAGTAATCCAAACACATTCCCACTGCAACAGAAGTAGAGCAGCGAGAGCCAAGATCTGAAGGACGTGGCGGTGCCTTGCAGAAGTATTTAGATTCCTTGATGTTTTGCACATTTTGTTGTGCCTCTATTTCATACATTAATTCAGTTTTTTTAGTGTAAGTTCTGTGCAAAGCATGCCAATAAAAAACTAAATTCCCGGACTGTAAAGATTTGTGTTTACATATAAATTTTAACAGACGGACACGTAGAGTTTTGTTTTCTTTTTGATGTAAATGATGTAACGTTTTACACAATCAATGTGATCTAGAGCAACTTATCAAGGGGTCTGAATACTTAAACAAGGTGCATCACTAATATCAACACATTAATAGCGTTTGAAAACTGCTGTCATAATACAACACTGTGTGATATGTTTCCTCTGCTCACCGTGTTCATGTCGATGGTCATGTTGGCTTGAGAGGAGGTCTGGTTGTCTGACGTGGAGCAGGAGTTCACGGAGGACGGCAGCTGGACCAGGCCTGTTTGCTGGAAATTTAAGAGTGATAAATAAAGATTCAGCCATCAAGTGGCAGTTCATAGTTATAACTGGCTATACTGGCTTATCACAGACACACTACATTAGGATCTGCCTGTGTTTGATTTGCAGGACGTAAATGGCTACAGAAAAGTACATTTGCATTATACTGTATGTTTATGTCAAAACAAATATCATTATTAATTTTTTAACTGTCAAATATTGAGAACTGTATCAAAAAAACGTAACTTTAATCAGAATAAGACATCATAGAGCCCTTATATTTTACTCATGACCAAGTCAATGAATCATAGTCATATTATTCATTTATGAACTGCTACTACTGTACATCAGAGAAAATCTCCATCAAAGGTTTTAGTTGAGGATGTGAAGTGTTGATCAGAGGACAGAGAAGAGAGTCCACAGTGCTGAGGCATGTCGATCAATTTGGTTGATACATTTTAATAAAAAAAATTCTTAATTCCACAAATGTTTAAGGATTCTTCAGACCTGTGGGAACCCTGCACTTTGTACAATCTTTGTGGGAGAGACTGTACACACCTCTCAACCAGAAAGTGAGGTGACAGACAACATTACACAGGTCTGTAGGCTGCTGGTAATTTGAGACTTATTTTCAGCACAATTGTTAATTAGGGAAAAATCTGATTAGGAAAATTATTCTAACGGAAAGAGTGGTGGAAGGTCAGGACGCATCATCTTCATTCACAGCAATGAGACTTGGTGTTATCTCAGATGTTAATTTATCCACAATCTGCCCAGATCTGGATGCTGCTCTAATTAGTTTAAATAATAGGAAACTGATTTTCATAAGTTTTACTGTAGAAGGTTTTATTATGGTAGGTAAATATGACCTGAAAAAACTGGATGCCAGCAGCAAACCCCTCAGAAACGGAGCTGTGCGGAGTGGATTTTGGCAGTCACAACTGCAGGTTGGGATTACTGTATTTGAGTTGGTGGAGTTTGTTGATTATGATACACATCTTGGAAATAAGCCTTGCATAAAGAGCCTACATGTGGGTAAATACAATCCCTTCAGCATTAACCTTTTTGCAAAGAAGAAGATTTGTTTGAGAGATTTGAGTTGGATTTTATTTGACATGGACTTACTAAAGATTATTTTATGCATCAAAAGGGCAATAAGTGCATTCTTCCCGTGTGACTTTTCTTATAAATATTGCACAAACTGGACAAAAGAGCAAACTCATGCATGAAGAATTAGTTGAACTTGCATTACAAGAATTAAGAATTAAGGAACTGATGAATGAGAAAGCAGAAAGCAAACACTGATATCGGTTTACAAAAACTGAAAAAAGCAAAAAGTCTGTAAAGGACAAGACAGCCACTTCCACCCACAGAGGTTACCAATCTTGTAATACTCTCTGTAGTTTTCATGTGTTTAATGAACAAAGCCAAACCTGTGATTCAGATTTCAAAAACCATCACTTACTTAGTGTATAATTCCTGATATTCCTCTATTCTCAAATGCAAGTCTATCTCAGCTGATTATGCTTTTGTGTAACTGTTAGTTTTCATAGATAGAGTGCTGGTAAGAAACTCACCTGCTGGCTCTGGTGGGTCTGGGACGACGGCTGCTGGTTGAAGAAGGCATACTGGGACAGCTGCTGCTCGAGGTTCATGGCGTTGATGGCCGCCTGGAAGGAAATACAGCAAAAGATAAAACATGAAGTTCTACTGTTTTATCAAATATCATTATTTGTGGGCTACTCAGATGACTGATTCCTGCATAAAACTTGTGAAAAAATCATTAAAATCTAATATTTTACACCAACATAATGAAAACAAAAAACTATCTTTGGTATTTTAAACACCACACACATAACCTCTTAACCATAACATGACAAAAAAGTCCATCTGAACCACTGGGAATTGTCCAAAATAAGTGAATAATCAATTAAGTTTAGCATTATAGATTTTCTAGGGGAAGGGGTCAGGACGGAGAGCTCTGCTGTACCTGAGAGAGAGTGAGAGGTGGAGATGTCGGGGAGAGCTGCAGGTTCTGGTGCTGGTGGGAATCTCCTGTGTTCAGGATGAGAGGAACCATGTTGTCCTGCCCAGGCTCCATTTCCATGGTTACTGTGGGCTGAGAGGTGTTCACTCCTACCCAGCACACAAGAATGGCATAATGAAGGAGTTTTAACAGCACATAGAGTCTGAAATCAGCACCAAAACTTGGTAAATGTTGAAATGAAAAATCACTGACACATTGCAAATGTTTCCATGTTAAATATGAAAACACGACTGTCCGTCGCGTTACCTTGTGTGTTCGCCAGTGTGCTGTTAGAGGAGCTGAACGAGGCGGCTGCAGCATCATCCGAGTCCAGCGGGGTGGGCAGTGGAGGAGGGAACTGGATGTTGGTCAGGTCAGGTAGTGAACCGCCAGTGTTGTGGGCAGCTGGTTTTAGTGAAGTGGTCAACTGCTGGTCCGGAGATGGGAATATGCTGCCGAAAACAGACGTGCGCAGTGAACTTGACAGCGATGACAAGATTAATACACTGGAAAATGTCAGCGATGAGATGAAGGAGCAGAAACATAAACACTGGATAGCTTATGCAGATTACTGAGCAATGCTTAAAAATGTTTTACATTACAATCAACTCAGAAATATTTGGCTTGCATTTGGTTAGTGGGACTCTACTGCTTCTGGCTACACACTCATTACTTTGGCAGTCGAGTGAGTAAATGGAAGTGATGCTTAATTATAGTCAGATGGCTTCAATTTAAAGCCATGTTTTATTCATGTTTCTTCGGATGTGTGTAAATATGCACTCATTTGAAGCGGACTGTAACACAGTTTTTACTTTCACTGACATCCAACGTTATAAAGGTGCAGCTAGAGCTAAAACATTCTCATCATCATTTCATTATGTTAATCAGACTTCAGAAAATGTATCCTTAGACCAGCTCTGAAGAGAAGAAACAGTACAATACTCACTGGATTCCTGGAACTTTGCAGGGCTTGGACCTTGAAATGTTCTGAAGGGGAAAATATAATTAATAGCTTGAGTATTGTGGAGACCACAGATAAAAACACATAGAAACATGTATGTGAGTTTAAATGTCACACCTTTTTGCAGTCCCAGTTCTGTTCTTGCCCATCTTCATCAACGTCCTGTTTAATTGCTTCAGATCCTGGTACAGTTAGCAGGAGAACTGGAGAGATGGAGAAAAAAAATATGTCCTCAGTCTCTTGGGTCTACAGATGTCCAGCCTGTATGAGCGTATAATAATCACAGCCCACATGTCCTCATTTATTATGATCAAGGGATATTTAAACAGAAAATAACACACAAAGAAGAGAAGGAAGGAAGATAATGGAAAAACAGGAAGAAAGAAAAAAAGACTAAAAGTATGACAGGAAAGTAAAAGATACAATTTATACTGAATGTGAATGAGGGACAAAATGAAAAAAATGTCTCCAAGGAGATTCATACAAAATGAGTCAAAGCGCTTCTGATATTAAAATAATCTGCCTCACGCTGCCATTAGCGCTAAAATTCATCGGACACTTGAATGCACCCCGTCTTCTCAGCAGTAATTTTCCTCCTCTGCCTTCAAAGCCACATTGAAACCCTTTCATCATACACTGGAGGGCACTCGACTGAACCGTCAAGAGAAAAGCAGCAAAATAACACACAAATAAACAAGCTTACAACAAAAAACCCCCAACCACCATCACCAACTGCTGCAGATCATTTCAAAAACACCTGAATGGTCTGGTCTGGTTAAGAATGGACTCATTTGAAGCAGAGCTATGTATGGTGGCTCAATAAAAAATAGAAGTTTGAATTAAAAAATGACTCTTTGAGATCATTTGTACCTCGTTTTGGCTGGAGCTCCTGTGATCCTCCAGTGAAGGAGGCCTGCTGGGGAGGAGTTAGTGTGCTCTGGTGCAGTGCTGAGTCAGAGTTTGTCCTGCAGCACAAGAATGTGCACAATCACACAGTGCAATTTACAGTAAAATAAAAGAAACCAAATACTGTATGTTTAGAAGCAGAGAAAACACATGTCATTCAATTGCTAGAAAAAAACTGTTCTACAGCAGCTACAAACCCTTTTATACAAAATCATCTGGGCATAAACCACAATTATCAACACAATTTAGCCATTGTGACTGCTTTTCAAGCTCACCAAGAGTTTACACTGGTCTACAAAAACCACACAATTGGCACATCATGTTGTGTAAGAGTTTAAGATCATATCTCTTTGTGACCAAACTGAGCCTATGACTAAGTAAAGCAGTCACAATTATATCAAATATGTTGTGACTTTTAAAGCAAGAATATAGTACAATCTGATCCTTTGTGGTGGCTTATGATAAAAAATGTAAATGCAGCATGTTTGTCTATAACAATCTACAGTAAAAGTAAGTCATTAAATGTGTGATGTTGCAATATGTTTTCATAGTTGTCTTGTATTGCTGATTTGACAGGGCAGTGTGGTACAAGTCATAATTCTGAGGCTATGTGAAGGATTTATTATGATCATTATAAAAAGAGTAAACAGTAACACATACAGTCATGCAGAGACAGACAGTGTTTTATCGTTTGAGGCTGTCATACCTCCTCCAGCTGGTATCAGGTGGCGGTGACAGATATACTGAGCCATATGGACAGCTGTCAATGTGAGATCGCGAGTTAAGAAAATACAGCTGGCAGACTCAATGCATTCATTCCTGTGAATTCTTTTAACCAAAGAAGCTATAATAAAAAGTATTCTGCTGATGGTACCTCAAATAAAACCAGCATGTGATTAAAGTGAGGAATAATGAGCAGTGAGCTTCATGTCACGGTTTGATATTTGTCAGGGCTGGCTCATTGTACATGCTGCTTATTACAGACCTTCCGACCAAACACATTCATGGTTTGACTTTAATCACACACTGATGTAACTTACTAGCATGCACAAAACAAGTTGAGTAATTCTGACTCCAGTTACCCAAATAATCCTATGTATGAAAAACACAGGAAGGGTGTTACTGTTGAATTGCAACATATTCAAATGTGTTTACGAGTGCGGACAAAATATTCAGTCACATTTGAGTATAACACAATGCAAATCACTACCAACACAAACTACAGGGGTGCTTTCAGAAAATATTAACACACTCAAGACAATTTTCAGACAATCATTAGTAATCAAACTAAGGAATTATTTGTTCATTTCAAGTTAAAATATCTGCGTCACGTAGCAATAATACAGTCGTTAAAGCAAAAAAAAAAAAATCAATATCTGTCACAATATTGCAATAGCCAAAATCCCATAAATATGTAGTATCATATCACAATTTGTGTACTAATATTGATCGGTCACCTATCTCTACTGCAGAGTGACAAGATTAAAGCCCCCGCAGGTGTTTTTGCCTGATTAGTCTTCTCAAGTCTGAGTGTGATTACATTTCCTTCACTTTTGTTAGTTTTGTTGCCTATTAGTAGATTGAGTCTGGTGACATGATGTTATTCCCAGCATAACTCCACTCACAAAGGTCTAATCAACCAGATTTATTTAAAACACCTGTGTGGATGTAAAGTGGACACCTTTCTACCTAAAAGACCTTCAAATAGCCCACTGACTACTCATAAATGAATATTCAACAAAGCCACGTAGTATGCTTTTAAATGAGATTCAGACCTCTGAAAATGATGATATATGGGAAATTGAATAAGACATCACCTCACAAACAGTGATCAGACTCAGCATATGTAACAAAAGTAACAGACAACTTTAAAGGATATCTGGCGCCCATGTTTGTCAATAGACAGGGGCTTTCGGTGGGGTGATGTGATGCGGTTCCGGTCTCGGTAGACCCTGTCCACCAACCCGTGGTGTCGCGTCGATCTGTTGGTGTCCAATCCTGAATTCTAACAATAGGAAAAAAGGAAAAAAATGAAATCACCTGATCAAGTTGTGAACATTTCCTTCCATTTCCAAGCTAATACTTTTGATCGACGGTTTTCCCATTGAGTCCCCAATATAATAATAACGACAATAATAATGATAATAATAATAATGATAATAATAATAATAATAATAATAATAATAATAATAACAATAATAATAATAATAATAATAAAATTGGTTTAATTATACAGCACCTTTCATACATAAAATGCAGCTCAAAGTGCTTTACAGGAGAAAATAAAATCAAAGACACAGGTAATAAAAACAAGACATGAGGGGCAATTCTATATATAAAAAGAGCAATAAAAAAGAGCAATTAAAGAATAAAAAAACAATTTAAAAAAGCATAAAACAGGTATAAAGGTTTAAAAGAAGTATCAAATTAAAACAGAGATGTTAAAAAAATAAAACTAATTAAAAGCAAGATCATAAACATAGGGTAAAATAAAAGTTGCTTGTCTAATTTGTGGTGGGAGTATGTTCCAACCTTTGATACATAAAAACCACAAAGCTGCTTCACAATACTTTTTGTAGTTCATTTTTGGAACATTTAGCAAGCCTGCACTACATGACCCGAGGGGTTTGGAACATACTCGGATAAGCAATCAGAAATGTATGAAGGTGCTGAACCATTACAAGCCTATGAAAAGGTAAAACAAGTTTAAAATCAATCCTCAGATATACAGGCAGCCAGTGTAATGATGCTAAAACTGGGGTAATGTGATCTCTTTTCCTTGTTCTTATTAAAACCCTGGCTGCCGAATTCTGCACAAGCTGCAGCCTATCAATGTTTTTTTTTCAGTAATCCTGAATAAAGTGCATTACAATAATCCGGGCGAGAAAATACAAAAGCATGAGTCATCTTTTTGTCATCTTCCAGTGTAAGGTAGGGTGATAAAAGGCAATCTTTGTAACACTGTGAATTAAAATTTAACTCAGAATCAACAATAACACCAAGGTTTTTTACTTCCGACTTGTTCTGTGGTGCCAGACTTCCAAGATTGCTAAAACTTGTACCAATTACGAGAATTTCTGTTTTGTCTTCATTTAATTTAACAAAATTATTGCTCATCCACTGTTCCATGCTGGAGAGGCAATTTATAATAGGATTTAATGCATGAGAGTCATCTAGAACTGCAATTAAATACAACTGAGTGTCATCAGCATAACAATCATAATTCACATCATGATCACCAATAATTTCACAAAGTGGTAGCATATATAAACAAAATCATGGAGGACCAAGAACTGAACCCTGCAGAATACCAAAAAGGCTATCATGCTTTACAGAGACAGGGTCGCCAAGACTAACAGAATATCTTCTGCTAATGAGGTATGTGTTAAACCAATTTAGAACTGTACCTTTTTTGACCAATCCAATTTTCAAGTCTGTCTAGACGAATCTTGTGATCTACTGTGTTGAATGCAGAAGTATCAGAATAGATATTTTTTTGCTTTCTGCGCTCACTCTAAGATCATTAGTTATTTTTACCAGTGTCGTTTTGATTTCTGTGTCCCCTTCTAAAGACAATTATGCCTAAGAAACTAACAATGTTGAACTTTTCCTTATCCCAACTTACACTGTCCTTGGCCCACAGATAGAAGCCTGTTTTCTGACCTCTCTGATAAAATGTGATACCTGTACTGTATGTACAGTAGAGTGGGGAAAAAATTGATGTTGCTCAGGGCAAAAATGCCTATGAAAGATTGGAAAATGCCAATAAAATTAAAAATGAGGGTCTGAAAAGTGCCCACGATAATAAGGATGTTGGTTGTGTTGTGTTTTTTAATAGTCTGTTATAGAGTTGTATCGTACAGATTTTTAATACATTCTTTTCAAGCTATTCATATCATTAAATTACATAAACGCCTTATTTTTTTTGCAAAATTCAAAGCCTCTACACACCCACACAGGTGCTTTCATTTATTTTGCCTGATTAGACTTCTTCTCAGGACAGTGTGGGTGTGTACAGCCAGTGCTTGTGCCTGTTAGGGTGGGACAAATTAGACCTTTCTTATTCTTATTGGTATACAGAGTTTGGTGACCTCATGTAACTAACAAGCGGCGCTCCCACCCAACTTCAACCTGAGCAGAGGTCTAATTAGCCATAAATTGACTGCACACCTGTGTAGGAGTGCTGGGCATTCAACTTGGTTTAAGTGTTTGCCTGTCTTCACATGCATGTCTTGGCGATGCATCATATACAGTACAATTGTATTTTCTAGGATGTAAATGGAAAGCAATAACACAGATCCACTAGACAAAGCTTTTCTCCACCAGTTCACTGCAGCACTGGACAAACATTTCTGCGAACATGGAGCAGCTCTTCTCTCTCATATATACAGACTAACACAGTAGACAATATTGCCATCACACAGAAGGACAATATAAAACCGAGAAACATAAATATAGTAAAACTGTGAAAGCTAGTGTTGTTTCCAGCAATTATTTACTGTTATTCTGATATGAACATATAGCTCTGTAGAGGAGAGTGAGCAACATACTGTAATGTAAAAAAATAATACAGTTAATGTAGATTGTGCCTTTTTATATTTATTCTCTCTTCTACTTATTCTAAACAAAGCACCCTTGTTACTCATATAAATATGTAGTGACACATAAGTATGTCACTTCCTGTGTAGCAGATGATTTAGCCCAGTTTAATAAAGCAAATGTAAACATTTTAAGCTGAATCAGTATAACAGGATATTATTCAGCCATAGAGATGTACATAAGGAATACTTATTTATATGAAACAGCTGTGGACGATTACAGAAAAACACATCTTGGCACAAACTAAATGTTAATTTGGGAACATTATAATCTTGACGAAGGTTAGACTGTTGTATTAGACAGCATTAGTTTCAGCTAGATATACCTAATAAACTGGCAACCAAATGTATCAATACTATCACAAAAACTTTATAGTGAAGAAGAAGAAGAAGAAGAAGAAGAAGAAGAAGAAGGCATAAATAATCTCTCACCTGAAAAGACACATCAACAGTGCTGTTTCCAATCTGATTGACGTTTGGCAAAGATCCTCCATAGTACTGGCCACGGTTCTGTCCCAGCTGCAAATACTGAGTCTTCTGCAACTGTAACTGGAAGCAGAACAACACAAGGTAAGACAGGCGGATAGTGTGCGCACTTTACGTAAGACATAAATATGATAATTTCATGTTCCAGAGGAAAAAAACAACTCTGTGTTATTTAAAAGATTGATATCCTCAGTTTACTATTGTCAACATGGCAGCACAGTGTGAATTTAATAACTTTTACATGTGACGAGATGATAAGAAACTTTAGTTGGAAGAACAGAACTTCAGAGAGAGATCGATATCGCTTCCAAAAGCAAGCTCCCTAAACTCCCTCCTGACAGTGTTTATTTCCAAACAGCCTCCAGTTCCATTTCCCATTAGAGTGACCATAACCGGTCAATTAAATTTTCTCATGCAAGCCCACTGCTCACTGTTGGCAGGGCAGAAAATCTAATAATAACAATTACTAAGCCTGCATCGCTGTTGTAGTTTGATAAGCCTCCAACCTGAGAGTTTATTTCTTTAAATATGTTCTCTTTTAACAAAGGATCACAAATACTGTCACATCTCTGGATCAGGAAGAGGCCAATCCCAATCCTTTAAACCGCAGCAAGACAGGTGCAGAAAAGCCGAGACAGAGAGAGAAAGAGAGGCAGAGAGAGGCTGAAGGAGAGACGGATGGGGACGGGGTGAAAAGAGTGAAACTCTAAACCTGAGGCCTGCTTCACACAGGTCTAACTTTGACTCAGATGAGAGCTTCCTACCACTTGTATTTGCATTAATGCAAATAAAATTCACAAGAAATGAACCCGAGGACCTCCGTCAGGGTGAAAAAAATATATTTTCTGACTAACCTGTGTAGACATGTACTGCAAAAAAAACCACATTGTACTGCTGACAGAATTTATTCATCAATTGGTTTGTAGGAGATTAATAAAATAAATAACAATTTTACCATTGTATTGATCCAAACTTCTCCTAAGGCTTTATAAACAGGCCTTTTTCACAGCCGACATTTTGATGTATCATAGTAGAAACAGCACAGGTGTTACTAACATTAGCGACGGACTCTGTTCCATCTAAATGTGCCAGTAAACCAAGACCGTGAGCCAGCGCGTACAACACCAGGACCCTGAAACTGAATCAGCTAAATGGAATTCAGTCATCATTAATTTTATTATTTACATGTGTTTTCCCACAGTGACATGTAAAAACGTCTTTCCTGAAAAATGCCCATAGAAAGACTTGGTTTCTTGGTTGCATTTTGGCTGTTGCTCAGACTAAATTTGCAGTTTTTAAAACTGAATATAATAACTTGTAATCAGCATTTGTCTACTTATTCCTGACACAGAGACTAAATAAAACACAGATTCATTGAAAAAATAGCTTTGATTGCTATAATGAAAATAATCCAATAGCATCTCCATAACAGCAGGAGTATAGTCTGATAGTTAGTTGTTTTCTTCCACATGCACATTCCTTTTCTGCATGTTGACAGGTACAGAAAACAACAATGTTTCCTGTGTGTAGCTTTGGTTGAAGTCTGTCTGCCCATCATGTATCCACTCAACAGCAGTCACTACTGAAGCCCAGCCTCCATAGGATTTATTTTGGAGGCCTGTGCTGTATGTGGCTTAAATTCCACATAATCTGCTGGCCTTCATCTTTGGTGTTTGGATGTCAATCATGTTGCACAGGCCTGAGGACCTGTCAGACAAGTTTACTTAACCACGGCGCACACACACCTCATAGAGCCACTCCTGCCATAATTATTCTGTATTAAAGATAAATGTCTGATTTAATGGGTAACGTCGTTTTGTCTAATCAACCCTTCTCTGAGCGCACGAGACGAGGAAAAAAAATCATAGCTGCATTTGGGCGCGCGCTGTCAAATACGCATGCACGCCCCTTTGCTTCCACTTGCGTGGGACAGAAATTGAAATAACTTTTTTCGGACGAGGGTCCCTGACATCCATCTGTACATTACAGGACAGTTACCTCCTGCCAGCTCTGGTCGTTGTGGTCCGCAGGAGAGAAAAGGCTACAGCTGGCAGGAAGCGTCGTTTGTTATTGTTTACCTATCTGCTCTGGCTGCGTGCAGCCGCCGCGCTACAAATGCATATTTGACAGCTCGCAGTGAAAACAAACGCAGAAGAGGTGGCGCGGGAGGGGGGGAAAAAAAGCAGAAACCGGTTTCATTACCCTCGCTGCCCGGGTAATGCTGAGGTCTTTCATCACTTCTTCAAATGCCGCCGTCTCCTCCGCCTGCTTTTGGTTATGTAAAGCGATTTTCTCGCTGAATTTCCGCGGATTGTTCGAAGTCGCCATGTTTCGCTCTTCTGCTCCGTTTTCCTTCAGTGGTCAGTGTCAAGTCACACAGAGTGAGGACACGCTACTTCCGGTTAGAGGTACAACAAAACGATGGATGCATTATAAGAGCGCTCATAATACATCCATGAACAAAACACGAGTGTAATTTCAAGACCCAGTGTATAGGATTTAGTGGCACCTAGCTGTTAGGTTGCAGATTGCAACCAACTGAAGACCTCTCCCCTTCCAAGCATGTAGGAGAACCTAAGGTGGCCACGAAACTCATGAAAAACGCAAAAGGCCCTCTCTAGAGCCACTGTTTGGTTTGTCCGTTCTAGGCTACTGTAGAAACATGGCAGCCTCCATAGAGGAGGACCATGGATGTATTATAAGAGCTGGATAGGGCTCCGCTCCTCAGCCTTGCAGCCTGTCTTTTGCAGTGGCCACTCACAGTATTGCAGTGAAAATCCCCCTGTGGCCCACAAAGCATTTTCCCCATAGTCCACCATTGTAAAAGAGTTGATTGTTGACAGGACACCTCGAACTGCAAACAAGTTCAATTATGACTCTTTCTATTATGGATTTTTGATCCATGGAGGTTTTGTATTTGTAAACCTTTCCTCAAGCCAAGAAAAGCTATTTAAAAATATTATCACAATATAAAGTCTATGGGCTGAGTGGGAACTCGTAGGTGGGGCCGGCAGAAGAAACACTACTGTGCATATTCAGTGGGCCGCATACCCCCAGAAGTAAACCTGGAAGCTAGAAACCTTTTGGGCGTATGCATCACATGAGCAATTCTTACTGGACTGAATGGGTGCCATTTTCGGTTCAGTACCCAGCTCTTATGATACATCCATGAAGAGGACCCGCTCCCTATGAAGATATAAAGGGCTCATTGTAAGGTAACGAAAACACAGCGATTCTTATTTAGCGATTAGCGATTATACACTAATTGAAACATATTTATGAATATTGTATTCCATTTCTACCAAGTCCATTCTGCTAGATGCTACTTAACTACAGACTGCTCCTTTACCTGAGCTATTTAGTTGAAACAAAGCGTACTTTTATTTTGAAGCCAGAGTCGCCTGTTTTCCGGTATCTTCCCGGTTGTCTCTGTCGGGCTTGACGCAGCTGCCTCGGTGATGTCTGCGTGCTCACGTCGCTGCGCGGGGGTGTAGTGGAGGCGCACCGCACATCTGGACTGCGGAACAACCGCAAAATGCACTTTTTGAGGAATATACGAGAGTGCGCGTGTGTCCCATTTATATACATTATAATATGTAGAATAACACGAACTACAACTATTATTATTATTGTCCTTATATATCAATATAATTTATTAAGATATTTTCATGATGCTCTCAGTGACTTCCAGGTATGATGAAACATGGTTGTTAGTGGCACCAGATGGAGACGTGTCAACCTTTTTTTTTTTTCTTTTTTTTACAACTGAATGTGGGCTTGTTAGGAAATAATTTCAGTTTTATTAGTGGAAAAGAGTTTACCCTCCTGTCCGGTGAGGTCTACATTTTTCTGGCATGACATCTTAGTGCCAGAAAGTGGCGTGGTGTGTGTGTCTGCCTCCTTTGGAGATGTGTGTGTGTGCACTCCTGCCGACTGAACATAAATACTGTCACAACAGTGCCTGCTTTCCAGCTGAATAAATACACAAGGCCAATGGACTCCTGTGAGAGGTTTACTCACGTGGAAATAAATGAGCTTTTGAGAAAAACGCAATGATGGGATATTTCTGTCACGTGTTTGTTAAAGCTTTTCATGTTTTCCCCAGTGAATGAGATGATAAATGCATCAATCAGAAGAAAATGATCTCTGCGTGTCCACTCTTGTCTCTTAACTGCAGTGGGAGTTTCACTTTTACAGTTCCTGCAGCAGACTGTCAGACATAAAAACAGCTGCATGCATACAACCATGAGGCCTTTGGGTTTGATATATGATAGTATCAGACTCACTAAAAGCACTTAACTTGCAAATTCACACCAAACAAACAATGTCTCAAGCATTTGTTTTCCACCTACAGATACCAAAAATGACTGTTTCTTATTTAGTTGTTCACTGAAGGCACAGTGAAACAGTTGAGCGCTTTCACCCGCCATTCAGGAGAGTGTAATTTAGTTGTAAAGTAACCATGGTAACATAGAAAAGGAAGCGACTCCAGGGCAGGTGGAGGGAAGGAGTCTGTTCACAGGATTACTCTGTTGCTGAATAAGCCTCGAGGGGGGGGGGGGGGGGGGGGCGCCTTGAAGTTGAGCCTTTTAGTAATGGCCTGTTGAAAATAAGGAGAGCCACATGTTGTCGAGGATTCCTGTATCCAGCTGTACTCCGCCAGACATTGTTAATGTTTATCTTATGCAAACATGCAGCAACATTAACAGCATAACAAACAGCAACATCACAGAGGCATGAGCCAGCACACAGCAGAGGGAAAGTTTCACTTCACCTTAGAGCGTAAACCTGAGAGTCTTAAAATCTCCCCCCCCTTTTTTTTGTTGTGTTCAGTTTCTTTCTATTAATAACATTTGTGGTGAACAGTGAGTTGTCTGCACAGTAACAGATGCATGTTGTATAGAGTAAATGCCTCTGAACATCTGACATGTTATACTATTTTCTGATCAATAGGAGCCCATAATGTTGCCGTTTCTATTATTTTTTGTATAAGCTTTTCTCCTAAACAAACAACAACTGACTTTGGCAAAGGATAATGTTAACCCAGCTGAACCCACTAATAATGCAGCCAAATATTAATTAAAATGTCGGAAAGAAAAGCTCATCACAACTTCACACTTTTTTGGCACAACTAGGCAAATCAACACCTAAGAATCAAGTCACATTTATCCCCAAATCACAAGATAACTTCTATTTTTAGAAGTCTGCATTCAGATGAAGAAAAACTCTACAAACACTGTTTTAACAGGAAAAAAATAGATAGATGTGAGAAACCTCAAGAGGAGCAACAGAAGGAGGGATTTCTGTTCTTGGTTTGGCAGACATGCAATAAGATCTGCAGAGTAGACAGAAGTAGCGTTAATAGAATAGTAGTTTTAAAGAGCACCGAGGTGATACTTATTTCTATATTAAAATAAGGTGACACCCTCGTATGTGTAAGTTTTGTTAACCAGCTGTGAAAAAAAATTCATATGATGATGCTTCAAAGCTCCAAGTCTTTCAGGAGAATCACAGATAACCTTTTATTTTACAGCTACATTTTATTCTAATTTCCTGAAAATGTTCTGTGTTATTTGTAGGTATTTAATGGTTCAGTTTTAGGACATTTTACAGAAAGGGTGGTGCAATTTGGTACAAATTATTTTTTTAAAAACTTAAAAAAGTGTTAATTTGGTTTAGTTGGTAAGTGCCCACTCGTTATATTTGGGTTCATATGTTGTTGTTAATTTGCAAAATGTATTTTTTTTAAATATACTTTCTTTTTTCTGTTTCATAACACAGTAAACATGAGGTCACTCAGTTAAATTGGATGACATACATATTGTAGGTGTTGTTAGTCACAGAATGGTACATTTTCATTCACATTCACGTTTATGTTTCACAATTGCATTTACTGGTCTCTTAAAGAATTGTTAAAAATCTAAATTATTATTAAGAAGTTTTCTACAACTATGAACCCAAATATAAAGAGTGGGCACTTACCAACTACACCCACTGAACACTTCTGTTTTTCTTATAACTTCCACCACTCTTTCTGATGAATGTCCTGACATTTAACCATTAAACACCTGCAGATGACTTATAGTGGGAGTAATAATGCATCGTGCTTGCTTGGTGTTGCCTGCATGTGGGGAGTGAAACTGACAGCAGAGGGAGGTAAAGGTCCTGTTCATGTCTGTCTGAGAGTGTGTTGGCGGCACACTTTCAATTCAGCAGTGTCATGTCAGTATCTCATATCATCATATCAGCTATTATTAGGTACGCAGACGCTACATAACACTACTTAACACTACTTTTCCGAGTCTGGGCAAAAGATATAAATGTTCTGATTAACCTTCAATCTCCTCCTATGAACACACTTTTAATTTGTCAGCAGAAACCTTTGACACACATGATAATGAATATTATTACACAACTCTTTAAAAAGTTACTTTTGGTTACTTTTCAGCTATAGAAAACGATATTTCCTTCTTTTCAGAATCAATGATTTAATACTAAACAATGACCTCAAACAATATTAGCACTCAGATTGCAAACTCCTCTTTTGAGTCGTAAAAAGTTTAATGTTACACTAATTCAGCTCCTGTCAGCAGCTGTCTATTTTCAGAGAGAGTTTTTACAGGAAATCTGGTTTCATAGCCCTGTTCCATGATTTCAGAAAAAGGGAACTTCTCAGTTGCAAGTGTGAGGTATTAAAGACTACATGACTTCAACCACAACTCAGACCTTGACCTAGAGCGTTAGAGCCCTGTACGGTAAGACCAAATTTTTTATTGACCTACACTTTGACAGAAAACTGTTTGACTTGGCTTACAATGCTTCAAGCATTTCCTGGAACATGTTGTCAATTCTAATAATAATGTTTTCTATTTTTTTAATTCCTTATTTAATTAAACATAATTTCGGCTTTCTAGCAGACTTCTAGCTAATTATTCTGTTTATCTGTATAATATAATGAGACTTTAGCTAAGTTTGAATAAATAACAGAGGAATGTAACTCATTACAAATGAGACAATATGAAACAATACTTTGCAATCACTCATTTTAACTGTCTAATTTACAGATCATGAGTGTCAATAACACTTGCATCTCAGGAAATAGCACCTCTGTATGTCCAAGTCGCGACAGCTCCTCTGTAGGTCTTGCAGTGGGGCTGACTTTCTTCTTTCTACTGCTGATCGTAGCTGCAGTGATCGTGTACAAGTACCACAGTACAATCAGGAACATGCTGCAGTTTGGACATAGAGAAAGCCAGGTGAAGGAGGATTGTATAGAGACACCACAAAATAATCCCCATGTGTACACCAGTATGATCAGAGAGCAGTCAGTGGGGCAGACCCCGATCTATGAAAACCTGTCAACTCAAACTGGCTACAAAGGGCCTAAAGTCAGCCAGAGCAGGTAAGCCATTCTCCAAGTTTTTATTGTAAATCTTAGTAATTGATTTTGCTCCAAGATTGGAATCAGTCAAATATGTTTAGATGCATTTAGAGGAAATGTTGAATCCAAACATGTCATTTTTGAAACCATCAAAAAGGAGATCAGAACGGAAACAGATGTGCGTGCGGTGTGAATTTCCCCATTTTGCACAATCCTGTTGTAATACTGCATATGCACACAATTTGGTGATCTCTTTGTCTGTTTCGTGTCATTTAAAATCTATTATTCAGCTGATGACTCAATGCTGGAGTTTTTCCTTGGATAAATATAGCGTGTGAACAACTGGGAAAAGGAAATCCGCACAGTTTACACAATATTTGTCTTTGTGTCATCAGAATAGTCCTTTCTGATATGAGACATTATCCACTAAGCTTACTGTGTTTTTCCCCCAGGTCACCTGGTGAACCTGAAGAGGACTTGTACTTGCAGTGTGATTTAACAGATGATGCAATATACGGCAATGATCCTGTATGTAACCTCACTGTTCACCAAGACTCCCAAGAAGATGTGTATATTGTTCCAGATTCATAGGAAAGACACATCTGAATCGTGAATATTGAAAATATTTCCATTTACTGCATACCATAAGCTTTGTCGAATGACTAAATATATTGTTACAAGGCAAAATGAAGTTGCTGCTCTCTGATACAGCTGACCTGTGAAAAAACAAACAAAAAAAAAAAACAACAACAAAAAAACCCTCTGGTGCACAGATATTCAGTTCAAATGTACAAATGTATACATATATACATGTTTGAGATATATTTTATTATTGTACATCAGCTGTAAAGTTAGGGGATGCAGTTATATGTATGTGTCATTGTGTAGAGGGATTGAAAGAGTAGAACGCGCTTTTAGAGCACAGTAAGTATAAAATGTACTTCTGTCAACTCCATATTTTGCTTTTAGGAATAATGGCAGTTTTTGTTACAAGCATCTCCATTGTCAACTGTGTTGTTTTTAATGCTTCTTTGATTGCTACCATTCTGTTTTTGGCATTTAATTTTGCATTGGACATACTGTGCTAATTAGCACATTTTCACAACAATCCAAGGGAATCGACTTGCAGATTGAATTTGGTTTTTTTTTTTATGTCTTTCTCTTAGTGTGTCTTGACTTACTGAATCATTTTCTTTTTAACCTTTAGCAACAAGAAATGTGGGCAGTTTGTTCATACTTGTGTGGTCAAGTCATGCACGTATTCTGTTTCCTTTAAATCGCTTTCTCATGCTACAGGTTTAAAATAAAAAATGTATTAATACCAATTACCTACTTGAATATGCTGAAAACCACCAGAGAGTATCTGTATATGATTAAATGCTGTATATGTGTGCTGACGTGTACAATTATATGAATGGCTGGATATAATATTCATCATGTTTTTGAGAAAAAAGTTCTAAAGCGGTAATTTATACCTCTGTATTATGTGATCGATTCACTTTTGCCGCTTCTACACATGCTCATAACAATTTTTTAACTGCCTGAGAGTCTGTTTTCATTCACTGATATTAAAAGGATTCAGATTAATAGGATATCCTAGAGTTTATTATTTTTGAACATTATGAAACATGTTCTAGAAATTGTTATCAGCCACAATTTAAAGAAATGTAAAGTTGTTAGTTATACAATAGTCATCCCATCCTATTCCCTTACAGTTATTAGCCAAATGTATTTATGGGAAAATGTGACAACAGAAATAAAGAATTTACCTGCTGAAGTAAACCATTTCCCTGCTTATTATCTGTCAAATACTGTAAATGTAGACAAGGTGTGTAATGCAGATTGTGTGAATTATGCACAGAAAAAACATAAAAGATCAAAGAAACCACACAGAAACCTTTAACATTTAAGTAAAACATCAAGTCTTGCAAACAAGAAAAGGTCGGCACCATTATATGTGGCCTGTGGTTCAGACGTATGAAGAGGATGTGAAATTCTTGCTAACCATTTTGCACAGACAAAATCCAGTAATACAGAAAGAGAGAGCGAAAGAGAGAGACAGACAGACAGAGAGAGAGAGAGCTTAATGCTTTGTCCAGAACTTACAGGATAATATGTGAGATTTGTGTTTCTCTGGACTGGAGATGAGCAAAGAGGTTTACAGACTGTGATGTTTTTCTTCAATAAGAGTTTTCCTGGTAGGCTACGTGAGAAGCCAGCAGGATTAAAAACAGGGGACAGCCAAACATCAGAGGCTAAAGAGTTCACGCTGTCTATCTTAGATTGCACATGGAAGGGCTTGATAAATACTGTCCCTAATTCTTTTATACTTGTATACTTTGGGTGGTACTGCAACTCAGGACCTTTCAGAATCTAAGATTGAAGAGCTTTACATCCACCCGCAGTTGTGTGATAACTGAGGATGTCATCCTTAAAACAAAGAGTAACACAGGACAAAAGCAAAGAAATGAATGAGTCGTTACTGGGCACAGGTGTAATTTTACCGTAAGAAAAGCGTAATTACAGTTAGCATTTGTGTCTGCAGGGCTGATTAATCTCCTGTTCATTTGTCTGCATATTTATTCAGTCGCTCCGGGTCATTTACGCCCCACCCTTTAATACATCTACTTTATTAATTGTAAAACAAAATATGCTCATATTTGAGTGACCTTTACGCCATTCAAAGATAAAAACTATAAATTACTCATCAGGGGTGGTGGTGTCACTCCTTGGAATAATTAAACTGTAAACATTTCAAAAGAGCTTGCTGTCGATTTCAGTTCATTTCAGCTCGCTCACAGACATCAAGGTGCTCTGCTCATTACTTTCCTTACTGCAAAACCTTGAGCTGCACTTTTTGCATCTCTTAAGTCTTCTATGTGAGCTCTTTTTCTAAAGTGAGTTCTTTTTTCTTGTCTCCACTTATCACTGGATATCTCACATTATTATTTGTTCTTTTTCTAATAACTCATATCTCAACAGCACTTAAAAGCAAACATCACAGACACAACCTTTGATAATCTGTAATGAAAATGCATTTACAGTATCGTCATTGATATGTAATCTGAACAGTGCAGAGTTTACACAGCAGGCAGCTTATTTTCCCTTTTTATACTGTTTCATCTTTTCTGTGGCAAACTCATCATATTGTTTCTCAAGGCTGCAGACAAATGAGTTCCAAGGTCATTAATGGGAGATAGAAGTTATCATATCTTTACATGCTGATTCCTCTGGCACACCCTGACCTTCATAATCTACAGTGGTAGATAGTAATTCTTTGGATAAATGACAAATGTGAGAAAATATCATGCACGTGCGTTTATTATGAAATGTACATGTGGATATATTCCAGTGCAACAGTTCAGTATGAATAAATCAGAACATTTATTTGGGGTGTTCACATAATTATTGAAATGCATAAGACAACGAGCAAAAAAAATCTAAACTATGTGCCTCATAAAACAATACAGCGCTTTAAATAATAAATGACAGTTAAATTAAATAGTAAACAGCACTAGATAATATGCTGCAACATAAAACAACAAAAACAAAATACATAAGTTAAGGATCATAAATAGAATGAACAATAAATAACTGTATTTTCAAAGGCAAAGCTATGAATGAACAGATCCACTGTTTTTGTCCACAAAGTAAGAGAAAACAGCAGCTCTGTGCAGTAGTAACATGTTTTTCATCTTCAAATTGAAGGTTTCAAGTTTAATTTAGTTAACCAATGACAACATGAATAAAAATTTTCCACCTAAATGCAAATATTTTCACCATGTAACATATTTTATCTAGTGGCAATGCTTTTCCAAAGGTTAGAGTTTAAAGTAAAAAAGTCTCTTATTATTATTATTATCTATTTATTTATTTATTTATTTTGTGGCCTTGCCTGGTCTTGCATCAAGCACAGTGACATTTACTGACAATCAAGTCGTCAAAAGGCGTCAACTTCAAATTATCCCTGCTGTCATAGTGCATGATGACCATGGGCTCGTAGGTTGCCGGCACGCAGCAGGGGCGAGGTGTCCCGCCTTTGGTGATCTGGTGCATCCGAGACTTCACCTGCGTGTGCATGCTAGCTGGCTTATAGTTGTGGGGGCAGGTGCCATCACAGTAATGCATCGTATATTCAGCCGGGGCCACCACCCAATCTGTCCAGCCGATGTCTTTGAACGACACGGTGACAGACTTGCGGCAGCACCATCCTCGTTCATCGCAGTTGTCTTCCTTGTTGGAACGAGGCTGCCTCCTTCTCCGTGCCGGTTTGGGCTGCATGAGGCCTAACTCCAGGGAAATGGTTGGATTTACTTTCAGGGCATCTCTTTCACCCACAACCATCCCCACATCTACAACCAGTGACTGATCACCATCAGCCCTCATCCACTTCTCCACCTCAGGGCTGATGTCCAGCATCACATCTTGAGTGCTTGAGACATTAGCATGGATCACAGAGTCTACGTGTGTCCAAGCAGCAGAGTTCACCGGGTTCATCCCACTGACTTTAACATTAATCTCTTGATTTACATCAGGCTGAACTGATGTAGGTTTGTTTAAGTTCTGCTTGGAGATCTTCAATTCAGCCCGAGCTAGTGTCAGTTCAGTTTGAATGTTTGGGTTCTTATGGAAAACAGCTCTATACCACTGCATGCGCTGATCTGTCTGTGGGTGTTCTGCTCTCCGAAGCACTTTCACTGGCACCACTGAAAAGCAGAAAAAACAAGAAGTGTGCAAGAGATAAAAAAGAGAAGAGAAGTTGGAGACTTGCACTTAGGTAACATCATGACATTGAACAACTGAGGATTAGAAACAAAGACAACACAAGAAAGCATTTAGAAAAATCCTAAACTTGTATTGGGAGTCCCGAAGCTGTCTTGTCATTGGTTGCCTTATCGATGAGATTACTAAAAAAAACACTTGTGTTTAAAGTTTATCATCGCGTACAAGGTGTGCCAGTCATGCTCATGATTTCTAAAAGCTTGTAGGAATGTGTTTGCTTTGTTTACAGGACAGTTTGATGGCTACATATGTTTAAGCTCTACACAGACCATTTCCATGAAGTCAAAGAACTATAGGTGCAGCAGTTATTTATAGTAGTTGTTATCACACTGGTACAATAGCTTTTGTCCACAGATAAACTCACACTGCAAAGCTTTCCAAAACTTTCCAAAATGATGTTTTACAAGTGTGACAATGGCTAAATTAGGCCTGAGTGTCTACATGGTGCTTCCTTCTCTGACAAATATCTCACCTGTGGCTGGAAAGAGCACAGTGGGCATGGTGGGCTGCCAGGTTTCCCTCATCGGCTGGCTGGAATTTGTTCTCATCTCTCTCAGTTTTTCCCTGTAGAGCCGATGCATCTTCCTCAACTCTTGCTCTGAGGCCTTTCGGGCTGGTCGGGGCTCCCTGTCCATGCCCAGTGAGCCCAGGATCCCCGTCTTCACCGCCTCCAACAGCAGGACCCTCTGACTGTCCGTTCCGTCCACATCAGGTGCGCCTTCGTGGGCCACGTGAGGCCGGCTCTCCCCTGAGCTGGAGAGAGAGACGAGGAGCAGCAGCACGCAGGAGATGAGTCGGCGGAGTGTGTGTGATCTGAGCATGGTGAGCCTGCCAGGTGCTGAAGGTTTGGTCTATGAGTGTTGCAGCTCAGTGGATTGGAACTTGTCCATGTTATGAATGAAATTCTTGACATGCTTTTATTTGTAGAGCTTCTGTGTTGCCACACCCCTGGTTGGTCAGGTGAGCCGCTGATGGGCTCAGCAAGGGCCATATGTCATTATGTGGCAACATTGTGCAGCATTGTGTTAGGTGTTGACAACATGTTGCCTACGGAATTAAAAACTGTGAAAATAATTTGAACTAATGGCAACTTTTTTCAGTTTTCTCAGCAAATAATGAGAAGTGAAAGCAGAAACAAGAGAAAGAAGCTGACCTAAAATGAAGGGATAAGATTTGGTTACGTCACGGGTACACGGTGTGCATCTCAGCATGTTACTTCAACAGGATTGTCTAGTTATGCGTCACTTAATCAAATAAATGACCATATGTCTTACAGTGACCAGTACTAAGGAGGGGGGCAATGGGCAATTACATTAGCTCCTCCGGGGTTAATAATGATGATGTGATAGTTGTGTCTCTGTTCCCTTGCAACCCTGTCTGGTACAGTCAGAGGTCAGGATCAGCCACAGACCTGGGAGGGATTCAGTGTCTTGCTCTTTTGCTCACACAGGGCTCAAATGTGGTAAATCCAGTCTATGGACAGTCACTCTAAATATTAAGCTTCTCTGTCAAAGACTGCAAGCTGCTATATTAACAGTCCAACCTTTTCTAACAGCTTTAAGTGACGACAAAGACACAAAAATGAGGGTTAATGAGTCAATGATCTGCATGTCACCCCCCCGGCATTCCTGCTCTTTCAGTGGTAATTGTTGGGACACACTAAAAAAGGCTACAGCTGCATCTGTCCTGTGGACCAAGCAGTTATCAGCATATTATGTGAAAATCCTCACTTCTATCAGTAATTAGGGTCAGTGAACTACTTGATTACAAAGTAATTTCCCCACCCTATTACGTGGCCGTCTATGTCATTGACCCTATTCTTCTCACTTGAGGGCTTCCCCAGTCACAGTGGCTGCCCTACTGATAAAGGACGGCTTTTTTAATGTATGGATGACGTACATAACTTGATGTTTGTGGATGCATTTTAGCCAAATCATGTGCTTGGATGTATAAAATTCAGCCTTTTGCACCAATAGTTTTGTCAAGTCATGGGAGAGCCATTAAAAATGAAATTAAATGCTACTATGTACATGAAAGTATCATAAAAAGATGAAACAATAAAAACACAGCCATAAAACAAATTATGTGGCTTCTAATTAAATTTGAATGTCAAGTGACATTAGATATTGCAATTCAAAGCTCATGTGATAAATGTTAATGGCGGGACTTCAAGATAAATGTGAGGGGTCATGAGATGATGAACAAAAAAGGAAAGAAGAAAACAAAAACATTTCTGCTGCACAAAATTTACTTTTCTTTTTCTATGTGAAATGTTGAAGCATTTTACCTCATTAATAACTACTAATATGAAACAATATAGGAAGGGAACATCATTCTGTGGTTGAACATAGCTCACAAACAACCTGCAGCCTGTGATGAGGTGTCACAAGTCAAAGAGGTTGATGTAGAGATGTGGCTTCTTCAAGAGCGTGAAGTGTGTGAATTTCTGAGCTGTGAGTCACTGAGGTGATGAAGCAATCATGTACTTTGTCAGGTAGTCCTACCTTGCAAGTTGGAAGTGTGTGAAAGGTGTCAAGTGACTCACAAATGCTGGTACTATTGTTGTAGATTTTACTCTCACTCTCTTCTCTGGCTCTTTTTGCCCTCTCATCGCGTGAGACAGAGACGGAAAAAGAAAAAAAAGAACTACATATGCAATTCATTTTGTCATCATGAGAAAGAGAAGTGATGGGGGTGAATTTCATCATACACGTAACAGACAGATGTCTCGTCTGACAGAAACACTTCAGATAAGGGTGAAGATGACTGCACATTGCGTGACCCTTACAAGGAGTCATGAGAATCTAACAGGTCACCAAATGAAACCATTTTTAAAAGTTTGGCTCATCAAACCATGTTCAACCAAGTTTTACCTCCTCGGGCAATGTGAGAATTTACACATCTCAGACATCCAACATGGTAATATCACTAACATCACTTTAATAGTATAACTTACATGTTGCTTCTATTTTTAGAAGATTTTTTTTCCTATATGGACAAATATGTTAAGCGTAAATATGTATGTGAACAGGTGTGTTGGTGTGTTTACATTCCACTGCAACTGTGTCTGTACCTTTCATTCATTCATTTGTTCATTCATCAATTCATTATTTATTTTTTCAACATTTTCTCTACTTTTGTAGAGAGTGAAGGGGAAACTGGAGCCTTTCCCCAGGATGCACTGGGTGGATGAAAGGATAACTGGTTATCGGCAGGGTTAACGTGACGATAACCTGTTATCCATGTAGCTCCATGGTGCCCTCTAGTGGCCATAAAGCCACAATACAGACTTTCATTATTGATCTCATTTTCAAATGGAAATGATTAACTTCATTATTCAACCTTTCGACTAAGAAAAAGTGACTTTAACAATAGTTAGTTTTAAAGATAATATTTGAAATATTTTTTACATAATTTGTATGTATTTGTGTTTTAGTTTTTAATAGTTATACCACATTTGTTTCAATTTATTCTTCATTGCAGTGCACAGAAAAATAAAACATAAACAAAATAAACAAATCCTGACTGCTGCACTGTCACAGACGTAGAAGTGGGTTTTATTTTTACTTTTCAGCCTTGCAGGGGAATAAGACAAGTGAGGTTAAGATCAGAGATACAGACTAGGAGGATGCATAAATTACTGTTAAAAAAAAAGGGCAGCAAAAAGAGGATGAGTGACTTTCATGCCTGACTGGCTCCACTAATGAGAACGGATCATTTAAAGATGACCTACGTGGATCATATGAAGAGCATGACAAAAAGTCTCAAGGGCACTGAGAGTTTACAATCTGTGCCTTCCATCCTCCGTCTAGTGAACAACTAAACCTACTGAGCCGAATAAGGAAAACACTCTGATAGAGACAGAGAGATGGACATTTCAGTTGAAGAATCTTATCTCAAGTTTGTGATAATATTCAACTTAAACAGTACAAACAAAGCAGTTACTCCGAAGCAGGACTCATTTCCTCGTCACCTGAACTCTTGAACTCTTCCTTGTAAGATCACTTCTTTATGAGAAGCTTATTATAATTTGGATCTTGGGTTTTAATCTTGTTTGTTGTCTTGTTTGAGAAAAGATGGGTCAAGAGAAATACACTGTGATAACAAGCTATACAGAAAGACTGATAAACTGTGATAAACACTGTAGAAATAAACTGACTGATGCACTGAGAAACAGAAGTCATGGTAGAAAAAAAAGGATGTTTGTTTAAAAAGCACAGAATATATTAACAGTCGGACCACACACAGTTGTTTAATTGTCTCTGTGATTCCTGCCATTCCTAAGTAGCTGATTGTTACTCCAGCTGAACATTTGCAGCAAAAAGATTTGAAACCAAGGCTGGTGAAGTATAAGTTTCATTCACATATGACACAATTTTAGTTTTTTGGGGGTTTTTTTGGTGGTAAGAATACTTTCTTTTACTGGAATTTCAATTGAGCAAATAAGAAATATTAATTCTCCAAGATTCAGTCATTCAAATGGTCATTTGCACAATTTTACACCTGTAAAAACCTGAAAAATATATGTTTGAATATTGTTTATTTAATATTTCCACAGTGAAGTGATCCTGAAAATCCAAAACCAAAAAAAAAAACAAGCCACACTGTAAATGAAACAACATTGAAACAAATCTTGAATCCCCCCCAGCAAGTGTTTCTAACCTGATAGATGTTGACTCACAACACTGACAGTTGTTTTCTTTAAGCTGTTTCTAATGAACAGTGAAGAACAAGGAAGGATTCATATCCCTCCGGCTCACATAAATGGACTTGTGACATCACAGGGTAAGACACTAACCATTGTTCTGTGAAGGGGGAAAAACACAACATCATGGTACCAGTGGGTGACAGGCGCACATCAATCACTACCGTTCAGCTGGACTTCAGAGCAACAATTGTTCTGCATCCTCTCTGCTGACAGACCAGACGGACAATGTGTAATTTTATATGACGGGTGAACTGCATGCACTGAAACGTTTGTGGAGGGGGTTTGTGCAAAGATTGTTCTGTGATGGTTATGCCTTAAATAATGATGTGAACATATGGGTATGTCAAGAAGACCCTTGACCCTGTACAATAATTTAAAGGCTAAGGGAACCCAAACTGGGGGTGCAGGAACCTCCAGGGATTTTTAAAGATTATTAATAGAGGACAAGAAAGCTTAGATGAGGAAGAGACAGGATCTATGTGGGGTATTTTTGTCTGCATCATATCTTAGGATCTTAAATTGCTTTTGCACACATCATAGGATATCAATAAGAGGGTGGGGCCAACACGCCTTCTCACTTCATTACTAGGTTAACTATCCCACATCCTTCCTCCCCTCCCGATCAGGTGATCAGCTGGCTGAACTGATCACCTTTTTGGAGCCAGTCGTGAAGTCTGGGGGTGAAGGAGGAGGAGGAGGAGGAGGAGAAGGAGGAGGTGGTGGTGGTGGTGGTGTAGCAGCAGCAAGCAGCAGCGAGGAGGACTCAATCCATGCTCCCGGGGAGAGGAGGGAGCGCAGTATGGGCTGACTGACTGGGCTTTTTTTTTATTGTCTTCAATCATGGATGAGCCGAATATCCTGAGACGGCGCGGTCTACAGGTAAATGGAGACTGTCATGACAGCGCTCGGAGATGGTTGTTTCCAGGCAAACGGAATGATGATGATGATGATGATGATGATGATGATGATGATGATGATGATGATGATGATGAGCCACTGGCGACGATGCGAGGGATTTCTCCAGGATTTGGGTGTAGCAATTGATCCGCTCCTGTTTTTTCTATTAAAGCAAATCATATAAATGCTTTATTCCTCTATGTGATGTCGTCTGGAAATACCTCTATTGATCATCATGTTCTGGTGTTCATTATTACAGACATTATCATGAGTGGGAATTAGGACATAACTGTGATGCAGTTTATGAATGTGAGGTCTGTAAACCAGAACAGATCTCACTATCATCTGTGTTGTTTCTGGAGCACCTCGCTGGTGCTTTGGTAAATCTGGTTGCCTTGGTGATAGGAGCACAAAACCCAAGGGTTACTGGATGATTGGCAGAAACATCCCTTTAATCTTCTCCTGGGTGTCATATTTATTACTCAGGAATGTCCAGAATGGGAATAATGAAGTGATTTTTCCCCCCTTCTCCACTAGTTCATTCATGTGTATATTTAAAGCATAAATTAAGATGCATTGTCTACCTCTGGTCTTTTATGGAAGAGGTGATGTTGAGAGACTCACATGTCCAAATTGGGTGTTCCCATTCATTTACAGTAATTGGCTTCTTTTCTTACATTCATCTGCAATTTAGATTCAAGTGCAGCCAGGTTATTATAAATAATGAATATGATGATTATGGTGAAATGATTTAGGTTTGCTTTCAGGCTCCAGCAAAAAAAAAAAAGGCATAACATTATAAATTCATATTGTTGTCCCACATATTGATATCTGTTTTTCTGTTTTACTTTAAACATGTAAACATGCAGCTCTCGCTTAATTTATTCAATAATACCTGACTTCCTTGTTTATATGTTTACTCACTTTGTTTTTTAATGTAGCTGTAATATTACTCACTTTTTGAGGTGAACACATGTTAAAGAAATATCAGTATATCAGGGGATGAAGCCTTAAAATGATTTTTTGCACAAGCTCGGGCAGTCTAGCAGGATGCCATCCTTCACTGTGCTTCAAACCCTGAATGGTAAGGGTAGTTTTTCGGTTGCCTGAGCTCAAACGCAGTAGCCATGGGGCCAGCAAGGATTTGTATCCTCACTATTGAATGACTGGAAGACCCATTTGTCATGCAAGAAACTAGGCCATACTGCAACTAATGATATTTACACTGCACTGAGCTGAAGAGAAGTGGGAGTAACAGAGGCAAGGCATGTAGGAAAATTCATCTGTAGCTTTTTTGCCTGTTAAAACAATGATTTATATGTCCCTTCTGGTTCATTATTGGGAATCAGTCTCATTTGTTACTTGTATTTCATAACCATGAAAAAATACAAAAATGTTCAACATGAAAACTGTCCCCTGAGAAGGAAAGGGTAATTTGTGAAGAAGCCCTTTGCTCAAACAGCAATACGGTAACTGTGATCTGCTTGTTACCATAAAAACATGGAAAAAACGATATATGTTTTTTCTTTCACAGATTATTCTTATGTAATCTTTTCCATCTCTTCCTCTCTAGAAAGAACTGAGTCTTCCACGTAGGGGAAATGTGTAAGTATTGTCACTCTCTGTCTGTCTCTGTCTCATTTTGCCAGCCCTCCTCTTCCTCAAACCAGACCAGCCTGGTGCCTGTCACTTGTCAGCTTTATTGTTGTTGTGGATGCGTGCCGTATTTCACAGCAGTATATGTTTACCTGGCTCTCTCCTGAGAGCCATTTCACGAGGATTGCCTGAGAGGCAGAGCAGTCTCACCGCTCAGACAGGTTTTATGTAAACTTGGAATGGCAGAGCAGAGATAGAGATAACGTGGGAACACCTCTGATGAAATTACAGAAGGGAGAAGAGTTACTGTATGCAGGCCAGCTCTTCATTATCAAGAGAATTAATAGGTCGCCCCTCCCTTATTGCAAAAGAAGCTTTGCTCATTATGAATATTAATTGATATTTGTTGAATGTCTGAATCCTGTCTCATTTTGCTACACCAGAATTAATAATCTGGTGTCCATGTGATTATTTTTTTCACCCAAGCAAACCCTTGCAGGTAACTATGTGGTGGTGATGTTTATTTCTTATGATAATTTCCTTGTCCAGGTTTCAGAAGAAATTGGTTGATGATTAAAAGGAACTTTACTCAGTAGTTACATTTTGTATCAAGTTTTGTCAATAGAGAAGAGACACATGTGAACAGTATGACGGAACTTGCTTGTGAATTTGCTGCTCAAACAGGAGCCGCCCTACTCAGAACAACATCAATCTCTTCATTCTAACCTGTTCAGGGACTTTCCCCTGTCTTTAGAGGAGCAATTAAGCCAGGTTAGTTTCACCAAGTCTGTGAGTCAGAAGCAAAATCAGATAAGCCCAATACAGAACACAGATGATACTGTATATTTTATAAACTTTAAAGAGATAAAAAAAAAAGGTTTGTGCTGCTCACCCACAAACTCCACCCACAGTCAAGGTGTTTGAGACAAACAAGGACATTTTAATTTTACTGTGGGGTAAAATCCATGTTTTTTCTGGTGTTGCACCCATGCTTTGTCTCTAGAGACAAAGCACTTGTATTATTTTGTCATGGATCTGTAGTGTGTCTGTGTTAAAGTTTAGTGATCTCATTGCTTTGCTGGTATTTCTCTGTGGTGTATTTTAAATGGTGTGATAGCCTATCAGGGCTGGATGAACTCACCAGGGGACAAAATAAGCCGTGGGCCTCTATTTGTAGTAATTTAGCTAAACAAAAAGGAATACGCATCATGTACACTTTGACACAAGCAGGCATTCCCAAACAAATGTACATAGCCTAATATAGCCTACATATTGTGTATATTATTATTGAAATAGCCTATTAAGTATCTCATGTGTAAATGATTATACACCATAGCCTTACTTTATGAAACTGTTCACTTTAGTTTAATCACAGTGGTACCAGCTGGGTTTTAAAAGTGAACAAAACAGTTACTTTGAACACATGTACTATTACATCTACATCTTCATTATATACCTACTATGTACTACTGTATGTACTGTACAGTCCTTGAAATGCATGGAAATCACATGAGGGGCTCAATATTCCCTGATGACTAAATGCAACATCACGGACTACTCGTAAACCCCATGACTCAAAATTGTAGCCTAGATACGACTTTCTGTGCTCGTTTTTACTATCATTGTTTTTAAATATATACTATATATTTCAATATGTAAACTGATCTGTAGACATAGCCTATGTCTGATGTTTGAATCCCGATATTAAAATACATAGTTCCTCAGTCTTTTTTCTTCCGGGGTGGTGCATTTGTCTTCCACTTGGTATCTCAATATTTCCAACAGCGCTTGAAGGCACCATTAGTTTCTCCTCCCTCCGGCGCGAGCTGCCGCGGCTGCGCTGTGCGTCGGTGCAGTAGCTGGAAAGTTTGTATCACTCTATAATATTTTGGCGAAGATATCACTCGATAATGTCGCATCCAGCTGAGGACAGGCTGCTTCGGAAATATTGCTGGTAGCAGGGAGAGGAAACAGAGCGGACATGGCCGTAGAAGTCGCTCATCTCCACCGAGCTGCCGTGCCGCGGGTCCGGGGTCAGTTTGTACCGAAGCTGAACGGAGTTTCTGCCGTTGGACACTGCGTACTGGCCTAGCTAACTGCCACCAGTAAAAACAACTCGGCCGGAGAGACGGTTCAACATGATGTTCAACATGATGCCCCCACTTTAGAGGACATTTCTCATAGTATCTGGGTTGGCTTTATCGGTCGCCACCATGTCTGATCAAAATTATTATTGGACTGTGTTGCCGAGCTACAAAACTAGTTTTGTGACTGGGGCCATGATGAAAAGATCAAAAAGGTAAAGACAACGCAGCCTGTTTTTTTTTTCTTTTTTAACAGCAGACTAGCTATGTGGAGGTATAGACAGAGCTATATAGTTGACATAATTGCCGCAAAGGGAAAACGTCTGCTCTGCTTGTAGTTGTCATCTGCTCCCTGCTGAGCTGTGCCATTCAGTGTGTGACAAACAGCAATTTGTTGAACGTTTATGTTGAGCTATTTGATTCACCAGCACGCAAACGTAACCCCTACTGTGTTTGCTAACATTATCAGCGTATAGCTCAGATTGATAATGCTGTTGTGGTGTCTGTGATAGTCTACAGTACGACACTGTATATGTCGGTTACATCCGCCCTAGTTTTTGTTTCCGACAGAGAAACGTGGCCATTGTAGACTGTTGTGTGTGTGTGTGTATGGTGTGTGTGTGTGAGTGTGTGTATGGTGTTTGTGTGTGGGCAGACTGCATTGTCTGCTGCCAGCTGTCGCATAAAGCGACACAAAGTCCCAGTGCTGATCGATACACTGATGTGGTTAGTGGGACTGTACTGTTGTAGACGTGGTTTTTATCTGTGAGATAAATTAAATCAGCTCTCCCAAAGTAGAGCAGTATATTTTGCCTTTCATGCCCTATGTCATTGGTACTCGGGGAGTTCATAGTTATCTTATCATAGTTAATGGCGTGTTTATCTCCCGTCATAACCACAATATTTCTATAATGAAGTGTATTTTTGCTGGTGCAGTGTGCATTTGTTGAAGCAGCTTTTAGTCAAGGGCATATAATACAAGCTCCATTACTGATGAGTGAAATCCTGGAAGAAAACCTATACCCTCATCTTATAAATCCATATAATCTAGTTTTCCCTGCTACCATAGGCACTTTTTCTATATAGGTTGGGCTTATGCACCAGTCATGTTACCCACTTAAACACAACATGGCTTTGAATGGAGCTCAGTGAGTAAATGCAGCTCCTCACCATCAGCAGACATGTGAAACATGCAGTCCTGCGTGGCTGTGGCCCATATTCATCATGCTACATGGCTGCCTGCAAAGTCCTTACAAGCCACTATTGTTAGTCCAAAATATGAGTAGCCTTATCACTCCTAACTGTTGATAAAACCCTCACATGGTCATGGTGCGATACGGTGATGCTTTCATGTAATTTTTTTTTTTTGGCCACTGGAAAAAAGGGTGTTTGTTTATTTATTTTCCTCTGATAAGAGTAAAATGGTGCACACTCAAGAATGTCATTCTGTGGTTGGAGCATTTTCATAGATGCTTTCAAGCAAAAGTCAAGCATGTATTGGCTCTCTCTTCTCTCTGTTGCTGCGCCGTCTCTTGCCAGTTTTAGTCTTTTTGGTTTGGGGGGCCATACAGCTGTGTGAATCTGCCTCAGCATCGACCCAGAAATGTCAGGTTCTGTTGTCGTCTCAGCCCCTCAGTTATTTTAGGTCACTGCCAGAGAGAAAGGGAGATGCCATCGACATCTCCAGGATGAAACAGAGAGTTGATAGGATTACACCCGGCTTCTTTTGGGAATGCAAAAACAAACTAAACAGGAGCCCTAATTATATTATAAAATGAGCGCCAGGTATACACAGGTACCACAAAAACATCCAGGAAGTGGACAAAATAATGTGAATGTAAAAGTAACAGCATCACAATGCTTAATCACATCACACTGGCGTCTGTGTGGGCAAGTCATTCTAAGAGAAATTATATTAGTAGTACCTGTCAGCCCTAAAAGAGCTCTGCTAGTTTCCACTTCCACCACAATAGCTTGTGGTCAACTGTTTTTGCATTTATCAGAAATACTGCACTGTCACAGTCTGGTAAACTATATTAAAATATAGAAACAGTTTGAATAAAATGGTACCAGAAAAGGCAAAGGCTGGTTTCAAATGAAGTCAAGCAGCAGATCAGAAAGACATATGTTTTAAATCAAGACAATACAAACAATAAGTTTCAAATATAAAAGCTGTAAAAGGTCGCTTTATAAGTTAAAAGTTTGCATCCAAAGTTAGATGCACTAAACTTATTTATGTGTGGATAAAGATCCTGTTCGTCCATAGTGCGGGGTCTGTAACAGTATAGACAGTGTGTTATGGTGAGCACAGTTATGTCATAGGAGTCATTGGGTCCAGTGATTTCTTTGAATATATATTGATGTAGGCTATTTTATAGGATCAGGTGCTCTCAGGGGTACAAGAAGTCATACTTCCAGATGTTTTTCATAGTTTCACATGAAAGTACTTCCAGACACAAGAGATATCACAAGAAATATTCCCTATGACATAGTTCACACAGCTCAGAACTAGGTATGGAAATAGAAGACAGAGCATAAGTCTTCATTATGTTCTAGATACCCATTTATTCAGGTGTTTTCATTATTTTAGTATCTTCTGTACTCAAAAGCACACACGCAGATTATGAGAACACAAGAAAAGTGATATTCTCCAAACATTAACTCAAAGTTATATACAGTAACTGCTTTCTTCGTGACTGTGTGTGTTCTTTATATTTACATACACACATGTTTGTATCTATGCATGTATGTGTACATATAAACACCGTTACCAGTGTCGTTACAGTTGCCTTCTTTATCATGATCAACAGGCCGAGTTTCATAGGTTGACCTTTATTTTTATTTACTGTACTGTTTACTGCACTGATAACACACTGATAATGTTTGTAATTGCATTACATAAGCAAATGTTTTTTCTCTCTCCTGTTTGTTTTCCTCCTCTCACAGTTCCCGTAACAACAAGAGAAGGAGTTTGGCGGTCGGTACCCCGTCGCCCACACTCTCACGACCGCTTTCGCCTCTCCCATTGGCCACAGGTACTTGTGTGTTGTTTTTTAGTTGCGTGTCTGCTCAGCTCAGCGTGTGATACTGTTTGGCAACTTGACTGGAGGCTAATTAGACATACTGCACATAGCTATGATCACATGGAAAACAGACAAGTGGGTAAAGATGGACTGATGAGATGAAGGGGTTCATCTGTAGCAGCAGACCACTACTTTAGCTTTCTGTCTCGTATATGTGCCTTCAGAGTTGTTTGTTTTGATGCTGTAAGTCACAAGACTTGCACTGATTTCCCTCTGGTGTTATGATTAAGGTTTTCTTGCCGTTGGAACATAATGTGCCCACAGTATAGTGCATAAGACATTTAATATTTGTCCTCTTCAGTGTTTGTTTTTTAAGATATTTTTCATCTAGCTTCCTCTAGGCTAGCCATTCCTTCATCCAGCTGCCTGAATTGCCATATGGAGACTCATTCATTCTCAAAACCCATTTTTTAAAGTAGCTCAGGATGTGGCAGTGCCTTGCCCTCAGGGGCTGGCATAGAAACCCTTTAGTGAACCTTTCATGAGTATGTGGTGTGTTGTGATCAACAACAGGAGTCCTTGCTGTCTGCAGGACTGAGATTCTTTGATTAAGCCGGGAAAAGGCCTCATTATCCTCTGTATGCCTTTTACTATAAACTGATCAAGTAAAACAAGGAAATAATTTAACACATTAACAGTCATATAGATACGGTACTTTCCTGATTTTCCAATGTTTGTAACTGATTGCGTGTTTCTTCAGCTGGCAGCAGCCCTTCAGAAAGCCCCAGAAATGTCTCTGCCAGCACCTCTGCCAACTTCCAGTTTGCCCGCAGGTAAGAACGAACTTAGATGTTTTTTAATATGGATGTGGTCTAAGGTAGACTAGTTCTTCAACATTACTACAGTAGTATTTTCCCTAATACTTACACTGGAAAAAAGTGTAACTGATAAAACTCCAAAACCCGGCAGATTATATACATCTTAACATTAATTTAGGTCCGTCTTTCTTCCTGCAAAGATGTGATCTGACATTTGCAGTTCAAAACATGAAGAAATAAAAGCTAGTGGAAATACGAATTGACTTTTCCGTTCATGATTCATTTAACAGTAGTAACAAGAACCTGCAGTGAGAGGTAGAGAAAGCCAAGCTGCTTCATTAGTGACTTTTTTTTCCAGCAGGGCTAGTAAATGCCAGACCAAGCCAATATGAACTCATGTGGAATTAAACAGAGCATCACCTTTGTTCACTTATTTCAAGCTGTAGCCTCCAAAAAAAAAAAAAAAAAAACATGCAAAATAACCTAAGAAACTTGGTTTTGTGGAGAAAACTGAGTAGCATGAATAATGAGCATGCCCTGACTTGTTCCCTTTTGCCCCTTTAGTAGAAATGAGGCAATGGAGAAGCAAGTCCAACCAGCTGAAAGGCCCCAGGGCCACTTGCTGGACATGGGTCTTGGCGTTTGTCAAGCCAATTAAGACATTGAGTTGGTGCACACAGTCATTACTCAGGGCTGTTGTGATTATGGGCAGAATTGCAGGGCTTGCCCTCTTATCACGCTTCTTACAACTCAGTGGAATTTTAGAGGAACTGGCATCCTCATCCAGCAGTAAAAAATAGTGTGTTATTGACTGGCTAGCAAGGAGATTGTAGGCAAAACAGTATACATACAAGTGTTTAGAATATGCTGCTTCTGTAGTTTTAAATGTATATGCCACTTATCTCCAAATATCATGTGTTGTGAATTAGCATTTTATGTTGCAGTGCAGTATGGCATATTGCACCATAAGCTCAAGGATAGAGAGGGGATGTCTCCTGATAGAATCACCTCACACGAGCCTGCATGACTCATCTAAATTTATTGAGACTTTTTAAGCTGCCAGCGCGGAGACAGATGCTGTGACTGCACTTTCGAGAGCTCCGCTGGGTTTATTTGTTATTCACACAAGCTGTATAGCCCTGCTGTTTGTGCAATTATTTTGTCATGTAAACATGGAATAGCCAGACACACAATAGTTGGCATTCAGGCGAAAGGGATAAAAATTAAAAAAAAAAAAAAAGAAAAAGTTTTTTAAATGCAAATGAGGGAATAACGAGATAAGGAGCCGTGCCCAAGGGGTGGGCATAATCGTTTAGCTGCAGCTCCCTCTTCACCATTAAAGATGCTTGTTTTTAACCTTGGGGTGTGAGTACTGCCAACGCACCGGCCCCTAATAGATTCTTTTCCTTTTATACCCCAGGCATTTATTCAAACACTGATTTAAAGCCTTGTTTTTAATCTTAGCCTCTATCCCCTTAAGCCTTGCAGGACCTTAATACAAGAGCCTAGTATCAGTTTAATAACAGATAGAGGGTGGCATACATATCCCAACCAGATGAGAAAACACACACGTATATAATACACCTCACTAATCCTAAATCACACTCAGAGCAGAACCATCACATTTCTTTGTGTCACCCTTTGATTTAGCTACAAATTCCCCCAAGAGCTGGTTTCAGCAAGAAAACATATGACCATCATTTTTCATCACAGATTGGGGGGGGGGCGGGGGGGGTGGTGTACTGTCATAAGTGGAAATTTTACACATAAAGGTTGTGGTTTCTGTTTGTTGCAGGTCTGGTCGTGTGTTGCATAGTGTAACTGTAGGCACTGTGTATGTGTGTTCTGTTTGTGTGTGTGTTACTATAATGAGTCACGAACTAAATGTCTGTGGGTCTCAGTGCTGCAGTATGATAGCAACTTGGCAGGTGTTCAGCAGCAGACCGCCACTGGCTGCGTGCCGTGACAGACAAACAGGACTATGACTATGACAGCCAGACTTTCTCTGTCACTATCATTAAACAGTGTTTATTTCCTTTCTCACTTTTGTGTCTCCGCCTGCCCCTCCTCTTCTTCACCTCCCTCCTGCTCCGTTCGCATCTTCTCCTTTTTTCGCATCTGGGTAGCCAACTGGCCCGCACTGAGAGGTAAGAAAATGAGAAACTGGTGTTTCTTCTTTTCATCTGCACAGTTTCAAGCATCAGATCAGTTATCTCTCTTGGCCTTGCATGGTAAAATGTTTTATTGAGTTGAGATTTTGCAGGTGTAAAAAAAGCTTTTGAAGATTGGAGTCAACAGGATGTGTAGGTGACGTAAACGATGAGTAGATAACCAATGAGATGTCTGTTACTATTTTGTTTATGCAGAGCGGATGGCCGAAGGTGGTCTGTGGCGTCTGTTCCCTCTTCTGGATACTGCACCAATGCACCCAGTTCTTCAGTATCTGTAAGTTAAGTCTACGTCTCTGTTTCTCTCTGTGTCTTTGTTCTCATCTCACTGCAATCGTCAATGTCAGCAAGGTCTCTCTCTCTCTCTCTGTCTCTCTCTGTCTCTCTGTCTCTTTCCTCTATCAGATATTTAATCTCTGTCTAAACCACTGCCATGGGACCATTTACTGTAGCTCCCTGTGTTACTTATCCTCTGTATTAATCTGTTTACAGGGCATTGGTGTCTTGTAAATTTATGGTGCTGACGGACTGAACTGTAAATCCCATCAGATTATACACAGTGTAGGTGTTAGAAGGAAATACTAAATCTGCCTGTAAATGGTTCTTGATTTACAGTTACCTCATTTTAAAGTGAGTTCCTGTATAGAAAGCCTCTGCACCTGGACCATATTTTAGATGAACCGTGAAAGGCCCCGATCAGACAGAGCGCTTTTTGCAGGTAGCAAGATGTGTGGCGCACCGCACTGCCTTTTTTTGTTGAAGCTTACAATTCAAAAAAAGAAGAGCTGCTAGACAACCACCAAATCACCTGTCCTCAGCCTAACTGTTATTTTTGCTGTGAAATAAACTCACAGATCTGTATCTTTTTAATTTTTTTTTAGATTGTATTTCATCATGGTAACTACAGTTGCCACCACTTGTTTGTCTCTCATGATTGTTATCTCCACTTGTTGTTGTCACCGCCACAGAAGGCCCGCATCTCAATTCATCTGATTGGGAAACGGAGGAAAAAACGCAAATGATGTCAGGTGTTTTTCTGCTCTGACTTGAAGTTTTTTCAACTTGAGGCGTTCAGGGCACTCCTGCAAAAACGTGAGGCGCTCAGCAACACAAAAGCAGCGAGCAAAAAGCTTCACTCATTGAAAACGATTACAAAAAGCCGCCTCAAGCTGATAAAAAGTGCTCTGTCTGATCCGGGCCAGTGTGAATTATACCATCTGACCCTGAATATACATTACTTACAGAACTATAACAGTTTAAAGTGATATTTCACCCAAAATCTATTTTTGAATATGAAACGCTCACCCCCTTGCATACTTGAAATAGCGTTGTGAAAAGTTTATAGTTTGCTCAGCAGGGGCACGATGTTACTGATCACAAGCTCAGCAGGATCACGTGAGAGGACTGAGACAAAAACAGTGTAATTAGCCATATCCTGGCATAAATATGTGTGCTTTAAACACACTTAGCATACAACGGACAACAGAAGTGGATCATGCTGCAAGAGAGTTTTGAGAAATGTATTTGTTTTGATTTGTTTTTTCCTGCCATAAAAACCTGACTTTGTTGAAATCAATTGTAAATGTCACAAATCTGAGCTTGGTCTCTGTTCTCAGTGAAGAAACAAACTGCAAACATTTTTACAACCACTTTTCAAGTCTCCTGCTGATGACAGATTTATATTCAAAAGACAGACCTGTGACATCTGTAGAGTATGTAAACCTAAATATGTCAGTACTGTTGAAATCATTTTTATAACCAATGCAAGTAAAGACACTGTAAGTACATTGTCAGAGGCCGGCAGGGAACTTTACACCATGTCAACATTTTAATATGACCGTCCGGTTGACCATCCTTTTTTGAGAAGCAAGTTGATTTATACAAAACAGCTGACAGGAGATGGATGTAATATCAATAATGACTCAGCGATAATAACAGGATGTGTCCAATGGTGATGCGTCCCTGCATCATTGGCCTTTTATCACGCTTTCCACTGCAGAGAGGAAATGGGAATGAATCCTCAAATACCTTCCCAGAGTTTTCCTGGAATGATTTTTACAGTAATAGTTATGATTGAAGATGAAGCGTTTAATACATACAGTACATGACAATTCAAATACACAAAATTTAACTCCTCATGGTGTATTTTTCTGGCAACATTGTATTTTTAGTGGAAACAAAAAGTGATAGAAATTTTGCAGTAGTTGGAAAGTTAATATTTTACTCTATTGACAATCCTTATTAAATAAATGACTTCATACCACAATGATTTGAGCTGTACTCTGTGAAGCCCCTTTTGGCCGAAGGAAAGTACAGGAATAATCAGGCTAATCACTAAAATAACACAGGTCTTGTTGAAACGCACGGTTGCTTTTTCCTGGATGACATCATAAATGAAAAGGGACTGCACACCATTCCACATTTCCTCAATCAACTTTTCCTTTTGGGAAAAGCCAAACGAAGAGATTTGAGCTGCGTCGGCCAGCTACACCCATCAGATCTTTGTTGACCGTTTCTGTGGTGATTATCTTGAGATTTGGTCTTAAAACTTGTTACTGAAACTGCAGTTAGCCATTAAAAACAATAGCCGGCTCCTCTGTCACGGCTGTAATTTTGTACGGCCAACCACATGGCTCGGAGATGGTGAGGTCAGCCCTTGCTACACAATGCCCCTTTCAGGGTTGCTGTCAGTGAGGTCTTTATGCTTGCTTTCGCTCGGTTCTGACACGTCTCTAGTTTCCTCCTCAGGGTGTCTTTCTCCCCCTCTCTCTATCACTTATTTTCTGTCTCTTCCTTGCTCTTTCGTTTTCTCCATCTGTCTCTTTTTTCTCTCTGCTTTCCTTTCACTTTTTCTCTCTTCTTCTTCTTCCTCCAGTCAGATGAGCCACTCTTCCCTTTGCTCTTCCTCCAGTGAAACACAAGATACCAGCCAGATGGGAGTTCTCATAAATTCCAGGCTGTGTGTCACACATTTTGGCCTGGAAAGAAAAAATGAATGCATGCATGGCCAGCACAACAGCCGTGCTGCCTGCCTCAGGGCATGCTGCAGCAGGAAAGACAAAAATCCTGCTTCAGGAGAGCAGAACACTAAAGCTCACAGACTCATTTTTTTTAAAAACTGGGATTTATGATGTTTGGCTTTATTGCTGCTTTCCTCAGCATGTCCTTGTCAAGTGTTAAATCTAATTCAGATCTCTAGTGGAACATGAAAGCTTTTAAGGCCCTGAGTATTAACAGGATAATGAGTGAATCTGAAAGAGCAGTGGTGCGAGTCTCTTATCAGAGGAAGCCTTTTAACACAGGATGTTATATCATCAAAGCTGTGGAAGCAAAACCTGACATTTATACAAATGTGCAAATAAAAGAAGACAAAAGTAGGAAATTGAGGCTTCGTGAATTTATTGTTTTTACATATTTACAGTTTTATTCCAGTACACTGACATCTGTAAAATATCTTTTCCCGCTTTCTACTTCTCTCTGCACATGCCCCCTTTCTCTTTATCCCCTCTTTACTTTTCTTTCCCAGTCCTCTTCTTCCCAGGAGTTATTGCACCAGTTGCCCTTAAAGCCCACGCAAGATGATCTCCATTTCCTGTTCAAACATTTCCGGAGCACAGAGAGCGTGGCAGACGAAGAAGGATCACATCCCTCGCCCCCTGTCAGGCTCCGCTCACGCAGTCTCAGGTATCCTTTTGAATCATACAGTAACCACAAACATTTCTGTAATGCAGCATTGCACAGGGGGGGAGATAATCTCATAAGTAGGGAACCAAATAATCAGACGTTTCCTGGCTGTTATCAGTTCATTTCAATACAACTTTTTATTAACCCTGCAAAGGCAAGCGTATGCAGCTCGTCACCAAGGTCAACACATACACACATAATAAATGGGTGAAGAAAGCTAAAACAATAAAAAGCTGTAATTTTAAAATTATGTGTGGAATTGTCAATAAATGCACTAATGAATAACGTTAATAATCTGAAATATCTAAAAATACACACAAAGACATGAAGCAGTACAAAAGGATAAAAAGACCTTCGAAGAACTGAGTAGACAGATAGCAGAGGAGATAAAGGACTTGGAAAAGCAATTACTTTTACAGGCAGGTAGAGCATAGTGGAGTCATAAATGCAGCGTGGAGAATGTACTGGTACCTGCCAAGATGTGGTCAAGTAGGTTCTATATGCTCGATTTTCTATATATAATACTGCTGAGCCTGTGATCTGTCCTTCCCTCATGAAACCTGGCACTGACTGAAGCCCACTGCTGACATTACTAATATTACTTTCTGAAACAAAACTGTTTCCCATACAACATCCTAACTGTAACTGTTTTTGTAATATAAGGCAAGGCAAGTTTATTCATATAGCACGATTAAACCACAAGGGTAATTCAAGGTGCTTCACATAATGCAGTATGTAGCATATTCATACTGAAAAAGTTGCAAAAAGGAAATACTCAAAGATGTCAGGATGCATGCAAAATGTTTTTTTCTTTCTTTTTTTTTTAAAGTGTGATGTTTATGGACACTATATTTCACACAATAACAATAGTAATGGAACAACTGGTAAAATTAAAATTTGAACCTCACGCTAGTGCTAAACTGCAGCCAAATCCTACTTGTGTTAGCTTGGTTGTGTTAGCTAGTTAGCCAAGCTAACCTTCCAAGTTTAAACAACTCATCTAAGTCTTTAATTCAGTAGGTAACTGAATCTCTAATCTGCTGACCATCAGAGCCATTAGTATGAATAAAAGAGGAGAAAATAGACATGACTGCTATTTGTATTTTTAGTTGTTTAATTCTTCCTTCTCTCCCAGTAGACTTTTTAGCTAACATTTACATGTCTTTTTTTGGCCCAGCTAAGGGGTATGTCTAACTAAAACTGCAATTTAATGCTACACTGTTCTTGGAAAATTCTGCTGCACTAATTGAAGATGCTAAGTGTGGAGCTCATATAAACCTAACCACATACAGGAGCTTAAGGCGTGCAATGAGCAAAAGTGACAGGCTCCTGTACACTTTCTCTCTATTGCACAGCTGCTTACCTAAACAGAACCCATTAGAAACTAAATATCTATATAAAATTATTAAATGACAGAAAATGAACAATTACTAGTATTACAGCAATAAAAAAATCTACAGTTAGCATCAATGTGCTACACAGTAGCAGAGCTGTAATCAGAAATGCAAACAAACAATTTTACATTTGGTAAGATTGTTGTTCAGCTTCAAATCAACAAAAGTAGGCCTGATGTTCTATAACGTCTTTCATTTATAATGATAAATAATGAAATACTGGCTGGAAGGATTTGACTGTTGTTTGATAATTATTTTATGTGGTTCCGGATGAAAGCCTCTTTACTGGTTACTAGTGATCCCCTGGATTACACTATATTATTTCTTCATCATTTAGCATTGCTGTTCTCATGAAAACTTAAACAAGCCTTCTAAATAGTTCTAGCAGCGGAAAGTTTTGAGATTGCTGGAGGATTGGGCTGTGAAGGGTGTTGGCAGTGTTTTGATGTAGTTGTTCTCTCTGTGACGTGTCCCTGCATGTGCTACATATACATACAGGCCTTCCTGTGGTTGGCAGAAAAGCCTCTAGATGCGTGTTAAGTGTTCTAGGTTTGCAGAAGTGATCACTTAAAGGGGACAGATCACAGTCAAGGCTTGTGGACAAGAAGTTCATAATCATTTATGGATCTAAACATTTTAGTACTTAATGTTTCAAATTTAAAGTTGAAAATGTTCCAAATGGTTACATTTACTATGATGTAGGCTTGCTAGTGTTATGTGCTACAAAGAAGATGAGATTTTACACATAGTCTTTTGTATGGTTTGTAAATTTAACTGCTGACTGATCAGCTGTTTACTGATTTAACATGAGATTCCACAAACCCTCTAACAACTACAGACGTGTGACAAATTAAAGGAAAAACCTGAATAAAGGAGCGGAGAAACTGTATAAAAATGCTGAGTGGGTCCAGTTGATCCTGACTTTGTATCAAGATGGCAAGAGGAAAAGGTGACTTTGAAAAAGGGTTCAGTGTTGAGGCACGAATGGCAGGAGCTTCAGTTACAAAGACTGCTCAACTGGCTGGTGTTTCAATAGGAACAGTGACTAAAATGATATCTGCAGATCTATGGGAAAGACATCAGTAAATAGAGTTGGAAATTGTGGTTGAGAGTGCGCATTTGATGACTGTGATGCTCATGCATTAGTGCGATATGTAAGGAAAAACAGAAGAGCAACTCTTCCTCAGGTGACTGAGAATGTCAATGCAGGACATGATCAGACTGTGTCAGCAAGAACAGTCCGTCGACAATTACATAGAGTGGAATATTATAGTAGGGTTGCAATGCAAAAACCCCTCATTACAAAGATGAATGCATCTGAGAGTTCAGTGGTGCAAAAACCATAAGCAATGGTCTAGAAGGAGATGTGGCAAAAAGTGATGTAACTCATCCTTCACTATATTCTCGACATGTGGACGAGTGCATGTGTGGCGTTCACCAAGAGAACGGTACAGGCCTGAATGTTTGACCCCTACAGTGAGGGGATCTGGTGGCTCTGTTATGCTGTGGGGGGCATTTTGCTGGCATGGTTTGGGTCCACTTGTCCCCTTAGAGGGAAGAGTCACTGCAGATCAATACAAAGTTGTTCTGAGTCATCATCTTTATCCTATGATGAAACATTTCTATCCTGATGGGAGTGGTCTCTTCCAGCATGACAATGCCCCAATTCATAGGGCACAAGGGGTCAATGAAAAGTTTGAAGAATATGAAAGTGATGTGAATCATGTGCTATGGCCTGCGCAGTCACCAGATCTCAACCCCATTGCACACCCATGGGAGATTTTGGACTGACGTGTTAGACAGCGATCTCCACCACCATCATCAAATAATCCCTCCAGCAGAGTTCAGAGACTTGTGGAATCAATGCCAAGGCACGTTGAAGCTGTTCTGGCAACACGTGGTGGCTCAACACCTTACTAAGATACTTTTTTTTTTTTGGCTTTTCCTTTAATTTGTCACCCGTCTACATTAAAAAGAAAACATCACTAGAGGTTTGCTCAGCTAGACTGTTGAGTTACGTAACTTATTAAATTAATGTGACAGAATTTTGCAGTGCTATTTAAAAACACATCTATATTACTCCCATGTATTTCCAATTGAAATAGATGACTGACAAGTGTCAATGTTGCTCTAAAATAGCTCCAGGGGGTGTGTGAAGCATTTCTTATTGCCCTCAAATAGTTCCTAAGAGGTTAACCGTTGAGGTTGCCCTCACATTAAACCACACTGCATGTACAACTGTTGTGGTTATCCAGAAATAGTAGAGTGCATGTCACATGTTGATATTGTTATTTGTAGTATGTGATGTATAGGGGCACCCGGGGTTGCTATTTTTAGTATTGTTGATGACAGTACATTGATTTGTAACATGTATGGACAGTTTAAAAGGTGCCCTCTTGTAACTGAATCCATTTGCAGACAACAGATGTGGTCACGAATGCTGCAGATAAGAAACTGATCTGAATCACGTTAAGGTCGTTTTCAAACACGCTGTGTTTATGACCCGGGGTAGCAGTAAACGCTTTCAGTTAAGCATTTACTATGAATTCTTACAAGCAAGATTTATAATTCATAGATTTTTTTTGTAGCTTGAATAAAACAGTTGTGATTGACATTGTTTATTGGCTGGTTTGTTGAAAAACTGTCTGTTGATTTAGAAGGAAGGGAGTTAACTAAACACGCTTCTGTAATGTAAGCCTCTCTTCCATCAGTTGTCAAATCACTTTTATTGTTTTTTTTTTATTATTATTTGAGTTTGGCATCTGTAAATGTTTAATTTTATCTCTGAAAAAATACCATATGATATTTCTCAGATTGTATTTCATATCTGTTCCAACATTTTTCTTTTCCCTGTTTCTCATCCAGCCCTGGAAGGACGTGTGGAACATTTGACAATGAGATTGTCATGATGAATCATGTCTACAAAGAACGCTTTCCCAAGGTATAGTGAATACATCTTAACTTCTTTCTGTCTGCTTTTCTCTCTGAGCTCTATTAACTGAACATCATTAGTAAATAATCATTTATCATGGAAACCAGGACAGCAGATTTTAATGCTCCTGGCAAAGTCAAAATCTGGAGTCAAGTTTAAAGAAATTCTTAACACAGCACCGCTGTCAGGGTTATAAATGAAGTCTTCCATCTTGGTTGGTTCCCAGGCGACAGCCCAGATGGAGGGTCGGCTGCTGGACATCATTGCAGAGTGTTCCCCAGGCACTGCTCTGCCCCTGGCTGATGGTGTGCTAGGATTCATTCAGCACCAGCTGGTGGAGCTCGCCAGAGACTGTCTGGACAAGTCCCAGAAAGCCTTGGTCACCTCCAGGTACTTTGTGGAGCTGCAGGAGAAACTGGAGAAGCTGCTGCATGAGGTGGGTGTTTCCCACCTTCAAGAAATGTTTTTTCCATCTGATTCTAAGAAAGCACACATATAATTGTGTTCTCTTTTTTGTTCGTTATGCAGCCATTCAACAGCTCAGCCAGTGTTTTTTTTTCCTTCTAAGGCACAGCCAGTAGATTTCTGATGGTTGGTAGCTCAGATTGCCCTCTGGGACATTGCATGTTATACTGTAGCTCTACTGAGAACATTGAATTGGAATTGCCTGTTTGATTGGTTCTCATTCGGTGCTGATTCCAGTTCACTGGCCAGTAATGGTGTTGTCATTTTACATTATTACATAGATTTGGGAAGTGGTCAAGTGTTTGATTATGTAATGATTTATTACATAACCTTTCCAGTACCATTTTTGCCACAGCAAATGCTGCCTTCTGCTAAATAGATTACAGCTTCTGCTGCAGACCCCGAATGACTTCTTTTTTTTTTTACTCAGAAAGTTGGGTAATTTAACATCGAGTTCATTTATAATGTTGCCACAGATAGCATAGTTCATGCAGTGCTTTCTTGTGTTCATCCAGTCTCCTAGTAGCTTAGTTTATGCTACAGTACAACAGGGATAGCCATTATTGTGTCTATAATTTCCACTAAAACCACATTTCTGTAAGTATTTTTTCATCTTGGCCACAAAAATGATTTTCCAGCCTAGAAAGACTTTATTTTAGGTAAACGGTTCCTTCTGTCACACATCAGATTTGTCAGATTTTTCCTTGTGCTAGCTCATACTTCTCTGGAATTATGGCTTCTGTTTCATGCAGTAGTCCTGTTGTTGCTTTGTCATGGGTGATGCTTTAAAATTAACAATATGAGCAATATTAGGATATCCCAAAAACATTGTCCTGCACACTGGTTCAGTGTGCTTGAAGGACTTTTAGGAAAAATCTTTACCGGCTTGAGCAGCTTTATCGTGAGTGCTGCCGTTTTTTCCAACAGCTGTTGGAAGATGACACCTTTTACTACACATTTTGTTACAGGTTGGAAAGGGTAAGAGAAGGAGCCTTTAACCAGCTGACTAACTTGAACTCTGTTAAACATCACTCTTTCACCACCTCTGAAATACAGTCTCTGAACCCGCTGTTTGATCAAGGCAAGGCAATGTTGGACTAAGATAAAGAGACAATGAACGTTAATAAAAGCACATTTGGAAATCTTTTCTATTATTCATAAAACTGACGGCAGAACACAGAAATAAGTTACTGCTTCACCGCAATTGATGCAAGATGTTGAAATACCTGCCACGATCCCTTAAATCACCAGCAGATAATGTAAGAAGATGAAATGGATGCTAAAAATATGTGCCAGAGCAAAGTTCAGACAGCCTCTGTGGAAGAGCTGCGCTGCCTCATGGCTTGTGCCAATTAGATTACGTCACAATAATAATCCGTCATCCTTTGTCCTTCCCTGATCAGGCGTATGAGCGATCAGAGAGCGAGGAGGTGACCGTCATCATCAAACTGGTGAAGAAGATTCTCATCATCATCTCCAGGCCTGCCAGGCTCCTGGAGTGTCTGGTAAGACTCACTGGCAGTCGCAGTAGTGATCATAGCTTCAAGAGTGACATGATATCAACGTGATGCTCGCCAGCTCAGAGCCTTGAACAAAATATCAATCCTTTGAAATGCAGATGTCACGCTGTAGTAATTATAGTTTCTGCAGTAATAACACAGTCGGCTGTTGTGAGAAGCCATCAGCAGGTTTACCTTGCTGGACAGGATTATGTTTTAAATTGCAGTCACACAAGTTCACGAGTTCTTCAAAATTGCCGGTAAGCGTGTAGCAAGTCTTGAAATTAGCCCAGATATTCGTCACATTCTGACACGTTCTAACTCTTTCATGAGAACTGTATGTCTGTTGCAATTACAGTAACATTCATACTGCACGGTGCATGTAATTTTGTTAGTTTTATTAAATTTCACAGGAAAAACATTGTTCCAGATGTTGCAATATGTGTTTCCTGTCTCTTTCCTGGCATGGAGTTTGTAGCTTTTCTATCAAAGTATTTCTCTTGCAACACTTTTTTATTTGTTTTTTGCTTCAAAAGTCAAAGCCAAATAAATAATGTGTAAAATCCAATGAAACCACAACAAGTCCTTTCTTTCTTTCTTTCTTTCCTCCAGGAGTTTGATCCAGAAGAGTTTTACCAGCGTTTGGAGGCTGCAGAGGGTCATGCCAAGGTGGGCCAGGGCATCAAGACTGATATTCCTAGATACATCATCAGCCAGCTCGGCCTCACCAGGGATCCCCTTGAAGGTGCTGCATTGATTCCTCATTTATATTTTTATCATTTTATACAATTTCAGGTGTATGTTTGTACTACAGTATTATCTCTATTGAGCTGTTACAATAATTACTTTATTCATGTATCGAAAATATCATGTAAAAGATATTTAACATAAAAATACATTTAATTCTGTATATTCCCTTGAATTAAATGTATTTTCATTATTTTACCTAAACAAAATCTTGTATAAATGTTCTTTTTTGGCATTTTTTGCCTTTACTGCAGGCAAACCTTTGTCTTTGGTAATATAAGAATGATGATAAGAAAAGATCACTGATGATGGCAGGACTGCATATCAGCAGTTTTACATAATATCTTGCAGTAGAGTAGTATTAATACTGAATTTGAAACCCTTAATCACTAAACTGAACTGAAACCCTCTAAATTAATGACATAACAAAATGTTATTTTGAATTAGTTTTATTGAGCATCATTAGACAGTCAGGCAGTTGATATAAGCACTAATTGTCCTCGCTGGTGTTCATTTAAGCTGAATTGAATTTGATCTGGTGTGTCTGCTGCTGTTACAGAGATGGTCCATCTGGAACAAACAAGCCCAAGTCACAGGGCGGCCAGCAGAGAGTCTGATGACACTGGAGAGGCAACACTTATACAGGTAGAAGCTTGAACGAAGTAGATAAAACGAATTGTAGTGTGACTCTGAAGGTCGATTTATGGTCGCTCAGAGCCGTTTTTTTTAATTAAATCAAATGTGTTAATAGTCGTTCAGAACGGCTTCACTCAAGGGGGGAGTGAAAAGCCGAGGGGAGGGGGGTGGGGGAGACTTGATATCGTTTAAATACGGGGATAACGGTGCATATTTTAAGAAAGTGTCGCCTGGAAGGCAGTCATAGTGTTGCACTCAGCTGTTCACATGAAAAGTGACATAAATAGTTTTTGTCATGAATGAAAAAGGAGAGCTAGAGAGAGAAGTTCAAACCCTGACTCCTTTCACACCTCCGGCCAGCTGGCCAATCACTGCTAGAAGTAGGTATGAATGTTGGCTCGCCACCTTGAATGTGACAGAATTATCAGTAGTAGGTGTAAGACTGTTGAAGGCAGTCGCATTTGGTCATGGTGTTGAGCTAAACAACACTGTGTGCAACACAACTGAAGGGGTTGTCTGGTTAGATACAGTATAAAGGTTACATGGAGCTGTTGTTTATACAGAGAGACAAAAATACTTCATATTATCATAATAAAGTTATAAAGTGCACAAATTAATGCCTTTCAGAAGCAACTAAGTTCCTGTTATTCTCCTTCTCTCTTTTTGGCCTGTGTTTATGTGTATGATTCAGAGCCGAGCAGCCTGTACCCCTCCGCGTAGGAAACCACTGGAGAGTGACTTTGAGACTATCAAGCTCATTAGTAATGGCGCCTATGGGTGAGTAAGACAGACTTCTTTGTTTGTGTTTGACTGACTCAGTTTCTTGCGGACACTGCAGAAAGCCCAATAAAAGCGGAAAAGAAACTAAAATGAGGATGTGCTGTTGTTGTATTTTTGTCTTTTGCACCGCAAATTTGTCCAGTCAATTTCATTTCATGTCTGAGCTGATGATCAGTAGTGATGCTAATGTTTCCTCCTCCCTTCTCCTGCCTTATTTTTCTTTCTGTTTTCTCTCTCCTATTCCTGTCTGACCTGTAATTTTCTCTCTTTCTCTACTTTTTTTTTCCCCCTTCACCCCCTCTTTACTGCCATGCAGGGCTGTGTTTCTCGTGCGCCACAAGGAAACCCGTCAACGCTTTGCCATGAAGAAGATAAACCGGCAGAACCTGATTTTAAGAAACCAGATCCAGCAGGTGTTTGTGGAGCGAGACATCCTCACCTTTGCTGAAAACCCATTTGTGGTTTCTATGTTCTGTTCTTTTGAGACACGGAGGCACCTCTGCATGGTCATGGAGTATGTGGAAGGTAAGATTGGTTTGGACTGTACATGGACACGCATTTAGGTCTGTGTGTCCATTCTGCTTTATGAAGCACACTTATAATTTTCTATTTCAGTCTTCAGAAGCCTGTCCACTGCACGCTCTCCGTCTCACAGTCTCACACCAACTAAGAAAGCCAAATAAAGAATCTGACCTGATTCCTTTATACTTAAAGGTGGAGATTGTGCCAACCTGTTGAAGAACATCGGTCCTCTGCCTGTGGACATGGCCCGGATGTATTTTGCAGAGACGGTCCTGGCTTTAGAGTACCTTCACAACTACGGCATTGTACACAGAGACCTCAAACCAGACAAGTGAGTCTTCAGCCAGTTGCATAATGAGAATATTCCCACATATTGCACATTTTTCACTTTTCTTATCTCTGCTTTCAAGCAGCACCTAATTACTTTAAAGCTTTCATCATTTATAGACTTGCCATCATCTTTGAAAAACTTGCAATCTTTTTGAAGTTCGAGCAGAATCGTTTGAAATGTTCAGTCTTTGATATTTTTAGCTCAATCTGAGATTTTATGTTTTTGGGTTAGCGTTTGATGTAATATGAAACATTTCTGCGTTTCGTTCCTTTTGTAGTTTGTTAATCACCTCCATGGGACACATTAAGCTGACAGACTTTGGGCTGTCCAAGATTGGCCTTATGAACATGACCACCAACTTGTATGAAGGTCACATTGAGAAAGATACCAGAGAGTTCATCGACAAACAGGTTTGTCTCACATCTCATCTTCTCTTCATCTCGTCTGTTTGTGACTTCAGCTGACATCAGTGTTCTCTCATCCTCCTCTGCAGGTGTGTGGTACTCCGGAGTACATTGCTCCAGAGGTGATCCTGAGGCAGGGTTATGGGAAGCCTGTGGACTGGTGGGCCATGGGCATCATCCTTTATGAGTTTCTAGTGGGCTGTGTTCCTTTCTTTGGAGACACACCAGAACAGCTGTTTGGTCAGGTGGTCAACGGTAAGAGATCCTTTACTTTAATCCATCCATTCATCCATCCGTTTTCCACCACTTATCCAGGACCAAATCGTGGTGGCATCAGACTGAATAAGGAAAGCCAGATATCCTTCTTCCTGGCAACACCCTCCAGCTCCTCCTGGGGGAACCCTGGCCTGGGAACGCCTTGGGATCCCCCAGGAGGAGCTGGAGGGCGTTGCCGGGGAGAAGGATTTCTGGATTTGCTTTACTTTAATGCATTATTGTAATTTATCTACACATACAACTTCCATTTAATCTTTTTTTAATATCTTTTAGTTTTGGGTTTTGAGTCGCCACCTTAAGTTTATTCATTGTTTCTGTTCAATCATGTCAGTCACCTTTAAATACATTTGATTCCCTTCATTGGGTCATTTATATGTGCTTCTTTGTCTAGATGACATCATCTGGCCAGATGGGGAGGATGCTCTGCCTGCTGATGCCCAGGACCTTATCACCAGACTGCTGAGACAGAGCCCTCTGGAGCGTCTGGGAACAGGTTGGTCCCACAGTGACTGATGATGGATGAGTGTATCGATGCATGCTGTGTCCCAGGTCGGACAAGAATAGGCACACACCGATTTTCTTGTCACCTTTACCCTTTCAGTTTTGTGGCCAGCTGAGACACGTCTCACTAGAGGGGAACAGTCAGTACAATTTGGATGTGTAGAAATGCTGGCAGTGTGAGCCATTTTTGAGGCTTTATTTGGCCTATTCGCCTATACGTACATACGGTAGACCTGTCACCTGACTACATCCTGTTTTGTGTTCCCCTTTGACTGAAATTGAGCAACCAATGTGCATTTTTATGTTGACTTTGAAGTTGTGATCATGACAGTATTATAATGGCAACATTTTGAGCATGGAAGGGCTATTTTAAACCAGATAGAGGTCACGATGACTGACGAGAGAAGAGTATGGATGTTCTTCCAACAATGGAATATATTAGTTCTCAAATTGGCATAGGAGTAGTTGTACACCAGGCCCTAGATGGGCAGATATACAAACCCATGTATGTTTGTTTTTCTCCAGGTGGAACCACTGAGGTGAAGATGCACATGTTCTTCCTGGGTCTGGACTGGAATGGCCTCCTGAGGCAGAAAGCTGAATTCATACCTCAACTAGAGACGGAGGAGGACACCAGTTATTTTGACAGTAGGTGGATTTACTGACTGATACACATACAAAGCCATTTGTGAGGTAGTAGGAACTCATCTAACTACAATGCAAATATAAATCCATCCGCACACTCACAGACAAAACTAGACACACCTCTGTTAGAACCACAGGAGGACACACTCCAGTGAGAGTCGGATGTCAGGATTTTGATGTTTGTTTGTGGGGCAGAAAACTAATTTGGTGGTTATTTTTATTGGGGTAAAAAAAACTATGTCACCAGTTTTTCATTTTTTAATGCATCATGGCTGTCGCTGTGTTCCCTACAGCCCGATCAGAGCGCTACTGTCACATGGGCTCAGATGATGATGATGAAACCAACGATGATGAATCTTCTCTGGAGCTCCGACAGTTTTCCTCTGTGGCCCATCGCTTCAGCAAGGTACTTGTTCTGATTCTGCTCACTTCACACAACCTCCATCGTTGGTCATGAATGGTATTTTAGATTTGAAAGACATATATACTGTAACTTAAAGTTATACGTAGATACAGCCTGGTGAATTCTTAGTAAAACACATCTATATATGATAAAAAGAAACCAAATACTCACTTTCCTCTTCAACTGTAGGTGTACAGCAGCACAGAACACCTGTCCACCTCCACGCCGTCCAACCAGAGCTTGTCGTCATCAGAGCGAAGCCACAGCGAGGAGAAGGAAGAGCGATGGGAGGGCAGAGGAATCCTTTCCCCCAGCGATGGACACAAACACTTGGCTAGTGGAGACAAAAGAGCAGATGGACACAGGGGAAGGTGAAAGGCCAGAGAGAGAAAAAAGTTACATCCTTGGTGTATGAAAGGAGAACATTAAAAGCCTTGTTAGTGATAGATTTTATGAAAAATGTGACTTGGGTGTGTGTGTTCATATGTGTGTGTTTCCTCAGTATGCTCTGGCATTCTTCCACAGTGCAAAGACATGCAGACTGATCAGGTGGACACATTTAAGTTGCTCATAGGTGTCCTTCCATTCAGTGCATTCTGGGAAATGCTCCAGTTCCCCCTGTTACCCTGAATAAAATTAACTGTGAAGTCAGGAATAGCTGACTTGACTTTTACCTAGAAGTTGTGATAAAATCAGTATTTCCATGTGATGATTCATGACCACAAGCTCATGTTTTTCCACAAAATGAATGTAATCTATTCTCTACGGAGCAAGACACGTCATACCAGAGCTCATTTACTCGCACATATGGAAATGAAATACAAACTGAGAAATTTGGGTAAATCTTTGAATTTTGTCTCCTGTTGGTTTTTTTCACCATAGTTGCTGTTTTCACTGATCACCCAAATTTGAAAAGAGACTCTTCTTGTGTATTTATCATGTCCTGTGTATTACCTTGCAGTCTGCGACCCCGTGCTTCATCCAGTTCCTCCCAGTCAGAGCGCAGCGCCAGCCCGCTGGTGATGAACAGCACCCAGAGCCTCGACGTCATGCCTCGCTTTGCCATTTCTGCCGAGGAGGAAGGTGAGACTGACAAACACGGACCTCTTTGCATTCTCTCCTTTTGTTATCTTGCATTCGTGAAAGGCCAGTGGTCTCACTCCTTGCTTCCTGATCCTAGATGGGATGGTCTCCAACCTGCGGCGCATTCGTCTCCGGAGCAACAGCACAGGCACCAGGCCGTCATTCCGGAGAGGGGCGTCCCGACGCATCGCCCACCAGCTGGAGACCCCAGAGAAACCCAGATCGCCAGCTGGCAAAGTCCCCAAGTCTGCCTCAGTCTCTGGCCTGTCCCTCATTATTACCCCAGGTACACAGATAATAGTAATAATGTCTACAAAATGTAAAAAGGAGGGTGAGACAAATATTGTAAATAAAAGAATGAAATAATAAAAGAAGATAAGTAAGTACACCCATTCCATTGAATCTGGGATGAATACATCGTCATAAGCATATTTTTTAACATAATCTTTTAGTAAGACGACTATAATCTCTTTCTGTTTGCTAAGACTATTCATGTGTTTACAGTGCCCTCTACAGCCCAAACACAAACCATAAATCCATACCTTACTGTTGTCAAGATAACAATAATGTTGCTTGAGCTCTTTGCTCATGATGTTTTCTCTTTTTACTGATTCAACTGAGAATCATACATAGAAAATTAACCTCCATTTAAAAGATATTATCATTTTGGTATTTTTGTAGAAGCTGTTTTGTCAAATAACTTATGAATGGCACAAAATGTAAAAAAAAAAAAAAAAAAAAAAAAAAAGTAGCAGTCAGAGTTACATATTATCCATAAAGTCTCTACTCATCTCTACTCACCTTGCTGATCATATTCTTCTCCCCATCCAGACGACTCGGCATGTCCTCCTACCAGCCCCAAATCATCTTTGTCCCTGTCGTCCAACCCCTCGTCCAGAGACTCGTCCCCCAGCCGGGACCTCTCTGTTAGCGTCAGCTGCCTCAGGCCTCCTGTGGTCATCCACAGCTCTGGGAAGAGGTTTGGCTTTGCGCTGCGAGCTATCAGAGTCTACATGGGAGACACTGACGTCTACACTGTGCACCACATGGTCTGGGTATGTGTCCTTACCCAAAGAGGAGCTTGTGCTGAGGGGATAATTATGTGTGAACTTCTCCACAGATTTAGAGTTTTGTGATGAGACGTGTACATTTAATTCTAGAAATTGTTTATTTTAAAAAATCTTGACGTGGCCTCATGTGGGCCATTTTTCATCATATTAGAACAATGTTGAATTCTTATAAATTTTAAGCTCCTGTAGGTAGTATCCAAGCTTCAGAGAAACTGAAAGACAACCTTTTAAATGTTTTGGTGCCACCACTTCTGTACAGCCAGTGAAATAGACAGTTAACAACCTGTATGAGAAAATGTTTGTGCTGAAGCCTGGTTCATCTCAACTCTGTAGTTTCTGCAGATACATTTTGACTCCTCTAAGGAGCTGCATAAATGCATCTGTTTTTTGGTTACTGAAAACATTGGTTACAATAATTGCATAGCTGAAACGTTGTTGGTCTTAGTAACAGCTGATTAGATTGTTGCTTGACCAGTAATTTTGATCTGAGGTTGTGTGTGTGTGTTTGCATCCACAGTGTGTTGAGGAGGGCAGTCCAGCACACGAGGCAGGATTGAGGGCTGGTGACCTCATCACTCACGTCAACGGGGAGTCTGTCCAGGGACTCGTCCACACTGAGGTGGTGGAGCTTCTGCTCAAGGTACAAAGATAATTCAAATATGATATTATTTTTCTGTACACACATTTATTTTGATGATCCTCAGTGCAGCCAAATGCTCTGCTGAGTTTTTTTTTCTAAAACATTTTGTCATTCTTGTCTTAACTCTGTATCAGAAACAGAGAAAGCCTTGAAAATGGGTGTTAATGTCAATGATGTGTTTTCAACAGAGTGGCAACAGGGTGACCCTGCAGACGACTGCACTGGAGAACACCTCGATCAAGGTGGGCCCTGCCAGGAAGGCGAGCTACAAGGCCAAGATGGCTCGGCGCAGCAAAAAGAGCAAGAGGAAGGACGGACAGGACAGGTACATGAGGGGAGGATGCAGCATTTCTGTTTGATGTGTTATTCCTGTCTGACGTTGTTTAACTGTAGGTCAAGTGATGGATTTCAGACAGACAACTTTCACTTCAATTGCCAGTGGCTTTAAGGAACAGCCATACAGTGCCATTCTCCAAGTTTCTTACTTTTTAGGTGGAACCACATTTGGACTAAAATCACACCTACTTGTAGCTTGACCATAGATATCTTGTTAGACATTCATGACACAAAACAGAGATGCATGTTGTAGTGAAGCGCTGATCAAAATTTCAGTAAAAATCTAATTGATATTATTTTATAGAAGTTGTCTTTTTCTTTGGGCTTTGTTTCATCTCTATCATTTAATTTTGTCTCACTAAGTTAGTGGTCTTTGTTCTCTAATAAGCGTGGACAAAAGTTTGACTCAAGACATCTGACACCTTATTTTTTCTTTTGCAGCAGACGACGTAGCATCTTGAAGAAGCTGTCTAAGCATACGCCTCCTCCGCCCATGCAGAGCAGTCGCAGCTTCTCTTCAGGTTTCCACCAGTCATCTAGCGACAGCCTCTCTGGCTCCCCCACACAGAGTCTCTCTCCTGGCCCTTCCACACCCTGCCGCTCCCCTGCCCCCGACCACTCTGGAGGTGAGACAGGATGCTTTGTACCACTTGCATCCCAAAAAATTATGCAGTTGATTTCCTTGTGTGTTCTTGGTTGGAGGAAATATATTCATGCTAAACTGTTTTCCGTCTTTCTCTTTCTGTCCACACAGATTCAAGCTCTTCACCTTGCTCCAGCTCCCCTAACTCGCCTGTACCTCAGGCCCGTCCCAGTTCCCTTCATGTTTTGGGTCGCTACACCAAGGCCGGCCGCTGCAAGTCCACCAGCAGTATCCCCCCTTCTCCGCTGGCCTGCATCCCACCTCCTCAGCCCCTCTCTCCTCAGTGCTCTCCATCCTGCCTTCCCAGTCACCCCAAGTCCCTACATGGTTTCCATGGCAAGACACTGTCCCCTCCCACCATCGCCCGCCATTCTGTGCGTCCCCGCAGTGCAGAACCGCCACGCTCGCCGCTCCTCAAGAGGGTCCAGTCAGCAGAGAAACTGACTGGAGACAAGTCAACAGGCGGGTACCATGGAGATAGGAAGGCCTATAGCACCCGCCGCCACACCATGGAGGTGCCTCTGTCTGAGGGCGAGGGGCTGGAGGACATGGAGGGGGAGACCGCCACCGGGTTCGTCTGTGTCGGCGAGCATGGCCGGCAGGGGCTGTACATAGGTGGGCAAAGAGGCCACCAGGACTTGGTTGGCGGAGGCAGCGAGCACCACCGCTCCTCCACCTCCTCACCACAACACCGCGGTGGCAACCACCACTCCAAAGAGGTGGTGGTGATGAGGAAGCTGGCTCTGTCGGAGCGGAGGGACTCCTTCAAGAAACAGGAGGCAGTGCAGGAAGTGTGTTTCGACGATTTGGAGGAGAGAGAGGCCACGCCGAGTCCCCCCATTCCCATCACGCAACCAAAGGCGTTCAAGGCATCCTGGATCAACTCGGCCCAGTCGGAATCCAGTCTGAAGCCGGAAGGACGAGGATCACAGGGTACGACAGCACAGCAGAGAGCCAAGTCAAGAGAGAAAGAAGGGTTTTAGTTCTCTCACTTTGCCTGGGATAATAATCCTGCGGGAGACTCAGAAGTTAAGAGAAGTCTCTGACCTGCCACTGTACTTGCATTCGAAGGCCTTGCATGTGTGTCCAGAAAACTGTGACCAAGTCCCAAATCAACACAAGCAACTGCGTAAAGACGGAAGAACAAATCAAATCGATGTTTCTCAGTAATATATGCATCCTGCTACACTGTTAACAGAATAACGACAACGCCAAAACGTTTACTTCCTAGTTGCTTGTTTTCTCTCTTGGTTCTCAAATCACTGTGGCACCTGTGACCGATGTATTTTGTAAATATCTTTTTTGTTTTAAATGAAGAAACTTATTTATGACTTTTTACACTCATCCTGTTTTTGGTTGCTGAAAATGCCTTCGGATGCTTTAGCAGTTCTTATTTCAGGAACGCAGCTGCCAGAAAGCCACGTGTGGTTATACAGTAGGTGCAGAAAAGGGGGAAGTAACATCAGTCGTTATCGTACCATATTTCATTTTTTTTAATGCTGCAATGCCTGTCTAGAAGTGGGTTTTGTTTCGTGCTCAGACTGGGTCTCGGAAACAAACTTAGCGTTTGTCCCGTGTTAATGTATTATAGAATTTCAGAAGATATTCTGTGCTGCCTCTGAAAAGATTGTGGCGGTGACAATTCGGACTCATCGTTACCCGAACACGGCCCTGTATAAAATTTTTAACGGACAAATATTCCAACATCACAATACTTGGAAGCCTAGTGCTGGTGCCAAAGCATGGTTTAGCCATATGAACCATTTCAAAGAGGTACTGTAGTTGTACATAAGAAGCTTCACGCATGCCGGTTCGACCGCCACTCGCTGTCTGTCTGTCCTGTAGAAAAGTGCGTCCGCGCTGACACTCCTCCAGCAGTGGTTTAAATCATAGCGTAATCACCTTTGGAAACCAGACTGTTGTCTCTGTCCTCTAAATACCGTATACTGTCACCTACCCGCTCATCGAGTCGATCCTCCGTCCAGCTCCTAACAAACGTAGTCGTAGCAGAAAGTGTTTGCACAAGTCGTCGTAGCCGTGTTACAGTTAGAGCACTCTCATGTTTCAGGACGATCTCTTTCTTTGGGATTTAACAACTGTACAGTAGATGCAACAAGCAGACTGGCTCCCTTGGCTGTTTTTTTTTTTTTTTAATAAATGTGTATTATGAATGAATGTTTACATTTTAGTGCAAATATGTGTACGTGTGTGGACTTGTCATGGTTTTTGTTAAATTATTCTGAAAAAAATTGAATGACAGGGAACGGCAGAATTCAACCAGAAGCCCTGAATGGATGAAGGAATGAGTAGAAGGTGATCTCCTTTTTGTATATTTTGATATGGAAACAGTCTTGTTGCAGTACTAATAACCTATGCTGTTGATGTATATTGTATAAACAATGGTGGACCTTATAACAGCTGTCGGTGGTGTTTTTTTGAAAGTGACCTTGTAAGGGTAGTTGGACTCCAAAATAATGTGTAATGCCATTTAAGTGGCAGGGTGTTAATCTCCTGTTTCAATCAACCTCAAAGGATTGTGCATGCATCACATCCCAGTATAATATTCCCACTTTTTTTTTTGCCTATTTGGGGATTTTTTTTAATTTTAGAATGAGTTTTGTGAGGAGATGTAAACATGTGGGATTTGTTTTTCACATATGTATCCTTTCATTTGTATTTTTGTTCCCAATTTGATTTTTTTTATTTTTTTTTATGGTTTTCATTCAGGAACTGTTTGGATCAGCAGCCAAACATGCTTCCCCTTTTATTTCAGATGAATTGTTACACAGAATAAAATCTCCCTTGTGTTCTTAGTTTTATGACGGCACACATGTTTGTGTTTTGCAGAGTTTAGAGGACTGTTAATGTGGGAATTTATAATGGACGTTTAGCATATACTAAGCCTTGAACAGTGGTTATAGATTGTTGGGGTTCAAATTAGAAGTTAGAAGTTTGTTCATTGTACTCTGGGGAGAAGTGTGTGTCTGTTGGGAATTGTCACTGGATTTCTGATGCAATATACACCGTGGTGTGTTTTTAGGATCTGTTTTTGTACCCCTACCAAACCATTATAGTATCTCTAGTGCCCTAAGTTGTATCATACTTTTTTTGAATGAAGACTTCATTTTTCAGATGTAGAAACAAAAAGAGATGTCAGCAGCAGTTCAGACCAGCGGTTTGGCATCACATGTCAAAATGAAGCATCACAAAAACTCCTCATCTCTATTTTTGCCTGTGTGTGTGTGTGTGTTACACTCCATGTCTTTACACGGGTGCTCAACTGTCATTCTCCATATTTCCCTCACTTGTGTGAGTGTGTTTGTGTGTTAAAAGTTGTTGCTCCTCACTCCCCCCATATGACAAACTGGCCTTTGTGAAATTCCTACCATGTGGGTATCTGGTGCAGACTGGTGTGACATTGTCTGTTTTTCTATTGTCTTAACAGTGCTTGAAATAAATGAATTGCAAAAGGACTACAAAGTCCAGGACTACAACGTGTGGGTGTTTGTCATCTGTCCGTGTAACAGGAATATTTGCAGTTTAGTAGCACATTTAGATCAGATATTGATTATCTGATAGTGTAATAATCTTTCTTCAGTGTAGAAACAACTATAGCAGTTTGTACACCAACCAACACAAATCAATACAACAATATTGATCAGACTGTGTAATGATAATACATATGTATACATATGTAATTAGACTGACAAAACTGCACTGATGAAACACTGGTTTATCCACGACACTATTCAAGCTAAACCAGTCACAAAGCTTGAAATGTAGGTTGAGAAAAGAGAGATGTGGACTTGAACTCGGTATGGAGATGTCCCCACGAAACCCAGCATGGGATTAGACACGGATTGCATGTGGTTGAGCACGTTTCCTTTTCCATACGAACAGGATTCTTTGTAATAAAAGAGAGCTTAAAGTTTTTTCGGGGGGAAAAAGCCTTACAGCTTAAGATTGTACGGTTCAAATTTCTATTATGAGCCGAGGCCATTCGGTGACCCCCTCCTTCTCCTCCTCCTCCTCCTCCTCCTCTCCCTCCTCATCCTCTCTAAGCGTTCGGGTTTTTCCGGCCAGCTTCGTCTCTTTCCGCTCTCTTCACATTAGTTCCCACGCACTCTCCTTCTCTGCGCCGTGCTGAGCTGGAAAATGGCTGTGTAGGGGAGCAGGGAGTTAGTTATGAACGGGAAAAGAAAGCCAGAGCGAGAGAAAGAAGACGAAGCAAGAAGTTGAACGGAAGGGTTTTCTACAAGTTTGCCGCACATTTGAGAAGCTGTCGTCCGCAGATAAAAAACACCGCACGGAGTCTTGTCTGCTAACTTGGAAGTGTTGAAAGCGCCGCAGTCAAAAGTGAGAGGAGTCAAGAAATATCCTCGGGTGAGTTTTTCCAAGTTATTGCACATTTCCAGTACAGCAAGGCAGCCACTGTACTGGAAAATGGTGGAAGCGCTGCTGCAAGTGTGCTGTGCGCACACAGCTCCATGCTGCTGACTTGTGTCCTACTTTTAAAGTTTCAGCACGCGATTCTTCTCGTGTTTGTTTGTTGTTGTTTTTTCTTTAACTTATTGCACTAAAATCTGATGTTTATTCTCGCTGCGTGTTGCTCGGCGCTCGTCCACAGTTGACGTGTATGAAATGTTGGCAGAGTCCGTTATTGTAACATTTTGTTGTGCTTTAAAAAAAAAAGTTTGTTGCAGGACTTTGTTGTTCTCGAGGTTTTTTGTTTGTTTATTCCTGGTATGTCCACAAATTATGGAAAGTCTTTATTAGGAATAAACCCCTTGAGATGTACTATGTCGTTTTCAATAAGACAAAACATTTAACAAAAAACAAAAATAACAAGAAGATCATTGGACGATACTAAATGTGACCAAAGACAAACAAAAAACAATAAATAACAATCATATAATAAGACATACAAAATCAGAGCATGAAAATGAATCATTCATTCATAGATTATAGAAAAGTATTCATGTCAGTGATAGCATTAAGTAATAAAAGTATAAAACATAATTATAGAGGTGTTATTATGGACTTGTAGAAGTGATCCTATCATAAGAAGACGCAGACACTTCTCATGTTGTCAGTTTATGCAGAAATTACAAATAGAGTTCAGAGTTTTCAGCTAATTGAAGTGCTTGAAGTCAAAAGTTTTAAATGTCATCAGGATTGAGGACTGCAAGACTTAAACACAACAACAACAACAACAAACAAAATAAACCTTGCAGTATATTCTCTATCACATTGGTAATAAAGCCTTTACATTGACTGCAGACTGTAGGAGGCCTGTAGTGTGGAGGCCTGACAGAGCTGAAGGCCTGACATGATGTGTGTGTTACATCCCTGCTTTGAGGAGTTGGCATGCATCAAGGACTTAATGGAAATTGTGCCACTTGCATAATAAGACAGACCACTCAACTGTGTGGAGACCCCCCCCCCCTCTCTCTTTCTCTTGTAATTACTGAATCCAGCATTATGCAACCAAATGTCAATCCTCCATTATACTGCTTTATCAATGTGAAGCATGACTCGTGGCAAAGCCCTCATTCTTCTTCTAAATGTCTTAAAATGCTCTGAATGACTGGCAGCGCTTGTGTCATTAAAAAAAAAACTTCCAAAAAAGAAAGTGAAGCTTCTCAAAAAATGCCAAGTGTCACTTCTCAAGAGGGGTTTGGTGGAACAAAAAAAAAAAACAGGAGTTAGCTAAACTTCAAATTTCGCCAGACACGGTACAGCTGTGTGTTATTTTTGTTATACGTCCTTCAGCTGGGGGGGACCCAGTTAAACTGAAATGGTGTTATTTGATCAAAATAGCAACAGAATACAACTTTAAGGCCAGTTGAAGCTCCACTGGAAATGCTGCAGACTCTGGATTGGGATTCGTACCCAAACATCTGTTCATTTAGCCAAAGTATGATTTTCTTAACTCTACGGGGGAGATAAATGTGTTTATACGAGGAAGGGTTTCGACATACGGAAGCATTTTTATGACATCATAATGTACCAAGACTGAAAGCCGGACAAGTGCAACCGTTAATTGACTAGTTCAATTGATTTGCTGTAGGTGCCACTTATTATTGCATCACCAACTAAGTATAACCGGCTCCTTATTATTCTCAGTGTGTCACAATGGGATTAGTATTTCATTAGCCTGTCATTGCTGTGTGTTGTAATGGAGACCACTGTATGTTACCTGCTATATATATAAAATATATGCTCTATATAAATAGTTATGGTTGGGCTCGAGTGCAGAAAATATGTATTTTCTCTATAATCAAGAGCAATCATTTGAGTGGATGTCATTACTCCTTTAATCGTGGAATAGAGCAACAAGTCTGGAAGCTGACTAACCACTTACTACATGCTAACTACGCAGCAAAAAAGGCTTGTGGCATTTTTCAACTCCTGCAGACTGGCTTTATCAGATTTTCTGTCTGTGTTGCCTTGAAAAATGTTGAGATTTAACAACGCGGTCACGTGGATTTCAGGAAACGTTTTATACTAACGGAGGCACGAGCTGCCTGCATCTTATATTTTCTGATAAATACAGCGAGTCCTCTTTAAATGTGGAGCCTTGTGGCACAGTTGACTTTTCAGAACAGTGCCGTCTCAGTGCTGCATAATCTTCGTAGCAGATGTTTCTATTTAGCAAAGTAAGCTTTTCGGCTTCATTAAGGACAGATAGAGTTCAGGTGAAGCAAAGTTAAATCATAAAACGCCTAAGCCCCCCCATTTTAGGCTGAAAAATAAGTCCTCACAGGCTCCTGTGTTGTTGGCCTGTCCTCCCTGCCTGTGGCGCAGTAGATTTTTCAGTTCCATGTGGACAGATGGCCCGAGGCCAGGCTGCATGCGTGGTGGCTCTGTAGTCAGGCTCCTCACCAGCAGGGCCGTAAAGGGCCAACACATACACACGAACTTTAAAGAAATAACTGTGTGTTCATGTGAGGGTCAGTATTTTACACAATGCATTTATTTGTCCAAATGAAAAGTCATGTAAGGACAACAGAATACAGAGTTTTTTTCTTTGAGACATGGAGCAACTGTATCCATTTTTATCATATGACAAAGTCCACCTGAGCTACATGCTACGTTATTTTACTCGTCAGCTCTTTTTTTAACAATCATTACAGACTACCTCGGGGTAAACCGCTGCTGATATGTGGATTGGATATGCCGAGGCTCATTTTCCTTCAAACCCTTGAAGATATGGTAGAAATGATGGGTTCACCTCATTTTACGATGACCTACATAGATGTAACTGTCAATGAAACGCACACAAAAAAAAAAAGTCACGACTGATGATGCGGTGCGGTGAAAAGTAAAAGAAGATGTGCAGCACAGCCTCAGGTCTACAGAGAAACCTGTTCATCTTCATTAGTTGCTGATAACTTGGTGATAGAGTGACAGGAGAAATGAATCGGTACATAGCCGACGTTCAGGTATTTTTATCTAGGTTTTGAACTGTAAGACATGATATATAGGCCTGTTGATTATTTTCTCAATCAATAAAGCGTTTAATCTATAAAATGTCAGAAAATAGTGTGATAAATGCCTGTCATGATTTCCTGAAGCCTAAAGTGTCCAACTAACACGTCAAAAAACCTGAAGATTTCCAGTTTACTGTCATTATAAGACAATGAAAAGCTGCAAATCCTCACAACATAGAAGCTGAAACAAGGACATGTTTGGCATGTTTGCTTGGAAAATTAATTAACAGTTAATCAAGGGTCAAAATAGTTACTAATTGTTCAATTAACTTATAGTTTCAGCTCTAATAATATATAATAATAAATTGTAGGGTTGGGCAGTATGACCATATATACTGTCAGATGATACGTTTGTTTATCTTGTATAGATTTTCGTGTTTATACTGTTGTATCCATCATTTAAACATCAGGCTGTTGTGAATCAGTGGACGGGACTGATTAATGTTTTGGATGTTTATATGATTTTTCGTCTCCTCGCATCCATGTGATGAAGTACTTAGATTTCTTAGTGTCATGTCTGTAATAGAGATGGATTTCACAAAGAGAAGACCATCTTTAAGAGTTTTATCTGGAATCACACACGTCTGCGTACGGACTCAGCGTCTGTGTTACACAAAGAGCCCCCCGACTGTACCGGCAAGCCGAGCCCGACACAGTTATAGAGTTACAGAGCGCTCCGTCATCCTTAGAAGATTCGACCTTGGCAATTAATTGGTACATCAGTTGCCCCTTTTTTCATCAGTTATCAGTGTTTCTTTCCCGGAGGAGTCCCGCCTCTGCGTGTCTCGGCTGAGAACTGGAAGTCGAAGGTCGAATCGCACGGCTTCGTTTCTGATGACATTTCTACACCTGCTGGGAACACGAGGTTGAACACTTGGTCACACGAGAGTTATTAGTAAAAAAAAAGTTTCACACACACATACATGATCATAAAACAGTATAATATAAGTGTATATGTTTCCATTACAGCTGGTGTTTCATTTGCTGAATAAGCCAAAAACAGATATTCCTGTCTGGTTATTTTATCTGTAAACAGTCTATCAATTGATTTGACATCTTCTTGTTTCTTTGACCAAGAATCCAAAGATATTGATTTTGCAATGATACTAAACACAGAAAAGCATCAAATCCTCACAATTGAGAAGCTGGAGACGGTTATTTTTTGGATTTTTGGGTTTAAAAAACAATGAATCAATTACAGATATAATTAGAGCTGCAACTAATGATTATTTTCATTATCAAATAATGTGCTGACTGTTTTCTCTTATTCAATTAACCATTTTGTCTATAAAATCTCAAAAAACTGTGAATAATACCTGTTATTTCTGTCATCTCTGAGAGCGTGACGTCTTCAGATGTCTTGTTTTGTCTGATCAATGGTCAAAAATGCAAAGAAATTCAGTTTCTATCATGTATGACACAGAAAAGCTTCAGATCAACAACATTTGAGAAGCTGCAACCAGCTAACGTTTAGCATTTTTGCTTAATAAATGACTAAAATGATTATTGAATTATCAAACTAGTTGCTGATTAATTTTCTGTTGATCAACTTACCAATTAATCGACTAATCGTTGCAGCTCCAGATATAATTGCTGATAAATTCCTAATCTATAGTAACATATATACAATACATATAGTGCAGATCTTTTTGAATATAATTTATTTGGAATATTTAATCATCTACAGTTGAAATCATTTCTATTGACATACAATAAATTCAGTTACAGCAACATGAGAGATAAATATATATACATAAATGATGTTGGTTTTCAGCAGTGGCTCTCAGGTCACTTGAATGTGTTAGTGATGCTCTGAATATCTTATTTGCCGTTTTACATTATGCACACTGGTGTATAATGAACAGGTCAGAGCTACGCCGGCCGACTAAACACGTCAAGAATCATCTGACGTCTGTAGACAGCAGAGTTAAATCTAGATGCCATTTTGAGTTCAGTCGAGGTCTCGTTTCCCCCACAGTCAAACAAAATGTCTGTGAAATAAATAACAAGGATGAAAACACTGAAAACAACCTACAGTGACTGGAAACAGGTTCCCATCTCACATATTTCCAGATTACTGTGTTATGTTATAACACACAGGTTGTTCATATTTACTGGATCCTGCATTTCTTTACTAATATATCAGCAGCTTGTCACAACGTTCATGTTTTCTAAAGGCTATGATGTATTTCTCTTCTTTTTGTGCTTATAATCACGACATTATTCATCCTCTGTTTACTCTAAAAAACAAAAACATCTCTTTTCACCCCATTGCACGACTTGAGCATGACTCATGGAAATCTCTCCAATCACAAGCAGCCTCCAGTTTTTTCCATGTTATGTTCTTCATCATCTTCCTGTGGCAGTTTCAATTTAATCTAAATCATCATTTTCGTCAAAAGATGATGAGCAATCGTCCAGGATGCAAAGATGAAAAAAAAATCAAGTGTGTGGGGAAAAGGTGGAGTTGTTTGGGTCAGATGTTTGATCACTGCCTAGATACATTTTCTAATATTAGAACATTTCCTTGATTTGCCCGGCTTCTCTGGTGACTGGGTAGCACATGGCCAGAGCAGCAGCCAATCAGAGCGCGGGATTAGCTTTCCCTCTCTCTAGCAACAGTGAGTTACTTGCTGCCTATTCATTAATTATTTTCCTGTGGTCTCCCTCAGCCGTTTGGACTCTGCTGATAGCAAAGTGCTCCGTCTCTCTCTGTTTCACTCTGGTTTTTTTTGTTGTTTTTTTTTGCACTGCTTTCTGTCGCCCTCTCCTCTGACTGAATAAAAAGTCTTTTAAAAAAAAAAGGGACGGATCCAGTGACGGTGAGCTCGCCAGCTGCTGCTGCTGCCTTGAACTGTGAGCTACTACAACACTATCAGACCAGGACTGTAACAGAGATGACTCCTCTCTCACCTCGTACGAGTTGCACCACTTTTTCTGCTCTGGAACTAAATAATAAAACAGGATTACTGAGTGAGAGCTCTCACTGCGCACTGCTTTTTCTTCTTCTTGGTCTTCGACTTGTTTTTGCTTCTTTTCTGCAGCAGCGGTCTGACTGTAAACAAATAAAACATGGCAACTGGAAAAACGACTGGACTTTTTCGCTGGCTGAGGATTGTGGAGAAGGAGGGGGGGGGGGGGGGGGAGCGGTTGTCAGTTGGAGGCAGGACTCTGTGTGTGTTTTTGGGGGGGGGGGGTGGTTTGAAGAGCAGGTGGAGAAAGGACGGAGGGGAGGGGGGGGGGGGGGGGTTAGGGTTGGGGGGGTGGGGTGGGTTGGGGGGGGGGTATGGTGGTGTGAGGATTGCGGGCTGTGGTTGGGTATGCCAGTGCCACGTGTCTAGCCTGGCACCTCTTGCTTCTCGACTGGAAGGATGTTGGACCGAGAGTCTGGCTGAGCCTGTCCGGCTTCTCTCTGAACCAAAAGTGGGGTGAGTGTTGCACTCTGCTGCATCCTGTTATCACGATTACTCTTAAACCTTTTTTTTTTATAAAAAAGATGATATTTTAACTCACGAAGGTTTGCAGTTAATGTACGTTCGCTTTCCGAAATGTCGTGGTGGGGGGAGAGAGGATAATCTAGAATAAGGTTCGAATAAAGCATGCACTTTCGGTATTCAAAGATGCAAACCAGAGGTTTATTTTATGCTCTCACCTCCTTTTATTTCGGCGTCTGCAATGCATCAGTCAAAACATTGTCCATTCATGAACGTTTATGAAATGATTGCACAACATTGGGCCTCGCAAACCAGGCCTATGGTTATTTGGATTTGGACGTTTTGGGAAAATCGCCCCAAATAGCTCATTACTCCTGGCATAGAAGAACTTCCTTCCTTTCCTCCCCTGTCACCTTCCCTCTCTACCTGCCTCATTTCCTCATCCTGACATCCTTTCATCCCGTCCAGAGAGGTTAACAGGACCATTGTCCTTGGTTGGTCCATAGACCACAGATGTCGTACTTAATCTGGAAACCCTAATCTCTCTCTCTTCCTCGCTCTCTGTCTCATCTCTCACTATAGTTGCCATTTTGAAATTAAACTTTCAAGCATTTTTATTTTTTTTTTTTTTTGCCCCGCTCAAATCTGAGATGGCAAAAGAAAGAATTTTTCCATATTTTGTTGATATTTTAGTCTAGTGTGTCCAACATTTTCATTTTCAAACTGAGTGTCTGATGGATTTGGTTACATGATTTGCTTACAATAACATTTTATATTGATAAAATCTGGCCTTTTGAAGCTGTTATGTTGCGGTAATAATTGGACTCTTGTGTTTCGAATTTTATTGGGCCTTGCAATCATCTTCATCAGAGAATATTTGTTCTGGGTCCATGGATTGACCTTTTCTTTGTATATAGATACCATGATATGATTGAGGAGACGGAGTGTGATTTTATGCATGAAAACATTTGCTTTTAAGTGGTGTTTTAAGATATTGTGCCAGGCTTTGGGTTTTTCAGTTGACTGTTCATCCGGTATTCTTATCTGGCGTAGACTTCGTACAGTATGATTTAGCTATTTTGACAGAATGAAGCCGAAAATATTTCTGAGGCAACACAGAGCTGCCTTTTTTCTCTCCTGCGGAGAGGGAACTGTTGCAAGTGGTTCTGCATGTTTCAGAAAATTCTAGTTGCTCTACAGTCATGATGCAGGTCTTAGTTTCCTTCGTATGCTCATTCTGCGAAAAAACCTTTCCTTCGCCATTTTGCATGAATTTCTTCGCCTACTGCTAATCGTACATATTGTGTAAGTTGAAGGGACGTTTATTTCACAGTGAAAGTTCTCGTTCCTGTGGAAACTGTGATGCATCAGTTCAGGCTGAGTGTGTGAATGTAGAGTGGAGGGAATGGAGGCTCCTGTCCAGGGACCCAGTCTGCTGTTGGTTATGACGCAGCAGCATCATCCGATCTCTCTGTCCTAACCGAAGACTGCACAAATGCATGAAGCTGCCGCAGTTCGCCATTTTCATGCACCGCTTTTAAGCTTCATTTCATTAGATATGTGCCGCTTTACTTATGAGTGTTTATCGAATAGAGGCTACACTTAAAGACGTCCACTTTTTATTTTTCACAAATTTTGTTTTCATCTTTGTTGTTTTCGAGACTAATTTTGAACCTCTTTGGGGGGGTTTGTGTCGTGCAGGTGGGTCATAATCCGTGTCCAGAACATGTGGGCGCTTGAGAGAACCGAAGAGGATTAAAGACCTTCCCACTCTGCCACTCGTCCTCCAATCAGACCACTTCATTTGACCGTGGAGAGCCGACGACGCAGGGCCCTCGGCCGGCTAAATCTTTTACCAGGCTGCTCCAATAGCACCCAGCCAGCAGGTTTTCGCTGCTTGAAAGAGCATGTTGCCAACGCTCTCCCTCTGCTCCATCATCTGGCTCAACCGGGGTATCAAGCTGAGGAAAGTGCACCAGCCCACCAACACCGGTCAGGTCTGAAGCCGCTGCCGCCGCAGTCGTAACAGCAGCAGAAACGCCACCCTGTCGACTTTTGAAAATGCTTCTAAGCTTCGGGTGACTCCCCCCTTCTCCCCTCACCTCCCACCCCCCCACGCCACAGGTACCAACACCAGACATTAGTGACTCAACAACCTTTTTGATTTCTGAGGAGGATTTCTGTACAGCTGAACCCTGTTGTCGCAGAGGGACTCAGGCTGCACCATCTAATCCTCTGTTCGGTGGCCATTTTGATTTTTCCTTCCCCCTAACAAAATGGCAGCGGAAGGTTTCCAGTACCGTGCCCTCTACGCATTTACCAAGGACCAGGAAGAAGACTTGGATCTGCAGCCAGGGGACCTCCTGACTGTGAGCAAGGCCTCTCTGCTGTCCATGGAGAACTACCAGGAGGGCTGCGTGGAGCAGCCTGAGTGCCTGGGCTGGCTCCTCGGGTACAACGAGCGCACCAAACAGAGAGGTGACTTCCCAGGGACGTACGTCGAGTACGTGGGCCCCATCAAGATGGCGCTTCCATCCAGTCAACCGAGGTCCCAGCGGCCCCTCCCTGCCGCTCCCAGACCAGAGTCATCTCAAGGTAAGGGTCCTTTTCAGATATAGAAGTCTGTCACATGGGTTTTCTCAGCAGTGTAGATCCGCCATTTTAATTATGTGTTGTAGAAGTTCATATTATGCACATTACTATTGCTAATTAAAAAGGTGACCATACAATATAAGGTTGCAATATTATAAATAAAGTTAAATTATCCTATGAGAGAAATACATAGAAGCAGTAGTAAGTTGATTTGATGTATAAGAAGAACACTGGATGCTGTCTGTACATTTTATTATAAAACTATCACTTTTCACTAAAACTCACCTCATTATTTTAATATTATTTCTCTATTAATATTTTTTCTGCTCAGTTTAAAGTTATGATTTAAAACTCATATCAACATATCAGATTACAAACAAACATGTTCAATATTTTGTCAGTAAGCATCGAGTACGGAGACGACATCCAAACCACGAAGCAGGACAGAAACAGTTACGTCAGGTTACTTCTGCACTTTTATTAATATGAATCTTCATTCTTGTGAGGAGGTGTGATTTTTTTTTTTTTTTGCAATCAAAATTATTGCTTTTTTTTTTTTGTTTTGTAGTTTTATGCACATGATCACTGACAAATGTTCAAACACACGTTTATAAACTGCCCAGCTGTTACTGGCTGTTAGTCCCGTGTAGTCGTGGTGTCGCCGGTCGGCCACCTCGGGAGTTTTGATCGAGCTTCACATTTGGCGGTGACCTCGATTTGACCCTTTAATCTATACTTAAAAGACGTCATAAGCCTCGCCTCCTTGGAAGCACAGCTAACCAAACTCTCTGCTGAATAATAAAGGGCTAATCCATCTACTTACTGGACTCTCCTGTACAGGTCTGGCATTGATTGTGTCCGTCTGTGTGGCCCCCTTTACATTTAACATTAACATGTGTCTTTGGCATCCAAACTGCTCTGGGCTTATCTGCACAAAAATGCCTGCCTCTCCTTCGCTGTGACTTGTTATTGACCTTCTGCTCAACTCCGGGTAAAGGATCGCACAGGCAGGAGGGGCTGCGAGTACTGTTTCAAACTGCAGTATGACCAAGTTTAGTGAGTTTTGGTGCATGAATTTTGACACTCAGATGTGAAACTTGTTTACTGAGAAAGAAAAAATGTTTTAATAGGTGCGTTTTTTTGTGGGGTTTTTTTTTTTTTTTTTGCAAATGGAGAGTTATTCAGTGGTTCAGGGAAAAGAATGTCACATTTTTTCCTCAGAGATAAGAGCTCTGTTCTTTCACACCTCGCCTCGCTCCCTTGACTTTGGGAAAATAGGCACATCTCATACTTATTCATAATGGTAACAGCCTTCGTTCAGCCGCATTAGCATCCAACTCAAACATACACTTGGCACGGATTGATCCACCTTAGCGAGCTCAGACTGAAGTTCCTCCACACTCCCAAAGATTTCCATCATTTTCTTCTCATTTGCACTCCCTTGCATTTGGCTTCAACTCGTTAATTTATTGCTTCCTCGTATGAGATGCCAGAGACAAAGGTGCATAGTGCCAAAACAGATAAATAAAATCTTTTATATCTTTCTGCATATGAAACGGTGCATTCCTGCTCCGTCAAAAGCTGCATTCTCTGTAATTCCCCCCGCTGCTTTTTTGACAGATGGGCTAAGTACCACTCTGAGCACGTAGGCTGTGAACTCTGCATCACCTCTGGTCGAGCCAATTGGCTATTCATCGTGCACAGCAAACTACACTGGCCCTCATTGGAATTCATTAATTTGAATTCATTTCTCAGTTTTCTTTTCCGAAAAGTCTTCAAAAGCAGAGGATATCGTAACCGAATCGCAAATGTTTCCAAAAACTCTTTATCAGATGAGATTTCTCCGTGCCAGTAATACAATAAAAACGTGAGAATGAAAGGCGTGTGTTAGTGAACAAGAGCAGGCCTTAACTTTCAAAAGCAAAGGCAGGTGAGGGGGACAACAGTATCCTCATGTTTGACAGACAGTGAGACAAACCAGTTGGGCAGCAGGCGTTTGTGTCTGTGATTTGGAGAGACAGGGGCAGTCGCACCAAGTGAAACCCAGAGAGAGAGAGAGAGAGAGAGAGAAAGAGTCGGGCGGTGGGAGGGGAGGAGTGGGTGCAGGGCAGCGGCTGAAGGAACGACACCTTGGTTTAGCAGCAAAAGTGCCTCGTAGATTAGAAATGGTCATGCCCAAATTTGTACATCATCATTTCCGTGAGGGAACAGAGGCCCTGGTCGTTCGGTTGAAAGGATCTATTGTTAGTGTGGCCCATTTACTATTCGCAGAGATTGTAACATTCGACGTAGAGCGGCAGCACCGCGGCCGAGTGGATTCAAAGGTCGCAGGTCGAAGCCAAACGTCCGTCCTTCAACGTGTGGATGCACTTTTAAGATTATAAATAATCAGGCGTTATTTCATGTATCAACATTATCTATCAGAGATGTCCCGAGACAATCCTCACTATAGGTGATCCCGGCATATTTTAACGGATCGGTATCAGCTAAAATATACCTTATCAAATGCCGATCCTCTCTTTACTATACTTCACTGTGTTTCGTCCAGCTCAGCCTGCTAGTGTTGCAAAGCTGACAGCCGGCACTACTGAGCGAGCGTTCTGCAGCGTATGCAAGTGAAAATTAGAATGTGTTAATGTAAAAAAATGATTCGGGCGCAGCGGTGCGAGTGACTCTGACACCCGGATCGGCAAAATACACAGATTGGCCAAGCTCAGCCGCTAACAAATCTTTTATCTCTGCTCCCTCTTTCTTAGCTCGAGCTTTTTATTTCAATATCGAGCATATTTTGAAAATGACAAGTTCTGTACTGACAGATTTTTTTCAAAATGTGGAAATGTGACTGTGGAAAATGAATCATTCAGACTAATTTATTTTAGTTTCAGTTTGGGATTTATTTGTTTTGCATACTGCTGCTACAGAGACACATCCAAAGTCTTTATCATGCAAATGCACTCATGTAAACTCTCATTAGAAACCCAGTTATGTGTGTATATATATGCAAGAAATTAGGTGAAGCAGGTTTCTCTAAATCCCTCAACCAAATTACAAAGAAAAAAAAAAGGTTTCTCATTTGCACTTAAAGAAATCAGGTTAGTGCAGAAACCCGGCTACTTAAGTTCATGTAAATGCACCAATGTTTTTCAGCAGCTGCTGACCAAAAGATGCAAATGTCTCAGCGTTTCTTCTCTCTGAAATAGTAAGAGGAGGACTCTGGTTTGACAGATGACGTCATATTTAGTTTGAATATTTTGTCCCGAAAAACAACAACGGAAGCTGCAGCAGTCACCTACACATGAATGTTTTATGCAGACTTTGAATGCGTCTCTTTGGGGTTTTACATAGAAATTAAATACACAGCGTCCTGATTTCTGACTGTGAATACTACATGGCTCGATCCTGTATGAGATTTATGCAGTGTGATCTTTTCTACTGGGCTTTTTTTATGTTAAGATTTTGTTATGTTGTTTTAGCCGTGAAACAGGCCGTACTTGCAACACAACAGTGTCGTTTTCGCACTGAAAACTTGCTTGTAAGAATCTTTAAGTTACAGTTCAAGCTTTGCGGTGCACATATGGCTTTTAGAACAACTTTAATTGATAGGCGTAAGTACACTTTTTGAGACATATTGTGAGTAAAGATCAGTTACAGTCCCCAGACACAGAGGCAAAACGTTTCTCAACTTGCAACAGAAATTATTCTACAAACCCAGAGAGAGTTTTTTTTTTTTTCTTCTCTCTTTCCCTCCTTTCTCTCTCTCCTCTCCCTGGCCTCACTTTAACTGCCTGCTGAAGTGAACCATGGCTTGGCATTTTCGCAAACTCCTCCCTTCTTCCTCCCTCTCTCCCTCCCTCCCTCCCTCCTCTGCCTCTCTCCCCGCTTTCTCCCGTCCTCCCTCCCTTTTTTTTTTCTTTTTTTTCTTTTTGCAGCCTCTCTCCCTCATTCACATACACGTCTGATACTGTCTCTGGGCAGCTATAAACCATGTAAGCGGGGCCAGTTCTCAGAAAGGAGAGGCCTCCACTCATTCTCCGCTCCCTGCGCCTTACCAGGAAAACACTTTCAAAGAACCCGTGGAGGGGCGGGGGGTGGAAGAGGGGCTGAGACAGTAGAGAAAGAGAATGGGGAAAGATATGGAGAGGCTGAAAAGGGAGGGAGAGGAGGGCTACAGTGTAAGCCAAGGCCACCCTATCCAACTGCAAATATAGGAACCAGCTGTATTTGGTTTCTCCTCTAACCGTTGTATTATTCTCTTGGAGTTCAGTCAATTTAGCATGTTACAGTTTGCAGAGCTATAGCAAATTTTATTTTCTGGAGCATTTCTTTAGTGCCAGAGCAGTAAATGAGAACTCATTTAGGCGTGAAGTTGTCTTACTGAAAGATTAATGGCTTTAGTAAACCAGAAACAGAACGGAGTACATTTTGTACAGTTGCTTACTGTAGGCAGAAGCAAAAGGAAAACGCAATGCCTGTTTGTTTCTTCTAAATAACAATCGTCAAAAGGATTTTTTTTCTGACAAAAATGACAATTAAAAAAAAGAAAATATGAACCAAATTATGCTGTAAAAGTGTTTTTTTCTTCTGAGGGCCAAATCTCTAACTTTACATGCTTGAATGAGCTGAAAACTGTGTATTTATGTTGTACTTTAAGACTGTCGAGTGTCAAATAACACAGAGTCCAGTTAGACATAATGCTACGCAGCCATGCATGCGGTTATAGATGACAAATCACATGTTAACATTTTTAAACAGGCCCAAACATTTGAAAACGCATTATCAAATCAAATGTGTTGTATTATGGTAACAACATTATCACGATTTCCCCCTCGGGTACATCACAAAACATCTACATAACAACCACTTTAGCTACATAACCAGCATCATTCACTGCACGAAGGTTTCACGGAAGAGGGAACGGCTGGTTTGCACACTGGTTGGAAAATGTTGACTCTAGGATTATTATTACCTATGGTAAAAAAGAAAGCATCTTGGAAACAGATGGCAATACTCATAAGCAAACATGCAATACACATAAATGACTACACAACTATATATATACATATGTGGGGTAAACAATAATACTAAGCTCCCGCTGCTAAAACCTCACAGTTGCTTAAAATCAATTTTTAGAAATCAGGGCAAAGTGGTCACAGAAGAACCATCCACCTATTTTTCTAGGTCACCTTACAAGTCGTCACTCCAGTCCAGTGAAACAACTAATAAATCCACTGTGAAGACAAGTTAAGTCTGGGCAATATGGCCAAAAAGCTTGGGGTCAATTCACGATTTAAATTTTTTGTTTGCCTGCAAAATGCAAGATTGAAACATCATATTTTTTTTTTTGACAGTTGAGCAAGAATAACAAAAGACCTGCACCACCTGCAAGGCTGTCATCATTACGCATAAAATACAGGTTATACTACACAGCTATTGACTGTCAGCAGCAGATGCTTCAGCTAAGTAGAGCATATCCAGCTGAATAATCAGTTTCTGCACAGACAGAGCAGAAAAAAAGTCTGCTCACTAACTGATCTGCTGCTGTTTGTGTTTCTTTACAAAACATCAGCCTGATATCTACAGATAGCGTCAGGCTACCCGGCAGGTAGTGACAAACCGAACAAAGTAGGATCTGGAGATTGTTCAGTCGACTCATAACTAGAGATGATATGTGTCATTTTCAGTCTGTTCCTCGTAGATGCAGCCGTTAAATTCACCTTTTGGCATAAAATAATCCATATTTACATCTCTATATAGACTTTTTAATACAATTGTTGACTTATTTTTTAGAAATCTACTTCAGAGGGTGTCTCATTGCGCCTGACATGATATTAAAGTGTATTTGCTCTATTTTATGATAAATCTGTAGCCACGTTGCATTAATCATCTCAATCAGCCTGCTATTACAGATTTTATTGCACATTTTTTGCAGTAATGTGTGAGTTGCACCTCAAGGCCTATAAAACCAGATCCACCGTCCTGTGTGGATCACCTGTGTTTGACTCGGGGGCTCATTCGCACACGTGTAGCTTTGACGTGTCTTTCACGTGTAGCTGTAGCATGTTGTGACAGAGGAATGAATGATGCATTGCCTGTCTTACATAGTTGGGATGCAGTGAAGACATGTTGCAGTGAAACTTGACCAGCAGCAGCACACACTGTTACACACCATCGGTGAGCCAGACACCAACTGGCCCTGTCACCACGGTACGCAACAAACACATTCTTGGAGTAACATAAGTTCAGAAGTGTTTTTGCAAATTTTATCCTTATTTGTTGTTTTGGAAAAAGTTGTTTACTTTCCTTTTAGCCTCATATCAGTGTATTTGGAGGAAAGTAGAATGTCAACACAATTACATCTGGTGAAATAATGCAGATAAAAAGGTGGATTAGGAAAAAAATCTGTTGAAATTTTCATGGTAGGCTTTAATAGAAAAGGGGAGGGCTGCAAATCTGATGTAAAATTAATATATATTAACTGTTGAGGGTGAAAGTAACTCACTGTTGACCTTGGAAATAGTTGTATGACAAAAATAATCTCCACTTAACGAGGCTTCTCTCTGCTTTTAACTGTGTGGACTGATAAAGATGAGAAAGATCTGGAAAAAGCTAGAAAGTGTTTCTTGAATTAAAATAATTTGTCAAACTTTTAGTTTTTAGTTTTAAAGCACAAATACATTTCTGATGGTTATTGTATTTTTCAACCACCTCAAAACAATTGAATGATGTTCTCCGAAAACTCAAGTTAGTTTTAAACACACTTTTACATATTCATTATTTTTATTTTTCAAGAGTATCTTTGATCATGATCACTTTGGGAGAGTAAAATGATTATTTTTGTAAATTTTTGTCATCAGTAGCCTAAAACAGGAAGTCAGTGTTTTGTCAAATGAAAGAGTGAATTCTGTATATTTTTTACAACATAACAAATGATGCAGTAATGATACAGTAGTATTGTTAGTGGTAGTTGAACTGCATATCCTGATTTAGTACTGTTTGATGACACAGTCACAAAAAAATCACAATTTTTTGAATCGCATTGTCGCATTGAGGAAATTCCAGAGGTTTAACTCAACCAGTGAAATCCTGTGAATGAATTTGTGCGGTATCTCTGCAACTTGGAGAAGTTTCAGTTCTGACACCGAGCTCAGAGAGGAGAGAATGCAGCAGAGCCAGCTACGTATTACATAAGCATACTGATGGAGAAGATACAGAGCAAATATTTTTGCTCCACATAGCTTTGCCTCATCCAGTCGACTTTTTGCCTCGCACTGAAAAAAAAAAACACACACAAAGACAGGATCTGCAACATTCATCCGACCTTCACATTTTCAGCTTCATGTGTAGATAGCAGACGTCACACACGACTCTATAGGTCTTCAACGTAGATGGTGTTGAATGGCTCGGTGTGAATATGACTTTATCAAAGCCTCTCTGAAGAGAAGCTGAAACACACACAGTCATGAGATTTTCTCTGTAAAAATCTCTTACGATGCATAAAGTAGACATGTAAGGCCTCAAATGCACCAGAACTCACTTGTTCAAGTGCAAAGCTCCCTGTCATGCTTTTTTTTTCTCTCTCTCTCTCTCTCTCTTTATCTCTCTCTCCCTCTTTTCCTTCTTTTCTCTTGTTTCTCCCACATCAGGGCATGTCAAGTCATATGCCTGTCTCCCAGTGTGCAGTCTGCCAAGGAAGTGGTTATAATTGACTAATGAGATGCTGTTACTTTATCTCTCTCTACTTCAGCCTTTCTCTCTTTTTCCATACTTTTCCAAAACCCTGACAAGGCTCCAGGGCTACAGTCGCTTTTGCGGGTGAAAAAAAAAAAAAAAAAACTCTTTTTTTTGAGTCTAGTGAAATATACAGTGAACTAAAGGGTTCATGTTTGTTTGCATGTAGGAGTGAGAAAGTTCATTCCTCTTGGGGAAAATATCGTAAGTCATTTCTGCTTCCCGCTCTCCTCCCAAACTATTGGAATACATTCATTTCTTGTTTTATTGCCTTTATTTGTACTTTATTGCCTGCAGCCTGCCTGTACTTAATAATTACATTCTGCTTCCTAAAGCATTTTCATTATGGCATTTTCATGATGCCACATCTGTATTTCATGACAATCCAGTTACACTTAAGCAGTGTTTATTTATTCTGACAATTCTTCCATTCAACAAAGGCAGAGAAATATAACCACCATGAAGATTGAAAATTGGCCCAAACTGTTGTAAAAATGTTTCACGATACATAAAAACCAAGCAGTTGTGGTTTGTGGAGACTGTTCTCATAAGAAAAAATGACAGCATGGATCGATTGTCTGCCTTTGTTTACATTTACCTGACAAGGACCTCCAGTGGTCGTGTGAATTATGACACTTTTCTGTCAGGAGCAAAGCCAAAATAGTGTGACGTCAAAAAATCTTAGGCCCTGTTCAGACTGATATTAGCATTTCATGAAAATACACAGCCTCCTCGTTCAGCCATATGAGAGATTTCACTAAAAAATTGTCCGGCAAAAAAGTCGAACACAATGCAACGACATCTGACAACGCACCGAGTCGGTTAATTGGTTACATGCAAGTGCACGCTCGTTGTTGACTGTTTACTTTGCGATTGTTGAGGTAGAGGATAAAATAATTGTAGCCCTGATATTTCCAGAGCTGAAAATGATGTTTCAAAGTATTATAAACTACTATCCAATGTTTTGGCCTCTCAAACCGGCCTTCTTGGAACGTATTTCATTGTCGTGACAATATCTTAAGCAACACGTCCCCAAAAATGCAACCCTATGCGTTGTTTTAACTCAATGCAGTTTTGGGTTTAAATGCCAGGTTAAGAAGGAGGTCAGGGTGGATGGTTGGGTCCACAAACTGTTTGACTTTTACACAGGAGGCCACTGTTTTGCATCCAATTTCTTAGCAATGCTAAATGCTTCTTTTAACCATGATCACGATCTTTCCTTAAGATTGTGCCTTAACCTAACCAATCCTGAACTGAAGCATCGGCAGATCAGAAAACAATCCTACAAATCTTTATTGTAATGGTCTCAGTCCTTCTGCAAGGCGATGACAAATTACTTTTCTTATAGTTTGGAGAATTTGTAGGGTTTGTAATTTTGTGTAAACAGGTATGTAAAAACTGCTCAAGTAGTGCACATCCAAACAAGCGATACTGTGATGAGAGAGGAGGGGGGAGGGGCCTGCCAGCCAAAATGGCCAACAGGGATAAAGAAGAGGCAGAGGTCTGTCTGTGTGCTCGCTACCGGCAGGCATGAAGACAGAGAAAGAGAGAGAGAGAGAGAGAGAGAGAGAAGGAAAAGAAAGAAAAGAAAAGAGTGAGCAATTGAATAAAAACTTTAGCAAAAGAGACCAAAAGAGAGAACAAGAAAAAAAAAAAAGAGTAAGAGAGAAAGTCCAGAGGAGAGAAGCAAGAGAAAGAATGCAAGAGAGCAAAGGACAGAAAGAGAGAGGGAGGGAGGGCGAGAGACATCCAGAGAAAGAGAGAACAAGAACCAGAGAGAGAGAGAGGGGAACGGAATGTGCTGACGCGGCGTTTCTTGTCTGAACTCCCCAAATTAATAATCAGCAGCGGTTTAGCCGAGCCGTGCCAGGAACAGGAGCCTACTGCCAAGTCCCGGCCAGGCCAGGCCCTCCCTGCTCCCAGCGTTACCCCCACCCCTCACTCCTACCTTCCCCACCCTCCGCCCCCCACCCCCACCCCCCAACCCCAGCACACAGCCCTGCTCCGGGGCCGAATAGGAGGCGCTGCCTGCCTGCCTGCCTGCCTGTCCTGGCCGGGCCGGGCCGGGCCTGGCATACAGCCACAGGGCTTTTGCTTGTTCAGGAGTTTTGATTAAATCCTTTATTGTGCTCCACTCACGCAAAGAGCTAAGGCGAAACACCGAGCAGGACGGAGTGGAGGGGAGGAGAGAAAGCAAGAGGGGAGAAAAGAAAAGGGAAAAAAAGAGAGGGAGGGGAGGGAGGAAGGGAAATGGATCCCTCTTTTTTCCCCTCTCGCTTTCTCCTTTTCTCTTTCTCTCTGACTGAAAAGATGTTTGATTTAGTCTGTGGGGAGTTGTAAAGTAGATAAAGTTTTTGCTCGCCATCAGCAGTTTTTCTTTTTTTTTTTTCACCCTTTTTCATTCTTTTGTTCATTTACTAAATTGTTCTGGTCTCACTGTATTATCATATATCTCACCAGCTAGACGACCACAATAACATGTATAACAAACTTTGCTTTACTTGGTGTTTTTAGTTTTTTAAAAATTAGAATAATGTGCAAACAAATGCAAAATACCAGCTAATCCAGTATTTTTCTTTGTAAAACAGGTGCGTCTGCTGCGAACCTTATCATGTTTTATAGTGTTCTTTATAGATTTTATATATTCTCACAACTTTATACACACTCTATATCCTCCAACTGCTCCTAGTTCACTGTGCTCTTGTCAGTGCCGCAGCACCCCCGTGGCCTTTCGGAGGCTTTGTGCCAGAAGTGTAACAGTGATTTGTGTTGTTGTTTCAGCTGTTTCTGTGCCGGACCTGAGTGAGCAGTTCACACCACCAGAGACGGCTCCCCCATCCCTCGTCAGCCTGATCCAAGCCATAGAGAAGAGAGGTATATCCGTGTCGGCCAGCCAACTCACTCGTCTGTCGTCTCGCTCCCTGCGCGCCTCCCCGTCTCTCTCTCTGTCTATGTGCGAGTGTCTCCCTCCCGCCATCTGCCTCTTGCTCCCGTGCCAGAATTCGCTCACGAGTAGACGTATAGACATGTGGATCCAGTCAGGCCGTCACACACATGTAGAAGTGTACACGCAGGTTCGCACAGACTCACGGCAGCCACCACAGTTGATTAGTTACTGGAAGAAAGAAAGAATTTCAGTGGCTTTGATTCACACGTAACATTCAGTAGGACTCCATTCACAGTATTGCCTCTTTTTTTTCTATCTTTCTTTTGTTTTTCTCTCTGTCTTTCACTCTCACACACACACACACACACACATGCACACACAGGCATTTGCACAGACAACTATGCTGATTGTAGACAATATTAGGGACACTAAGTCTGTGTCCTAGTTCCATACTTATTAATTACTGTTTACTGTATTCATTTTTTAAATCTTTTATTCATTTTAAGTCTATAAGATGTCAGACAGTAGAGAAAAATGTCTGACCAACAGTTCAAAACAGAAGTATATTGAGTTTAAAATGATATAAAACAGAGAAAAGCAGCAAATCTTCACATTGGAGAAGCTGTTCGTCATTTTCACATAATAATGAACATAATTTACAGAAAATTGTTGCCAATTCATTTCAATATTCAGTTAGTTGACTAATTGTTTCATCTCTAATGCACATTATCATACACATAGAGTTTCTCTTATTGTGCCTGTCATCCTTCACGACCTACTGACTTTTCATCTTAGAGATATCCTCTGAAAATGTCTTCCTGCTATTCATTGGGAAAAAATCTCAGTATTGATATCTACCAGAGGGGCGACAGGAGGTCTGTCCCTGAATGTAAATAATATAATGTAGCAGTGGTGTTGAAATACTTGCCAGCGTCGGACACACACACACACACACACGCTCTGACTGCACGGTGTGGTTTTCACAACGACCTGAGAGACTGGCTTGTCTCAAGGAATTGCCTCCTTGATGCAGGCTGTCTAGACCCAGTGTTCCCTAAATGTTGTTTAAACTTGGGAAATGAGTAATGTATTCATCCGGAGTTAAAATGTTTTCTGCACAGACATTTTCAGAGGATGTGTGAAATCTTTAAACTCATGGAAAAGCTTAGTTAAATATGTCAGAATGTTGAAAAGCTTCTTCTTAACCACAACATAAAAAATCATAAATGTAAGATTCTTTTTTCCTGGAGTTTCTCTTACATTAAATCGTCAGGACAGTTTGGCCGTTCTGCCGAAACAATCTGCTTCATCTTCACTGTTATGTTTAAGCATGGTGAGTCTTTCTCAGTGCTGTTTCAGATATTTTCCACCAAGAAAAGAACAAAAAAAAAAAAAGAGAAACACTTGACACGGGAACATGTGTTGGCTCCGCTCTTGTAAATATTGCTTGTTGGAAAACATTTGAAGCAGCTCTCCTCCAACGGATTGATCACATTCTTTCAGTTGTTGGACGTGAGACTGAATTTAAAACAACACGCAGCTGAAATATTATGTTGGAAATTTGTATTTCCAAAACAAAAATGATCCGGCCAAGTGCTGTGTCACGCACTGGGTTTTGCTTACAAACTGAGATTGTCCAGCCAGTAGCAAAAATCACGTCTGCTGTTTGTTTGTCTGTATTAAATGTCCAATATTTTTATTATGCTCTATTTTCTCTCCTTTCTCTTCATACCATGTGTGTTGTTACCGTTTCCTTTACTACTTAACAGTGTTTTGTTTTTTTATACTTGACTAGTTTCTTTCTCTGCTGATCTCTGTGAACTTTCACTTACCAACACTATCTGACTTCCTCAGGTCTGGACTCCAAAACATTGTACAGGACAACTGGTTCCTCACTTTCAGACAGTCCAGTCTACAGCCTGAGTTCTGGTGAGTCTTATCACATACTAAACTGGATTTCATTCAAAGTTTCATCGGTAGATTTGGGTAGTTTTCTGAGCCTGTGTGCTGCACTGCTCTTCGTGTTTTTAAAGTTACAATATGTCCCTTACATCTACGTCAATGACAGTAGTCGTCTACTGTTATGTGGTACATGTGACCTGTCTCTTACAATTCAGGAGAGACTGTAACCTGTTCACTGTCCCTGCCCCAGACTTAACCCAGACCTCATGACCTTCACGTCACAGAGCTGCATCTTTAACCAGAATCAAACCCAGCGTAGTCAACAGTATAGAGCATCCAGATTGCTCTGTGGTTGATTGATTGATTTTGGTGGATTTTCCTCTCGTCGTATGTTGCCTCTAACTGTCCCAAATGTATATTCTGTGGTCCAGAGAGTGACATCGGTCAGAAAGATGTGGGTTTCCTGTCAGAGTGTGTCTTGCGCTACCTGAGAGACCTCCCGTCACCTGTCATCCCTGCCTGTATCTACCCTCACCTACAAACTGCTGTCACACTGCAGCAGCAGGTCCTGCAGCAGTCAGCAGGTAGGAAACGTTTGACACTTTGACATTTTTATGATTACAGTGGGAGGGCATCTGTATCTCGCTACCATAATGGTATGTTCATGGACATCGGTGGTGGTTTTTGCTGATTTAAACAGCAGATTCTGTAGATTACTGCTGACCATTTACCAAATGATGTCAATATTTTTCGCATTATCTTCTTACCCTCAACTTGCAAGCACATGAATAGGCAACTTATATATCACAGTGACCATTTGGTCACCTTCTTTCCTGATTGATTGATTGACTGATTGTCACAGTGACTCAAGGAAGCTCCAGCATTTAACAGTTGAGTTGATTACATTTGTATTACTGAAACCAGTGGTCAGCTGCAATGTAGGAAAAATGCATTCACTGTATCAATCTAAAAAGTTATTGGATGCTTTGGAAAATATTCTGCAGAAGTGTGAAGTACACACAATCTGCAGTTAATGGGCTAAAACAGGCAAAGTCCAACATATAAAGCCGAACTGAAGTCATATTGCGCTAAACTGACTGTTTTATAGCTAGATGTAGTATCAATAAAATGCATGAAAACACTTCATTCTAGAAAATTCTTGGAACAAATTGATTTGTGAAATATTCTCACCCCGTTGCCATATTTTTTGCTTGTTTTAAGAAAATATTTTTGGACTCAACAGTCTTGCTAAGAAGGGGATTTTGTGCAGTGTAATTGAATAGCACGAGCCCAAAAATGAGCCGTGTGCTGCTGATGATGTTGTTTTAGCGAGCAGAATGGCACCTTTCATTGCTTCAATAACTGTAATTTAAGTAAAAGAATTGCACGAGGCCTAAACTGAACCGTATCTGCTGCTGATCGAGGTCAGCTGCGTGTCAGCGTTGAGAGAATAGAGTCAAGTGTCGGGAAGGGATGAGCTCACTGAGGCATGCTAAAAATGCTTCCGCTGATTCTGCTCTGCACATGGACACCATGATTTAATTTCCAATACAAACTAGACCTACATTATAAAAAAATACCAAGCAATACAGCGGACTTGAGGATCAAAGACACAGTGTTTCCGTTAGGATTTTTTTTCAGCAGTGATGCTTTTGCGCGCACGCAGGGCCCACGACGCCAGGACCCGTATTTGCACACACACCAGCAGTGGAATAACTTAAAATTACCTTAACATTGTTCCAGATATGTTTATCCATGTCCACAGAGTCATGTGTGTGATCATTTACAGCAGCATTTGACACCAGAAGGGCTCCAGAGGTTCAGATAAGTGTCATTGCAATAAATGTCAAAAAATGAAATGGATCAACACAGTCGGGGACTTTGGGGTTTCTCCCTCAAGAAAATGTGATGTTATTTGACTAAAAACGTTGCATTTTCACATCATATTGGAGCATTATCATCACAATATTTATTAAAAACAACAAAGGTTGTAGTTTTTCACAGTTTCACTCATTAGCAAGAAGAAAAGTGAAACAAATATGCTTACTGATGAAGTAAGCACTATGTTCTGAAATAATTTATCATTCAAAATCATCAAAACACTGAGCTTAGAAAGTGAAGAAAGAATAAACACAGACATCACTCAGTATCAGTCATTCCTCCTGTCCTCTGTCCTCCCTCTGCTGCTGATGGGATGCACTGCCAGCAGGTACCCGCTGGTAGAGGGAGGGGGGCTGGGCCAGTAGATAAGTTAACAGGAATTTTACCGGTTTTAATATTCGTGGCAAACTAAGCTAAACATTTACAGCAGCTACATACAGACAGCTTTCATTTTAGCTTGTTCATAACACTTTCCTATTAGCTTAACGAAGGTACCGTGGTTGGCGGTAAAGGCGGTGGATGGGACGCTGCAGACAAAGCAGTTAAAAATATTGCATGTTTGTAATTGTTGAACAGGTGGTTTGATAAATTACTCTTATTGGCTTTTTACTCACAATGGTTTTATTGCACTTACAGTAACGAGTGTAGTTGTCATCAACTGGAGTAAAATGTTACCATTCACTTCACCTGGTTCACTGTCTCCACTGTGGCCTCTCTGCTCTGCTGTCTGCTCTGAGTGTGTGTGTGTGTGTGTCTGAACCCCGCCCTCGGTCACACACAGACACACAGAGCAGAGGAGAGGACATAGAGCCGCTGTGCGATCATACATGATACCAGTTCCCATCCTCTCCCCACTAGCTCCAGTCAGCTGCTGGAAGCGGAGAAAGTGCATGTGGTTTTCGTTGGTCGTGATTATTATGTACAAAGCGAAATTTCAACAGTGGCATTCATCATTTAGCAGTGGCGCTGCGCTGCTGTTGAAAGCATATAGGGGGATTACTGAAGACAAGATTTCCTCACATGGGAAAACCTGATAAAAACTGCACGATTAAAAGTGAAGTCACAATAGTAGTTTAACGTCCGGATCCTCTTCATTCTTATTTGAATCCCTCCTGCAGATGGTGCGGTAGCTGGTAGCTATGACAGAGAGGTAAGCCTGGTCCTTGAGAGCTCCACCACCGTCCCTCTCCATCACCGTCTCACCCTGCAGTACCTCCTCACACACCTATCCAAGGTCACCCAGGCACAGGCCAGCAACGGCCTGGACACACACACGCTGGGACAGATCTTCGGACCGCTGCTGATAAAGACAGGCCCCTCCACCACTTGGTAAGTTTTTGGCTGATTGATATTTTATACAGAAATTGACGAAACATAATGTATGTATGCAATGGAGGTGATTATGTACAACTGGGCAACATTTAAGATGATCTACAGTATCACCTGATTGGTTGAATGACCATTTTGGGTTATTTTTCAGTACTATATAAATATGACTTTATTATATAGTGAGATCTTCCACCCTTAGAGGAATGAACATGAGCTAATCTAGAGTTTGTATTTATTTAATTTGTGAACTATTGTTAAATTGTCAATTAATTGCTTGACAGGTTGGATGAGGAGTTACCTGCCCTTGTGGTGGAGAGGCTTCTGATAGAGAGAACCACGGAGCAAGACCTCACTCCTCCAGGTATCTCATTTCTTGTTTTTACACTATAGTAGAGCACTAATTTTATGCAGTAAAACATTGATTAATAACCCTAATAAGCCACAAGGCATTTTAATCATACTTTACCATACAGACAACTTCATACTAGTAGGTTAGCAGTTTCCAGTGAAGTTGTTCTCAATCACAAGTTTATATTCTTACACTTGAGCTGTTCACTGGTCCACAATTTGGAGGATTAGTAGAGGAACTTCAACTTAATGTAATTAAGTGTGTTTATTCCATTAGTATAAAATGGGTTTAATGGTGATGTCTGTGTGTGTGTTTATGTGTGTGTTTGTGTCTGTTTCCAGTTCTTCCGGCAAAGCCAGCGAAGTCAAAAATGGCTCCATCAGCCATGACAGACACAAGCAGCCTGCTGAACGACGCTGAGTGGTACTGGGGAGAAATCTCCAGGTAAATTATGAAAACAGACTGTTGTTGTTCAAGGGGAATTTGATCACAGTAAATATTGTGTTTCATAGATTTAAAGTACTGGATAAATAAATTGTCAGAGGCACATCATTAGTTACCAGTTACAATGTGTAACAGCCTTTACATCCTCAGGTTGTCCTCGCTATATTTAATAGATAGCGGTAAATTAGGATTATCAATAATTGTGGAAATCATGTTATTATCTTGCTGTTAAAATGCAACTGATCACGTTTAACGTTAATGAAGTGAATGTGTTTCTGTATTTGCAGAGAGGAGGTGAATGAGAAGCTGCGAGACACTCCAGACGGCACCTTCCTGGTCCGAGATGCCTCAAGTAAACTGGAGGGCGAGTACACTCTCACTCTCAGGTAAAGCTACACTTCTGGTTTAAAGTTTCTCAAGAACATCTGCAAAAATGTAGCAGCATTAAATGAAAACAAACCAGCTGATCGCTAAAAGTAAACAGACAATCTGCATACTTGCCCTTATTTTCTTTCCTTCTCGTTTGGCTCTTGTCTCCCCCTGCAGGAAAGGAGGGAACAACAAGCTTATAAAGATTTACCACAGAGACGGGCGGTATGGCTTCTCAGAGCCTCTTACCTTCCTGTCTGTAGTTGAGCTCATCAATCACTACCGGCACGAGTCCTTGGCCCAGTACAACGCCAAGCTGGACACCAAGCTTCTGTATCCCATCTCCAAATACCAACAGGTTTGTGCTGATTGTCTAGCAGTTTGTTGATTGCATTTACTGCGCTGAAGGCATTTTTTAATCTGATTATACCAAGGCTTTGGGCTTATATACTCTATCTCTGCAGGATTTTATTGATCTGATGACCTATAACAGCCACTACACTTTTTATTAAAAAACAACATCAGGAAAGCAGGATAAGATGTCATACACAGTAACTGCAGCTCAGTCTCAGAGGCATTTCCCTTTTAGAAGCTTGCATTTCTTTAGTGGTCGTCTAAGAATCATGTCAATTCATGTCATCTAATTCAAGTTCAAAGCAAAATCTCTCTGCAAGCCTCCTTTGAAATCGCCTGCTAGCCTCCCTAGCAATCTTTAGAAAAGTTTGCCCACAATATTTTTATGAATAACATTAAGTATGGTCTGTTTGATCTGAGTTTTCATGGTTTCACTCATCAAAGTGGTGGTTATGCTTTCATCTGCTTTTTGCACGGCTTCAGTTGGTGAAGGAGAACAGTATAGAGGAGGTCGGAGAGCAGTTGAAGGTCTATCACGAGCAGTACCAGGAGAAGAGCCGCGAGTACGACTCTCTATATGAGGAATACACGCGCACCTCACAGGTATGAGTTCAACACACATGGACACACACACACGCTGTCCCTCTCACACAAACAGGGGGTGTCTTGAATGAATCATCATTTGTATCGTGTTTGTTTTCTTCATATACTGATGAAATATATAATCATGTACATACCAACATACATAACAACAAATACAGTATTAATTCACAGTATTACACCAAAGAAAATAGAGTACAAAGCCGTTCTTGTGAGACAGTATGACTCTGTATGAGTAATACTCTCCGTATTCCTCCTCTCTGTTAGCTTTGTATAACAGTGTAATAGTTTTAACGTAGACAGGGAAAAGTTGTGGTAGTTGTGATTCAGCAGCTACAGACTTAATTAAAAACAATAAAACCTCAAATGGACAGTTACAATCTGTGTCCTTCTTTTCCACAGGAGCTGCAGATGAAGCGCACAGCCATAGAGGCCTTCAACGAGACCATCAAGATCTTCGAGGAGCAGTGTGAGACTCAGGAGCGCTACAGCAGAGAGTCTTTGGAGCGGTTCCAACGCGAGGGCAACGAAAAGGAGATTCAAAAGTAGGTTTTTGTGTTCATGGGATTCTTAATAATCCTAGTTTGAGCATAAACAGCATAAAGTTAAAGCAGGCAGATGCAACGGATGAATAAGATTCATTTTACTGGACCATAAAACTGAACTAAGCTAATACATTGGAAGAGCAATCTGTCAGATTTTCTGTTAAGCATTCACAGTCTTGGACTAATTTTTGTCAATTTGTTCAATCAGGATCCAGAGCAACTCAGAGCGTTTGAAGTCTCGCGTGAAGGAGATCCACGACAGCAAGCGTAAGCTGGAGCAGGACCTGAGAGACCAGGTCTCCGATAACAGAGAGATCGACAAGAAGATGAACAGCCTCAAACCGGATCTCATGCAGCTCCGCAAAATCAGAGACCAGTACTTGATGTAAGGGGAATTGATTAATGCACAGTTGCATTCTAGTTCAGTTTTTAGAGAATATAAGCTGTACATGCACACACCGACACTCACACCGATTCACTTATATACACTCACTTATCAAAAGTTTCTATCTAAGTAATAAACTGTCTGCTTTAAACCTGTGGTCTTTTTGTTTTGCAGATGGCTCACACAGAAGGGGACGAGGCAGAAGAAGATCAATGAATGGCTGGGCATAAAGAACGATGCTGATGAGTAAGTGTGAGACAAACTAACAGTTCAGCAACTTGTACTTTGATGACCGGGTGCTCTACTATATCCAACTGTAATTTAGACAGTATTGAGCTCAATGTTTGGTTCAGATTATGACGTGTTCTTGAGTGTCTGCTGCGTTATTTCTGTGTCTTCAGCTCCTACTCGCTGGAGGAGGATGAAGGCTCACCCCACCATGATGAGTGTACCTGGTACGTGGGTGACATCAAACGCACCCAGGCCGAGGAAATGCTGAGAGGCAAATGTGATGGAACCTTCCTCATCCGAGAGAGCCAATCACAGAAGGGCTCTTACGCCTGTTCTGTAGTGTAAGTTTGATTTGTGCTCGTTAGGAAAAATCTACCTAAAAAGTCTATTTTCAGTCATTTCAGTAGATATAGACAATAAGTAATGTATATATTCTGGACAATATATAGCATCTTCAGACATGATCTTTGTCTTTCTAGTGTGGAAGGTGACACCAAGCACTGCGTCATCTACAAGACAGCCACAGGTTATGGATTCGCTGAGCCGTACAATCTGTATTCGTCCCTCAAAGACCTGGTGCTCCACTACAAAAACGTCTCCTTGGTCCAACACAACGACCAGCTGAATGTAAATCTCGCCTACCCGGTCCTGGCCCGCTCTCAGAATCAGAACCAGCACCCAAGATGAATTATCCACCAGCAGTGTAGGACGCCAACCAGGGTGGGGAAACTAAATCATTCACTCATACGCATTGGAAAAAACAAAACAAAAAGAAAGCTCTGAACAATGGTTGTTCATGTGTTTAAGTGGCGGGTAACATCAACACAACAGCCACGACGGCACGGCTGGAGGCTGGTGCTAATTTCCCTGATTGACCCCAGTCCAGCAAAGAGCACTCCTTGCTAACAGCATGGCTACAAAATAAGCACACTACTACTACCGATAACTAAGCACTGTACAGTTAGCCTGGCTGACGCAGTGAGTTTTAACGTGGGGGAGAGTGTCGCATTAGCCAGCCATGACTGTACAGTGTCAGTTATGGGGGGAAAAAAAGTGTGAGAAATTTACAAGAAAATACCTTTGATACAGAAGAGAAAAAAAAAACAGGACTTGATGTGTTAAAAGGAAGACAACATAAGCACACAAAAAAATTTCAAGATGGAGAGAAATCCTGAAGAAGAAGAAAAGAGGAGAGACCAGATGGTGGGATGTTGGGAAAAATTTTCAGGAGGCACTTTTGTTTTGTTTTTTTGCCTTGAACATGTGATCACTGTCCACAGACAAAGGCCCGATCTGTCATCCCCAGACTGCCTGCAAACTCTCCATAGACAAAAGCCTGAGCTGTCATCCACTGAAAGGACTGGCTTGGCTAAACCGGGCTGCTCGCTTCACACCTAAAGGCGGCTGAGAAACCGTGGACCAGGGGGTGTAGTCACTGGAGCCTGGGGGCTGGGGGGCTGGGGGGTTGGTGGGGGTGGGGGGGGGAGAGATTTCTTGGGGTGGATTTTTTTTAGGGGGTTTTAAACAGATCGTTTCAATTTAAAGCTTGCGCAAGTGCCATAGTAATAGCTTTGAATGACCACAAGCCTGTGTCACAAGAAGAAAAGGGGGCACGTCGAGGTTGAAAGCAAGATGAGAAGGAGGGAGGGAACGAGCGGCTGTCGAAACAGACAAAGCTACAGCTTTAAAAAAATAAAAAATACATACATATAGGTACAGTATATTTTTATGAAATGTTCTTTATTTCCGACTGCTTTGGCTTGTTGCTGTCTCTCAGTGGGCCTCCCTTTGAATTGACGAGGTACAACGTTATTAATACAGAGTAGAAATGCATGGTACATATTTGGTATATTGTGAATACAGAAATACTTTTTAATCACAATACACTAGATGCAGAGGTACATCGATAAATGCAGTTCTTCATGATTCAGGTTTCCTTCTGACTGAAGTTGTGGAAAGACGCCTGCATCAAACTTGTCTTTGTTTCAAACTTCTTCCTTCTTTTTTTTTCATCCTCTTTAATACTGTAGCACCTGTAGCCATCGACTTAAGGCATAACTGTTAGTGCTCCTCTCATGTGTCTTGTTCCTATATGCTAAAGACACTTGCAGAGCATCAATCTATGTGATTATTGTATCTTCGGTACTGTATTTGCTTTGTCTCTAGTTAGATAGACTGTTTTAGCGCTACAATGTCCTTGCAGATGTTTATTGTCTTTTTTTTTTGTTTTTTTAATGCAGATTCACTGACGGTACTTCCCCTCTTTGCGCTTGACTGTTCATTTCGTCACAAGCTTGACTCACAGAGCTGTAGAACATTGATGTACAAAAAAAAAAGAGAAATTCTCAAGAGAAGCAGTAATATAACTCGTGTACAGTATATTTCAGACACACATGCAGTCAGTGTATGTGACCTTGTGTTTCTTTATGTTTTCAGATTTTCGCTATGCTCTTAGATTCTGTTTAAGGATGCACAGTATCCAGCTAATGTGAGCCAAATGAAGGATGTCTTTTCATGTAGCAAGAAAGAGAAAAAAAGAACCAGTCCTTTTGCCATTTAGCATGGCCTCTGTGGTCTGAGAGATTATCTAGTACAGTATGCATGGAGTCCTTCGTTTGGGTTGTTGTTTTTTCTTTTTTTTTTTTCACCTGGCACCAGTGGTTGATAATTGTGCTTTTTGTAGTGCATATACAGTATGATGTGTGGTAGTACTATGCACAGCACAGTAGTATGTGGATAAGAGTAGGTTTTACATTTACAGACAGTTCTCAGATCAATTCCCGCCCTTCGTTCTGTTCTGTGGCAGTGAATTAATCCTCTTCTCTCATGTTTGAGATTGTACCATCCATGTTCTGTCTCGCTTTCAAAGCACAATTCACTTGTGTAGAGGCAGGGTAATTCACTTCTTTTTCTGTGGTCGATGAAAAGAGGCATCACATGACGCCGCTTTTGAAACTGATATTCATAGTTAATTTCATGAGATGAATGAATATAAATGATCTCTCAAATTTCTTACATGTACTAGACACTAGATTGCCAAAAAGAAAAAAAAACGGTATTTTTGAAGAAGAGGAGTGTAGAGGAGTCAAAACTCATTGGCATTAGAAAGGGGTTTTTTTTGTAAAAGTTAAAGTGCACTGTTTTTAAAAGTTGCACATTTGGCATTTTGGCTTGTGTTTTATTTCTGTTGAGGAGGGATTGAAATTAAGGTTTTGTTCCAAAATGAGATATTCACCCACTCCTCTGGAAGTCAATTATGAGTTAATAACACAACTTTCTAACATAATATCATTTTTGTTTTTGAAATTTTGATTCACAAATTTCAGGTAGCAACATTTTTCCAAACAGACCGTTTTCAAATGAAACGAGAACCAACTTCAAATACTTTAAATCAAGATTTTGATTTCAGTCAGGAGGACTAATCAATTGTACTGTACTTTGCACAATTCTTGGCCCAAGAATTAAACTAGAGTTGACAGCAGTGCTTCTGATCAGAGGGCTTTAAAAACATGTGAGTGACAAAGATTAGAAGTGCCTTTAGACATTGTGATGAGCTCGTCTTCTCCTCATTGTCATTGGAGCGTTGCTCCACAAGATGGTGCCATCACCACCACATGTTGTGCCCCATGGTTCACACGTTTGCCATTTATCTAAGACTTAAGGCTATCTGGCAAATGAGCATAGTTGTTGTGTGATTGTGTGTGTGTGTGTCTGTATGTGTGTGTGTGTAAGAGTAAATCTGAGCATGTTATAGATAGAGAGTGACAGATTTTAGTCGTGCCTCTTTGTTGTTACATCTATAGTTGTTACATATTCCTTCTTTCTATTGGTGGGGGCTGTACAGTAGCTTGGTGCTCTCTCTCTCACTGTGCACCCAAGCTAGCTTTCTTTGATGTTTTTTTTTCTTTGATGGTATATTTTTGAATAAAACACAGATAAGATAGAAATGTGAACCATTACACATCCGTGGCCCAGTCCAGTTGTTTGAAGCTCTTTGGATAAGCTCTCAAGTTAATGCATGCAGCATTTCTCAGTGTTTTGTATTAGTGAGTTCCTTGTGAACTAGCAACCTGGTTGAGTGATCTGCCACTGCTGACGCATCCATTATCCAGTTTGTTGGACCAACACTTTTGTGACTGCACTTTTTTTTTCCTGTTCCACACACTCAGACTAGTGTGTCTAACGCCCAACAACCATAACTAACAGACAGTGGTGAAGCTCAGTTGTCAATAGTGTGTTTAGTTGATAGTTTTTAAGGTCTTTCCATACAGTATATCAGGAGTGATTGACTTTTTCTTTATGATATTTGAGTATACAGTGTACAGTATATGCTGTTGTTGTTTTGCGGTCGACAGCTGTCATGTAATTCTGATGCTTTTGACTGATTGCGATGTTTTTATTATAGAGTTAGTTTGACTTTATGGACTGTATAAATTCTGTAATACTTTTCAAACCAACTTTAAAGAGAGCTGCCAGCTCATTATGCAATTTTGTCCACACAGCAAAATTGTCCAACTTAACAAGAGGGATAACGTTCATTTTCCTAAAGGGTCATTTCACCCAAACTACAGAAAGAAATTGTGGTATATAAACATGCAGATAGTTTTGGTTTTATCTGCTGAGGTTTTGAGATCTCACTCTTTTTAATTTTCTTTTGAACTACTTTCTACTGAAGAAATAGTCCCTGAGAAATTGTGCACAGTGACGTCTGTGGATTAACATTGTTTCTGTAAAGACACTGCTGTTGACTTTTCCAAATATGATTTTTTTAATGTTTTGAGCAGCAAATGCACCTCAGCACATGAAACTGAAAGGAAACGCATGGCGACATACCACTCAAACAACAGAGCAAGACAGTTTCAGTTTATTCCAAAACAGCTCAACTTTCAAAGATACTCATGAATCAGGCGACTTTGGTTCTGCTTCCATTCAAGCAATTTTTCTTAATGTTTTTTTTTTTTTTAAGTTGCTTCAAGAAATGAAATAGAAATGTAGAACCAAATAGCTTATTACATCACTTGTTAAGATGCACATTTTTGCAGTGTACTTTCATCCGCCATATATGCCGTGTTAATCACAGATGTTTAATAGCTAGAAGCAATGCAACTTTAGTAGCAATGAACCTGGTCGAGCAGTGAGACGGGCAGAGGACGAAGGTGTTATCGTGCTTTGACTTGGAGTTGAGACTTAAGTCCCACTTTCGGTAGACGTAACTCTGAAACAAAGCTTTCATCCTGCTCATCTATTAGAGCTGCATTTGTGTCAGAGCTTCTTGAAAACGCATTTTTCTACACGACAAATGATCATTCAAGGAATTAAATATTTTTTCATCAGCTTTGGTACACTGTAAATGATATTTCTTGAAACAGCCTCACACACAAAGCACATCTTTCACTGACTACAAAGAACACGTATATTTGGTATCTATTAAGGTTTGAAGAATGAGAGACATACTAGAGAATAACTATTTTGAAAAATACACTTAGATATCTATATTTTTGGATGATGTAATTCTGATTTGGATTGTGCTTGAAGCAAATCAGAGAGAGGCTTTGATGTATGTGAACACGATCTTTTAAGACTTGCTCCAGGGCTGCTTTGTATTCCACAGGGTGAGCGGTTACTGAAAGCATTTTTACTAATCAGCTGCGGCGAGCTTCGTCGCGATCAGCGACAAACTTTGTGGTCACAGTCACTCGACATAAATGTAAATCTATTAAGCATGATTATCTGGTGCATTCAGAGGATGAAGCAAGCTCATGTACATGTGTTAATATTTACAGAGCTGAGTCTATATGTTAAATGCAGTCTTGGCTGCTTTGCATTTATTAAATATTAGAAAAGATTTTTTTTTGTTTGTTTTTTTTTCTCCTGAACGTGAGAATCTTGTTTTGTCATTTGAAAGATTCTGGTTTTGTGAGTAGAGGCAGTGTTAAAGTTGCACCACAAAAGAGACACTTATAAAGAGTGGAGTGAATTTTGTTGGAGGATGCCACAGAGATCCACCAGCAGACTGGACACTGATGTTGTAACAAAGTGAATCATCTTACCACTGTATGTGTTGGTAGATCTCTGTGGTCACGGATTTTTTTTTTTTTTTTTTTGTGGCCTGATCTTAAACGCACAGGCAACAAAAAAAAGAAAAAAACAAAAGTTAAACTGACCAAGAATTTACACAATGCTAGAAAAAGGTACATGATTCAACGGTTCATGATCACTCCTTTACGCAGATCTTTGTACACAGAACAATGATGGCATTAGAAAGTGTTCTTTTATGGTGCCTGAGTATTTTTTTTTTTGTAATTAAGCTTTTTAAAAAAGCTGATAGATTTGTCTGTCCAAGTGTTGGTTGTTTTTGTTTGTTTATATCTGTTGATGATAACCTTACAGAGCCTATAAAGAAAAAAATAAGCTAGCTTGAATTTTTTTTCCTCCATACAGAAAAAAAAAATACAAATGTTTACAATATGTAATTAACCAAATAGTAAATACGCGTTTGAGAATCAATCTGTCTGTCCCTCAAAGTGGCTGTGATAGATTGATCTATGTTTCTTTATTTCCTCTGTCATTTTAAACTTGAAAATGTTATGACTGCTTGTTCTGGGTTTGTTTTTTGTTTTTTTTCTGTTTCTGTTCGTTTCTCTTTTTTTTATTTTTACATGTGAGAACAGTGCTCCCTCAATATCAAAACAATAACTCAACAATATAGTTCAACAAGATTCTTTTTTTTTTCCATACTAATGCATCATTAGTCTTTGACTTTCTTTACCTGCTGACTACTTACACTGAGCCTTGTATATGCAGGACTGAATCCTAACTTGAGACGCTGTTGCATCTTTTGCCATTTATGGTAGATTTCAGTACGACTCATTTGAATGTTTAGTTCAGAGAGTCTTGTGAATAACAGGAAAAGCTTGTCACTTGGTGAAAAATTCTTGAGCACAGTTTTGGGTTAAGTCAACCGCATAAACAAGGTTTGAAATTCAGGAAAAAACTTGTCAAGAGGCATCATATTCTTGATTTTGCACTACACAGCAAGTGATACTCAAATGAAAAGGTGAATCAATTGCTCAGTTGGTTGGTTAAGACCAAAGGTCCTCCATTATAGTCTCAGCTTGTGCAAGATTTCCATGTAAAATATAATAATGTTGACAGCTGCACTTTCATTTCCCTTTTTCTGCATGTAAATCGCCATCTGCAGTTGTACTACACCCTCACCTCTCAATCCAGACTCTGACGTAAAAGGTTGCCATTTTTTTAATAATTTGATGTGAATGTTGTAGTATTTTTCACTGGTGTATAGTAGTTCATATTCAAGATCCAACATTGCAGACAAGATTGGCTGTGGTTCATTTGGCAACGACACGGGCAACGTTACAGAGCAGCAAGAACTTAAAGACACGCCATCACATTGCAACATCTTGGCTCCACCGTGTTGCCCGACAAGTGAGCTAGTGTATCACCAGCCTCAGCAGCAGCAGTAACAGATACACGGTTCTTAACACATAGTTAATAATGATGTGGTCTACTCTTTCTTTCAAAAATGGTGAATGGAAATGAATGGGGCAGTCAGATAAAGCTACTCTACACCAAAGTGCAATTGAACTCAGAGGGAGCACTGTTGTTTCAGCCAGTAGAGGCCTATTGGTTGTGGTGTGCCCAACCCCTATGCACGAAAAGATGGTTATTCTTCTTCTCTACTCTTGTGTTATCGTCCCTCTGTTGGTCTGTCTTAATTCAGATGCGACATTTCTTTCTTTATCGTGTACAGCTTGCTTCAGAGTTGTGTTTGTCCACAGACAGGTACTCTTTCATCTGTACGGTTCTTTCTTTAGGCTGATGCAATGATTTTAAAAGACAATAAAATATATATAAAATGAAGTCTGTTTCTGTCTGGGTTTTGTCTGCCTGCCCTGCTTTCACACTGCTTGATAATGAAATACTTAATGAGCCAATCACCACATATGTAGATAGGTACCATACTGTATAAAACTCTAAAATGTATCTAAAATCATTTACAGTGCATTTACAGCGCAGTACTCCAAGTGCCAGACTACTGATTTAGGATGAGATATATGCAAAACACAGGGATTTATTCCATTGCCCTTGTTCAGTTTTGAGGGTCAGCTCACCCAAGTTAAAGGTACCTTATGGAGTTTTTGACCACTAGTAGTGCTATGGAGCAGTGTTTTTAGGAGTAGGTCTCTGTTTTGTTTGTATCATTCATGTGCACAATGAAGCACTTGCATGTGTGCTCTGCTAATAAAAGCACCGACAAAAATAGTGACGCATCAACAAAGGCAGTGAAGAATGATTACTGATTTAAACTTTGCAAATGTTTTAAGAGGAAGTAAATGCATTCAACAAGGAGAGAACTCAAGGATACATACAATGGGTTTTGGTAAAAAAAAACTCTAAATGTAAACATAACTTTTCTATTGTTTACAAGAAAACTCCACAGGGTGCCTTTAAAGAGAAACTTTGGTATTTTTCAACCTGGACTCTATTTTCCCATCAACAGTTTTTGAAATTGGTCCAGTATTGAACAAGAACGCTTTAGCCAGCAGCCGCAAAACGGGCTGTGATGTAATCCTTGGGGGCAATTGCACCCATCAATGTACGTCCAATAAAAGTGCTTGTTTTTGCCACTGACGGGGTCAGATTGTTATTACAAGTGTAAATATTTCGGAATGGATTGCTACAGAAAAATAAAACGCTTTTCTTTACCTTTCACTTTATCCGGTCTGTTTGTTATTGCGTCTAACCAAGTCTCACTCAATGAGAAGTCTTGCTGGTGAGAGTTGAGTTGTTGCAGGAAGAGCTAAATACACTCACTCCTCTTTCCAACTCTCAGGGTGCGTTCCAATACCCATACTACCATGCTACGTAGTATGCCAGAAAAAGATTTAGTATGTCCCAATACAGAGTATGTTAAATGCAGTATGCCAAAAGTATCAGGATGTTCTACTTCCTCTGGTCGCATTTTGCAGTAAGCAAGCGAGCATGCTTTTTTTGGCTATTCTGACCCACAATCCTCTGCACAGCAGAAGATATGTCACATCGACTGAGCCACTGAGAGAGCTCAGACCAATGACAGCACAGTGACAGTGCAATGATGGAAGCTAGTGCAATGACAGATGACAGCACATTCAAGCACCGGTCATTTTGTCGACAATATTCAAATTTTGCACTACAGACTGCGACGGATGTATGAGCAAGAGGACCACAGTTCAAGGTGCAATGTTATGACAAAGTAGTATATATACTACTATATAGTATATATACTGCATGCAACAGTGTGTACTTTGTAAGGACAGCTACAGTACTAAAAGTAAAAAGTAGACGTATGTGATTCGGAACAGAGCATCATTCATGTTTCCACTGTTGTCTTCCTGCAGCAACTCAACTTGGTTAGACACATTAGTAAACAGTCCCCATTAGTCACTTAGACACAAAATGATGGGAAAATAGGGCCCAGGTTGAAAAATACTGGAGTTCCCCTTTAAGAAAAAAACTTTTTCTCACTGACTTCAAACAGTAAAAGTTTTTCTTGTTCACTTCCCACCACAACTTTGATAAGAAGCAGTTCTGTTGAAAACTGTTCATAGTGAGGTCTGTGGTGTTAAAAGCGTGACCACAACTTTTTTTCTAGAAGAGATAATGATGCTGACTTTTTAAAATCCTAATTTTAAATGCTGTTTGAACCACAACATTCGCCTCAATCATTTTGGGGTGAAATCTCAAACCGGTAGGTATCTCAAAACCAGGACTAATAATACCACGTCTATCTGAATGGCTGGAGTCCACTAAAGAGAGGTGAGAAAATAGGTGTTCTGTGATTGAGTGAACTGATACTTTCTGATACAGTATAAACCAAATTAACCACTATAGGTAAATGTGGCAAAGATACACATTTAAAAAGCAGCACAGATGAATTACTGTACTATCTACACATAAAAACTGAAACAGTACACAAGATAGAGTTTCAACATGCTTTCATACTATCTGTTACACCAAGTCCAAACACAGAAGAGCAGACAGGAAGCAGAGTGAGTCATGATGTGTCTTGACTGCTTCGTTGTCTCTGTGACTTTGTTTTGGAGGAAAATAGGGAGAGATCATGTGAGAGTCACCAGGTAAATCTCTCACAATGTTCAAGGGATTATGATGATTTTGCTGTAGTGTGCATTTCTCATGACTCCTCTTGAGCAAGACCTATGGACTGAGGAACTGCTTTGAGACATGCCAGGGCTTTATAATTAGCCAGATGATCTGTCCATGCCACGGAGACTATGCCACAAAATAAGACTAACAACAAATTGAGTTCTGATCACAAGATCACAACACCTCCTAGAGATATTTTTAATTCAATTTCCTCATACTGCTGGATCTGTCCAAAAACAGTTCATTGACCAATTTGTTGACCAGAGTAAAACATATGGCTTTCACAGGTTTGTTAAGCATGTTCAAGGCTGTTTTTCACCAGTACATACTGTACATGACAGGAGAGTTGTGGTTCAGGCCTAAAATCAATTTAACTATCCATATGTTTGCAGTTTATCTGCTGCTGAACATGAAATCTTAAGAGGAAAACATAACTATCACTCTTTGCTTTTTGGGGTAAATGAACAACTGTTGTTTAAAGTTTTTGAAGGTTTTACGTCCAGTGCCTCACTAGATTTGTGAAAAAACATGTTTTTGTGTGTTGTCTGTGTACCACATTATTTCGCATGAAATATCAACATTTTAGTCAGCAAAAAACCCCCACTGCAAATAAAATGAAATCTTTATGTTTTTGCAAATCTGTGCCCACACAGATCCGGTGACATTTAGATTAATATCTGTGGAATATCATGCTTCTCCAAAGCAGCAGCAGCGAGGTGTCTCTGCTAGCTACAAGTGACGCTTTCTTGATCATATGATCGAGAGCCAATCAAAATGCAGATAGCCTGCACGGGGAAGCACCGGTGCTGTATTTAAAGTTGTATCATGCAGTAGTTTGTGGGTCATTGTCGTGTTACTGCTAACTTACACTAAGTGTCAAACGTAAATCCTGCACTGCAACTGAAGATGAAGGCATCTCTGCTGCTGATTTTGACTGTTTATTTGCACATTCAGTCCGGCGGCGGCAATCTGTTCTCTTCATGCACCTACCCTCCATCACAGTGGTGCTCATCTCTGGACACATCTATCCAGTGCGGGGTAAGACTTTAAATGCATTTGGAGAGGTTTATACATGTTTTCTTGCTTTATGAACACGGAAAACGCCCTTTCTGAATCTTAGGATACCTCGGACAAACGTTAACTGTTACACAACTTCATATTTCGTGTCGAAATGTGTATTTTGAACATGAGCCCAGCCTTATCTCCTCTCCTAACCATCGCCGAGCCCCAACGGTGGATGGGGCGCTACGGGAAACGCCATTTAGTTGTTTAACCGCCGTTCTAAATTACTGAAGAAAGTTAACGTTACCAGATAACTTTGCTAACATACTCTCACTAGTGAAACTGACAACAAACTTCTCAACAGAAATTGTCCTTTTGAATACAGCTTCTGTTGCAGTAGACATGGTACAAAGCGCGATAATTCACACTGAGATGTGCAGATATAGAAAATAACGGTCTAATAGCGTTGTAACCTACGCCTCGTCCAATATATTCGTGACGTCATAACTATATAGTTGTGTATTAACTGTCACTTTGAGAAACGTAGCGGAACAGATATCCAAATGAGCTGTGTGTAGGCTGTAATGTTACACGTTTTGTTTACCGCAGTCATGTAGATAGCAACCGATTGGAGAAGTGGGCAGGGTCTTTTTTTTTTAGCTGGAAATACCTATGAAATAATTCAGCATATGAACGAGGAAGTAAAACCTCAAGAATGTACCTTCCCTTAACATACTCAACATGTCTCCCTCGGTGACTGGTTTTCCTCTAACTCATAGAGAAGCACTCTAGAAATAACTTAACTTATAACTTAACACTATAAGTGACTTTCTATACTTTGTCAGTCTCTTATAGTAGACAAACAGTGCATAACAAAGAGTCCACGTCACAGTTTCATCCAATCAGAAATAAATGTGTGTGCTGGGCATGCTCAGTAGCATTGTATGTTTTGAACAGCTGATTTTTTGTGGCAGTAAGTGATTTGGATTTATTGACAAGAAAATAAATGCCACTTAACACCTACATAAATAATGAAAAAAAAAAAAAATGTCATCCTGGCTCCTCTCCTAGCATTGCCTCCAAATGGAAAATTCAATTCTTCCTCAGCTCTAAATATTGATTTAGACATATTGTGGTCATGAAGTCAACTGTCAAGGGCTATGCAGACACACACATTCAAAGAAAAAAAAACAGAGAGCTGTAACCTCCCCACTTTTGCTCCTTTGCGCAGGTTTTAAAGCAGTGCCTTGAGACTAACATCACCAGGTCCCGTCAGGAAGCAGCCCCTGTCGAGGTGGGGCTTTACTATGAGAGTCTGTGTCCCGGCTGCAGACAGTTTTTCGTTGGGATGCTCTTCCCCACCTGGATCATGCTGGCTGACATCATGGCCGTGACACTGGTGCCCTATGGGAATGCACAGGTAAGAAGTGAACCAATCATGCAAAGCTATTCTAGTAGAGTCCCAGAATAAAAATATATAGCTGGAAATGAGCATAATAGGTCCCCTTTAACTTACCCCTTGCATTTATCATATTGTTTTTAACCTCCAGGAGAAACCTGACGGACAGAAGTATGTGTTCGAGTGCCAGCATGGAGAACAGGAGTGTCTAGGCAACATGATTGAGGTAAAGTACACAGAGGGTTAACTGCTGAATAATAATAAAACTACAATTTGGTACCATGTAATCTTCCGTAGTTTAGTAAAAATAAATACCATTCATCTTCCAGAGAATGCACTTTGAGTTCTTGTAAATTTGAATGTTGTGAAAGTGCCCTAAGTGCCCAGAGAATGGTTCAGTTGTAAATGATTGTTATTCATGTGTGTTTTCTGGCCCTTTCCCCTCAGACTTGTGTAATGAACATATCTCGGTCTTCCCCCTGGATAATCAACTGTATGGAAAGCTCCAGTGATGTCATCAATTCAGCCAAGACTGTAAGAAACTCTGTGTGTTTGCATGTTTGTGTGTGTGTGTGTGTGTGTGTGTGTGTGTGCATTTACTTCGTCAGTTGGCTGATCTGTTCGTCTGCCTGTATCTCTCCAACCATCTCTTTAATCATATTCACTTCCACAGCATATTGCTTCACTATTGAAGTTGATTTGTGATTATTTCATTTTACTGTTGTTTGTAGTGTGCAGAACTCTTCGACCCTAAGTTGAACTGGGACAGCGTCATGAGCTGTGTGAAGGGGGATCTGGGAAACCATCTGATGCATCAGAATGCTTTGATGACCGAAGGCTTGAAACCTGCACACGAATATGTGCCCTGGGTGACCATTAATGGGGTAAAGTTTTAATGCATTTAGCAGCACAACCTATGAACCTCTGTGGCATTCTGTAAAAAAAAAAAAAAAAAAACGTAACTACCTCAGAGAAAACACAGAAGTATAACACTTCAGACCTACAATCTGACTCAGAGGTAAAATACATGTTTGTTTAACTCTCTAGACTTCAGAAACTTCCATCTTTTCATGCTGATTTGTTTTGAAGCCACTTCTTCTGCGGCGCCCGAGTTCTGCCACTGCTGTTGATGCTCATTTTTAAACCAATCGTGTTACATTTACAGTGATCATTTCAACACCTGATCTGCCCCAAAACTCCAGTCTGTAAATGAAAGAGAGCTCAGTTTGTCAAATAAGACTTGAACAGAAAATTAGAAGCAATTTTGAATTGAGTTGCATTAGTCTTCCCCCTTCTGTATTTTCTTTCTCTCTGGTGTTCATAAAATTTTTCTACATTTGCTTAAAAGCAGTTTATGCACCAGTGGGGATCATGGGTGGCCTTACATTTCTTGACCATTGCATCACCATTGAATACATTTTCACATCCAATGACCATAAAATAGCTGTCTATACTAGGACTATACCCTCTACAAAACACTGTCATGAAGTCATGCTTTGGCTCTATCCAAGCATAAATATCTCCAGATCTAGGGAAAAGGTGAGCAATAGTTCATCAGATTATTATACTTTTAATCTCATTGATGATCAGGTACTGTGCTCCATACAGCTGATTTTTCATCTCTGTGTGCGGTCTTGGTGCCAGTCAGCCCTGAATTCACAGACATGTTGATTTATTTGTGATGCCTTAGATTTGTGACGTTAAGCAACCATCTTGTTGCATTCACATAGACCTGCTGACAAGCTTTGACATGCTTGTTTCTTTTTTGCCATTGCAGGCATTTTTATTTGTGCGTGCCACCATATAGATTTTTGAGTCTGCACACAACTTTGCAGTTGTTGTGACCAGTGGAATGTACAAGGATATCAAACGATTTGACCTCTTTGAAACTGTGTCTCAAACCTAGTTGGTGTTATTATTTACCTTTTTTTTATACATTAAAGTTGGTGATTGTCATATTTCTGTTAAAGCTGACACATACTGCCAACTGACATTTATGTTTACCCTTCCTGTGTAGGTGACATACCAACTAACTTGTTTTTTTCCAAAGACTATTTGGAAAATACTTTTTTCATGTTGTGTTGATTTGTCCACCATTGTAGCTGTAAATTTGTGCCTAAATGCTACTTGTTTCCATCGCCTTTGAGACACTTTTTTATTAATATGCAGGAGCACACAGAGGAGCTGCAGAACAAAGCCATGTCTTCTCTCTTCGTCTTGGTCTGCGACCTGTACAAGGTACATTTAGTGTCAGTCAATTCTGAGTTTGACTCTGTGTGCTGCATTTCTTGATATCATTTTACTGTGTATGTATACACTTGTTGTTTGGTACAGCTTGACCTATGACCTCTAACAAGCTTTTTATTCTTTAAGGGCCCCAAGCCGGAGGTCTGTGGAGGAGAACGCCGGAACCACTACAAAAGCTACTGCCACAATGAGTGAAGGAGCAGTACTGCACATGCCTTTATGGTGCTGTGTTCCAGGTGTGGCCACTGAATAAGGAACACTGAGGAATGTCTTCAAATATTTTTTTAATCTGTGATTTTATAATCTGTTTCTATAAAGGGAAGAATTATGATCATTTCACTTTATAATTTGCAAAATATAAACACAATTTACTTTCTGAAAAATGTGTCATTATTGAAACATTATCTGCTGAAACCATGAAACCATAAGGGCTTATCTTTGAGCATTTTGACTCAAAGATATGCCTACTGGTATTTAAGTGTCCCTGATTGGTGAAAGACTGTGTCCTCATTGTCCTTTAGATGGCGCCATAACTCATACTCTCACTACTCACCCCTTGTTCTGAGAGGTAAAGAAAGATAAACGAACATCAACTTACATGTACATGATGAACTGTTAACCATGCCATACTACGGTCTTAAAATAGTTATTTCAAATTATTTACTAGATTATTAATTATTTACTAGATTCCTTTAGTCTGAATTTAAAATAATCTGCATGATCATCCTGAGAGATGACTTCATGTTCAGCAACATGTTATTAAAAAAAGAATACAGATTCTAAGTGCACTATACAAAAAGTAAAGGTAAATAAGCAAACCAGAGATCATAAGTCATTGAAAAAACACATGAGATTCATGAGTCATAACTGATATGTTTTTTTTTTTTTATCTGTTTTCATGTGGGTGTGAGGCAGAAGATCAGGGTCATTAAAGTTCACAACATCTCCTGAGGATCATACCAAATGTTAAACATAGACTCATATTAGAACAAATCATATTAGATATAGTAGCTCTTATCCAAAGCTGTGTTTATGTTGTAAAAAAGTTACATGGAAAGACTGTTGACATCAGTTTGATCAAAGCCAGACTCTGGCCTAACCAGAAGGTCTGGATACATGAGGTGCTCTGATTCTACAGTCAGATAGACACACATGAATAATGGCCTGCCACGCAGCAACTCACCTCCAGCTAACACATGCACTCTCAAATATCCTTTCTTGTTCCACAGATGAATTTTTGCCATTTTCAAAAATACTTTTGGGTCTAATCAGGTTATAGTTTGAAAAAGGCAAGAGTAGAAATTTGAGATGCAAACTGAAAAAAGAAAGTTAGCTGTTTATCACTGGACTAAAGACAGCTAGGAGTTCTGAAGAGGCGGGGAAATAGTTGTTTTTAACAAAGTGACAGCCCAAGGAAGTATTGGTGCCACAGAGATCTTCATATCTGATCTTAAATGTGGTTCCTGTATCCTCCTCTCTTGGCATTTCCTTCCCAGTTGTCTTGTTCCCATGATACAGTAGCAGAAAGTATGAGGAGAAATAACTCATCAAAATTTTTCAACTTCACCGAGGTAAGGGTAATTAATGAACCTTTAAGAAATACTGAAGAGAAAAAAAATGTATGACAGTGAAATGGGATTCTGTGTGTGGCCTTGGATTCATAGTCATTATTTATTTTCTGACATCTTTTCAGAGCTCAAAAAACTGTCAGCTGGCTTCACAGTAGCAACAGTAGAGTACCAAAAACAAAGATGGCAGGTTACATGTCATCCATCTCTTGTACATTTTATGTAATTACATTCTTATGTGTTGTTCTGTGATTTTTTACCTTTATCAAACAGTTGTGGAGAAGGTTCCTGGAGCCTTCCGCATGTTAAAATAAGCCCTATCTAATAGCAAGTTCAGGTTAATGAAAATAAAGTAATTAATCTGTCATGTTTATTGCATTAAACAAAATTAGTTTGTCAGCCATTCAAAGAGCATTCATTATTTATATCCATTCACCAGTAATAAAGTATCACTGAGAAAAGCAATCAATTAATGACAGGAGAAAATCAAACGTCCCTTCATGAGTGAAGTTTGCAATACAGGAAATTAACAACACCGCTCTGTGTCTTGGTCAGCTTGGTCAGATATGGTCAACAATAAAACACGAGAGAGTGTGATGACAATTGTTTATGGAAAGGTGGAACTCCCTAGCAGATGGAGAGATAAGGTCACGGGATGCAGCGGAAAACAAAGACTCTTATCTGTTTTCCCTCAACACTGACGCTGAGAGAGCGATGCCCTAAGAGCTAAATCCCAAACACTATCTCACTGTGAAAACCGTCTATTGTGTCCAAGGTGATAGTGTGTGGGTCTCAGGACCTGAAATCAGATAAAACGTTCCAAAAATAATGCACAAGTGGGCTTTGCGAGGCTCGTCACATTTTCAGCAACAGCACAAAAACAGCCCTGTCTGCAACGTACCTTTAGATCTCTTTGGAAAGTGTTCTTTTTTTTTTCTTTCCTAGTCTTCTTAGAGGGAGTCCTCAAGAAGTTAAACAAAGGCGAAGCTTGACCTTTTTCAGTTTACTTATTTCTGAATCATTTAATTGTATAAATGTGGAAGAGAATATTCACTTTTCACTGTCAATGAAATCCAAGACAAACACGTTAGTAACTTTCTTCTTTGGCTTTTCCTCTTATTATTAATCTACAGTTCACACGTTATGTATTATTGACTTTTTATGTTTGTATTGCTGTGATGTGAGATATTTAATCTTTTTGTAACTCCATATTATTACTGTATGCTGGTTCCATGCTGTGACCCTCTTAGCATTTATTTTTGTTGTCAGAAAAATGCTTTAAATGTATCCGTATTGACGGTGTTAATGTCACTGAGACATAAAACTCAACAAAGCTCTTAACCAACTTTAAAAGAAGATGATCAGTGGTCGACTTTACAAGAAAATATTCACACACAGCAACTCTGTGTCTAAAGCGAAAGAGGTGTGCCGAGTTCTGTTCAAGTAGGTTAGGATATAGTCTTACATTTTACCATCACTGAGCTTCAAAAGGTTGTCAAACATTGCAGTTATGTCATTCATCTGAATAGCAATGAAAAAGACATACAAACCTTTTAAGAGGAAGTAGTGAGAGAGCTCAGACTGAGCTGTGTCAGCAGTGAGTAAACAGGTAATCACTAAAATGAGTACAAAACTTTTTGATTAACAAAGTATCATATTGCGAAAAATCTGGAAAAAAAACTAAGTAAATAATAAGTAAATATAATATTGTAATTACTATCAATCACATACTACAATTTTCTGTCATTGCCTGATTAATGACTTCTTATTTCAGTTTTATTACATCGTAGTCTGTGTAATAAACCAGTTTCCTCTGCCCTCCAGAGACAGTGGGACTCTTCGGAGCAGGCGGTCTGCGTCGAGCCTTTCCAAGATGTCAGATGTGCTGTTAAGAGGCTCTTCTCAGGCACCCTGCAGCTGCCCAGGCTGTCCTGCAGACCCTCCACGCAGGACCAACCCGAGGAGGGCCCAACGTCAGCCCACAAACACTCCTGGAGTCTGGGGACTCTGACCAGCCGCATCTCCAGAGCCTTGTGAGTCGGTGATGCTGAGTGTTATCAGTGTCTTTTCTGTGATACTCCAGCTGTTTATTTTTCATCATTCTCACCAAGAATTTAGAGCAACTGCTCCTACGTACATTCACCTACTGAGGCTCTGTTTCCTCTTCAAAGGGATTTGAGGGTGTTACTTTCAAATATTTCATTTTATTCTCAGGTTTTTCCCCCATATACTTTAAATGATTAAGTGTCATTAGTGACATCTCGGTGGTCACATTATTGACACATTAACTCAAGTTATTGTTTCTCTTTTTTAAACTTTGAAGTGAGATGAGCGCATGTGTCATGTTGGTTTGAAAACTGCCCACTGGGCACTTTTTCAAGGTTCAATGGTTACTACTTATTTGTGATCAATCAATCAACTCCTTTAAATACAGATTGTTGTGTTTATGTAAAATGTGTTTGTTCATACACATTTTTACACAACTTTTCAGCACCTTCTTCCAATTATATTACCTATAAAGTCATTTGATGCCTTGGTTTGGCTTGCAAATATTCAGCAGAGCTCGATGATATATTTTTGTTACTGAACTGCTTAAATTAGGTAGAAGAATATTTGCTTTTTAAGCATATGATCCAACAAAGTGTGCTGCTTAAGGCGGTGCTCTCCCTTCTGTCACACTGCTGAACAATTATCACTATAAAAGATCAGACAAACAAGCCTCTTATGATTTTCTCCACAACAACATTCAAGCTGGTGTTGCTTACATGTCTGTTTTTTTGCCTTTCTTTATATGTGAATGGGTGTACTGCACCTTTTTTCACATGTCCAAAGAATGCAGACAGACTTGTCTGATTACGTAGGTAGTTCAAGTGCACGTCAGAGGTAAACAGATTTGGATTTATTTTGGACATAGTTGGAGCATGTGTGGGAACAGTGACAGTGCACATTAGTAAACTTACCAGAGTGAAATAGGGTATACAGTAAGCAGACGATTAGCATAAAAGGGAATTTTAATGTTAATAAAATTACATGTTTTATAGAAGTTAACATTATGCTACAATTACAGGTACTACAGTCATAGTTTTAATCAGCTACATATTGAATGTTGGAAGCTACACACTACTATATGGTAGTGAGATCAAAGAGGTGCAGGTCTTTTTGGATGTATTGTTGTTTGCCAGTATTAGTATTAATCTGTATAATGAGTGGGTATAAGTTCTGGGATGTAGCCAGTAATGCCTAAAAGTATAGACAAGATCCAGTGCAGCTCATAGGCATCACGGCCTATGAAGAGAACATAAAGTTTAACTTTTTGTAACAAATAAAAGACAAATCTAAACAATTAAGTTGGCGTTTTCCTGCCACCAAATAATAGCATTGGCAATTTTAAATCCATCATTTTGTCTTTACAAATTTTTATTTAGGTGCAGTAAAGTGTATCACTGAAACCAGTCGACTGCCTTTCTCTTCAATAGGCTACAATGTAAAAAAATTACTTGATATAAATTGTCATCACGTCAGGGCAAACACAACAGCACGCAGCTTCATCACTTTTAATGTGCCACGGCTGAAATTCTGCACAAGAAGCATCGGAAAATAGGTTTGTGCATTGTGATGATTAGGCCTTATATATTCTGTCAGTGTTTATACTCCAGCAGGTAAAAAGCAACACTGTCATAGACACGACCCTTGTGATGTTGATGTACTAAAAAGCCTTCCAATGTATTCCTTCTCCAGAAAGAGAGCCATGTGCTCGCCTGTTTACAAGTTGGTAGTGCAGTTTTGATGCAGCGCCAGAGGAATTGTTTATGGAGAGGCATTTAAAGCCACAGGTTGTTTAAACCTGACGATGTCACGTGTGTTAAGAAAATCAAATCAGAATGAATTTATTGTACTAGAATGAATTTGATTCAAGATTTTGTTTTATAAGTTCCGTCATACATGATACATGACCCGTTGTATCACCTTGAAAGATCTTGTAAAGCAAGTTGCTTATGGCTTTCTACCTGAAGAGGAAGATCCCCAGGAGACAAACCTTATTCTCAGCCAGGAGCAGAGCGGACAGTCTTCTTGTAGATCTGATATGCATATCAGGTTATTGCTCACAACAATGACAGTCCGGCTTATCTCTAGGTGCACACACAATGTTTTACATACTCTTCTAGCTGGGAGTTCCTCCTCTGATTTCCTCCTCAGTGGGGTTGTCAGCCCCATTTAGAAAGGGAACTCCAGATGGCTTGGTTGGAGTCTGAGTTGGCATAATGCCCCAAAAGTTCTGTTTTTTCTCTTTGTTTGGCTTGACAAAAATTCAAGGAGATGAATCCAGGAGGGAGGAAAAAGCTTCCTAAAATCACAAGATGAACAAAGGTTCCCATGTTGAGAGTTGTACCATTAAAGGCTGTAGAGACATGACACATGTACAGTCATCAGAGAGGAAGCCTCATATGTGAGTTCTGTCAAGGATATGGCATGTGCCGCTTTAGAAAACTTGTAAACAGACTCTAGGTTGACTCTGCCATTAGAGGGAGGTAGCTCGACATTAAAGCCCACAGGAAAGTATGCTTTATTATGCAGTATTTTCCATAGTGACCCAGTGGACGGAGCAGACTATTAGACCTGTCTAGATAAACGTAAACGTGGAACAAGTTATAACAAACGAATGGATCCTGTCTCACATCCCACTAGAACTGCCTCTTGATGAACTTGATCAACCCCACTCAAGGACCTGCGGGAGTGCCGCCACAGGAATGTACACTCTGTTCTGGCCAGGACTGCTCTTGGGCCCAGGATTATCCTCAGATGTGTTGAACTTGGGGAAGAGAGCATCTTTACGGCCTGGGCATTAGAACACAACAAAATAAAAGTGGCTGCAAACACTGGCCCTTGCACAAAGCTAACTTGCTTCATACTCAGGATATATTACATACGTTTGAAGGACTCAAATTGATCTGTAGTGACTGTAATTCAAGAAATCTAATCCACCAGAAAAGTGCCAATATTTGTTCTCATTTTAGCTCCTTTTGGTCTCCACTAACACTTGAGTGAAATATCTGGCTCTTTAGCTGCTAAATGATCCCTAATGTCGCTAACTTTGTGTGTCTGCTGTTTGACAGTGGGCAGGTACTGAACAAAGAGCTTTTTTTGCTGAAAACAGCTGCCTGCTGCTGGAAAGTTGATGAGAGCACTGGGAACTAAAAAAAAAAAAGAGTTGCTGGCTGTAAAACTGAAAAGTTGAAAGATGCTAAAACACTCTGTAGAGCTGAGAATACACAGTCCAAAAACTTCATGATTCATAAACCACTCTACAATTGTTCAAATATTTTGTTGGAGTAGGAATGATATGATGTGCCTAGAGGCCAAATAAAAGAAGCAAACTGCAGGTCAGTGACTCCGGATAGCACTCAAGAGAAAATACGATCCATAAGGGATGTGATGGTGAAGCTGAAGGGTTGAACCTCATGCCTGCAGAGTGTCACGGAAGTGATCAGGCAGGAAGAACAAATCCAAAGTCACATCCAGTGTTACACGCTCATTCGGCAATGGTGACGGCGGGTTATGTAAACAATCTTGACTTGCATTCAACACTCAAAAGACAAGTTTATAGTGTTTGTGTTTTGTGTGGATGAGAACACTCTGTCTACAAGTACAGTACTACAGCAATGCTCAAGAATACATAAAGTGCAGTATCTGTGAGTGTATATCCGTAAAAAGCAAAGAATCGTTCTTCACTGCTCTCCCCACCAGCTGTTGGTCATAGGTTCAGTCCTGTGTCAGATGCTCCAGCTCCCTAGGTTATTTCAGTTACTCTAGACAGCACCGGTGTTTAGCTGTGAGTCCTTAATCACAGGAGGACCTTTTCTCACTCCCCGGCGATAAACAAAGAGATTGGGTGGGGGTGAAGCTGATGTTGCCTCTGGTCACAGATAGAGAGCGCCATCGTGACAGCACCCATGCTCTCTATAGCTTTTATCTACCTCTGCTTTTTATAGTCAGAGGCCCTTCATGTGACTCTTCCTGGTACGCTTGGAGCATGTGAAAGGCAAAGAGGCTGTCTCTGAGGAAATAGGCAACTTCACAACAAATGGCACCTCAGGGACCAGAGGAAAAGCCTGAGTATGCAAAGTCAGTTGGAGTGAGAGTAAGACAGCTGAGCTTGAGGGCCAAGCCGGGCGACAGCTTAATGTTTATACTCTGGAGGAACGCAGAGAGGAAGTAATTAGGGAATTATGGAGTACAGTTTAAAGTTGATTAACAATATGCTCACTATGATTAGGGGTGAGGGAAGGGAGAGGGGCGGGAGGGGGGTTAGAAAGAGGGAAAGAGAAGTAGAAGGAGGTGATCTGTCATGCTTCTCCTCGTTGTAAATCAGACGTCCATATTTAGTTGGAGAGAGGGAAGGCCCAGCAGTAATGTAAACAAAGCCTGGGAGAGGGAGGAAGCAGGGAGAGTACATCAACACTAATGTTTGAGTCCATTGCCCCAGCACGGCATTCAACGTGGTCTTCAGGGAGAGACGAGCAGGACATGAAAGGGGCTGATCAGGTTTCAAATAAAGATAAAGAGTCTAATAGAAAGCCAGCTGTATTTCTCTTTTTGGATTTTTAAATTTGTTTCAAGAGTCTTAAAGCTCTGATGAGTGCTTATGAGCAGGCCCAGACTTTTTTCAAGTGTGAGGAAGTGAGGATTGGACCAGAGGCACTATAGCTTTACCTGGATTTGGAATATCAAGACACACTGGATCACTGCCATATGTCATGTCACAAAAAAATGCTGTGAAGTTCATTTGAGAAACCAGAGAGAAACAGATCAGAGAAAGTTCCTGGGACCAAAGTCAGCAGACTTAACTATCCGTTCACCATGAGTGATCTGTGCTCTGAGAGCTCCGAGGACGAGCAGGCTGAAGTTGAGGAGAGGCAGCAGGAACGCAAGGTGACCAGGCTGCCAGTCATTCAGCTCATGCCCAGGTCTAGGACGGGCTCCCCAGGAGGATCTCCAAAGAGTTCGCCCAGGGATTCCCCACGTGGGTCTCCCCGAAACTCCCCGCTGCTCTTCAGGAAGCTGATGATGAACCGCAGCATCAACCTGCAGAGGCGCCGCTTCACCTTGGCCCACACACCCAGGTAGAGTCCACAACTCTGAAGATGGCAAAGACGATGGTGCTTTTTGTTTTCACTTAATGAACCGCATGTAGCTTTACTCCAGAAGGCAATGGTGCTATTTGTCAAATTTAACAATGCAAAACATTTTCACCCGCACTGGACAAGTGAATATTTCTGTTGCTGCTATCAGTGGTAGTGAATGAGCTGCAAAACCACCACAGTTACACTAAATTACATTCAAATCCCATCATTCAAGCATATTATCAATCATTCTCACATCATGCTGTCATGTTTTGTCAGAAGTGTTAGCAGCATGTGAAACTATCTCAGCAGCCAAAACTCACAACTCACTGTAGTTTTTCTTTTCTCTCCGTCTTGCACTTTTTTCTTATATAGTGCTGCTTAATATCTCAGTGGAATCTGCATGTTGCTGAAGGAGGAGATCGTTCTTGTCTTATGGCTGAGGGTCACTCCACTCAGCTGCACTTGTTGATGTGTTTTTGGTTTATTTTTGTGCAGGCAGCAGCCTTTCACACTACAAAAATGGTTGCCCTTAAGCTCATGTTATGAGATTCATCCCGACCACAAGATGTATTGCTGCGTTTCAGTTAAACACGCTGTCCTCTGCCAGAATCAAATCAGCCATTGTTTGAGGGAAGTTCTGCTAAAGTAATTTCTCATAATGTGAGGATTTCAGAGGTGCTGTTTCATCTTCTATATATGGATCAGCTGATATTTACTAAGAATATTACTGTACGCAGCAGATGCAGGATTGTACCCTGTTGGTATTTTGCTACTGGTTGCAACATTTATTAATTTATGACTGCTTTTTTTGTTTGTTTGTATTATTAGGTTTGTATTAAGGATTTGGATTTAAAAACACGCTGTCAGTTTTAGTGTTTAATTTCCTACAGGTGTGAGTGTTCAAAGCTTTGTCCACCTTTTGTTTTCCAACAGAGTGGCATCATCTCAGCAAACACGTATCTCTGCTGTCACTGGATCAGCAGTTTGTTGTTCCACTTCTTTGTCAAGCAATCTGTCAGCTACAAAATAACCGTTTTTTAATTGCCGCACGACAATGAAACACACCTCTAACATGTAACCGCGTATTCCTTGCTTACATATTTCATTTATTCTTCATTTTTCATCTGTTATTGTGTCCATAACTCTTGTTTGCAGAGAGCACAGCTGTCTTGCTGTCAGCAGGCTCTGCTATGGTACCTACCTTAGTTTTATGAGCCAATATTGCATCAGGCCTGGCCCACGATTTGGACGCAAATTAAACATTTGCTTGGTCAACGATGTCAAGGCAAGAGTTGTGTGATTAAACCATACTTGACCTTAATTTCTTGATAAAGGAAGAATAAACAAGGCCTTACACATACATATGTGTGGATGGATACACAAACAGACAGATATCTGTTCTCTTTCGCTTCGAGGAAACAGTGTATTTCCTCCTCATGTGCTAAGGACGCCTGTTGTGGAAAATTTTAAGTACTGTAAAACCAACTTTTACGCACATGCCTCCTATCTCTTTGTCAGTGTTTACCCTTCACTCCTCAACATGTATACACTCGCATGTAGGCACCAAGTGTTTCTGGGCTGTGTCTGTACATTGTTGCAGTGATGTCAGATCACATTCACCTCAGTGATACAAAGTTAAAAGCCTTTAAGAAACTCTAGCTAGTGCTGTAAAACCCTGCCTTACTTTTATTGGCAAGAAACAAATATTAAACATTCCTGAAAAAACCGGTGCCTACTAGAAAAGTGTTTACAAGATCATTCACCTCTGTAAACTTCTAGTGGGGCCGGTAGACGCGTCTCTTTTCAAAGGTTTACTGTAACTCTGCAGCCAAACTGTTTCATTAATTTTAATGTGTCTGTTGAAAATCTAAATATTAGAGGGCAAGAGTCCAGTCAGGATAAGGAGATTTCAGCCTGATATTCAACATGTCAGAGCTTTTACATTACACAGCTCCGAGGTCAGGCCACTGGAAGTGTCCCTCTGCAGGGTATGTGTAGTGTCCCATAATGTCACAGCTGAAATAAATGGATGGAGAAGAGTTACTGCAGGATGGCTCGCAAGGAGGAGAAATTAAACAAACTGGGGGAAATAAATGTCGCAGGGAGCTCAAATATAGAACATACACGCAAAGTTATTTTCACTTGGTGTCTAAGTTGATTAAGACTCTTTTTCCACTCTTGAGACACCACGTCAAATGGATTTCAATTGTGAAAAATGTTACATGAAAATTGTTTTTGCAAGCTATTCCCGGGGTGACAGTAAGTTCTGCTTCCATTATGTATTGCTTTATTTCAAAGGGTTTCGTAATCTTTTTGGCTCTTTTTTCAGTCAGAAGTATTAATGTCTCCCAAGGTGAATTCAGTAATGTTAACTCTAGCAACTGAACTTCTACTATCATAGCTTATACAGTATAATATTATACGCAGACTACATATAAGAACTGCATATACTGCACACACAACTGTTTATATAATAAAGTGTGTTGTCCTACAATCACTATATTTATCAATACATATCACCATATATGACAGTGTAAATGTGTTGCAACAAGCTACATGTTTGTAATACAATGGAAAAAGGGAATAAATTTAAAGTGAAATTTTCTACAGCAATAGTGATATTTGTGCATAGGGATTAGATATTGCTCAATAAATATACTATGATCTATAGGATACCATTTGGTGCTGGAGTATCAGTCACTGTCATTTCTTCATCCAGCTTTTGAAGGTTAAAGGTGATAACGCTAATTCATATTATGTTTTATTTCTTTCAAGATTAGTCAGTTTAGTAGCAGCTTGGGGAAACAACATTATGATGAGCCTGAAGAAAACAAAACTTAGATCAGCACTCTCACTTTCACTCAGGTTCTGTTTATGTTGGCACAACAAAAAAAATATTATTTCCAGGATATTCACAGATTTTCTGGATGAAAATTACTGTTGCATTTCCTGTGTTTTCCACTAGAGGCTACTATGTTGTGCAATGTGGACATGGAGCATCAGGTTGTGTTTAGTGATGGGTCAGAGTAGAGAAAAGAGTATTATTCCTTGGTTGATGTTTTACTGGATATAAACCCCAATATTTAATGAAAAGGTCCTTTTTAAAGGTCCTGGAGGTCTATTAGCTTGATGCTTTTGAGAAATATTACTAAGTTAACATCAACCTTTTCTCTTAAATGCAATGGGTTGGACTGAATAACATGCTGCTGGTGGTTGAATAATAGTTTAAAAAGTTAAAGGACCGGTGTGTAAGATTTAGAGGCATCTAGCAGAACAGATTTGACAGAAATGGAATATAATATTCATAAGTATGTTTTAATTAGTGTATAATCCCATGAAAATAAGAATTGTTGTGTTTTCGTTAGAATGAGCCCTTTATATCTACATAGGGAGCAGGTCCTCTTCCAAGGAGCCCGCCATGTTGCACTGCCATGTTTCTACAGTAGCCCAGGACAGACAAACTAAGCACTTTCTCTAGAGAGGGTCTTTTGCGTTTTTTGCGAGCTTTGCGGCTTGCGGTTTTATCTCCTACATGCTTGGAAGGGGAGGAGGAGGGGTATTCATTTGGTTGCAATCCACAACCTCACTGCTAGATGCCACTAAATTCCACACACTGGTCCTTTAAATTACTCTCTGGTTATTGAAGGTCATGCAGAAGGTACAGTGTAATCTGTGTATTTTGGCCTAAAATTGTTAAAGTTATGTTTAATATCGGAGCAAGTTTAACTTGCTAGTTATCAGGGATCTGATAATCTCTGATATGTTGTAACAGATACTTCCTGTCCTCCTGCATCCCTCATGTGATAAAAAAATGAGATGTTTCCATCCTTTACTAATCATGTACTCTCTGCAGTATTTTCATAGTCACGTATTTGATTACAGCAAATATTTGTTTAACACTGAAGAGGATATTGTGCGAATCATATGGATTATATCAAGGCATGAGAAGAGAAGTCAATATTAAAAAGGAAAATTGAACCAACTTTAAAAAAGCCCCCCGCCCCAACCCACCCAACCCAACCCACACACTCACACACATAGACATACACATATACACACAATATTGAAGTATTGATTGACCAGTACACTATTGTTACTACTGGCTTGGAGGCAGGCTGGTTACACGAAAAGACAATCTGTATTGAAGCTCTCATTGGAAAAAAAAAACAAAACTTGAAAACCTTGTACATGTTTCAGCCTTTTCTAATATTTTAATATAGCACATTGTGGTATGTTTTTCCTCTTTCACCTCACTTCCACTATTATGCTGTAACCCCAGTGCTGCTCACACTGGTCCACTTTCTCATGCAGTGACTGTCATTCTCTCTGCTCTCTCTGTCCTGTTGCTCTCTCTCTCTCTCTCTCTCTCTCTCTCTCTCTCTCTCTCTTCTCTCTCTCAATTTGCTCTCTGGCTGTGTCTCTCTCAACGAACCCAGCACCCCACCCCTTCTCTCTCCCTCCACAGTATCTCTCTCTTTCTCTCACTCTCAGGGGAGATAGTGTTGTTTGTTGTTTTAAGCCTGAGTTTGGTCCCACCACTCTCAGGAGAGAAGAGAAGAAGAGAGCAGAAGTCTGTTATGGCCCGCTGACAGGGACTACTTGGGACGGCCCTCTCCAGGGAGCATCTGATGGGATTATAACACTCTTTCCAGCTCACTTTTTTCCCACTAAGATTAACTCTGCGCAGTCTGTTGGTGTAGTATCACAGAGGCAACCCTTTGTTCAGATGGACAGCTCTGTGTCACGGTTGTTGGACCAGAATTTTAAAGACAGAAAATACCTGGGGCCCATTGTTGAGGAATTCCTTTTTGTCATCTTGCAGTATATTTGGAAAAATTCAAGCTTGCTGTTTCCTATTTAGGAGTGCGAGGGGAGAGAAAAAACCAGGAGAGAAGCGTTTATCTTGGCACATCTGTGGTGAGCTGAAAGGAGAACGAGTGAGGAATTAGTCCCAGACGAACACTGACAGCTGATACCATCCTCAATTTCACTTGATTTGATTCAGCCCCATACTTCCACTGTCAGTGAGATGATTCGCTAACTCACTCTGTGATAGGTCTCTAACAGCCAAGACTCTTTGCCTTTTTAGGCTGTCCACACACACACGCTCATACACACGCACACGCACACACACACACGTACACACACACACACACTACTTTTTTGATTACTTCTTTTCCACAAAAACAAATGGACATATCCTTAACGCCGGGACCACAGCCACAATTTGAATTCCCACTTTGATGCACTTTGATTCGTTAATACTACACCGAGCTGGAAGCAGAGAGCTTCTAGCAAATAAGTTTTATGTGATAAATAAAGAGGGGGACTTAGCAGGCCTGACTTACTGTCTAACTGCTCCTATCAGGTGCAGTTGATGAGTCTTGTGTTTCGCTGTTTTACATTTGTCGTTCTTGGACCTGTTTTTCCTGCACCATCCTGTCAAAGGGACCTGTCTCCCAGTGCCATAACTTGTGACCACAGAGAACGTTAAAAGGAATTTGAACAGTTTCTCTTCCGTTTCACAACAGCATGGGGTGTTTTGGTCACGCCACAGAAGTTCACTTTGTTTCTCCCTCGCCTTCCAAAGCTGTTGTTTTGATGCTCCTCTGAACTCAACCAAACTCTTTTTTTTTTAACCTGCCTTTAAAATGATGAACAAAGACTCTCGCTTTTCAAGGAAGATGCATGGCAACTTCTCCACACGCAGGCACTCGTGCATTGGGTACGTATCCGCTTGTGAGTTTTGTGTTTGTTTGTGGCAGTGAAAGCAACACAGTACAGGTGTTTGCAGATGTTCAGGTTGCATTTAAAAACCTGATTTCACATGTTTTATGTGTCTGGCAAGTTTTTCATCTATATAATGTGCTGATGGGTAATTATCAGACACTGCTACTCTGTCACTGTGTTAAGTATTGTTGTTTTTTTTTTTTATTTGGTGTTTTTTGTGGTTCACTCTGACTCCGTTTCTAGCGCAGGTCTGGTTCTACCAGTTATATCACAATATTTAAAAAAGTAATTTTGATTTAAAACAATTTGACATGGAAGTGAATATCTTTGCAAAGTGCTGGTTTGGTTTGCTCCAGTGATAAGAAATACTTAGCGGTGAGATTCCACCTGTCTCCCATTTCAACACTAGATAAACTTCTTTAACTCCAAATAAACATCTGCACTGTGGTGAAGCCGATGGGTGTTGCTGTTGGTACGCCGGGTGCTGTGGATGGCAGTGAGGGCCTCGGGGGGTGACATGGTGGATCGATGGCTCTGTCCACTGATGTCCCTCCTTGGGGTCCATGGACCAGAGCCAAGTCGAGGCGTCCGTGACAGGCACGGTATGACTGTCATGTGGCTCTGGTCTTTTTGGGTTTCATAAGAGGACTGAAGAAATATCACCGCACTGTGGAAAATTATCTGTTAGAGCAACAAAGGGAGCAGATTTCATCTGTGTTTTCTATCTTGTCCTCAAGGAAACAAAACAGACATGAATAAGATAATGTGTTGAATTAACTCTCTTCCAAGAGGTAAATCATGGTAACTGTTGCACTCATCAGTGCCGGTCCCTTGTGTACACACTGATGAGACTGATTGACTTAATTGTAGTTGTAACTAGATACAACAGTGTAATCACCAGGCTGGATTCAAAGCATGAAATCTACTACAGCTGTCATAAGATCCCTGCAGGACTCAATGTTATGTAAGAATACATGAAATACAAGAGTACGCATATACACAGCCAGCGAATATATACACAGGAATCTGGAGGCCAGAGTGACTACATATGTATTGTGAAAGGATGTATCATTAAAATAAGCTCTAAACTCTGCACAGATTCATAGAGAATCACCGTCCTCCTCCAGGAAAACCTTGCACTGAAAAAAAAAACCCAACAACATGGGAGAGCTATTGTGGGATTTTTTTTTTTTTTAAATGCACTGTGCGGTGCGGCAAACTTTTCTGAACTCTGGGCATAAGGCATGTGCCTCGCGAGTGTCATCCGAACTCCTCCAGCCGTGAGCCTGTTTGGATCATATGAGGAGATCAAAGCAGGAGATTTTAGACCACAGCCAGAAATACAAAAGTGCAGAAGGGAACAGAACAAGCCTCTATTCTCTTATTACCTGATTTGAACATTGAGCTTCCTGGCTGGAAAAAACACACACACACACACACACATACACACACACACACACACACACACACACATACACACACGCACACACACACACACACACACACACACACACACACACAGTACTCAAGTGGAGTCACTGTTGAGAGCTTCAGATCAAAAGTGCCACTAAAGACAGAGATTTATTTATTGTGTGATGATGGACATGATACCATTAATGTGCTTGTGTTTCGGCGGAAGTAGTTCTTAAATTAGTAGAGGTTATACTTAAATTCTTTTGTAAATAAGTAATTTTCTCTGCCCTTGTGCAACACACACACAGACACACACAGACACCCTGAGACAAAACAGTCTCTTGTAATCCAGATTTGTCCATCACAATAGAGACAGCTCTTATCCTCAGTTGTACTAACAGTACCAGGGCACTATTCATCCTACCCTCTGACTACCACACACACACACACATATACACACTCCCCGTAACTTTCTCAGCAAGGCTTTTTATGGCTTCTCTGGTAGCGTGGGACGCTTGAACACACTGCATTAATTCGAACATGGCTGGAGATGAGAGCTCTTAAGTCGGTATCATGAGAAGATAGTTGGTGCCGGATCCACACTTTACATATTGTGTGTTACAGTTTGAGAAGATGGCGCTTTATCTGAAGTAGAGAATGATGGGAAGAGACTGAGCGAGGTGAGAGCAAAAGAGACAGACGCAAACGGCTGACTGACTGGAAAAAAGAGATAGTTCAGACAAAGAGTGTAAAGGCACAGACGAGAGGGTGGAGAAGACGTGATAGAGAGGACGCGCGTAGAGATAGTGCTGCTTTTAGCGCACAGATAATGACTGGAGGGGGGAGGTGGAGCAAGGGGGGGTTAGAGGGTGAAGAGAGAATAAAAAGATGTTTCTGAAGTAGACAAACAGAGAAGACAGTTTGTGACTAAAACAATAATGAGGAAAACCAACAAAAAAAAAAGTGTCAAGTGAGGCTATCCAACCAAAGGGCAACAGTGTCAATGTCAGAGGTCCCAATATAGCTGCCAGTCCCCCCCCCCAAACATACACACCCAGATTAGTCAATAGGGCCTGTGTGGCTGTGGCGGGCTGGCTGCTGTGTGCGTCACTGCTGTACTCCATATTTTCAGCATGACTGATTTCCCCAATCGCCTCCAGAGCCTCATTGATTCCTGAGGCCGGCAGCAGCAGCAGCAGCCCGGGACAGCTCTAACACTCCCCAAGTTCAAAACGAGCAGCTCTACTTTATTTCCCACTCACAGTCTGACGGGACATAAAGGCCGTCTTCCCTTTATCAGCCTGTAGCAACAATAAAAAGATTAGAAATTATTAATTGCAAAGGAATCTAAGCTTTGAAATGCTTTGAAATGAGTAGCTATGTGTCCTGAGCGGATGAGCTGCTACTTTAGTCATTAGTCTTAGTAGAAGTTGGGACATTGAACTCTCTCTTCCAAAAGTAATCATTTGGTTAAAAAAAATGCAAAATACAGTGTCACATCTGATCAAAAATATGTAATGTAGTTTGGCTTAAAAAAACTAAAACAAAATTAATTTTAAAACGTCATTTTCAATTCAGTTCTGATGAAAAACAACAAATCTCTTTAGTTTCAGTCATCAGTGTTACTATAGTTTAGCAGCATCAATATGACTGTTCATTGCAACCACTAGAGGGGGAAACTGACTAAGTTATGCTTAGAGACAGTTAAAGAGCAATGACCTGCTGCACACTGCTGCTGTAATAGCTGGATAGAAAAGTAACTGGCTTGTTTGGATTGTTGAATTATATTTCCATTTTTAGGCTGTTGTGTTTGAAAGAAGTTTACTCAAGATGTCAAATTGACCAGTTATATTGATTTATGTGGTAGAATCAACTGATTATTTTTTTTATCCCTTTTTACTTTTAAAGGTGCAGTAGCGTCAGACTGACTCTTCTACACTCTGAAAAGCTTTAACATATTACACTTAATATTTACTCAGTAACATATGTTCATACTTAATTCACTTAATATTATCATTCTGTTTTTTTGTATTGTAATTCTACTGTTCAGTCTACTCTACTGTATACATTTAGCGTCTATTGAGTCACGTCTGTTCATGCTTGATCCTCCTGTCTGTTGCTCTTCATGTGGTTTCTTCTTTCTTTTTTCTCTGTTAAAAGATTGTTTGATGCAGTTTTTCCTTTTAATCCAGATTGCAGATCGAAGGATGGAGGGTGTCATATGTTGTTTGCATTTTAAATCTCCCACTTGACTTAACTTGACACTCAATGTTGAGCTCCTCTGCTCTCCTGGTCCACACATTTAACTTGAGTAGTTTGTACATTGGCCACTTGAGGCAACAGTATGCAGCAATAGTAAGTATTTCTCCACATAGTTCAAATATTTAGTACAGTGGAAATTACGTAATCAAACTGCCGATAAGTTCAGATACAAATGAATCGTTACGATAAAAAATGATTCCTAATTTCAGACATGACACCTTGACTTTACAAATAGTCAAATCATCCTTTCAAATTATCAGGTGATATTTTGTGTGACCAACTCATGCTCTGCCAATAATAATTAGATTTTTAAAAATGTATTTTTCAATTATATTTATGATGTACTCATTCATACATAGAATATATTGTGTAATTCAGGAGGAGGCCAAAATGGAGAATTCATTTATTTTTGTCCCTCAATTTCTGAAAACTAGAGATTTGTTTACAACTATTCATATACAAAAATATGCACACACATTTACAGTAGGCTCAACAGCCGGCCAGAGTGTATAAGCCGAGTCTGCTGCATTTTTTCTAGAAATGAAACTGAGACGTGACTGCCATGACATGACTGAGCATTTCATGTCGCTTGTTTTTCTTAAAAACACTTCCCCTCTATAAGAGTGGCCACCTGCCACCTGGGGGTGCACACAGACCTATGTGCACCTGAATCTGCATTTGTCTACCTTATGTATGACTCTGAGTGAGTTTCCATGTCCCTGTACAAGTGCATGCATTAGTGAACTCCCATGTGCACACGTATCCCATGCCCTGGCCTTTCTGGGCCAGTGCGTGTGTGTGTGTGTGTGTGTGCGTGTGTCTATGAGTGTGAGTGTGTGCGTTCACATGTGTGCGTACAGGTCTGTCATCCACCCAATCCCCAAATCAGACGAGCCCCAAACCCCGCCGTCATGCTAGCAGATGGCAGCCTAATGAATCATGAGGCGACACACTGATAGCCTTTACTACAGTACATGCTGTAACATGACGTTTGACATCACAGAGACTCAGTTAAATATAGGCCGCTAGCAACAGCCACATGCTGACACCTGGTGCGGCTGCTTTGTTACGTATTTGAGATGACATTTGTACCATGCAGAAATTTGTCTCGGTTGGTTTGCTTTTCTCCTGCCACTGTGGTAATCACCTTTAATGTGAAATCATCAGAACAACTAATTAGTGAATCTAATATTTCTAATCTAGATATACTGCTGTGTCATTTAGTTCTGGGTTTGTACTCAGTTTGGTGCTATTATGATCACTGCCGCGTATGAAAAGTCACTGTTTTATTTAGAAGTACATTTGTTTTTTTTGTTTTTTTTTTTTTTTTTAAAGTAGGCGTTCATTTGAGTGACTGCTTCCTTTGAGCAGTCGTGGGAATCAATGTTCATGGAGATCCTGTTACGTACGTAGATAACCATTGTGGAAATATGCCCCACTCATGTGAATATGCATGTGTGCGTGTTTATGTACCATATTCTTCTGCAGCTGCTTTTTTGACCTCTGGAAGTCTGCCGTACCCAACACAGGTCCCCTGACACAAACTCACATTGCGGGGCCAACAGAGAGTTATTTTAATTCTAGTAGAGGTCCGTGCGTTTTTAAAGAGCAAATGTATCACGCTGAATTTAGGAAAATGTGTATAAAAGGATGCTCAGTACATTTAGAATATTTCCACTTGATGCTGTTACGTATTATTTTGGGTTTGAATTATTCAGGGGTTGATTTACTGTTTTATAATACTGTTTTTAGACAAATTAAATAGTTCATATTTACTATGAGACTATGTTACAGGTCCAAGAAATGAGAGGGTTTTTCTAAATCGCTCATCACTTTTTGATATGTTAGAAGAAATTGTGAGAACTTTATACTTCCAACTCATACCTCATAATCCAGTTATGAGAAATTTTGATGAATCAGTTTTGAATTTAATGCATTATTTAATTGCTTTTTCTTTTCATACACCGTTAATGAAGAGTGCATGATTGTGTTTCTGAAAGTCTGCAGGTTTCATAAATATGTCAATGCCAGTTTACTCTTTCTTCTACCCTCTCAAGACATGAACAGAACATACAGCATAATGTCTCAGCATATCTCTCAATTGTATTCATATTAACTTGATTGTTTCTGTGCCCATTTAAATCATCACTTTTAGTAAAAAAAAAAAAAATCCACTAAATTGTTTTTGTTACACAAACTTTTGCGGCCCAGACAGCAAATTGAGGATTTGTAAATCTGCCTTCCAGTGTCTCATTTTATAGCTTCAATGAAATTTTGGAGTAAGAAAATACCAAATGTCAAACAGTTGTAGGAAAAAATCATTTCTGTGTTTAAAAATATGAAAAAAAAACTCCAGGAGAAGTTTAAGAGGACAATAAATTAAAAGAAAATATCACTAAAAAAAAAGAATCTTAATTACGTTAATGGTACATTAAATATGCAAAATTTTGTTTTGGAAAAATGACAGAACACGGACCATATTGCAGTTTCCACATAAGTAGCAACACAAAGTGACTGACCATGAGCTGCATGTCAAAAACACGATATAATCATATAAAATGAAATTCAAGGCACTTATTTTCTCTGAGAATGTAAGTCCCTCCTGATTATGCTATTACAATGTTTTTATTTTATTGTACATTTTCTGATAGCTTCGTATAACACAATCGGCTTTTGGTGGACAATATGACGGTGGAAGTTAATCAGTGTCAGTTAGCTTTACAAACAAACCACAAACAGACAGTATGTCCACTGACATGCAACAGCTCTGACACACAGCGCTCCTCACCAACTTCAAAACAGCTCATTATCCAGGAATGCTCACCATGCCTCTGTGTAGCCAACACATGATGTCATGAGGCCCCTTTGCAAATAATGGACTATTAAAACCGCAACCGAGGGGTTAGCCAGAATTTATGATGCCTCACCGTTTTATGAGTTTCAGAGATTACCTCGCCACATCGTCTCGGCCCGCAACGTCCAGTGTTTAAGAGCATGACTGTTAAGACGAGACGTGAAGATACTGAGCAGAACCAAACATTTCACGTCTGTCTTTCTTCAAACATCCACTCTCTTCCACCACGGTGACGCAGATACATGGAACACTGTGAAATCCTCTGGTGTACTGCCAGCCAATGAGTGTGTATGTGTATGTGAATGTCAGTAAGTGAGTGAGCATGTCCACTCTAGATAACAAGGGATAATGCTCTTAAACCGTGTTATTTATGCACTTTTTTTTTTCTTCTAGTTCCACATGAAAACAATTTTCCTGTCATAAAAATGTGTGAGAAGTTTAATTCACAACATCCCTTCATCGGGTTTGCATCAGGACACTGTTCGTCCGCTAATAAATTCTTCAGTTTTACAAGTCCAAAGTCAGATCACATGTTAATGTTTGTACAGTATGTCTTCACAAAAGATAGATGTGAGTACAGGGCCAGGAAACTAAACAAATTATTCAGTATATCAAGTTCGACTTGGAGAGTTTCTTTATCAAACCATCAAGGACCTGATTGTGAATCTGCACAGTCGATCCTGCAAAACCTAAATTGCTACCAGTTCAGTTCATTGTAGTCGTGTGATTGGATTTATAAACTGTTGCTGTTCCTGGTTCAGGCTCCAGAAAGCCATAATATACAGTAATATTGTAGGTCTGTTCAGTTTGTGGTTATGATTGGCCCTTTTTCGTGTGCACCTCTTCAGATTTCCTTAAATGGGCAGTTTTTCTTGACTACCGCAGACACAGAACCTTTGTATTATATTAAAGGATTATATTAAATACTCTGGGAGAGCAAACATAGTTAAATGATATGTACTGTATGTTGCAACCAAGGTAAATATAAAATTAAAAAATAAAACTGAGCCATATGAAAAAATATAAGCCAACTTTATCACATGTGCAGTAATAAGACTTTCATATGTAGGTAATGGAGCAGTGGTCCTGTGATGCATTTTAAACTGCCTGGCGGCTAGAAGGGGTCCTGGCTCATATTAAAATACTACCTATTGACCCTCTGCTGTATTTTTTTTATTTTTTTTTTTGCTTTGTCTTTTCCATTCTCACCTATTGTTGTCTCTCTGCCTAACATTTGTGAATTCCACGGTGATGAGGTGATGCTATTGATTGATTTGCCAATTTAATTGAACCATGTCATACTGCAGACTGTAGTTTGAAGTGCATATCCATTTATGGAGATGTTTTTCGTGTGTGATAGCAAAGTTCGCTAAGCTCCGTCCCCCTTAGTTACTGTTGTCTGTCAAGCTTTCTGTTCTCGCACATAAAGCACTTGATAACGGTGGCAGGTTTACAAACTCAAAGTACCTTTTGAAACAATGGGTTCTGGATTTTAGACAGGCGGACAATAGCAGGGTTTCCTATTTCTAACTGGTAACTATTTTGCTGAAATGACAAGTAACTAGGAGATTTTCTCAGCTGTGGCTAACTAGCTAACTTTTTAATGTTTCCAGCTGACTAGTTTTAAAATTAGTTTTAGAATTAGTCTTGTTAAAGAGTTCTTAAATATGCACTTGATGGCTACATACTTGATATTGTACTAAAAGCTGAGGCTAAATCTTCATGTCCCAGGCAAAAAGTTAGCATCCTCACATTTGTTGATCCATGTAGCCTATAAGACATGGAAGTAAGGAAACAGTGTTGTTCTTGTATTGCAAAGTGGAGCTAGTTAGTCCTAGTACCATTAGTATGATAAGGAAAAATGTAAAATCATGCTGTTATTTCGTTCTAGCATATTGGCTGCTTAGCGGAGGCACTTGTTCATATTCTCATACGGTGTGTTTTCACTTTCACCTTTTCACTTTTAATGTATCACAAGCAAAGGCTGTTCCAGTGAGAACTAACCGATATGTTGAGCAAACTTAACACTATCTTAGGTAACTTTGTCTGCTTAGAACAGACAAACACATGGTTTTTGGAAAGACTACAAAAGACCAGCTTTCAAACTCTTTAAATGTCAAGTATCGCTCTTATGGCCCCAGGCACACTGCTTTGGCTTGGAGAAATCCAAAGCTTGACCGGCCTGCGATGCCTAGTTATGGTTGCTACTCTATGATTGGACATTTGTTGTCCGAGGGAGGGCTTTAGCAAACAGTCAGTCGGTCAAAATAGGTAGTCAATGCACAATGCTGGATCACTGAAATAAACAAACTGTCACATGGACTTGGCAAAACCAAAGCACCTGCAGTGCAGTCAGTAAACCTTCTTTATTAATACACGGGTCATCCAAATGAAAACTTAGAAAACTCTTCTTCTCTGGTCTAAAACTGCAAAACTGGGTACTGTATAATCTGACTCTGGGAACATAGACCTGTATATTCATGGCTCCTGTCTCATTTTACTGATCTCTTGTCAAATATTTCCTGTTTAAGTTTTCATATGGAGCATACAGAAGGTCGACCAGCTAGGGTTTCATATTTACTTTTCACATTTCTGGTCTTCAAAAATACATTGCCCCCAGCCATGGGTGACCTTGCATGCTCGTGCCTAAGCCTGTGCATGAGCACGTAAGTGTGTGCGTGACATGTTCTTCGTTCTCAGCAAGCTGTGTCCCAAGAGCTACTTACTGTAATACCATATCATACTCATCCTGTCATCAATCTCTTGCCTAACATAGACAAGACAAACCTGCCACACACACACACACACACACATATGAATACACACTCCATCTGGAGAGGATAATGGTACGGTGCCCAAAGGGAGAGTGCTGTCCTGTGATTGTATCAGGATCCTGTGTCTGTGTGTGTGTGTGTGTCTGTGTGTGTGTGTGTGTGTGTGAGTGAGAGAGAGAAAGAGAGAGAGAGAGCAGGAAGGGGTTAAAATGGCTAAAACATTTAGAGAAGGCAGGAACCATGCTGGCTCTGATCCCGCCCCCTTTCTCAGCTCTGACCTCACTCTGAAACTTGTTCCCCCATGTGTGTGATGCACACATACACACACACACACACACACAGACACTTGCTCAGTCACATGCCTACACACACACACACGCTTGCTCACTGACGCACACGCTCGACTGCTCACACACACGCACACGCACACACACACACACACATGTCCGAGAGATCTGTACGCATTCTGTGGGGCGCTCGGACAAAAAGAAATTACACACACACACACACACATATGCAGCGCAGGGCTACTGTGACAGACTGGAGCAGTAGAGCAAGTTTGCCCGGGGAAAGGAAAGGTCTCTGTTTGCTCTGTGATTAAAGGTGTAGCAGCCAGAGGGGAGAGGAGGAAGCAGAGACAGAAACAGAAGAAGAGTAAGAGAGAGAGGGAGAGAGAGAGAGAGAGAGAGAGAGAGAGAGAGAGAGAGAGAGAGAGCAGACAGGCAGAAAGAGAGAGGGGGGAAGAGGGCAGCAGTGTTCCGCCACATTTAGACCCAAAGCAAAGACAAGATGTATATGGGGGACCGATTAATGGAGCTCTGCTGAGAGTGATGAAAAGCTTTTTCTGCTGGCTGCAGGGCAGACAGACAGGCAGCAGGAAGTGTGCAGCTCTCACAAGAGGAATTCAGGTGCTCAGGAAGGAATACACTCCAAATTCATTCAAATTATTCAAGGAGAGGCAGATTTTGACCGGCATACAATAGCATGGATTGCATCGCCCTGGTCATCCCGGCTGTGCACATGAGCCGCTGGTCCTAGAGCTGGTGTCCACTCCTGCCAGAGGTAATGAGAACTCCTGGGAAGCCGTGGAGAGCCGGACAGCCCGACAGAGCGAGACAGACGAGGAAGCGGGCCGGTTTTTACAGGGATGAGAGCAGCCACAAGCTGAGGAGAACCAAGAGAGGGAGAGCAGCGGAGCGGCCGAGAAGAGGAGGGTGAGGACGAGTTAAAAGAGAGTAGGCTAAAGAAAGATGAGTGTGCCGACGAACTGTGGGTTCTGTTACTCCGTGGAGCGGAGTATCACTGTGAGGAGTGGGAACATATGGGGATCGCCCTGTGCTGTCAACAGGCCTATTGACATCATACAGAAACGCAGGCGGTAATTAAGAGCTATCTCATTTACTCTCACTCAGTCTTTTGTCTTTCCGTCGTTGTCAGTGTCTCCTTTCATCTCTCTCGCTCTCTCTCTCTCACACACACACACACACACACGCGCACAAACACACACTCACACACACATACAGCGTGTGACACATGATACAGATCTTACAGTATATCAAGTTAGGAGCATGGATAGGAAAACAGGGCTAGTGTTAATATATAAATTCTTTTTCTTTTTCAAATGTATCCATTACTTTTACTATTAAGTACTAGAAATAGCAGCATTTGTATCAATGACTATCTGTATTAGTATTAATTGTAACAGGACAGTAAAGATGTCTACATGCTATATGCAGCGTATGCTATATTGGACTTACAGCACTATACTGGGACTTATTTTGAGAATGGGAGTCTTTCTTATCTTTTATAAATGAATATCTAAAATCTGTAGACAGCTTTTAGACCGTTTTTATCAGCTACAATATTTACAAAAACATTCTTCTGCTCTTATCAGTTGTTTTTGGTTCATATCTACATTTCCCAAAATATTTTTTTTTCATCATATTTCCTCTTGACCACTTGTGGTGTGTCCTCATTTGTTAAACTGGACAGTGTTTTTTTTTTTTTGACAAAGACCCCAAATTATTAATTTTGAAGGCTTCTTGATGCCGTCAAGAATCAACATGAGAACATGTGTGGAAATAATTTGGATCATTTTCATTTTTTTCACTGCGTCTGGGTAAAAAACCCTCCATGTAACTTAGAAATTAATACTGTAATTTAGTATATTCTGCAAATGAACACTCATGCCAAGTCACAGTTGTGGCTTAAGACAAATGAACTGTGGTTATACTCTATTAAGTAGGACAGCCAAGACTTGAAAATGAAGTAGCAAGCTGCACAGAAGAATAGCTGTAATTGTAAATGGAGTGTGGAAATGTGGTTGGTTGTATCTGCAGTTAACATTTTGTTAAATACCTGCAAACTTCTATCAAAGACAGTAAATAGCAGCAAAAATTTAGCATTTAGATTTACATGCATACTTTTCAGAAATTTTCAGTTTCACTTATGAGCCCACTAGACATTCATGAAACACTCTTTTCACCTTTTGGATGAAGTCAGTCGTTAGTTGCAGTGAATTCACAGATGGATTTTACATGGTGGTTTAATTAAGGTATTGATTTTTGGTGCTGTAACCACCAGTCAGTCTGTTACTTCTCTAAACAGCAACTTTAGAACTTCTCCCTGCGCTGTCACTTCGCAGTCAGTCACGACATGTGAACGAACCACATTCATACACACTTAAGACAAACAAAACCAGTGTGTGTGAATGTGTACAGTAGACACATCGTGCACATTTATTATACAGCACTACAAATCCTGTTTGTTCTCTGCGTAATATACACGTCCTCTTTCTCAATAAAGCGTATCTGTCTGCCACGTAGCTTCACTGCAACTGTCCTCTGCACAAATATTCTCACAGGAAAAGTCCACCATAACCATCTAGCTTCACACATAATCCTCAGTGCCAGCAGGGAGGCTGTGAGGGAGGACTCAGAGATAAAGTCGTGTTTACATTACGGTCCTCTGTCCTCTTTCTCAGGCAGGAGCCATGTTTATCAGATGTAATACAAAACATTTGTGAGCTAGGGGGGATTTAAAGGGCAGTTGTCCCTTCAATTACATTCCTCTGAAGAGCCGTGCCAAGAAATGTAATTGACTTCTGCTCTTAAACAAGCAAAAATCTCTCCTTACGCCAGACTTTGAGGGGTAATGTATAAGTATGGAAATGTCACACCACTGCTCAGATTACTTCCACCTGTGGACACTGAACCTAAGACCAATCTAAAAAAGCAGTCCACAATGCTGCAGTTTTAAAAGCAGCAAAAGACGACTAGTTAATGTGCCCATAGAGGGGAATCACAGACTGAGAGTAGGGAGCTTTATTTGGGTCACGGTATTGATCCTCTCGGGTACGCCGGTGATGGTGATGGAAGAGCAGACTGTTAGAGCCAGATTCTCCACCACCATTTTATTCTCTGGAGGAATAGCGAGGGGGGGGGAGCAGTAGCAGGGGGAGCAGAGAAGCACGAGATTAACAGCCTTGTCGGTGACCATTTTGGGAATCTATTAATATCTCATATTTAAGAAGTTGACACTTCTAAAGTGAAAGATGTATTTATGTGTATTAAATCATCAGACAACAGTAAATGATTGATAGTGCTTTGATTGTAAATCTTCCTCACTCTCTCTCTCTCTCTACTCTCTTTATTTCTCCTTCTTTCTTTTAGTCGATCCCCCTCCCTCTATCTATTCACATAAAGCAGACCGCAGTGCTGGTAATAAAGTGACATCCAGAGAGCTGATGTAGGCACTCAGACATGTCGGCTAGAGTTCCTTTTGTATATATAAAATATATTCATGCATCAGTGCATCCTCACGTAGGCATTAGAAAAGCTGACAAGATGAACCTGCAGGGGGAGGAAGGATATAAATCTGCAGCTTTTGACATCAGACTCCAAACCCAGACCGTCTCGTGTGCCTTTGGTGCATGATTTAAAGCCCAATTATCTCAGTTAACTGTAGAAGACAACAGTCAGATAACAGTAAGCCTTTCTCCTTAGATGGATACGTTGGGTATGCATGTTTTTACATGTCTGTGAGCAAACTACACATACTATGTTTGTCTGTTAGAAATCTCTGGATGAGTGGTGATGGTTTATTTTGCCCATTTGGACGGTTATTGGCTTCTTTTTTCAACTTGTGGCTGTAAAGGTAACACTTGCTTTTCCTAAAAGAGGACAGATAAGAGGATCAACAGTGAATTTTCGCGAAAGTAGTAGCTTACTGGCTTTTATGCTGCATTCTTTTATCCTTTGATTGAATTTTATGGACCAGAAATTGGTTTTAAGCCATGAAAGCATAACCTGACGCACCAGATGGTTTGTTACACAGAACCATCTGAGAAGTTGTCCTTGGAAGCTGTTTGGGAAAAGGGCAGGCACCTTAAAAAAATACTTGGCAGGTGATTGGATGAACCATCTGTCTATCAGCGTCTCTCACCGTTTTACCTTGCGAGGCAGCTGGATTGACGAGATCACGCAAGAATCCTCATAGGATGCTGATTGGTCCGAACCCCCGGTGGTTTAAGCGCAAGCGCATAATTTGAAACCTGACAAGATGTTGTGATCTCGCGAATCCAGCTGCCTCACGAAGTAAATGAAAGCAGTCTGTAAGGAACATTTAATTTGATCTTATTTAGCAGCTAGGAACAGTGTAATGCTTATGTTTTTTTTGTTTGCGCCACACTGGTGTAATTCTGAGGATGACATTGTTGGTCAGGCAGTTGGTTGGTCCATCAGTTTGGTCAAGACTGAAATATCTCAACAATTATTGTAAAGACAATTCAAGGTCCTCAAAGAACGAATCTTTCTAGTGCTACCAGGAAGTTGACATTTTTTATTTTAAATGGCATCTCTCAACAACTATGAGATGGATCGCCATGGCATTTGGTTCAGACATTAAATGTTTTAATCAGGATGAATTGTAATAAAGTCGGTGAATCCTCAATGTTTCATCTAGCGCCATCATCAGGTCAAATTTTTAATTGGTCCAACATTAAAGGGTGTTCCGTTGTGCCATAGACCTCCATTGTTATCCAAATACTATTAAAAACATGTCAATAAGTCAAACCGCTGCACTGGGTGACATGTTCCTTCACCACAAAGATTATGATCACGGTAGTTTGTCTCCGGAGAGCAGTTAGACGTAAGACAGACGTCATGTTCTGTTTGCACCGCTTCACTAGCTTGTTGTGCTACATATCACAACCCCCTTGACTTTGTATTACATTGTGCATTGTGAATTTCTCAGAGAACTTTAATCTTTATCAATTTGCAGTTAAAAGCATCTAACTTTATTATTTCACTGTTGGTTTGGCTCTGCACATGAGATTTGTTGACAATGAGAAAAATATCTAACCATATCCTTTAATTTTATAACCAAATACCTGCAGAACTGATGATACTCCAATCAGCTGTACTTTGTGTTTAGTGCTAATTAGCAAATGTTAACAATTGTTTCACAATTACAAATAACTTTGTTTTAATTTTAGACTGAAAATTAAATGCTGATTAATTAGCTCTATCAATTTGAGCCATGTTACTTCTCTAAACTGCTCTCAAACCTTTTACAGTCTGCTGTATGTCCACAGGTCATTGATCCAATTTCCCTCAATACTTACCTGCTGAGGGCCAAGTATAAAATGAAGTGGCAATGACACGGAGCATTATGCAAGTTATGACAGCCAGGAAAGGAATGGAAAAATTCTACAGAGCCGTAGAGATTATTTCTAAATGAACTCTGACAGCAAATACAAGTATGAGCTTTGTTGGGTGTTTGGGAGTGAGGGAGTGTGATTTATGCACGGAGTAATTTAATATGAATTAAGAGCTTTACAAAGATGACAGTTCTGGCGGGTTGCATGTGAGTGAGGTAACTGACATTGAGCTTTAGAAGTGCATTTCTTAGAAACCAAATATTCTCCCCTGTCAGTTTGACCTGGGAGAAGAGGAGGGGAAAAGAGAAGTCTTCATCCGCTTGATTTATCGAAATCTCCTAGTGTGAATGTTGGACACGATTTGATGTTTTAGACGCCAAAGTCTGTCAGGCAGCTTTTTGTTTTATTCTTGTTACAGATAAATTTGTGTACATAAACTCAGAGGTCAATTATTATCTAAATTTGCCAGGTCAATGTGGTCTTTATAAATGATTTCTAGCTCTCAGTCACAGTACGTGAATCTACTCATTTGCAGGCATTATTAAGTCATCTCATGCCCTCCACAGAGCATAACTCTGACTGGTCCTGGCAAAGGGGAGAAGACATCACAGCCAAAAGGCATTTTGTCCTAATGAATGTGTCTGAAAGTGTTTCCAAAGCATTTCTTAAATCATCAGCGGCTTTTAATGGTGGTCTGGCCCACAGGGAGCGTCATGGACCTTCATTTATCTCCCTCACAGACAGGAGGAACAGGTCGCTGGTGTTGGGTTGCAGGCCTCACACACGCAGACACACACAAACTTACACTCTACTAATGCGGGATATGATGTTCGGCTTGAACCTGTGTGTTCGTGCAAAGACAAACGAGTTAAGCCGCGGCTGAGTATTTGCAGTGTGACAGGACTGCTCTCCTAAAAAACCCCACAACTTTACTGTCCAGTGATGAGCTTTCCAGACACAGGAATCACTTTTTTTTTGTAGCACATAATTGTGCAATTACGTGCCTGTGTGTGTGTGTGTGTTTGCATGTGTTCTGTGCAAAGGTGTCTGATGGATTGCCAGCTTTTCTCTTGTGATATCCTGAGGAGTATTTGGCATCAGGGTACTGCAAATTTGTATTGAAGCTTTAAGCGAGAAGTACGTTTTGAAACTTTGCCTTGCATTTGAACCTGTAAAGTTAGACCACATGTGTGTTTCATTTCCTAAAGTTGTACGATAAACATTGTTCATGTTCTTTGACTCACCTTGTTCCCTTTACTGACCTTGTATTTCATTTAAGGGTTCAGCATTTTCAGTAATGTCATCATCACACATTTAGTTCCTACTCTCTTCCCACCTGATGTCAGAAAAGTGTTTCTATGTGGCCTCTTCTCACTTTAGGGACTGTTACCATTAATACCTCCCGCTGATCATATTACGACTCTTTTATAGACCAGGTTATGAACTTCTCTCTCTCCCCTCTTTCTCTCTTCCTCTCTTCGTGTCTCTTCTCACCTTCGGACCCACCGCTTGCATTTTCTTTTTCCTCTGATTCTTCTCTTCTCACTTCTATGTTTTCTTTGGTGTGCTATACGATCCTGGAGGATAACAGAGACTGGAGTCCTTGGTGTGCGTGTGTGTGTGTGTGTGTGTGTGTGTGTGTTTGTGTGAATGTGTGTGTAGGTAGATGAGGACTCTCTTATGACTCACTGTAAATCTCTCCAGGTCTCCAACTCACTCAGGTTTATTAAAATGACCTCTGCTAGTGCTTCACACTTCACGCTGTTGACTTTTACACAGTGTTATAAGAAGTGTCCTTATTTTAAAGGGGTTTTTTCCCCTGTAATGGCATATTTATTTAAGATATAATATACTGTATGTCTGGCCTACTGTGCACTTCCACCTTAAACAATGGTCTACAGTGTAAAGGAGTACAGTATGTACAATATGTAGGATGTCCTTGGCTAACTGTCCACATATTATTCTACAGTTTGTCTTCCTGCCAGTGAGGCTAATTTTTAAAGTTCATTGAGGTAAAGGCAAACAGCAGTATTTGAACCAAAAGAATGCGTGTACAGTGGAAGATTGGTTATGCAAGCTTAATTTCATACAACAGGGACAAAAATGCAAGAATTTCTCAACAAATTTGACTGCTTGTAATTGTTGGGGTTTTTTTTGCAACTGATAAGAGCTTATGCAACTAAAAACCAAACTGTAGATTTTTAGGAGCGTGAGAAAAACTCAACTTTCTTATTTAAAATGGACAAATCGCTTTTTTCTCTTGCTCTCTGCCGGGGGGAGATACACAGCACAACTGCAGCTGATACAATTGTCTCCCTGGTCATGATATTGCACCACACTACTGCTTATACTGTATCAATCGATCGATGATTGGGAGAGAGAGAGAGAGAGACTGTTCTCAGCAGCCACTTCATACTTCAAAGTGCATCAGAGGTCAGCGCACGCTCCACGTCCACCAGTGCAGGCGTTGTGACGGCGTTGTGTTGTTTTCCAAAGGAAAAGTCTGAAGGAAGAGGGTTGGGCTCTGAGACGGTGATTACGGCCGCCAGAGAGGGGGACGCTGAGACACTGAGAGTACAGCTCACATATAATAATGATTGCACACACACACACGTACACTCGCTAGTTTTGTCTTTCTTTTTCTGTCTGTCTCTTTCTTTTGGCTGTTCTGAGTTCATAGTAAAATAAACTGTTCTGACTTAATCACAGTGGACTGACTGTATTATACACTCAAGTGCAGTAAGACAGTGACCACACACACGTACACACTTGTTTAATTTATAGACCAGCTGCTGCTTTTGAAACAAGTCCGTTAGGTGACTGTCAGTATGAGTGTGTGTCTGTGTCTGTGTGCGCACTAATCTATTTTTGAAAAACAAATATTGCCTGATAAAAATAATTGTTTCTTCTTTTGTTCAGTTATATTTTTTTTCAATAATCGATGCAAATATTCACAGAATCATTGTGTTAGTTAAAATAACCAGCTATTACTTAATCAAATTTCCATCCTGTCAGAGGGCAAACACTTCCTGTCCACAAACAAACAGAAACAAAAAGAAACAATGACATCTTTTTCACATCACTGGCTCTATACAAAGTTGTCCCATTATACCGTACGCCTCATAATTCTGTTCAGCACTGACTTGTTTTATAAAAAGGTCACTGAAGTCATTATGTGTTCCTGCCTTTCTGTTGTGTCAGCTACTGTAACACCAGCTCAGATTCTTTTAAAAACATTATTCGCTGCCTGATTCTGAACAATGGACATATATACATTTATGTTGCAGTTGCATAATGTCTAAACTTAGCTGTTATTTGAAAAGGTTGACGTATTTGCTCTGTTTTTGTTTCATACATGTTTTCTGAAATCACAGCAACTAAACTTTTAAATTCATTGTTTCATTGTTGAATGTATTGAGGAGGATATACGTATGTGTATATGTAGTGTGTTTCCTTCTTGTTTTTTAACAAGGGGGGATTAGTCAGTAACAGAGACAAGAGTGCAAACAGGGAAGGCAGGGAGCCACATTTAATGTTTTCTTGCAGGCTGCCACCCATGCATGAGTCGTACCACTGAAATTATATATCTATCTATATATATACATACATATATATATATATATGTATATATATATATATATATATATAGTAAGTATAGTAAGTAATCAGAGTTCATATTGCATAGTAAAAGTATTCCAAAGATACAACAGTCTAAAGTCAAAGACAACCTGTCAGCTGTGCAGCTGTTTGACATCCAACCAAGACTTCATTACAGCTCACCAGCACGTAATCGGCATAAAGACGGGGTACAGTAAGAAGACTATGGTGAGCTCATGTAGGTATAAACAAATATTTTGATGTCACAGGAAAAGAGAGGAAAGGCAAGACAAACAAACAGGGTGGTTTTCCCTCTGTGTGAGGGGCCACAGGAACATTAGAGCAAAAACAACCAAACTACTTTGATCCCACAACGCACACTGCTGACTATTGCATTAAAGTAAACTGGTTAACATAAAAAAATTTTGAAATTTGGCCATATTTAACACCTCTGTAGGTCATCCTCGGTTCACTTTGTTCTGTGTCTTGAGCGTGTTCACTCTCAGCTGAACTCTGTGGTCTCATTAAGCCATTACTAATCCCTGTTTTCTCCAGAACATCTTTAATGTGTCATGCAGCGCAGATATATACAGCCTAGATTACAATGCTTAAACACAGCAGCATGAAAAAAAAACACTTCTTTGCAGCTCCTCCTTCACTTCTTACTGCTATCAACATGCTCATTATCACACAATGGTGAATAAGTGCAAATTATTTCAAATTATCGTAGGAAATACAATACTCTCGAGCGTCACAGAATGAGATCCACATTACGTCTAATAAGTGCTCCCTGCCTTCTTTAAATGTCTTTTGAATAAATGGCTGAGCCGGTCCTGCGAGTCTGCTCTGGTGTAACTAATTCTACCTCTGGCTGTGCCACAGCAAAGGCCTGGGAATGATGAATGAAGGTTCAGATGACAGCTTGCCCTGGTTTACAGGCCTATCTCCTCTCTCTCTCTCTCGCTCTGCCCCGTAGCTCCTGTATTTTAATGCTCCCCAGATGGGATTGACGTTGCCGTGACAGGCGGTGACGCAGGCGGGGTGTCGAGTATCAGGGCCACTGACAGGTTACCATCAATCACACTTCTTACCAGTCAGCCACTTAAATAACAAACGCCGTAACACACCTCTCTCTTTAGACTTTTTTTTTGTAAAAGGCTTTATGATGCCCAGGAATGCTGGCTCCAGTTTGGTCTTTAGATTAGAGAAGGTTAATCAGGTGTGTGCACCTCTGTCCGTGTGCACGCACAGGTGCCTTTGAGGCAGATTTGTGCGAATGCGGAGGCCAAATTAGGATGAATCTATTTAACCATATTGATCCCGATGAAGGTCTGCTGCATGTGTTTCAGCTTGTTTGTTATCTTTTATATTAGATTCATTCACCTTCTCTGCACATGGAAGCATTTTTAATCTTTCTCACTGATAGAGCCTGGCGATAATTAAATATTATCGTCTATCAACTGTCAGTGAAATTGTATTTGGATGATAAGGTATTGTATCAAATATTGTGCTTAGACAGTTGTCTTAGAAAGTTCTGTCGTTCAAATTATTATTGATCCTGAGCAAATTGTGATTGAAAACTTACAAAATTAGTTTTGCTTTACACATGTGAACAGATTTTTTTTTTTCTGATGTAATGCAGTGCAATACAATACAATAGCATCTTGTGTTTGTCATATCATATGACAGTTGTCACACTGAGATAAATTTTGATACCAGAAAAATATTCCTACTAATATTGTGATATAAATGTCATCCCAATCATCCAGTCATGCTCACTGATACACTGCTTATACAGTTTATTAGGGCTGCAACCAGCTATTCTTTTCATTATAGATTAATCTGCTGAATATTTTGTCGATTTATAGATTTTTTTTTTGCTTTTTTGTTTGTTATAAAATGTCAGAAAATAGTGACAAATGTCCATCACAAGTTTCCGTAGCCCAAGTGGACATCTTCAAAATATTTAATTTGTCCGAACACAGTTCTAAACCAAAAGACATCATATCGTATAAGACAAATAAAAGCAGGAAATCTTTATATTTAAGAAGCTGGAACCAGAATTTTTTTTCTGTAGAAATGACATAAACGGTTAATAAATTATCTGTTCATGTAGATCATTTTTTTACTAATAGATTATTCGACTAATTGTTTCATCTCTACAGTTTATTTCCATTTATCCAGATCAGGCAGCTCCTGCAGTCTTAACAGAGCCCAGTAGAGGGACCCTGTACTCAGAGTAATTGTATAGATTCATTTCAGTTCTCAAGACAGCGCCTACCACACATCAGCCATCACTCACCAACAAGTTTATCTGGTGTATTATTAAACAACACCCTCCCACTCAACAGGGTAATTTTAAAGAATATCCATTCTGTTGTTTTTATTTTTGTCGCTTGTGGCTGAGGCTGAGAAAAAGGGAGAGAGGGAGGGTGTCAGAGAAGGAGAGAAGAGGTGGGTGGGTGGACTGGTGCGACTGGTTGGCATGTGAAAGACACAAAGACAATGGAGTCGTATTTGAAGACCAGCCACTGTGCTTCTGTGGGAGCTTCCTGTCCAGACGACATGCACGCTAAGCCTGAACGCTGACCTTTGACCCCTTAAAAACACAAAATGCTTCGGTTGACATATTTAGTGTACATTTTGTAAACTGTGTGCTTAAAGACAATGGAGGTGTGCAAAACACAATGGAAGATCATGGTTTCACATTAGGAGTATGTTCACTCCGTCACTGCTCCCTGCATTAGAAAATACACGTTTTTTCAGTATGAATTTAATATGTACAATAGTACAATATAAATTTCACAACTAGAGAAAAATTGGTCCATATTAAAACCGTTAATTTTAATAAGAATGGTCTGTTTTATTTTACAATTTAGCTGCTGTTTTGATGTTAAACTGGTTTAATGGAAAAGGAAATATAATGCAATCCAGCACACCAACAACAATACAAACGCCTTAAAACTGAATCAACACTCTGATACTGAACATTTTCACCTCCACATAGTTTATTTGGAAACCCCACTGGTTGTTACCTTGGCAACAACTACTCTCGTTGTTCATACTACTGTGTATATTGACGCCTTTATCCTTAAATCATATAAACCAAAAGGGAGATCATTTTGACTGTACTCCTGGGAATCATGTGAGGCATACATATTGATGTGTACAATAGTATTTTGTCTGTGCGCGTGTAAGTAAAACAAATAAATAGTCTAGTGTTATGAGTAAGTCGGGACTCTGTGCTGAACTCACAACAGCTGAGTGAGAGAGAAAGCGGAGAAAACTGGAAGTGAAACAGCAGCGAGGGAAAGACGTGGGCGATATTTTGATCTGTGATCTAATTTTAGCCCGGCATCGGCTTCAAATAGAAACCTCTCCATAAATATTCATGAATGGAGGGAAGAATCCGCTGCTCTGTGATGCAGAGGGAGCAGAGAGGGGAGGGTTAGGACTCTGTATTCTACCTGAAACCCTATTTTTAGCTGCATCGCTGCCTCTCTCGGTCTATTCCCCATGCACGGGGGAAGCTAAATTTAGCTGCATAGAGACAGAAGCGTGGCGCAGAAACAAAAATAGAAACGAGTTTGTGGTCAGAGTATGCAGGAACAGCCAGGGGTGCAGCATCATTAGGGAAGACAGAACGAGATAGATGGAGAAAACAGGAAAAGATAAAGAGTGGTGAATCTCTGAGCTACATGTGTACTCGTAGTAACCGTGCGGGCATGATATGAGTGCTGACAGATCAAAACTACACACATTACGGGTGTTGTTACAAGGTTGCACGTTGCACCGCTGTGGCACATAAATACACCACTGACACATGTTAGACAGGTTGAATTCTTCCTGTCAAAATGATTATTAATCCTGTGATGTACACACACACACACACTTTCAAAATCCACACTTGCATCCTACAAACTCAAACCAAACTGGCACAGTCAAGACCAAAAGTCCCTCACTTACGTGTCTCAGAACAGGCTGTTCTCTCTTCCTCTTTGAAATTTTATTTACTCTCCCTCTCTCTTTGCCCTATTTTACCTCAGCCTTGCTCTCTTTCCTCACCCCACCACCCCGCTGTCTCTCCCCTCCCTCTGACTCCTCTCCTTGGCTATGTATAGTGCAGTCAGTGTGTCTGAATCTGTCACACGAATGGAGGAACGGGGGCTTCTGTTCAGCTGCTGTTACGTAATAGCCAGTAACACACCAACGTCTTGTCCTCATGCAGCATCCTAGGAGGGCAGCAGGGAGAAAGGAGTGGAAAGAGGAGTGAATGTGATGTTTTCATGCTGCAGTTGTTGTTACTGTATAGTTGTTACTGTAGTGCTGTAGAAATCAGCCTGTATTTTGTTGTAGTATTCAATTTTGGCTCTTAGGATGGCTGGTCAGTCGTCCACCACTTTGGTTCAGACTGAAATATTTTGATAACTACTGAATGAATTGCTGTTAAAATAAATTTTTCTACAGACATTCATGGTCCCCAGAGGATAAATCCTAATGACTTTGGGGATCCCTTGACTTTTCCTCCTGCATCACCACGAGGCTGGTTTTTAGGGAAATGTCTTGGGTTAGACATTCATGTCCGCTTCAGGATGAATTTTAATAACTTTGCTGCTCTCTTAACTTTTCATCTAGTGCCATCATCAGGTCAGTTTTAAAAATGTGTCCAATACTTCCATTACAAAACTAATCTCCATCTTCCTCAGCTGTACTGTGTGTTTAGTGCTATTTAGCTAATATTAGCATGCTAACGCGCTAAACGAACATTACACCTCATAGCATTGTCATTGTGATCATGTTAGCATGCTGACGTTCGCATTTACCTTAAAGCACTAATGTGTCTCCATTCCTTTAAGTGTCCCAGTAAGCCATGTAGTAATACCAGTAATACCAGAGCCCTGGAACTGGCTTACCTAAATGCAACACAGTCATCATCGATGTTATTAATCCCACTTGTGCTTTTCCTGCTGTGACAAGTCAAATTGTCTGCTGTGAAAAGGATCTATTGATTGGTTTACAGTAATCTGAGTTCAATTAAAACGTGCTCTCATGGTAACACACAGGTGTAATTGATAGCATTAACAATGGCAGCATTACAGTTGTGCCAGTTACATGGCACAACTGTTAATGTTATTAATTACACCTACGCTCAAGTCAAAACATCTGCCTTAGAAAAAGGTCTATTCTGTTGAACAGCGTTGATCAAATAAAATCACAGTTGGCTTGTAATGTAACCTATGAAACTCACACAGCTGCATGTGTATTTAGAGCTGCGTTGTCCAGTACTTTGTGATGTAGCCTACTAGTGACTTTAATGATGTTTTGGTATTGTGTTACATTATTTCCCACACTTATCATCAACAGACATTTCCATCTTAACACTCGTGTTCTCAGTTCCAGTTTGTGTTTGCCTTGGGTTTCAAATATTTTTTATATTTGTCTATCAATTCCCCTGCAGTATTTATTTGAGAAAAGATTGAGTGTATTTCTTTGCATACGCCCGTCCAAAATCCTCCACGTTCTGCTAATGGTTGTTTTGCTAAAGCCTGGGTTTCTTTTCTGGAGATCCTCAGACTGTTTAGAAAAGGAGACGTGTTGCCAAACTGAGCTACAGGCTGACAGAGTCTCTCCAGGTTCACATGTCGGCAGAGTGGCTGTGGGAAAATAGAGATGTGGATCAAGGCAGAAACGTGCCCAGACTGTGAAGAGGGGCCATTGCCGTGCCTTTATTTGGTGTTTTTCTCCATAGTCAGATCATGTTTGATCAGGAGGAACTCCTCCTCACCTGAACGCCGGGCTATTTTTAGACTTACACTCACATGACCCCACGTCAATACTCTGATGCTAATTTTATACCCGCTGTTCACTCTCAGTCCTTCACCACGCACTCATGCAGACCTCCTCTGGATGTTCACACACCTGCATGACACTAGCCACACAGGCTTCACACCTTTAATGAAGCACACATCATGTCGTCCATGTTGTAACTGTTTTTTTTTTTCCAGGCTGATCAGTATGTGATTGTTTATTTCAAGTACGTGCAGACAGGTCGGCTTCCCTTGATTTGCTTAAAATCTTCGGAGGAAACAGAAGAGAGAGAGATATTTTCTGTCATCTACTCTTTGTTTTTTAGCATCAATGGTAGATTTGATTTAAATAGCTCTGTGCGTCATTTATGATCAGCTCAGCTGCAGCAGGAAGATCATTCACATGCAGCCAGCAGAATCAGAAGTGATTTATTGTCTGTGGCTCTCAACACTTCCTCATTGTGTTTTCAGTCTACTTTTGTTGTTTTTTCATATCACCATTGTTGTACAGATTTAAATGCAGCGCTGATTTTAGTCTACTATATCAGTGTGATAACTTGCATTCCCACATGTTTCACACTATCATATCCTTGTGGTGACCCTCTTAAATTATTCATTTTTAGCTCTTATTGTGGTCTTTACTGGTTTATAATGGTAACACTTCCTTCTAAATCAGTTTTTTCCCTGTTTGAGAGATAAACAGCTCAGTTTCTACACAGTGATGAAAGCTTGTGATATTTTTAAATCCAGACTATTGTATGTTCCTTGTTCGTTTTCTCCCTCTCATTGTCCACTGAAGTAGAAACTGGGATCTCTACACTGCTTTGTCTACCTTTTCAAGAGAGCTGCTTCACATGTTAGTTGGACAGTCGACGGCCACATAACGTTTTCATCACCAGATTAAATCTGTAGTCTTATCAACCCTTATTGATCCATTCATTGTCATGCAACTACATGCATAGGACGAATTGAAACTGATTTGTGGGAAAGGACACCGCAGTCGCAGCTCAAACTGTAACATCCAGTCAGTCTGTGTATATCTTATAACATTGTTGACAGTTGTTAAAAGGTGATGTGATGTGTTTGTTACGTCCAGAAACAGATTCATACAGGAAAACATGCTTCCTGTTGCATGCATGCACAGACGCTCTACAGGAGATTTGTTCAAACTAGTAGTAGGAATGTCTTGGATGGATGGATGGATGTTTCTTTTATTTCCTTTCCGTGCTGTAGCATCTACAAGCTTTTTTAACACATTTTTTATATACTCTCTCTCTCTCTCTCTTTCTCTTTCTCCACAGTTTTGATGTAGAGAATGGATTGTCGGTGGGGCGCAGTCCCCTGGACCCCCAGGCCAGCCCTGGCTCTGGTGTGGTCATACAGGCCAACTTTCCTCACAGCCAGCGGAGGGAATCCTTCCTTTACCGCTCGGACTCTGACTTTGACCTGTCACCCAAAGGTCCTTCCAGAAACTCCTCCACTGCCAGTGACTTGTAAGTTCATCTCCAACTCATCCGTCCACACTGTCGATGTACTGTATTTCTTTGTGAACGTGAGTCGCTCTCATACATAATGTACGATGTTTTATGTTTGTTGCGTGTTAAGCAGAATGGGTTGTAAACAATAAGTATTTTCCTCAATTTATTTAGGATTATGACAAGCTCTCAGAGTTGCCTCTAAATAGTTCTTGCTTCATACATGCTTTATTTTTATGTTGTGTGCTTGTCTTTCCACAACTTCCAAAAAAGAAATCAGATCTGAGGTCAGACTCTGCAGCCTTAAAATTCCTACTGAAATCATATTCCATTGCCTGATGAAACCCCTGTGATGCGCCAATGAATTTAAAAATTAATCTCACTATGCAGAGGTAAAGGCTTACAGCCTCAATATCAACAGTGCTGCATGTAGTGTGCTTCAGGTCATATACAAAATGAACGAGTGTACTGTATAGATGCAGCCTATACTCAAGTAGCCTAAGACATCTCAGAAAGGTGAGATTTAAAGTTCATAATGCTTGGATATGAGTGAAAGACTACATACATGTTTGTTGTCTTTTAAACACCTTTTAAGAAAGGAAAAAAATAAGTGTCTGTTTATGTTTTTCCCTTCTTGTCTGTTTTCCTTGTACTGAGAAGTTGCCACATTGGACGATTCATATATATGTATGTGTATATTGGTTTGAGGGTGAGCTCCCTTACAAGCTGCAGCAAACAGTTGTGGTCTCAACTTCATTTGAAAATTTGAAAAGCAGTCTTTAAGGCATTTTCTTTGGATTGCCAGAGAGACCTCTGAAACCAGAGGACCTCACTGTTTAGTTGTCTTGCTTTCTCTTTCATGGCTATGTATTTCTATGTGTCAAATCTGCTTAGTTGTCTACCTGAAGCAAATTTTAGTGCATTACTTGTCCCCTTGTTTCAATTTTACTAGCTAAAAGGCAGCATTAAAACATGCAGTGCATTGCGTGTGTCTTGATCTACAGTCTTGAAAAGCCCAACATCGCAACAAACAGCTGTATTTCCTATATTTTCCCTAAATGTTTGCACGTCAAGTCTGCTCCACTGGGATTGCAAACAATTGGAAAGAAGGGGCTATTTTTTTTGTCTATTGTTTAAATTTTTTTTTCGCTCTTTGTGTTTCCAATATGTCCCTAAACCAGTCCCCCACTTCATAATATAATGTCTAAACACCTTTAAGTTTGTAAAGTAAGCAGTCACAGGTCTCCTCATCGACTCTCGCCTATCTGTTTTTGAAGGGAAGAAAGCTTGAAGCACTGGGAAGTCAACTGGTTGTCATCTCGGTGAGACGAACATGATCCAATAAAAATAAGATAAAAACACTGACTCTGTTCCCCCGAAGCCCTCTCCTGCATTCCCTGTAGATGGCTTCATTGCCATTTCCCACTTCCCTTCCTGACAAACGTGACTAAATATCACTTCACCTGTGACCCCCGTTAGACCCCCTCCCCCCCAAAACACCCAGTTCTGTTCTGTTTGTTTCTGCATGTGACGCTTAATACTGTAAGAGACAACCAAGTATAATAACTCACGTTGTGTTTTTATTTACTTGTGAGTATTTATCAGTTCATTTTACCCACCCCATCACCCACCCCAATTTGTTTCCTCACCAGCCTACGCAGTGCATGCCTTATTTGTTTTTGATGTAGCTGCATATTTAAAGAGTGATGACAAACGGAGCGCTAAACAAGGATGTCTGACAAATAATTATGAGAACTTATTAGCTGCCTGGTTAATCAGAGATTGTCCAACACCATATTTGTGATGAACTGCAAATGAAACCTCAGACTAAGGCGCTTTTTATTTTGTCTTAGTAAACATGTTGAGCCTTTTTTAACCAGCAGATAATTATAAATAGATCATTCTAAAAGATTGTGATTAAAATGTCAGATCTTGTACAGTTGATTGGTCCTGTAGTCAGTTTTATTTGTGTTTTATTGAGTGCAAAATTGAGCCATTTTCCTCTGTGTATTCTGTTCTGAATTGCAGACACACAGAAGACATGATAGTCACCCCGTTTGCACAGGTGAGTCCTCTGCGTCCATTCTAGAAAAAACTTGTTTATTTTGTGTGCTATTCCAAAATATTTGCCAGATGGTCAAATAAAAAAGAAAAATCAGGTCTTTAAAAACTGTAATAAACTCCAGATGGTATGAGACCGGGCTTAACTGCCTCACCGGAACAGCCCTTTAGCATTAAGTTGGCCCTGCGACAGGAGCAGGCATCCCACTGGCGATGCATGGCTCTTGCGTGGTATGTGCGTCACACTTGTGCTCACTTTACACAGAGAAAGAAGCAGTGAATCCAATACTGCTGGATCATGCTGTTTAAATGCGCATTCTGGCTGATAAGGCTCCTGCATGGGTCCGTTTTGGACACCGAATAGTCAGTGGACTCGCTCTGTGTGCTGAGTCAGTGTTTGGCTACAGATGGAGTGACAGACATGACGTAGAGGGGTGTCAGTGATGCCATCAAAACATCAAACAGGGACAGGGGAATGCCTCTGCGTGGCGCTTCGCCTAGGAGGATGAAAGCCACAGTGTCTGGTTTCAAAGGCGTGTCAGATTCATGTGAAGGAGCACTTGATTTAGTTCAAGGTGAATAAAGTGTAAGATATGTGCAAGCATGTAAGGCTGTTACTGAAGTGACATCTGTCGTTTTATTACATCAGAAATGTTATGTCCACCTCATTTGATGAACACATTTTGTATCATTCATCTTATAGGTCCTTGCCAGCCTGAGGACTGTCCGAAATAACTTTGCCGTCATAACTGGCCAGCAAGATCGCACAGCCAGCAAGTAGGTTGTTAGAAAATGTCCTTGGCTGCTTAGTGAATCTTTTAGTGACATCAAAATATAATAATGATATGATTATATTAGGATCTTCACTTGCTCTCACTTTGAATTTTCATGGTCTCTGTCTACAGGACGCGATCCTCAGGCAGCAACCCACCGTCCATGTGCAAGACCAGCCTCGCAGGTTGGTACCGGTATATTAGAATGGGCTATTTGCTAATAAATATCCCATAATCAATATTCACCCTGGTCAGAAAGACAGAGAGACAGAGAGGATATTAACGTGATTAAATTTGTAAAATGTGAAATCTGGGTTACTGGTAACACATCACAGTAAATAATTTGATGATGAATGTCTTTCAAAAATATTGTAAATGAAATTTCTATGTGTGCAGTGTGTGAACGCTCTTGTCAGAGTTCAGTCCATCTCATAATGCCTTCTTGTGTTCATCTGGTACAGAGGAGCCTCACCAGCAGCTGGCCATAGAGACTCTGGATGAGCTGGATTGGTGTCTAGAACAACTGGAGACGCTGAAAACTCGACACTCTGTCAGCGAGATGGCTTCCAACAAGGTACTCTACCAGTATAACACACAACGTTAACACATTACCCACAGCCTGATGAGCAGAGTAGTTAGATACTCCAGTAAGGCACAGAGTGATTTATCCTGAAAACCACATCTGTCACAGGATAAAAGGTAGATACACCGTTCAGGTTAACATACAGCCAGGCTCAGCGCAGAACACTCACATGATCTGTACTGTGATTCACCCCCCTGAAGGAATTTATTAGTCATGTGCATCTTGTTTCCATTTTTAAAGTAGTCAGCCAGGTTGAACCCAGCAAATTTTAAGAATACACATAACAATGAAAAGTAATATAAAGCTATTTTGAATCTCATAACACTAAAAACAAACAAGTTAAACATTATAACAACAAATGCAGAATTTAACCAAAGTTTAATTTTACCCCCTGAATGTTAAAATATTTTTATAAATATCAAGGAATTGTTTCCACCACTGTTGCCACAGCAACGGCTGCTTTAGATGATGCCGCAATGGCCAAAATTCAAAATTCGAGTTAAGTTAATTGGATTGTTTGCTTCTCTTTTGAACTGAATTGCATCATTATATTTTCATTAGAAAAGATATTAAATGCAATGCATAAGACATGTTAATAATTTTCATCATTAATGGATGGTAATCTTTGGCCGTGCACAGCTGTTTCCCGCTCAAATTAGAACGGGCTCCAAGTACAACAGTCAACCAGGGGATTGTGTGTGATGTACTGTAAGTGCAGTTAGCCTTCACTGATCCCTAAACAAAACTGAAAGCTCAGTAATACAGAGAATCCATCAGCGTCCATGAAAATATGAATAGAATCTCCCATCCAACAGCGGATGGGAGAGGGGCTTACTCCATGAATGAGCGGGATGGCTTCATGCATGCAAATAGAGACTAGACACACAGACACACCCTTCCCCCCACTCATGTGCAGAAAAATGTGAATGAGGTAGTGGGAACTGAGGATGAAACGGTTACCCCCCCCCCCCCCCCCCCACCAACCATCCATCCTTCCTCCATGTATCCCTCTCCTCTCCTCCCCCACCTCCTCCTTCTCTCAGACTGGAGCCCAGCACTCGTGTGATTCCACGATTAGACCGCCCACACAACATACACGTGCTCTTCATGCTAACACACACATACATGTCACACGTATATACTCTTCTTCTACATCACATACATTGGCCGCGTCACATACATTGCCTGCCTAGATACATATACCATTGCACACGCTCACGTGGCGGCGGCCAGAGAGTTTCGTGGGAGGCAAACACCCCCCCCCCCTCATTGCTGCAGATCAGTCAATGAGCAGCTTCAGTCAATGGGGAAGAATTATCCATGCTGGCACTTGGGAACAAAGGCCAGAGCGAACATTGTTTCTGCATCACTGATGACCTTATAGAACGGTTTCGTTTAAAGTAGATCTCTAATGACCCCTGAAAATGTCTTTAAGGGAGAGTGAGACCTCTGTGGAAATGCTCGTTTAACCCTCTTCGGGACATTTTTCACAAGCTGTTAACAGTCACCGTCACTGATTTGGTGCTAAATTTTAAATCAAGTAAAATGTGACTTTGTGGTCCAGATTGTCATGGTTAAAGTGTATTCCACGAATAAAATGTTTACCAAATTTATGAGGATTAACTTTGAGCCACAGTGTATTTTTTGTCCCCAAATAGTGTGACTGTAATGTGCCATTGAAGTATTCTTTCATTTAGATTGTAACTTTTAATTCTCAGTATTCTGAGGCAGCCTGCTCTGAGCGTATATCTGTGTCAACATATTTTCCATTATTTCTGTTTATGATCATCATAATGGTCACTGTTCCCACAACATTGTGGTACATGGTGTACTGTTTTTATTTTTGGCTACATGAATGAAACCTCCCCTCATCCATTCAAAGCTTTTCCCTCATATCTTCTTCAAACTTGGTGCACATGGTGCATATCACAACCTCCGCCTCCAACACACTCAGCCCTGCCTATTTTCTACGTCTCCTGGCCAATGAGGGACCTCCGTCTCCCCCAGCCTCTGCTGCAGCAGGCGCTCGATTGGCCGCTATTCTTAGGCATTTTTGGAGGGAGGCGTGGATTAGAGTACCTCATTCTCCTTCTGTTTACACACATTCGGGAGCAGGCAGTAACAGAGTGAATGAGGGAGAGTCGGGGGGAGCGAGGGAGTGTGGCTTCTCTGCCTTGCATCCTCGCATCCCGCAGCTATGCTTCCACTCTCTTGTTCTTCCGTGGACCTCTAAACTGTTTTTTTTCCCCCGACTGTTCAGCTCGTACCGATCAAAGCCTCCGCAGCACTGACCAGCGGACTGTCTGCTTGTAGTGGATTTTGCTCAGGCAAGCAGTATAGGAGCACAAAGTGTCCCTGCTGTCTGTTTCTCTGTGAAACAGGCGTCTGTCAGAGGACCAACAGAAAGCCCAGCTCTCTCTCTCTCTCTCAGTTTTATTTTTGCTCCCATGCTCGATTTCGCGCTGAAATGCCAGAAGTGAGTTATATCATCTCTGTGTCGTGGATGTTCATTCAGGTAAGGAAAGACTGGGGATGAACTGAACTAGGTGGGAGGGGGAGAGACTTCTCGAGGCTCACATGTTGCTCGCTTTGTGAATGAGTGCCAAGAAATGAACAGCTGCTGGTGGAGATGAGAGAGAGGACTTTCTCTGAGACATCTTCACGTTAGATTTGTAGATGGGGTTCTGCATACTTACGAGTAAAGTCAGCCATGCATTTCTCTGTGTTCAGTCATTAGGCTCTGCACTGCACACACATGCAAGCTCCAAAGACACAGTCTAGGTGTTGTTGGTGTAGCAGTTCTGATTTATCTGTGGATGTGTTTCTTCTCCAAAGCTAACGGTTGTCTGTATTTAGAGCGACAACTTGTGCCTTTAAGCGCAGGGAAGTCAAGAGTTGTGAATTGTTTTTGTGGTTGAGTAGATATTACAAGTGCATCATTCCTGATGTTCAGCTTTGTCTGTGTAAAGCAATAATGCTCCACATACCATACATGTATATAAAACCTAAAAGTCCAAGTAAAACCTAAAACAATTCAACAAGTTTGCATGTGTGTGAGAGAGAGAAAGTGACCAATGTGCAAAGTCTTTCTTCATAAGTTTGTATAAGTCATGATAAATGATGAGAACTGAAAGAAGTCTGTCAACAGTTTTGCAAAACTATGTTTAATCAAACTCATGGATGCTTGTGTGTGTGTGTGTGTGTGTGTTTGTCTCCAGTTCAAGAGGATGCTGAACCGAGAGCTCACCCAGCTGTCAGAAACCAGCCGTTCAGGGAACCAGGTGTCTGAGTTCATCTCTAGCACCTTCCTAGGTAAAATACCTCATCTTTGTGTAATATATAAGCTGTGCATAAGCATATACTTTATATATGTATCAATCATAGGCTAGTGATCATTCCTTAAATTGCTATTTTGAGCTACAGTGTATTACTAGTTACATGTTACACACATAGAAAAAAGGCTCCTCTCTTGAACCTCCCTGAATATGATAAGAAGGATAGTAAAATTATTTTTTTAAAAAGAGTTAAAACAATATAAAAAACTGGACAGTTATATTTTGTTCACAGAGAGAACGTGGTGTTAATATTTTGTCTTCCTACATCTGACAGAGAAGCCACATGACATGGACATCATGTCTCCCAGCAAGGAGAAGGAAAAGAAGGACGGCAAGAAGAAGCGGCTCATGTCCCAGATCAGCGGTGTAAAGAAGGCCACCCACAGCCCCAGCCTCGCACCCTCCACCATCCCTCGCTTTGGGGTCAACGCAAGCCAGGAAGGTCTCCTAGCCAAGGTACGAAGAGTGCTGTAGTTTAAGTTTGTCATTTTAATGCTGCACATTCTACACAGTACGCTCTCCCTTGTACAGTATGTTGTCGTGATATATATGTGTGTGTGCTTATTGTTCACTGTCAGGAGCTGGAGGAGGTTAACAGATGGGGAATTGACATCTTTAAGGTCTCTGAGTATTCTGGGAATCGTCCGCTGACAGTCACCATGTACACCATCTTCCAGGTAACACGTCTCAGCATACTTTCTTAAACAGAGTATGACCCTTGCATAACCTCAAATACAGTAAATAAGTGAGCAGGAGAGTAAACCAATGAATGAAACAATAACTTAACAAGTACATGTTAATAAATGATTGACTGACGTGGTGTGTGATGCGTTCTGTCTCACCTGTAGGAGCGTGAGCTGCTCAAGTCTTTCAAGATTCCAGCAGACACTTTCATTACCTTCATGATGACTTTGGAGGATCATTACCACGCTGATGTGGCGTACCACAACAACATCCATGCTGCGGACGTGGTCCAGTCCACACATGTCTTGCTGTCCACACCTGCGCTGGAGGTAGACAGACGTTCTAATTCATCCAACAAAAAATCTAAATTGATCGGTACCAAATGAAAACAACATACTAGACACCACAGACCAGTCTGATCTGTACATGTCTTGTCATACTGTTCTGCCACGTACACACATATATTGACTGTCCCTGCTCTCTTGTGTGTGTGTGTGTGTGTGTGTTGTCCAAGGCTGTGTTTACTGATCTGGAGATCCTCGCCGCTCTGTTTGCCAGCGCCATCCATGATGTGGATCACCCTGGAGTTTCCAATCAGTTTCTCATCAACACCAGTGAGTTTGCATAGCTCCACAGGGATTATGTAAACGTGCGTGGGTGCAGAGTGTATTTAACTATGCGGATGAGGTGTTCATGTGTGTGTGGAGAAGAGGTTACTCTACATTACTCTACAATAACCTTTTTTTTCGCCTTCAGACTCAGAGCTAGCCCTGATGTACAATGACTCGTCAGTGCTGGAGAATCACCACCTGGCTGTAGGCTTTAAGCTTCTGCAGGAGGACAACTGTGACATCTTCCAGAACCTCAGCAAAAAACAGAGACAGTCGCTGCGCAAAATGGTCATCGATATGGTAAGACACTTTGGTAGTACTCTTAATTTTGATTGTACAAAGTACTGTACTTTTTCTAACTCAGTACCTTTAAACTATTAATCCTAATAGAAATGATCAATCGATTTGGTTGTTTTGCCTGCAGGTGCTAGCCACAGATATGTCCAAACACATGAATCTACTGGCAGACCTGAAAACCATGGTGGAAACCAAGAAAGTCACCAGTTCAGGAGTCCTACTGCTGGACAACTATTCAGACCGCATACAGGTAAGAACCACTTTGCCATTTAATAATCTTAAATTTGATATCTCATACCATTCAGATGGCTTTTATACCATCCCATTTCACTTCTAAGTGTAATAAAACAACAAAAAAGTGTTTTTTCATTGCTTATCTACAAACTCTACTTCTGTCACCGCAGGTCCTTCAGAACATGGTGCACTGTGCAGACCTGAGCAACCCCACCAAGCCTCTTGAGCTGTACCGGCAGTGGACAGACCGCATCATGGTGGAGTTTTTCACCCAGGGGGACAGAGAGAGGGACAAGGGGATGGAGATCAGCCCTATGTGTGACAAACAGAATGCCTCCATAGAGAAGAACCAGGTACAGTATAGAAGCTGCAATACTTACTTCATAATAATCTAGTAAATCATCTATTTGTATCAATTCTCAAATAAACAAGCAGGGAAAAAATTATGATTTTACAACAAAAAAAGCAAGTTAAAGAAAAAAATCAACATCCTGCCTCTCTCTTTCAGGTGGGTTTCATTGACTACATTGTTCATCCTCTTTGGGAGACATGGGCCGATCTCGTTCACCCAGACGCGCAGGAGATCCTGGACACGCTGGAGGATAACAGAGAGTGGTACCAGAGCATGATCCCCCACAGCCCTTCACCCCACCCAGAAGGCCCGGAAGAGGGAGCCCTCTCTGGGGAAGCCTCAGCACTCGGTGGGGGCTCCACCTCCGCCGATAAGTTCCAGTTTGAGCTGACCTTGGAAGAAGAAGGAGAGTCTGACACAGAGAGTCCACCTGAGGAGGAGGAGGGCTACAGCAGTAACAGGGGGCTTGAACTCTCCAGAACTGATTCTGCTACGACTCGCCGGCTCCCCAAAATGTTCACTACTGATGCAGGCAGGACGTTTTCTTTAGACTCAGATAAAGATATGGCAGAAGACAGAGAAACAGACCAGGAAGGCGTCTCTGGGGTGCCACGCTTCAGACTCGGCACATAGCACCAGTCAAAAGCTGTTTTTCTTTTGGCCTTTTTTTGTTTATTTTTCTTGATTTCGGTGCCTCATCCTCTGTCACTCCCCTTCTCCCACCCCAACCAAACACCGCCGCCTCTGGTTTCCCCCCGGACAGGGTGACAGCAAGCCTCGGGGGTGGGGAGTACGGTCGTGCGGGTGGGTGTGGGGGGTGTTAAGAAAGTCTGCGGTTTTACACAGCAGTCGCTTGCACTGGAGAGAGACAGATAGACTGAGTCACTGTTCCAGTAGAGGACAGGAAATCAAGTTTCTGAGCGGTCCTTTGTGTTCTGTGTCTTTGAGTCAGACATACTGTGGATAACGTCCTACAGAGACAATGAGAAGTTAAAAAAAAACTTTTTACCAGCCAACCCAAGGTCTACTACAACAAATGACAGAACTGTCTTCCTCTTCTGGAGTATTTGCAGAGAAAGCGAGGAAGTGATGAATGACACAACAAAGTCTTGTAAGACATCTTGCCAAACTTGCAATTTACAGGGACAATGCTGTTTTGCTTGCCTTTTAATTTTTTTTTCTCTCTTTTGTTGTTTATTCATTGTTTTTCATTTAGGGCCATACATACTTCAAAGCAGTGTAAGCAAAGTAAATGCAGAAAAGAGCAGAAAGGAGCTGTGCATGATTTAATGCAGGAAACTTTAAATGTAGCAGACATTTTGAGTGACTCTATCATTATTATTGTAAACAGCATGTAGCACTCCTTTCAGCTAGTGTTGCACAGTCCATGTAATTGTGTTCAACAGGCAAGTTACTTTAGAAGAAGGATATGATTATAATGAACTGGCTGACAGTACATATTTTAAAGTTTTCAGTTGTTTCCAGCTTATTGTTTCCATTTTTGTAATCCTAAACTATTTTATTGTCAGCAACAAAACTGAGCCAGGGTCAGTAGTGTTGGACAGTCAAAGAATTGCATCCAAAGTAATGTGGGCTGTGCACATGGTGCCTCCTGGTGTTGACAAGTGGAACTGAAGGTCTGGCATCAAAGGCAAATGATTTGCAAGGTTTTGCATAGGCCTACATGGAAAATACATTCAAAACGTATTTAACTGTAGGACTACCCAAAATATCAGTTACGTTTCAGTTTTGTTGCTCGTTTTAAATATTTTTCTTTCATTTTTGTAATTTGAAGTCACTAATGTTTTTGGGGTTTTTTTTTTTTGCATCCTTGATATTTTTGGCACCCATTTTTTATCAGTTTGCCTTCAAGTTTAGCACTTTAGAGTTTTGTTCATAGCTAGCCCTCATTGTGATTTTGAAGGGCTTGAGCCAAAACATTAGCACAATGGAGGATGTTGACTGAGAAACAGTTTGTTATTGGCTGTCATGCAACCAGCACGGACATCATGCAAACACTAAATGCTAAAGTACAGCTATCCATTAAAGTCCATTGTTGTTGCTATATAACGTGTCAAACACAACATCCACCCGCATATATTACTGGACTAATAAGGGCGGCCTATTAGACGTACACGAGTTGCAAAGAAGGATGTCAGCATCGTTGTAACTGTAAAAACCCAGAAGGTTACCAAGAGACAGTTTCCTATGCCAGAATTTTTTCATCCTCTTTCCTCTCATTGATCAATATTTCGCTCTTCACAGGGACATAGTCAATGACAAAACAAGTGCCAAGCAAGCATGACACAACCCGTACTGTAATTTCCATTTTGCCACTGGCTACTTTCCATCAGTGACTGATAAAGTTGGTTGATTGTAGCACCCTGTGTGCCAATCTGACCCTAGTGTCTCTGTTCCTTTTTTTTTTTTTTTTTTTAAATCTAACTCCTGTTCAAACAGTAACTGAAACTGATATTGTCTTAAAACAGTGATGTGTTTTTGTGTGTGAGTGAATGACTGGGTTGACTTTTTTTTTTTTTTTTTTTTGGATGTATTTGCTAAGAAAAAACCAAAGCACTTTGTATGGTACTTTTACAGTTCTGCACTTCCAGTACAGTTGAACATGTATAACATGACTATTTCACTGTTTTTCTGTTGGCAAAAGGCCTGGTGGATGAGTTGAATTGCACGGGCTGGACCACTACAGCTCTTAAAGGTTGGCTGTCAGAGGGACTGAAGTTTTTTTTTTGTTGTTGTTGTTGTTGTTCTTTTTATAATTGACTGTACGGAAAAAAAAAAATGTTTTGTTGAAATGCATGACATTGGCTGCCAGATTCAAACAATATGAAGAGTATACGGAATACTTATACAAAACTTAGCCTGTGGAGAAACTTGTTTTATTTTATTACCACGATACAGTAAATCATGTTTTAATGTGTGAACGAGAAGGTTTTTTGTTTTTGTTTTTTTTTTGGACGCCTTATTTTCTTTGGTCATAGATGTGTTCACTGACATGCTGGAGTAAAACATGTGCAATCCTTTCTGTAGCCATAAACAGCACCAAACAGACCAACACTCAAGGATGCCTTCAACTCTAAGGACTATTTAACAACAGCTTAACCAGCACAACATGCGAAGATTCAGCCTGACTCTCTGCGTGTCACTAATTGTTTTATTTTGTACATTTTCCTCACAGTGCTTCATGTACAGTTTATTTATTATTTCTATATTATCTGTCAGAGACAATGGAACAGTAGACTTTTTTTAGTCTGAGGTTTAGTACATATGTGTAGTTTGATTTGTGCGAATGTCAAACAGGACAGATTTCAATTATTACTCAGCTTTTTTTTTGTTTTTTTTCCTTCTCATTTCATTTCTTTGTGTCTGCAAATAACATTATGCATAAGCAAAAATACTCACTTTCATGTTTTTCTTGGTATAAAAATAGTTGAGTGACAGATTTCCATCTGTGGTTTTCTGGAACATTTCTCCTTTTTCTTGTCTTCCTCTGTTTCCTCTGATCTGGTCAGATCACGTAATCATGAAGGATCTCACAGTACGTGTGCTGATCTGAGACTTCTTTAATTCATAGTGAAGATGATTTAGTCGTACAGCCTCAACACTCATCCTAGATCAGTATTTCTTTTCTTTGAGATTTTATGAACATGGGTCATGAACTAAGACTCTGCAGCTTTGACAATCCAAACTCTGCTGTTTAACTGCGGCTGTGTTCGCCCTCTCCAACTAGAACTGTATGCCTTGCCAATAAAGGAAAAACTCTTCACTCTTTGATGTCTTGTTCTCTGCTTTTATGAGGATACTAAATCATAAAATTAAAAGAGAAAAATAAAATAATCCTCTGTTTAACTAAGCACATTTTATGATTTTATATTATTATCATTATTTATGTTTTCATTCCAACAAATTAATGATTCAACAAGTTCTTATTGTTTACAATTATTACACACAAATCTCTTCACATGCAGCAGCCTGCTGACCGGTCAGTCAGTCAAACTAACGCTGTGAGGACAAACACTGTTTAAACCCAACATAACTTTATTTTAAATTCTAGTTTCCAAAGATACTAAATATATCAGGCTGAATTTGGGGAAAATGTGTATAGAATATGCAAAAGGTGCAGCCATGAAAACATGGAGATTTACAGTTTGAATAGTTCACACAGTGTGAACATTATATAGCAGCTTCACTGAAGAGGAGGATGATACATGATAATGTCAGACAGTGTTGAAGGAGGTGATTTTAACAACCTGAGAGGAAATAAAAAGTGAATATTGTATGTTAAGCAGTGGTGGAACATAACTAAATAAATTTACTAAGTACTGAGATACAGTTTTGAGGTAGATGTATTTGACAGCTGTACTAGTGTTACTAGTTGCTTTGCAGATTTATATTTTACATACAAAACATATTATCAACCCCTTAAATATAATCATTTATCATAGATGTATCTACCAAACAGTATAAAAGTAAAGTAGTTAGAATAAGCTCCACCTCAACCAGCTATAACATTAAAACGCTGCTGACATGTTAATGCATCTCAACCAATCATATAATACTTATAACAAAACACTGTGGTGGTCATTCTACATAACACATACTACTTTGATACTTAAAGTGCATTTTGCTGATGATATTTACTACTTTAAATACTTCATCCACTACTAATGTTCTGTTCTGCTCTCTAACGGTTCACAAAAACATATTTAACATTGTTTCATCACCTTGAAACTTCATGACTTAGAGTTTGGACTTTTAGATACTTAAAGTATAAAAAAAATGTCCTGGAGCTCTGATGGAGCTTTATTACTAATAATGTCACTGTATGAACTGCTGTGTCAGGTGCGTAAATGTGCACAGCACTTCTTTTGTTTTGGTATGGGCAGAAATATGTGTCACTAGAAACAGAATTTGAATAATTTATATTTGAATTTGACTTGTTCAATTTTAACAATTGCGTTGAAAAACTGAATCTGAATAGCATGATATGAAATTGAATTTTTTAGCTTGGAACTAAATCCCAATAAAGTTGAAACTGAATATGATATATGAAAATGAATTCAGTTGCTCTGAAAGTGTGTTTGAATGACATGAATGAAAATATCTGAATATCTATCTGAATTGCAAAACACACAAACATAATCTATATTTAGACTAAATCTCTTCAACATTTATTTTACAGGGTGAATGCGATGTACTAAATGCTAATACTAATGCAATATTTATACACAACTGTCCTTTCAATTTTAATGACATTATGAGTTATGGAGGCCTTTTGTACATCACAATCGAATCTGGCTTGCCTTCACTTTTCTCAAAGATCACAGGAACAGCAGCAGCTTTTTTTTCCCTCTCTGTCAAGCACTGACAACTTCTTTAAGCAACATGCCCATCCTGGCTCTGGGTGGGATTCTGGGCAATTTGGTCACTAAATTTGTGAGGAGACTCCTGGAGCCTTTCCTGCACAGGGAGAGAGAGAGGGTGACAGAGATGATGAGAACACTTCATTCTCTGTCAGACCCTTTGACCAAAATCCACCTTATTCAACAACCAGCACCATGTACATCAGATCAGATAAGCACATAAGGACTACGTTACCTTTGAGGTGGGCTACGTCCCACTATGCAGTCTTGATGAGTGAAGGAAATGGGCAGAACATAACCAACCTGTTGTATTCTCAGTCTCACACCATTCAGCAGAAGGCTACAAAGAATAGTATCGACAGGTATTTAAAAGGGCTGTATTCATTTATTTATGGAACTAGTACAGCTCAGGTGGAGTGTTTTTGACATGCAGATTTCTAAACTGAAAATATGAGTAAAACCCAATATAAATTGTAGTAATATAATTTTGACTCCAGTAGGGGGACCAGCATGTGTCTGCAACCAGTGGTGTGGCACAAAGCTCTGACTGGGATCCTTGCATATGCAGCCTCACTGGGGTCCCATCCCAATTTTACTACTATTTTATTACTTTCCCAATCTCCTTCTTGTGACTTGTGACTACCATCTTTGTTCAGCTCAATGATGACTTTCCATTCATTATTTTGTTTCGTGCTGTTTCTTGACACTACAGTAATTGTCAGCCTACTGCTTGAGGCTGTGTCTGAGATTTTTACTCTTTTGAGATTGTCATCAGAATCCTCACATGAACTACTTTATCTTTCAAAGTTAGCCTTTTTTCTCCTTTTTCTGGTAGCGGATCTGTTGCCAGTTGATTCCACTATAATCCCAATCATCATCTAAAGTCTCTGCAATGATTTCTACATTCACGACACAATTGTTGCAGATCTGCCAAAACCTTTCAAAATCGCTTATCCTCTGTTCACACCGCTCCACCTTGACTTTCAGATTCCCACCTGTTTTATTCCTCTGAAGATACCTTCTTGTTACTCTGGTTATTTCTCATACAAAAAATAGCAAACATGTCATTTTTTATGTTAGGGTATTAAATATTTACATGTTTTAGTTTATCAGATTTCACACAGCTGTCTCTGCAGACACAAAAGGCTTTATATTGCTTTTTTAGTCACATATACCATGTGGAAACACACACTGAGGTGGAAAATCAGTGGAGTGCATGAAACATGCATGAAGAATCTGACTTAAGTAAAAGTACATAAGTATTAGCAGTTTGATGTAATTAAAGTATTGCAGTAAAAGTAGTGGTTTGGTCCCTCTGACTGACATGATTATTAATACTAAAGCATCAGTGTGTAAGCAGCATGTTACTATTGTAGCTGCTGGAGGTGGAGCTAGTTTCAACTACTTTATATATAGTTAGCTGGTTTAGTTTAGTGGTTCCCAGCCTAGGAGTTGTGCCCCTTCAAAGGGTCACCAGATAAATCTGAGGGGTCGTGAGATGATTTATTTCTCATACATAAATCTATTTTCAGTTTTTGGAATTATTTTTCAATTTGTGGTCAAGGGAAAGGTTATCTTTTCTGCGTATTGGGTTTTATTAAGGTCAGAAGAATATTTGATGAGGAAAATGTGTGTGATTTTGCAAGTTTTCCACTTGTTTTTTTGCACACATACGGCAGTTGGATGTGTGGGACCCAAACAATGAGGAGGTTAAGCCAATATGAACAGAACAGAACACAAGGGTGTGATTATTAGCTCTTTCTTATCAATAAAAATGATTAAAGCCTCTCAATAATATATAGCAAGGGGCGGGGGCGGGGCTCTGCGCGCTTGAGTGGCCGCTCTTCTCTGATTGGTCAGTTGTCCTGCCAGTCATTCTTACGCCGGAGCTGTCAATCACAAGCAACTGCAGGTGCAAAGCTGGGCTCTGGGCTAGCCGCTGCAGCAAGGCTGAGGACAAAACACACATTTCACGGTAAGACCTGCTCTCTTTTGTCACTGCGGTGCTCTGTGCAGCAGCGACAGATAGCAGGTGGATCATTTGTCGCTTGTGAGATCTGAAGAGACTGAAATTTTAGTGGTAAATAAGGAAGAGTAACCTTCATTTGACATAGCTGGGATGCTTAGCTAGCTCCTGCTGCCACTTATAAATACTGGTAACGGTGCGGTGTGTTAGCATTAAAGGTAGCGATGCCTGGTTGCATTTTTAAAAGGGTGAAAAACTGTTAAACGTATTACGGCCACCTCTTTAACAATCGCTTGATCGTTGATTTTGCGTAATGTAATATACAACAGCACGTATTGTGTTGCATATTCCTGCTCTCTGCTGCTAACATGATGCCAGACTGTCAGTATCAGGCAGCTAATTACACCTTCAGTAGCGAGCTGACGCTGATAAGCTCTGTGTGGATGTGTGGTGTCGTTTAAGCCGTTTAAACTGGGGGCATGTTGTGTTCACAAACAGTCGCTGACAGTTATTCTCTGTCTTTTTGTTTGCTGTGGCCTACAAGGTAAATTCTGGTCAGCCATATGGTCATTCATAATTGGCTGGCTAGCCGAGCTTCCCTGCCTCCCCTGGATGGGAAAAGATAGTCAGTTTAGCTGATGCTTAGCCCGTTAAGCCCCGTTACTTCCGTCCTCTTATCTTTTGTGGGGCTTTCCTTGTCCGACCAGTATTATTGACACACATTGAAACACTGGAGGCTGTACGTGATTATTGGCTGCTTGTGTTGACACAGCCTCTCGGCGAAACGGTTGCATCATTTTATCCCCTGATTAAGTTATGTAAATGAGGCTGCTTCCTTGGGAACCATATGGAGTAGTCATAGAGCAGACTATGACCTTATTTAACTCTGCCGCTGGTTAAAGTATACATATGTAAGGCTGTTCAACACTAGCATATGGGTTCAGATGGTTTTCTACTTGTCTGGGTGAAGAATGGTGCTGATCTGCGCATAAGTCTCTTGGTATCCTTTGCAGATATTCTTCATAATGGTAATAAGTGACTGCTAACACAGGGCCTGTCATGATGTGTTTCATGGATGCATATGTGAGTTCGGAAGAGAGCAAACCAGCCAAAATAGTAAAGCAATCAGTCTAGCAAATTCATTTGATATTTGACCTCGCTTGCTACATACTTTCTGCCTTGAAAAAGATGTGAAAATGCTCACATTTGTTTGTCAATTCAGTACAGAAACACTATTAAATATGTTGTCATAAACAATCCTTTCCTCAGGCTTGTTTTACATCTTTTAACTCTCTGAAATATGCCAGAAATGTTGCATATACTGCATATAAATAGGGGGTATTTTTGCCTTTTTTTAGATAGTGACAGTAGGAAATGATGAGGAGAGAAAGAGGGATCAGTATGAGATATGTGATGACATACAACAAAGGTCTGTTGGGAGAGGATGAACTGATGTGCAGCAATTAACTGGTCAGCATCTTAAACCCTCAAGCATAATGTTTTTAATCATTATTTCTCATTTTGTCTACACAATGTTTAAGATATCTGTGACTCAGAGGTGTTGACATTAACGTATAGCTCAGGAAAGTGATACCTGAATCTGCACCGTCTGTCAAAAAATCGCTTCAGAGGATGTCTAAAAGTCATATCATAGGTTTCATCTTGCTCATCTGGTTGTCACACATTTCTTTCTCAAAGGCCTACTGTGTAGTTTGTCTTGAAACACTTCATCCACAGACTAATTGAAATAAACTCTGTATGAACTGACAAGTGATGTGTTGATCTATCTTGTGTTTTATGAAATAGTAAAGAGGCAGGATTGTTCATTTTCTTTATTCTTTTTTACCAGCACCAAACAGGAAATGTTTCAGCTAGTTGCAGAGGAAGCGTACTTGTATGACGCGCTCACACCTGCACAATCTAAACACAAATACAACTACTCTGCTATAAATACCACTTTGGTGACGTAAATAATGTGGAGTTTTTGCTGACACTGATTTTAGATTGCAGTAGTGTTGTATCACATTTTTTGTGAGGTGTGTCTATTATTTGGTCCACCCCCCCTGTACAGAAGAACGTGCTGTTTCCTCAAGTAACTTCTCGCGTCTAATTGATATGTGATCTCTATCCCTGTAATAGATGGCGTCTGCAAATGCCACATACGGACAGAAGGAGTCCTCAGACCAGAACTTTGACTACATGTTTAAAATCCTCATCATCGGCAACAGCAGCGTAGGAAAGACCTCCTTCCTCTTCCGCTACGCAGACGACTCGTTCACGCCGGCCTTTGTCAGCACAGTGGGCATCGACTTCAAGGTCAAGACCATCTACAGGAACGACAAGAGGATAAAGCTGCAGATCTGGGTGAGGAAGTGAACATATTCACACGTACAGATGTGCGGAGGTCATCAGGTGCAGATCATCTAGCGTTTTCCCAGAGCAGCTCGAGAGGTGCGTCTCGAGATGACAGTCCCGATCACATCCAGGGTTTTCTCTTCCGTAGCTGACACTTTACTCTAAAGTTGGGGAAAGGAAATGAAAATTCACTGCTGTCCTGAACTGTGCAGTCTAGAGTCATTGAAGAAGGAAGGGTGTAGCAGCAGGAGAAGTCTATGGTTACACACTTATTTATTTTACATTACATAATTACAGATGTTGCGATCAGTGTTTAGGATCCGTGTGTCGTGGCAGGAATTTAGTGTACAACTAACAGCACAGACATTCATAATCTATATAATTCAATAATCCTGAATCAGAATTGAGGTAAATTTCCTCTGGAGCTGCAGATCATCTTCAATAGGAGCGCCTGTTTTTCATGCAGCCCCATCACATCTCTTGTTATCACGCATCTGTATTGATTACCAGCTTTTGAAATGACCCGTCCCGTCCCCCAGAATCACTCCATCTGCTGTGTAATGAAAATACCCTTGAAGTGTGCTTAACATGAGCCATAAAGCCTGACCCCGGGACCAACCGCTTATTACATGTGACACCAAAGGAATACCTAATGCTCTCGGGAGTTCGGCTGGATGTTAAATCTAAGCAATCATCAGGAAGGCACAGGCACAGCTATAAATTCTTTGCAGGTGTTTGGTCACAATGATCCGCAAGCAAAAAAAAAAATACCAACACAATGCTGACTTGTTCCCTATTCTGCTTTTAGTATACATGGATATGGCAGCTTTTTAACTGGAAATAGTCTTCCTCAAGTGTGCAGGGTTTTTTTTATTTTTGTCCGCATGCTAAACCTGTCCTCTTCTAACAATAATAAATACTCCAAAATAACTGTAACTAACTGTATGTGTGTTTGTGTAGGACACTGCTGGCCAGGAGCGCTACAGGACGATCACCACAGCCTACTACAGGGGAGCCATGGGCTTCATCCTCATGTATGACATCACCAACGAGGAGTCCTTCAACGCTGTGCAGGACTGGTGAGACACACTTGAATATATTATACGTCTGTGTGAAGGTGGAAACGTGACAATCCGCATCTGATTTCTTTCATTTTCTTGTAACAGCATGAATAGTCAGACAATCAGACAGGTTTTTAGACAAGTCTTCTGTTTATTCCAGTTAGTGAAAAGACAGATGAAAGCATTAATATTATATGTTATAATCACCTGTTTTTTGTCGTACTGCATGCTTGTATAACAAATACTGTGTAAGCACTTTAGGTTAAAGTTGAACCAGCAGCAGGATAGGTGTTTTCCCCAACAGTTTTTCATTTAAACAATCACCTTTTGTTTAGTTACTCAAATAAGTGGTTTCGATAATTGTGCCAAACTTGACTTGTTCGAAACCTGTCTGTTCGCTTGTGTTATTTGCCTTGTTGACTCTTGTGAAGCTATTTTTAGTAGCCTCAACAATTTTTTCCACACCTCAAAATGAAACTGTTGATTAAAGCATCATTATAACCACTAACGATGATGGTTGTAGGAACTGTTTCATTTTTATATAAGACAAAAATGCAACATGTGTGTACCATCATCCACTGCTTGAATCAGCCTATTAAAAAAAAACTGCTTCAACATCCAAGAAATGTATTAAATATGCTTGTAAAGTTCAGTCAGTGAACCAGCTGTTTAGTAAATGCTAGTTTGAACACTCTGTGTCTTCCAACAGGTCGACTCAGATCAAGACGTACTCGTGGGATAATGCCCAGGTGCTCTTGGTGGGAAACAAGTGTGATATGGATGATGAACGAGTGGTGGCTACAGAGAGGGGCCGGCAGCTGTCAGAGCAGCTGGGTAAGTAGAGTCGTCATTGGGTCTTTAGACGGCGGAATAAAAACTAGATACCATGTCTCCGTTGTTGTTCCACTCTGTGTTTATCTTCTCTCATTAATGATTACATATAATCATGAGCCATAAAGATGTCCTTTTAAAGAGAGATTATGTAGAAAAAAAATAGTGAAGTTCAGAATGTTTAGATTATATTGAAACTTGTCGGTTGTTTTGGAGGTCATAGTTGTTGTAAGCAACTAGTTTAGTATCACTTTATAATGCAGCGTTCTATGTTTAACATACCGTGCTGTATGTCTTCACGATTATACTTTCCAGTGTGCCACTTTAAAAAAAATAATTTCACCATGTTTCAAACTGATGCTACAACAAGTCAGGCAGCAATTACTGTAAATAACAGTTAGAGTGCAAATGCAGCTATGCACATGAGTCATATTAACATGAGTCTTAACCAGCCCCATGTGTCAGTTTTAGAAGATAATGAGCGCTTTTAAGTTGCAGAGTTACAAATGGGCCTTTTCCACCACTGAGACATATAATAATAACAATACCTTAAGATGTAGCCATTGTCACAGATTTTGCTGTTTCCACTGAACTCCTTCTGCTTTTAGGGGGAGTTCCTGAACCTAAATTTAACTTTCTGAGCCATTCAGTCAACCTCCCACTGCATGTGTTACTGATGTTTAGAAGTAATCATACGTAAACATGAAAGAAATGAAATACTATTCACATTTGTCTTTATTGTATATATATAGTCCCTCTCACAACTGCACTTGCCTTCCAAACAACGCATGACAAAATAGGTGCTGCCTAACAGTGTTGCCATTTCAATGACGTATATTCAAAAAGTTGTGGTTTGTAAAACACTGTGGAAACACAAGACAGAATCCAGAACCAACTCCTCACAGTTTTTATAGGTTTACAAGTTCAGGTTATGTGAAGCTGCAGGTTTTAGACACATTAAGTCTTCGTGGCGCATATGTAATGTCAAATACATGTCACCTGATGTTACTGTGACATATTACCGTTTGGTCAGACTATAAGTTAGAGTGTTACACTGTTATATGCAAGTTGGTTGTAAGGTTTGACCTGAAAAGAAAATGTTCTTCAGGCACTCAGAGGTGTAAAGGCTGACCGGTTTTGACCTCACGCAGTCTTCATCAGGGTGTAAATAGTAGAAAAACAAGATGTAACATGATCTGAAAAGATATGATTGACTTTTCCAAGACTTTAATAAATGTTGACACTAAAAAAAAAAAAGAGAGATAGAGAGAGAGAGAGAGAGGTTACTCACAGTCTTCTTCAGGGCATGTAAAAACAAGTGACAGCTCACAGTTTTTACTTGTCCTGAAGAAGCCTGTGAGTTGAAACGCGTAAGCACTCAGCCTATTTATTAAAGGCTTTTTAATTTATGCAAAGCAGCCTCTGTATTTTTGGGCTATGACTTTTTGTTCACAAAGCAAAACACAAGTCTAACCTCTCTCTCTCTCTCTTTTGGTTTCATATGTCCTTTGATCTAAAGAGCGCCTGGTTTTTGATACCGGCATTCATGAACTATCACTCCTCTACGCTGATCTACTGGCATTTGCTCCTTATAGACTTTAATAAATGTTATTTAAAGATATTTTGACATGTGTGATACAGAGGGAGTAGTTAAGCATATTTGAGCTGACCGTAGCCTTGATGTGTCCTGACATGATGAGATAAGTGGATTAACTGGATCAGCATTGGTGTGATAGGTGTAACCACAACGCGTCTCTGTTCTGTCATCCTGGCAGGTTTCGAGCACTTTGAAGCGAGCGCTAAAGACAACATTAACGTGAAGCAGACCTTCGAGCGGCTGGTGGACATCATCTGCGAGAGGATGTCGGAGAGTCTGGACAACAACGACCCGACTGTCACCGGGAATAAACAAGGGCCACAACTCAACGAGCAGCCGCAAAGGTCCCATCAGGATTGCGCTTGCTAAACAACGAATGCATACACACACACACACACACATACACACACACTCTGTCCTGCTGTCCTGAAATCCACACACAAGTTTCAGTTATTTTTCAGTTTGTCTCTCGCTCTCATACGCACATACACGCATTTATTCCACACAAACACACAGCCATACAGAGGCACACAAAGCTGGCTGCTGAGATTCTGTACCCCTCTCACTACACCAAGCGCACCATCGTCTCGAGCCAGCTTTTCCCAAAGCTTTGGTGTTTGCAAATTAATATCACCAGGAAATCTCTCTTTTTTTTTTTTTCAGTAATACAGAGAACACATGATTATACTTAGTCAGAGGGGTGACGAATGTTTAACAGAGAAACAATCCCAAGTTCTTTTATACTTGTACGTGTACACACACACACACAGACACTATGCTGTATCTTAACAGAATTTTAAAAGGCCAGTCAAGGCTAGGACTCTTATCATTCCGCATTGAGGTGTTTGTAATTGGGTTTAATTGTAAAAGGCTGTGAAGGAGGGACATTTCACTGCCCCGTCTTCTGCAACCCTCCAGTCCCCCTCAGCACGAACGCCTCAAACCTAAATGGATATAAATCATATCAGAATTTTTAGTCCCATTGAAAATCTATGTTTGTTGCTGTGGATAGAGTTGCTGTTTTTTTAAACGTTTTTGAGTTGGTTGGGTGTGGTTTTTGAGCATGTGAAATCACCGGTCCGTCCTAGTGTTGTGACTGAGTTTCTACGAATATTAAGGTCTAAGTTTGACGTCCAAACAGGGTCATTTGAAAGTTAATCTCTCTTTCAATTTTAAAATAAACACAACACTCATGCATATCAGTTTGCTAGTTGAATCACATCGTTGTAGGATTCATGTTTGGCCCTTTCTCAGATTTTAAGTTGTTTTTGTTTTTTTAACTTCTGTATTTGAGAGCAGTCTGGATCACAGTATCAGTCACTTGGCTGATCTGGTCAGTGTGGTTTGGTGTTAGGAGCTGCATAGCCTCTTGGTGCCGCTAAATTTTAAATTTATAGTCTTTTTTACTTTTTTGTTCAGATTTTTAAGACATACAACTAAATAAAAGGATAAGGGATGATATGAGTGTATAAATGTTTGAAAGTCCATAGATATGCATTTTAAGATGCATATATATTATATATATATAATTCAAATATACAATAAGGATGTTGGATTCCTGCCTGTGCTTTAGTGAGAGGTGCATGTTGTTGATGTTGCTGGTTGACTGGATGGTTATTTGTATGAGCTGTTGACGGCCTATTCCTAGTCTGACTTGCAGTTTGAGTACTTAAAGGTACCAAGTGGAGCTAAAGGTTTCACATGTTAAGCTCATGGCCCCTTCTCATTGTATTAACTTTCATTCTCTGCATACAATGTGCAACATGCGCTCACTAGAAAGGCATGTGATTCAGTATGAGCACTTTGTGCACCAAAGACCCGCCATCTCCATCAACTTCCAAAACTTCTCTGTTATCATAGTGGATATTTTCATCTTTTATGTTTGGGGGAACATAATGTTTCAAGCATGTTAAATGTGGAATCTAAAGTTAGGGATTCGTCTGCTCGTGTAAACAGTACAAACCTCCTGTAAGTCCTGCGTTCACTGATGCGCTGAGGCATTCAAAAACACACACACACGTTATTTCGAAATGTAACTTATTTATTTATTTTATATTATTTATAACGTAATTTATTTTTCAGATGGTGTTCTTCTAGATTATGCGTCGCAATCTGCTCTCTACTTTTTAAAGAGATGTTCAATAGTATTCAATTGCTTAAACTCTCCCAGCTTTTGACTGAAATGTACACGTGTTTACAGTGAATATAAAGCTTAAGATGCCTCCTGAAGAGGAAAGTTAAACATTCCAGTGAACTTCTTATCACGTCCACACGGATTTAGTGGGAAGTTTGTTTGTCTTTTGATATCGGTTATGTAACTTTTAAGACTTGGTAGTGTAACAGCAGACTGTTCTCACAGAGCAATAGCAGTTCTTTCTTCTCCACACCCAAATATCAGCAACACAACCCAGCTGAAGGTTTGAAACACACACATACTGCGTGTGGGTGTGTGAGTGTACAGTTTGTATTAAGTTCAAATGCAGTCTCTTAATAATTGTTCTTTCCAAAGAAGTCTCGACATAAAATAAAGAGCCAAAAAAAAGAAAAGAGCTTGTTTGACAAACCTGTCTGGTAGTGTTTTTCACTCTGCAGTAGCTTCAGAAAGGGAAAATGTTTTGGGAAGTAAACTGAATACTCTGAACACTTCATTAAAAAAAAAAAAAAAGTTATTCTTACTGCATTTTCACTTTTGACTTTTTGTTGTTGATTTTTGTTACTTTATTTATTGTGTTTTGCTACAGCTGTAAACCTGCAGATGACTTAGGAACAAGCACCAGTCCTGTTCAGCTCTCCTCCTCCTCCTCTTCCTCCCTTTCCCGTCATAAATCTTGTAAATAGGAATTTTCTGCCCTGTCGGGTATTTAGTTGTGTGAATTGTGCTGTAATTCTGTAATGCCAGATTTGCTAAAACGAGGAATCAATAAATAAATTCTACAAGCTGGAGTTGTGTTGAAGTACGACAGTTATTTCCAAAGATAAGTGATTTACAAAATGTGTGAATATGAGAATTGTTTTATGTTTTCTTTTGCCCACCAGATGGCAGAATACAGCAATAATGTCTTGTTTTCTATCCTCAGAGTTGTTTGACCATCTATGGTTTGGTTCAGCTTCTCTATTGCACTTAATACACCCACAGTGTCAAACTATGCAAGAGAAGATAAATGTAAAGGTTTGAAGTGCATTTAATCCCTTGAAAGTTCCCTCCAAACTGTGTTTCAGTATGAGACAGAACACATCAGCTGTAGTAATGTAGTGAATTTAATAAATGTCAGGTAGAGGCTTGAAAGTCCATCACACATGGATACATGAGGCTTCTCAGCACTTACACATACATTCATGGAAGTTTGGCGCCTGAAGAACTACACAGCAGCCACCATCATGAAAAATACAATGGTTACTGTACACAAAAGCTACAAGACATGCAGTGTTCATGTTTTTTTGCAAAAAAAAAAAAAAAAGAACAACAAAGAAATAAGACCATATGTAAAATAAGAAATGTTTCAGTAAATAAAAAATATATATTTGTCATTGCTAAGTGCTTGTAAACAAGTAAGGCATTATATTACACAGTGGATGACAGCACTTGGTGACACCCTGGTGTTTGGTTGCACTCAGTTGAGACTGTCCAGCTTACACACAGATAGATGCTATCCTACACCAGTCCTGGATAGCACTTTGCTACATGGCTTCCCAAAAATTTAGGGCAACAAAAGTCTGTTTGCTGCATAACACTGCCATCATGAAATCAGAGGAGGCTGCAGCTCATACCTGCTGCTATAAACCTGTCATTTTCCAGTCATCGCGGCCTGGTCATTTCTACACAGAGCGGTATGTTTCTCAGGTACAGCTTTTTATCTGGAGGGTGCATTTACATTAAGTCTCTGATACACTTAAGGACAAATGGCTTTTTAGGTTATAAAAGACAAATCCGCCTCACAATACAGGCCTGTATCCTTAGAGCGTATTTGGAGCTGCAAAAGACATCCATGAAGAGCACCATGGCTGGAATTTAGTAAGCCTGGACCTGGTTTGGTAAGAGCTGGCATCCGCTGCTGACATGGTTCATCACCTTCTGCTTCAGCTGGGCCACTTGCTCCCTGAGGACGCTGGCTGTGGAGGCCAGCTCTGTATTCTGCGTTTTCAGGGTCTTGACCTTGTCCTCCAGCCGAGAGATCCTCTCAAGTTTTCTCTTGCGGCATTTGGAGGCGGCTATCCTGTTACGCAGCTTTTTCCTCTCGGCCTTGATGCGCTCCTGGTTGTCCATGTCAATGGGAGACAGAGGAGGGCTGTCCCCGAAGCTCTGCATGTCTGGTACCGTCTGAGGCTCGTCCTTAACCACACCGGCGGACTGGAGTCGTGACAGAGCCGCCGCCGCAGCGGCCGCCTGTTGGTGCGCGCTGATGTGAGATGGAGGCGGCGGGAAGGGGATGGTGTCCGTGGAGTAATTGATTGTGGTGGCTCCGAGCGGACTGGCCGCATAGCCGTTCAAAGTGGTGTACACAGGAAGGTCTGACGTCTGAAGTCCTGCGGCGGATCCAACCGGGTTGGACGATCCGAGGAGCTCCAGTCTATCCACCGAGACGCAGCCCGCTTCGCTCAGCTGGTTCTGCTTGTGAAGATCCTCCAGCGCCTTGACGAAACCCTCCGCGAACTCCTGCTCGTCACTGCCTGACTTCGGGTAGAGGAACTGGGAAGTAGGGTTGGTGGTGCCGACCAGACCGTTGGACTGGATGATAAGGCGCTCCAGGTCCGGAGAGGTTAGTTTCAAGAGTCCCAAATCCGGGGAGTTCAGAAGTCCGTCTGTGTCCCGGAGCGGGTTTGATTTGAGCTCGGAGTTCTGGTCGTCCAGGTTCAGATTAATTTCCTTCTTCATCATTGTGCTCTGGGAATAGATGCCGGAGAGCCTCGGAGTATTCACCACGGTGCCTGGGTAGAGGGTTGTTTCCATTCTACACCCTCACATGAGGGAGTGTTGAATGTTACGCATTAACGATTGTTGAACAGTCACATCCAAACATCAGGAAATGAAATGACCCTTCCTTTCTGTGATCTTATTTCCTTATCTCCTTGTTGTGTATCAAACCGTATCCGTCGACCACTTTGAGCCGTGTTGTGCCCGAGGGTCTCTGATGTGTCTCTCCTGCGCGCGGATGATATTGTCTTTTCCCGATGGCACGACTGCTATGCGCAGCGCCAGACCTCGCTCGCTTTCTAGCCCTAAAAATTCCATTATGTCACTCCAGAGCGCGGAGATTGGCCCAAAATGACGTTGGTTTCCGGTTCAATTTGAATAAGGGGCCGAGCCGGTCTTTATTGCCATGGAGACTTTAGGTAAACTACAAACAGTGCAATGCATTGTGGTTTGATGTCATAGCATAAAAAAGCTCAGGGTCGCCAAGAGAGAGCAGAGACTGGGCGGGGAAGGTGTAAGAGGCGAAGGCCAAGGAAAGGAAGAACTGAGGAACAGGCCTTAGCGAAATCTTCCTTAAACTCAGGCAAACCAGTTTGAAAGTAGAATATAATAGATTAGTTTTACATTAGATTAGATTCTACAAGTAAATTCACAAACAAATTAGTGTAATCTGAACTGCTCCATGAGATTATTCTAAAATCTTAATAGAATTTAGAAGTATGGGCTGAAGTTATCTCCACCATTCACACTGCTATTTACTTCTCTATATCAGACTAATGCTATAACACAAACCACTGGATAACACCTCTTCAATGGTTACATTCAAGAGAAGGCTTGAAATGAGGTGTCGCAACTCCTGAAAGTGCTTCTAGGGAAATTGTGAAGTGGAAAAGGGAAGGAAACAGTGACAGTAGAATGAGGAAACCATGTGTTCTCTGTGATTGAAAGTAAAAAAAAGCACGCGAAGGTTAAATGTCCGTCAGTGCCTGCTGAAATACAAACACATTAGGTTTCATAGCTTTAGAGGCAGATGTTGAGTGGCCAAAACCTCTTTAGGCTATACAATCGTTTCCAAAAAATGTGCTCTTTTGTAGTCTAAATGATAGATGCAGAATACCTACTACACCCAGACTACTAAATGTCTGGTAGAATATGATATAATGTGGTGATGACACAATACAATACAATGTAATATAGCATAACACATTAGAACACAACATCCAGTACACTAGTGTACTAAATCTGGACTAGCACGGGGGCTGTGCGGTGGAAACTACAGTAGAATATTGTTATTCTGCCCATACACAGTGAGAACGTCAGCAGACTGTCTGCATCAGCACCACGGAGCAGAGAGGGCATCATTAGTTTCCATGGCAACACTGACATAGCGAGTGACGCAGGCAAGATAGAGAGGGAAAGGTGAATGGGTTGAGGGAGAAGGGAGGGCTGTTAGCGACTGCAGTGCAGGTTGTGTAGGTGGTCAGTGGAGGTGTTATTCAGCGTGTGCGTGTGTGTGTGTGTGTGTGCAGGGAGAGAGAGAGAAAGATGTGGTTCAGAGGCATGAATCAGTGTTGATTCTGTATTTTAAATCCTTCTCATATTCATCCAAGAAGAGAGAGAGAGAGAGAGAGAAAAAAAAATCCTCCACCCTATGGAGAACATATTTTCTCCACTGTGCCAGTTCGGAGCCACATAGGGAGCAGTGTCCAGAATGTGTGAGTCATTTCGCAACCCAGGGGTGTGGGCCGCAGCGTGCACTGAGAGTGAAAAAATAAAAAAAAAAGAGCTGTTCCCTGTAAGGCGATATTAGATTAACTCTGCTTTCATGACAACAAACTGAGAAGAAGGTTTTTCCTGTAAACTGCAGGGAGTATGTCGGAGAGGTTGTGTAAGATACAATTTCTCCTCCCCTCAGCCGGAGAAATGTCCTTTGACTTTTAATTCTCTTGGGAGAAGCTAACTGGGCACTGCATGTTCAATTTGCAGCAACGCCCTGTTGTCACACTCACGCCGTCACAGTGCATACATTCACACCTGGGAGCTGCCCAGTAAAAACCACGGAGCGGCTGCACTGGAGCAGCTGGATGGGGGTTAAATGTTCACTCATGTGGGCTTCTCAACCTTTCTCTCTCTCTCCCCCTCTTTTTTTTTTTTTTTTTTAATTCGCTTTAGCTGCCCAGTCATAAACCTGCTTTCCTAACCTTTAATATGCGAGTGCAGTGCAGATGCTTGGTTTTCATTTTCAGTACACATGTGGCTTGAATTACATCCTATTGCATTACAGCTCTTGGATTAAAAGGATCTGTTTTCATTCTCTCCTCCCCATTATGGGAAACTTGTGGTGTAAATGTGAGGAAATTCATGAGTCTTCTTTTGCTGATCATTCTTATTTCTTAGTGTTGTTTCAAACGCATTATTTGTAAGATGAACTGCTGTGGATTGATTGATGCATGCCAGTGCAGCAGATGGCAGTATTATCCGTTGAGCTTTAGTGTGTCATTTCCTTTCAGCTCTGAGCCAGAAGAAGACAACAGCAAGCGTAAACAGTCCTGAGAATCTTGTTTGAGGGGGGATTTGATCCCCATATTATAAATATATGACAAATCGTGTCTTAGCAACCAAGGATAATGGCCAATAAGAAGAAAGTAATAGTGACAGGTGAGAGATTTTAATTGGATAAAAGGACTGGAGAGAGTTTTGTGTTAAATGATGTCTTTATTATAACTACAGTGCTGTTACAGCTCAGTTTTCCACTTAAGTCTGAGCCACACAGTTAATTTGTGTCATGTGATTTAACTATTATGTTGATATTCTAATTGTGTAATGACCCTGCTTTAAAGCAATAATGTTCTACAGTAATGTTGCTGTCAGGAGAGAAGCTCTGTCTGCGTAATGGAGGAAAGGGAAGAAGCCTGAATGAAAAACTCCTCCACTCTCACCAACAGAGAGAAAGAGAGAATTCATTCTGTGCATCTACTCTGTATCATGTGCTTGTTGGCAGCTAAAATTAATGTTTAACTTGATCCAACCTTTAGACTTTGAGTTAAAGGAACATACTTTACATTCACCCTTATCACTTTTCTCTATAACAGATAAGCATGCTCATTGGCATTGCGTATCATTGCAGCAGTTAAAGAACCATCTCTGGTCATTTTCGATACTGTTTGTTTTTCTGCAGGGTTTGAGCCCTTTGGAGAGTATACGGTGAACTCCAGCTGGGTGGCGGTGCAGGTAATCAGTAATTAGCTCGTCCATATTTAACAGAGGTGCCAGATAATGGCTTGCGTTTCACAAGCTTTAACTAAATATATTGATTTGTTTCATTGAACACACACATTAATACTTTGAATTAAGGCATTCACACTCTCACCGAGAACAATGACAACAGTTACTCAAAAACAAAAATAAAAAAAACACCATATAAACAGAGCAGATGGCACACCACTTATAAATATTTAATAAGGGAAGCGAATTTCCAAATTTGCATTTAAGAGGATTTGCATTTTGAGTTTATTGTATCTAACACAGTAAAAGTGTAACTGATCCTGTTTGACATTACTATCATTTTCAGTAATGTAGTAATATGATGATTATGATGAAGAAACTCCATAACTCCATATGCATCAAAAGTTACAATAAGCATTTCATTTTCCCCTGTGCAGTTTTAAGGATTTTTGGTTAAGGGAGTTATTATTTCATTTATTATTATTGTTGACCTGCAAAGCCCTTTGAGACTGTAACTGCAATAAAAGACTGTATTCAGTGTACTGTATGTTTACTTTGCTCACAGGAACTGCAGCGATTAGGGCTGGGTGAGGCAGTAGACCTTTATGTGTGTGAGGTGCCTGTTGAATACCAGGCTGTTCAGAGTCTACTCCCATCTCTGTGGGAACAGCACCAGCCTCAGGTAATACAGGAAGTATACAATACGTACATGTGAAGTGTTGCTAAACTCAATTGATCAAGCCAAAATAAAAGCCTTACTAACTTCATCCACCTCCACACATCTGCATCTTTTGTCCTTTGAGCAGTTAGTGGTCCATGTTGGTGTTTCTGGGTTAGCTACCACAGTCACTCTGGAGCAATGTGGCCACAACAAGGGCTACAAACGGCTGGACAACCACGGCTTCTGCCCAGCTTCCCAATGCTGCACGGAGAGTGGCCCAGACCGCATAAACTCAGTCCTGGATATGGATACAGTCTGCAAAAAGGTCAATGACTCTGACCTCGGGGTCGCTGTATCAGTGTCTAAGGATGCTGGAAGGTTAGTGATGTCATTCGCAATATTCACACAATTCAATACAATTATTGAATTCAATGTGCATATTGGTCTCAATCTACTCATACGCCTTTTTCACAGCAGTCGTTTTGACTTGTCACAGCAGGAAAACCACAGGTGTTACTCATAACATTAACGATGGTTCCGTTCTATTTAAGTGTCCCAGTAAGCCATCGTTAATTTTATTATTTACACCTGTGCTTTTCTTACTGTGACATATCACACTGTCTCTCATAAAAAAGCCCTACTGGTCTCAACCTAATCACTGTGTCTTGACTTGTTTTTAAACCTCTACTATAATATGAAATTCAGTAATAACAAAAGTCATTATTCATTACAGTCATTATTAGTTGAAACTATTGCCACTGTTATTTTATATACAGAAAAATGTATTATTAGTATGCAGTAAGTAATAACATGATTCCCTACAATCAACAGCAGTGTGGTCTGACATGGCCAAAATATATTGGTGATATACAGGTTTATTCATCTTATAATAAAGATATGTTAGCTTTTTCTTCTCCAGTTTGGTCTGTGTGTTTCTGACATTTCTGACATCTTCTTCTCACAAAATATCTACGCCCACACTCACTGCAATTAATTTTAGTTTGTTTAATGACTAATCATGCTTTGTTTTCACAGCCAGAGGCACCTACTGTTTTGACTCACAGCCTTTGTCACATGGATTTCTCTCTGGCTCTCACTAACTTGTTTTCTCTTATCTGTCTGATAACGGTAAAATGTGATAACACAAACTTTACATAACCTAACGTCCATCCTTTGGCCCGCCAGGTATCTGTGTGACTACAGCTACTACTATTCTCTGTACCTGGGACAGCGCCGCGCTGCCTTCGTCCATGTGCCTCCGCTAGGAAAACCCTACAGCAGCCAAGACCTCGGCAGAGCCCTTCAGGCCATCGTGTGGGAGATGCTGAAACTGCTGGAGGTGAAAAATACTGAGGAGGAGGAGGACACACACAACGAGCACTGCAACCACAAGCATCAGTAGCAGCAGCATGCCCACTCATGCCTGACTCACCTCAGTAGACACATCAATGAGCAAGATGGACTGCTGGCTTGTAGTAATGTTTTAGTGTGATTCTTGAGGCAAAAATTATTTTTTATTTAGCTGTGAGACTTATAATGCAGGTAGCTATGAATCGAGATAGTGGACTATTAACTCTGGAAATAAAGGGCATGAATTTCACATTTATTGTCAAGAATTGGGTGCTTTTAAATGCTATTTCAGTGCCAATTTTAAATCACATGGTGTATCTTAAATTTTACAGTTGTACAAGTCTGTTCTGGACACAACACACTGACTACAACATCTGTTTATTGTAGTCTGTGTGTGCAAGTTTGTGTTTGAATGTGTGTATAATGTGCAGGAGTAGCTGGCAATCAGTGAGTGTTTGTCATGTCGGCCTCTGATCTTCCATATAACTGTGAAAATAGATGTCAACACAATAACGTCTATGGACATATTTATGTTGCATCATGTGAAAAGAGGGATGTTTTGGCTATATCAACATGTAATTGGTAGTATAAACACAATAGCAGCTGTAACTACAAGCTATATATGGTCACACACTGTGGGATTTCTTTACACTTACACTAACTTGCCACTAACTTGAGTCTGTCCTCACTATTTCAAGTATTTCTGTTTTCTTCAGTCCTGTTTGTAATGTTTGGTTGTTGTCTTGGAAATATGCCGTCATTCCCTTGTGTTGCTTGTTTTGCACCAGAGAAATGTGATGACTTTGAAATGAGCGCAGCTTAAAGTATAATTGAATAATCCACACTTATGATGATTTGTTTATCTCAGGGAAAGTATTGCACATGCAATCAGCATTTGTTATTTTACTAATTAGATGTTTCTGTCTCATGCATGTAGTGCAGCTTTGCAAGGCAAAGCCAGCTCAAAGCTGTGTAAAATTAAAACATTCCACACTGGGGTTTTTTTCTGTCCTTTTCAGTCTGAAATCTGCTCTCCATTTGCACATTGCTGAAGCATTTATGCTCTTTTTTGTTACTCACATCCACAAGACAAGCTGATATTCCAATGTCAAACTCTCTCAAGGTTTTGGTCCATAGTGGCAGCAAATCATTATAATGTTTTTACTGTGTGATATATAACAAAATCCTCTGACAAAATCAAAGCAACATGTGTTCACTAGAAACCTTTAGATTGTCTGTTAGGTTTTGAGTTGTTTTTATTTGATGTGTGTAACATCACTAACACTCTTCTTAGAGACAACATAAAAAATGGTGAAGGGCTTCAGTTGCAACAGAAACGTGTTATGGTGTTACTGTACATGATGTAACAACATTTCTTAGATAAGAGTTAATAATGTTTTTCAGATAGTCTTTGGTATGATTTTTGAAAACCCCAAAATGTTTGCTTATGATTGGCAATTTAGTTTTATGGATACTCTCTTTAGGTAACAATTAGTGAATTTAATTAATCATTGCCCTCATTTGGTTTGGTAGGCGTATAGTTAGTGAAAACAAACAATACACATTCAAACAAACATCTGTCAGAGTTCACACATCAGTTCATAAATAGATCACATCAATATGATTTTATAATTAATAATGATATCAGTGACTAATCCTAAAAGACACTTCTTTCACCTTACAAGTGATACATTCTTTAATATGCAGGCAAATGTTATTTGACTTGACGTGTCATACAGAGAGTCACACCCATGTAATTTCACCTGCTAAGACAACTCTGTTAGTGTTTTTGTATCCTGCCAAAGCATTTATTGATCTGTGATCACAAAATTCCTTTGTGTACTTTGAGTCTGAAAGACATTTTGAAAATCTCCCGCACTTGGATACAGGTGTTACCTTTTTAAGTCAAGTCAGTAAGTTCAGTAAATGTTAGGCCACATGAAAACTGAGGTGAAGACCTGGACCATGACTAAAGACTTGAAACTGGCCATCGTCATGCTACTCCTGAATAGAGGAGAGGGACAGACAACACTGTGAACGAGCCCTTGACCGTTGTCAAGCAAAGGAAGGAGAGCAGTCAGGTCGAGTTTCAGACTCATCTGACACCAAAGCCACAAATCAGAAGAATTATAACTGCAATCTTTAATTTCAGTCAAGAAAACAATACTCTTGTAAAACAAAAATAGCAAAGATGAGAAGTCAAGGTTGATTTATGATTTGCTCCGGTAGACTTTTTTTAATTGACGTTTGAAATGAAAAAGACAGTTAGGTTTCAAATCTGTAACTTGTCCATTGAGATATTCTCAGTAAGATGTAAAATATAATGTAATCTGCTCAGGAAACCAACCACTGCCTCGTCATGTGTAATGGTCACATCAGTTCTTATTTTACGGAGAAATGCTTTCGATTACTTTGACACCAGGTGATTTACGGTAACACTGGGTGCAGTGGTTTATGGTTTGACAGACCTGTTGAACTTGTTCTGACCTGCCAGATCAGCTGGGACAGAATGAAAGGATCATGATGTTACTGCAGAAGTACTTTACAGCACTTTAAAACGTATTAAGGTCTGCTGGAAATCTTGACATCAAGACTTGTATTTATCTGGTGTCTCAAAGTGGCAAACTGGTTTTAAATGGCCCAAACATTTCTTACTGATGTTTGAAAGCATTTTATCACCTCTCTTAACTTAGGAAAGCACCAGAATTTAGTAGAAATTCAGAGCTATTTCAACATGTTAGAAGTCCCCAGCAAATGGAAAATTATGATAAAGTTTGAGTTGTGGGCATAAAATATTTTTAAACTGAAAGCAATGAATAGGAAAGTCCCTCAAAGTTACTGTTTGAAAAAAAGAATCACCTAAATAGCAAAAATTAGCTGAGGTACCTTCACATCTGATTTAAAGCTCTACCGCAGCATTTATATACATACTTATTTAGTATGAATTTGTCTACAGTGTGTTATACTGTGGCATTATTTATTAGTGGATGTGTATTGTATTGATGTATATCTTAATTTTTATAATATATGTCAATTTTGTATCTTAGCATGCGTGTTTGAACATGTGGCTAGAGTCAACAGATGAAAATTAGCCCTCTGAGCTAACTATAACTCATTTACAGTTATTTTTGTTTTGTTTTGTCAAAGAGTTGTGTTCCTGTAAAACAAACAAATAAAAATATGAAAAAGCTGTATACATGCTTCAAATGACATCTTTATTTCTTAAAGATTAGACAAAGTTAAGGGCAGAATATGAGTACTGTTTTTAAGATTTGACCTTGTATATATGCATATATGCATAATAAACTTCTTTGTGTTCTTAATAGAGTAATAGACTTTTACTGTACTGTTATCAAACTGGACTTTACATTTCACATCCCTCATTTTTTCCTTGCACTGGTCACTTTTATATATTTCATCAAACTGGACTTTAGATTGTACATTGCATTCAACCTCCACTGTTATATAATTACATTTTTATTGCACATAACACATTTAATTTTTTGCACTTGTCACCATTTCTTCATCTGTAGTTGAGTCCATATTTCCCTCATACAGTCAATATTTCATTTCAAGTTTTATATCCCATTTTAAAACTTTTAAAACTATTATTGCCTCATTCTGTAAATAGTTTTTTTAATTTTAAATTGTTCATTTAATGTTAGTACTACTTTGCTTATTCTATTTCATTATTATTATTACCTTAGTCTTGTTATATTTGTATTCTTCTATGTTGGACACATTATTTGTATGCTGCATACTTGGCCTTCTGCTCTACTAAACCGGACCAGCCTTTCTAAACCATCTGAGGGCAGCACAGACCCCTGACTCTTAAAAAAATGACTAAAAACCTCTCTGTTCAGGAAGGCTTATTCATCTTAACTCTTATATTATTATCCTCTTTATGTTGTGTGTTTTATGTTATTAATACTGTAGCACTCTGAGTTGAATGAAAAGTGCAGTACAAAAGAATTCAGTTCATTTCAATGGGTTTTATTGGCATAAAGGTTTTGAGAACAATGTTGCCAAATCATCAAAATACAATATATCAAAATGTTTGGACAATACAAAGTAACAATAACATGAACATTAACAAAACATTAAGATTGATAGCCTACATATTAATTATATTAAGATTGATATATTGATAAATACATATTGGTAAGCAAGATATACCCTGTCTCCTAGGAGTATTTTTAATTTTGAGGGGTCATTAAGCTCTGAAATCTGAAATTACAGAGTTGAACCTGTTAAAGTAAATGTTCCTTATTTCACTGAATGTTTTACATTGTAGGATAATGTACAATGAATGAATGAATTTTACATTGTATTATTTATTTATTATTAATAAACAGATTCTTTTCTTTTTTATGTAAGCAATAAAGTGTCCTATTTCTGTTCAGTGGTGTCTCCTTGTCTCCTTCCCTCACCTCACCTCCTCCAGATTACCTTCCAAGTGGAATTGAGAGAGGAGAGGGGACGAGCGGGGGGAGAAGACAAACGGAACGCGGCCGCAGTCGAGGCTCTCTGTAGCTCTCTCTTACCTCCTGTTTCTCGTTTTCCCATTAATACTCTGCCTCCGTTATTCGTTATTTTCTTGAATAGCGACATTTTGTGAAATATTTATTAAAATATCGTTAACAAGAAGGCAAAAAAACATGAGTGTCGAGGCGTATGGGCCGAGTTCGCAGACTCTAACGTTCCTGGACACCGAGGAAGCCGAGCTGCTGGGAGCGGACACCCAGGGCTCCGAGTACGACTTCACCGACTTCACCCTGCCGAGCCAGACCCAGACCCAGGGCCAAACCCAGAGTCAGCTGGACAGCCAGGTTCATGAGTCAAAAATATCAACTGTGTTGACAAAATGTGAATTAGCCAACGGTAGCTGGTTAGCATGATGACGCCTTCCATCCGTTGCCATGCTTTTATCCCGCTAATTGGCTAGCATGCTAGCTAGCGAGCTAGCAGAGTTAGCATGCCGAGAATAGCTACCATGTCAAGATTTAGGACTTTATTGCCGTACAAATAAGAGTAGCAGGGATTTGTCAGCGTGCCAGTGCGGTCATGAATGCCCATATTTATACTTACTAGAACTGAAATGTACTAAATACTTACAGTATCCATTACTAATAGCAACAATCACAAAGGTCAGTTAAATACAATCAGCGCTAGCTGTTAGATACATGTACACAGGCTTTGATGTTGCTGTCAGCAACATTGATATGACAGCCAGACTGTCGGACTCCAAGTGAAATATATGACCATGTAAGGCTTTATTTGTAATCCTGAGACAGAACGCTTTCACTCTCTATGGGGTTGACATAAACTTTCAGTTCATTTTCATGATTTTGCACATCTGTCTCCTCAGGTTAATGGTCCTGACGGGGTGTTGCAGAATGGAGACGACCCTGTGGTTAAAGCCAGTCAGTTGTTGGCGGAGTTGAACTTTGAGGAGGATGAGGAGGACACCTACTATACCAAGGATCTTCCTGTGCATGCCTGCAGGTAAATGACAAGATTGATGTGACTGGTGCTGTGGCTGTCAACAGAGTGGGAAACTTATTATATAAATAGTTACTTATTTAATCACGTAATTTAATTCAGGGAATATTTACGCTTCTAATGCCATACCACATATCCACACAGACTTTATATTTGGTTTATATTAGATTCATCTTGTCCACTTCACTTCACTGGTTAAAATGGGATAAAATTGCATGTTCAAACCAGTATCTAAGGTGGTCTCTGTGTCCTTTGGGACTCATTCTCAAATGCTGTCCTTGATGTGCAACACACACAACCCTCCCTATTTTGCAGATGGCACATAATCTTCAGCAGTGCTGTTCTGCTCAAATCACAGTTCATGTACTGCCTAACTCTAAGTTAGCTGTTAGTAGTTTGGCTGTGCCATAAAAAGTCCAGTTGGGGATGTCTGGCACGTCAGATACTCCATTTCTCAGCTAGATAAGATAAATACTCAGTGTGAGATAATTTGCTGTGAAAACAAAGTTTGTTGGACAGAATGAGAGCCTCAATTTTGTTTATAATGTTCCACCCTCTTCCTTCCAATGTTTTCATATTTGGAAAACAAATAATCAGGCGGGAACTTTGATACACATCAGCAATTTACAATCCAGACATTGTGATTTAGGCAATTTAGGCATGCAGCTTTTTCACTACTATCTGACAGGCTATGTGACAACTCAGTAAGTGTGTATTTTAGTGAACCAAGTGGCATGTTAATTAAAATCTAGAGGCAATCTGGGTACATTATTTCCTTAGGGAACAAAAGGAAGATTTTCTCAAAAATTGTCAAATTCTTTGTAAAACACTGACAGTTTTTCAAATTGTTTACATTAATATGCATATTCAGTTTCTTAAATTATATTCCAGCAAGTGTAAGTCACTCTGGTTTGTTAAATCCTGAAAATGGGAAATGAAAAATCACTGTACTGTGCATGAGCTGCAGCTGCAGTCAGCTATAAAGATACTATAAACTGGACTGCTGCACTACTTTAGTTGCACAGATTTGTGGCACCAAAGATTGTGTAGCATAATCTGAAATAAATCCATTTTGAATCAAGCTGGTGATAATTTATCACACATTATTTGCTTATTTTTCTTGTTTTGATCTCTGAAGCATGATATTTTAAACAGGTTCAATTATGACTCTTGTTTATTTTAGTTACTGTGGGATTCATGATCCAGCCTGTGTGGTCTACTGCAACACCAGCAAGAAGTGGTTTTGCAACGGCCGTGGAAACACATCTGGCAGGTAAGATATAGTGACTTATCCGTTTTCTTATTGACCCTACCTGATGATGCTACATTAACTGGGGAAGAATCATTTTACAGATACCATATCCTTATAGCAGGAGTACAGTACACTGTTACTGTAATAATGAGTTTCTGCTGTGTTCAGAAGCCTTGGTTAGAAATGTGTAGTTATTGTTTGGATATGTTGTTAAAAATATAATTTAATATACTTATGTTTTCTGACTTTAAAGAGCCTCCTAGACTAATATAATGCTACTTAAATCCAAAGTTATGTCTTTGAAATCGTAATTTTAAGTAGCCACATGTTTCTTTAATAGGTAAAACATTACCAAGATATTCTTCTTTTCCCAAATCAGAGAAATGTCATCTATATTCACAAGGTTTCCTCTTCTGTCTGATGGAGTTAATACAGTAGCTGAACTTTCAGGCATCGTTAGAAGGAATCAATCATGTACAGGTTATGCGTGACTGTAGCTGGATAGCTCAAGGCAATAAACACACAATAACACAGTTGACAATGATGTGAACCCATTAACACCACTTAAACTTTTGTTGAACTTGTCTTGCTAGTTGCTATGTGATAGACCTTTGATTGGCCTCTGTATTTAAAACTGTTTTACTAAACACATATTTGACAAATTATCAAAAGCTATCAAAAATGCATTACGTTATATCAGTGTAGCCGATGACTAACATCTTTTGGTTTCTGGGGTCATCAGTTTTCATCGTAACTCCTCAGTGCATCTTAGAAATATTTTTTGCTGAATTCTTCTTGCAGTGATGTTTGATTTTGATCGAGTCTGAATAAAATAAAATAAATCAAGACATGTTGATTGTAGGTGAATCAATAGTGTACAGTACATCCTCACTGAACACAGGTCTGTAGTCTTTTTCACTTTCTCCTCCTGGTGCATTCATTGTCATTCTCTTAACTTTTAGCCACATTGTAAACCATCTGGTAAGAGCAAAGTCCAAGGAGGTGACCCTGCATAAAGACGGCCCTCTGGGGGAAACTGTGCTGGAGTGCTACAACTGTGGCTGTCGCAACGTCTTCCTGCTGGGCTTCATCCCTGCAAAGGCCGACTCAGTAGTGGTGTTACTGTGCAGGTAAAGGTGCTTTTATGTAGCTGATCACCCTGATCTCCCTGTTGATGAGGGTAATCAAAATGAATATAGAATTTCCTAGCATTTGCCATTTTTGCTTTTGTCGTACCACAGGCAGCCATGCGCCAGCCAGAGCAGCTTGAAAGACATCAACTGGGACAGCTCGCAGTGGCAGCCTCTCATTCAGGACCGCTGCTTCCTGTCCTGGCTGGTCAAAATCCCGTCAGAGCAGGAGCAGCTCAGGGCCCGCCAGATCACTGCTCAGCAAATCAACAAGCTCGAGGAACTCTGGAAGGTACTTTCAGTGCAGCTGTCAGGTGTTTGCACACACCCATAACTATATGTAAATATTTTGAACCCACATAACTTGAATTTCAGCGAAGGCTTATCTATATTGTTCACTCAACGTATTCATACAGTTGGGTGTGATGCAAATAACTCTACTGCTGGTGTTTTCTGAGCCATTACTCTCCGTTCAGTATCAGTTTCAACGCCTAAGTTCCTATTTTTTTTGAGCATTTTGACAGAAAACACTCAACTCTCATATCACTCTATTTTGTTTTTATATCTTCATCTTAATCTGTCACTCATTGTTCGTTTGTGTGTCTGTTTCTGCTTGGCAGGAAAATCCTACAGCAACCTTGGAGGACCTGGAGAAGCCTGGTGTGGATGAGGAGCCCCAACACGTCCTGCTCCGCTATGAGGATGCCTACCAATACCAGAACATCTTTGGTCCTCTGGTGAAGCTGGAGGCTGACTATGATAAGAAACTCAAAGAGTCCCAGGTCCTTCATTTAAATAATGCCTCATGTTTATTATTTTTACTTGATAAATAAGTTAAATCATTATTAGTTATCAAAATGGCGATCAATTCTTTTCATGTGGATTAAAATAATGAACAAATCCTTTAAGCTCTAGTTGGGTTTTTTTAATCACACTGCATGTAAAGGGAAGCTGTTACAGTCATGCATGTTGTATTTTAATTATGTAATAAAATTATTTTAAAGTTTTTTTTTATTGTCCATAGTAATTTTGACAACAGGAAATTTCTGCTGACCTTTAAGTGTTAAACATATTTTTATTGTTGCTTCTTAACAGACTCAAGACAACATTACAGTCAGATGGGACTTGGGTCTGAACAAAAAGAGGATTGCTTATTTCACCCTCCCCAAGACAGACTCAGGTATTTATTTGTGATTCCACTTCAAGTTATTCTTACTTTGCATTCTTCTTGGTGTCAAAAACAAATATTCCAATTTCATGTTCTTTACATTTATTTTGATATTAATTATTCTGAAACTGTTGCTTTGGTATCTTTACACCATGCACTGTTGCGTATTTACACAAAGTTATTTTCTTTTGTGTCTGTCTTATGTGCTGTCCTTCAGATATGCGACTGATGCAGGGAGATGAAATTTGCCTGAGGTACAAAGGAGACCTGGCTCCTCCATGGAAAGGCATTGGACATGTCATCAAAGTCCCTGATAGTATCCTTATAACAGTTAAAATACAGATAATATCTAACATGAAACCAAATACCCGTAATGTATATGGGTATTAAAAAAAGTTTGTCACTGGCATGTTGGCCTCTAAATTTGTCGTTTTCTCATGTGCTGTCAGTAAAATATGGATCTTTAACAACATCTAGTGGCAGACGTCTGAAACTACAATAACATCTGCAGACTTGTGTCCTCATCCTAAGTCCCCACTGGTTTTTAAAGCAAGTTCTATATTTAGATTTGGCTTCTACAGCTTACCATCTTTTAGTTAACTGGTAACAGTACTCCAGTAATAAGACCCGTGGCTATATATCAGAACTATTGTTAGTGTGTTAACCCACCGTTTATAAATGTTATTCTGAAAAATATCAATAACTCCACCATGAAGTACAAAGTGACTGAGATGAGGTGGCGCTACACTGAGCTAGCAGTAAAAACACACATTTGCCTGTCGGATGTTCAAAGATTAATCTGTGTACTTGATTCCTGTATAAATTGACAAATGGCTAGTACATTATCTTATGTAGCCAATGTTAGCTTCTTAGGCGCTACATAAGTTATTTAATAAATATAATGTCAGCCCTGCATCTGTGTGGAAAAGTTTTCAGATTCCAACACTCTCTCCACCTTACAAACGCTGCACAAATGAAGCAAAACCAAATGCAGAGGCTCTTATCTGTTTCTAAAGCTTAAAATGTCAGCAGCCATTCAGGTAACAGATGAGTAATGCTATTGATTGCAATAAAATGTTACTGACAGCACCTTTAAAATATTTGACTTAAAGGTATGGTTAAATGAAGCAGACTAGAGACTAGGCACATTGTCATAGCAGAATAATTTGTTAGAATAACTACAGTTATATGGTCAAATGTTTTGCCTCTTCCTTCACTCACTGTACCAGACTATGGTGATGAGATCGCCATAGAGCTGAGGAGCAGTGCCGGGGCTCCAGTGGAGATCCCACACAACTTTCAGGTCGACTTTGTGTGGAAGTCCACTTCCTTTGACAGGTAATCAAAACAGCCACACACTTGTTCTTGTCTCTTGCTTCGATATCTGCCCATTAATTATGAAAAAAAACAATCTTTGGCTTTGTACTTTATGTATCTGTTACGTAAATGTAATCTTTTTTCATGTCTAAGGGTTAGTTAATGATTTAGTGTAAGCGGGAGCTAAAGTGTACTTGAACTGCAAAGTATTCCATTCCACATATTCAGCCAACTTTGAAGAAGTTTTGGTGTTTCACTAAATTGTATGAATGTGTTACTTTAACCCACTGAAAGATGAGTCAGATTTAGTGCAGAACATTATCTCAATATTTCTGTCTTCTTCATCCAGGATGCAGAGTGCCCTGAAGACATTTGCTGTGGATGAGACGTCAGTGTCTGGTTACATCTACCACAAACTGCTGGGACATGAGGTAGAGGACGTGGTCATCAAGTGTCAGCTGCCCAAACGCTTCACTGCCCAGGGACTACCTGACCTCAACCACTCCCAGGTAAGTTAAAGAGAAGACAACTCAAACGATGTTATTTATAGACTTTGGTAATACATTATCAGAGAAGTTATACCCTTCATTACAACAACACACACAACATGACAGAGATGACACACAGTGTAAAGATTGAGTTCACTTAAATCACACAAAATCACACATCTTGGGGTTAATCTAAGGGATGTGAACTTATTTTTTTATAGTGACTGCGTGAGGCTTCTTAGGACTTGGCCTCCCAGGGTTCACATGGATGGGCTTTGTAATTGTAATTTGTAATGCAGGTGTATGCTGTAAAGACGGTGCTGCAGCGTCCCCTCAGTCTGATCCAGGGTCCTCCTGGCACAGGGAAGACGGTGACCTCTGCCACTATCGTGTATCACCTGGCTAGACAGGGCAATGGGTAAGACACATACAAATATTTTGACTTTTTTGTCAATGTGTGTTTACTTTGTATGTACAGGCTGGGACAATATTTGTGCATCTAAGTTATGATATTTAATTATTGGTATTTAGTTTGAATGTGAGTATTTATTCAACATTAAATGGAACATCTGGCTTTTAGGATATAATTGTAAGTTGTAAGTTTTTCATTGAAAGGTAATTTATTACAACTAACATATTTAAACATGTCTTGATCAACTGATTTTCTTGTTGAAGAATGAGTTGGCTACATGTTATTTTGCCTAAGACAGTACTGTAACTTGTGTCCCTCCAGGCCGGTGCTGGTGTGTGCTCCCAGTAACATTGCCGTTGACCAGCTGACAGAGAAGATCCACCAGACTGGACTTAAAGTGGTGAGGCTGTGTGCCAAGAGCAGGGAGGCCATCGACTCTCCTGTGTCCTTCCTGGCTCTGCATAACCAGACCCGCAACATGGACAGGTAACACATGACCAGCTATTACCAAAAGTAGTTCTTTAAAAGGACAACTTACTTTTGCAGGACATTTTTATGTGTGTGGTGGACTTGTGTTCACTTCTTAAATCAGATGCGTGTTAAAAAACTACAAGGTGCTAGGTTGTCCCAGCACTGATTTATAACTTAAAATTATAAAATAATGTTACTGAGCAGCATTGGCTGGAGTTAACATTATGTAGCAACAAAGGGAAATCCAGGAAGTACAAATATAGTCACTGGTGGAATAAAATGAATCCAGACCCCCCTTAGTAATACAATCTGTTACTGATGAATATTTGCACAACACTGATCTCCAACTGTGTTGAAATGATTTCTGCCCACAGTATGCCAGAACTTCAGAAGCTCCAACAGCTGAAGGACGAGACTGGAGAGCTGTCCTCCTCAGACGAGAAGCGCTACAGGGCTCTGAGACGCACTGCTGAGAGGGAGCTGCTTATGGTATGAAGACTAGTGTCACTGAACCCACAAGTGCTGATAAATGTTTTATTTATCTGTTTCTGACAGTTCTAGTCACAAAGTTGTACATCAACTAAGATATAAAGGTCATTAAACATCTAATGATTTGTTATTCTAACTCATACAGGCCCACTGAAACTGTGTTATGAAAATGCTTTTATCTATTTTATTTTTTCCCTCTTTTCCAGAATGCAGATGTGATCTGCTGCACTTGTGTCGGGGCGGGGGATCCTCGTCTGGCCAAGATGCAGTTTAGATCAATCCTGATTGATGAGAGCACCCAGGCCACTGAACCCGAGTGCATGGTGCCTGTCGTCCTGGGGGCCAAGCAGGTAAGGGCACAGGGATATTTCTGAAGCCAAGTAAATTGATATAGAAATATTAACAAATTAGTGCATTAATATTAACAACCTTATTAGCACTACTGGTTATTTTTAATGTATTATGGAGATTTTGGTGAGAATTAAAGCAGCTCAGTTCCTTCTTGTTTGAGTTATGTCTTTATGTATCTAAGGAAGCAACTTTTGTCTTTGACGGGGTTAATATCACATTTATGTTCATCCACTTAAGTCTATTATTCCATTAATTATAAGCTTTATCATGATGGAAAAAGTGCTGTTATACCCCAATTTTTTTTGTCTTGATCATTTGTCCTCTTAACCTTTTAAATGATGTGTTTTCTTTGTAGCTGATCCTGGTGGGTGACCACTGCCAGCTGGGCCCTGTGGTGATGTGTAAGAAGGCAGCTAAAGCAGGTCTTTCCCAGTCTCTGTTTGAGCGTCTGGTAGTTTTGGGGATCCGGCCAATTCGTTTGCAGGTCCAGTACCGCATGCACCCGGCCCTCAGCGCCTTCCCCTCCAACATCTTCTATGAGGGCTCTCTGCAGAACGGAGTCACTGCCGGTGAGACAAAAAGAAACTTTGTTTGAAATCTAATTTTGTGATGTTCAATTATGGCTTTCCCCTTTTGAAACTGCCCTCTACATTCCTGCAACTTAATAACATGATGCCGCTGCCTTACTTTTCCTTGACTACTTTCCCCACACAGTTGACAATTTAAAAAAGGACTTTACTGTCCAGTGATCCTGTCAGATCTTGTAAACCGTTATAAATCCATTTTGAAAATTTGGGAAGAACACATGAGACCAAGTTACCTCACATCTCCTGCATGCAGCTCTCTTTCTGTTTTACAGTTTCTTGTTTGTATCACCTTAGTGGTATTTAAAGCACTGTTTGTTGTTGTAGGTTTGGTTTATCTGTATTTCAACCTCTTTTTAAAAATGTATCTGTAATAATTCTTGAAGCAGTCATAATGCACATAGTTGCACAAACAGACAGGTGACAAATTAAAAGAAAAACCGGTACAGGCCTGAATGTTTGACCCCTACAGTGAGGGGATCTGGTGGCTCTGTTATGCTTTGGGGGGCATTTTGCTGGCATGGCTTGGGTCCACTTGGAAGAGTCACTGCAAATCAATACAAAGTTGTTCTGAGTCATCACCTTTATCCTGTGATGAAACATTTCTATCCTGATGGGAGTGGTCTCTTCCAGGATGTCAATGCCCCCATCCATAGGGCATGAGGGGTCACTGAATGGTTTGATGAGTATGAAAATGATGTGAATCATATGCTGTGGCCTTCACAGTCACCACACCTCAACCCGGTTGAACACCTATGGGAGATTTTGGACCTATGTGTTAGACAGTGCAGTTAAATGAATGGTGTTCATCCCTCCAGGAGAGTTCATAGACTGTAGAATCAATGACAAGGCACATTGAAGCTGTTCTGGTGGCACGTGGTGACCCAACACCTTACTAAGACATTTTATGTTGGTTTTTCCTTTAATTTGTCACCAGTCTGTAATAGGTAGATAAATGCACATAAAGCCTGTAGCTGATCCAGGCTTATTCCAAGTTAGTTGGTGTACTTTTCTATTCATCACCAGTCCTGAGTTATGTTTGTTTTGTCTCTCTGCAGGGGACCGTGTGAAGAAAGGCTTTGACTTCCAGTGGCCGCAGCCTGACAAGCCGATGTTCTTTTATGTCACCCAAGGCCAAGAGGAAATCGCCAGCTCTGGAACATCATATCTCAACAGGTTTCAACTTGCTTTATCATTATGTTGACGTAATATTTATGTTTATCCCTCCATTTCATATTAAGCCATATGCCTGAATGTGGCACTTTGCAGTGACATCACATCAATGTGTGTACTGTCAGTCAAACATAATTAAGTTCTGTAACATGTTAACATAAATAATTGTTCTCTGTCTCATGTCATCCTTCTTGTTTATGCAGAACTGAGGCAGCCAATGTGGAGAAAATAACCACCAGGTTGCTGAAGGCCGGAGCAAAACCCGATCAGATCGGCATCATCACCCCTTATGAGGGACAGAGGTCTTACCTGGTCCAGTACATGCAGTTCAGCGGCTCCCTCCATACCAAACTGTACCAGGTATAGTGACAAATATTTTTTCATTTTAAATGTGCAAATTGTGCACTTAAACACATCATCATCATCGTTTCATTTCCTTAAATCCATTGAGATGTTAGGTATAGAGTAAAAGGTTAAATTAGCCTCAAAAACCTGTAGTCTGTGTGGTCATTTATCTTATTTTTTTTTAAATTTGTGATGAAAGTACAACCAAAATATTTCTCACAATCAATAAATATATATATTATCCTAAATGCTGAGTCATCCACAAATTTCTCTTCACTGTTTGTGCAGGAGGTGGAGATCGCCAGTGTGGATGCTTTCCAAGGTAGAGAGAAAGACTTCATCATCTTGTCCTGTGTGAGGGCCAATGAGCACCAGGGCATCGGCTTCCTCAATGATCCACGTCGTCTCAATGTGGCACTCACAAGGGCCAGGTACAACAACACCTTTGATCCTCTCTGGGATTTTTGTCCCTAACATTAGCTTGGTTTCATCACTATGATGACTACTTATAACTTTCAATCATTAAGTCATTGATAATAATTATAATCTTCTTCTATCATGTAGGTATGGTGTGATCATTGTGGGAAACCCCAAGGCCCTGTCCAAGCAGCCCCTGTGGAACCACCTGTTGAACTACTACAAGGAACAGAAGGTCCTGGTCGAAGGCCCCCTAAACAACCTGAGGGAGAGCCTCATGCAATTCAGCAAGCCTCGCAAGCTGGTCAACACCATAAACCCTGTGAGTTTAGTATGTGTGTGTGTGACTGTGTGTATTTTATACACAGCATACAGATTGCTGAAATCAGCGTGTCTTTACTGGGTTTCGATTATTTTTTTGCCAGTGGGACATGGGAAGGACTTGGGATGCAATTCCAAATTTACTTATCTACCTAGGATGAGGAGTTTACCGAAAACAGGCCTCAATGAATCTGAAGAATAATGACGTCTTGTAAATTAGCGTTGCTTGTTTTGTGCTTTTACAGGGGGGTCGATTCATGAGCACAGCCATGTATGATGCCAGGGAGGCCCTCATTCCTGGATCTGTTTATGACCGCAGCAGCAACGGTGAGCGGTTCTTCATACAACACACAAACCTCCCTTAATGTTACACATTTTTTTACTAATAAACCCCCTGAAGGTATTGAATATATTGACTTTGCTAGTTTATTGCAGACAGGTTTGATGTGTTTTCTAAGTTCACCTGTGACAAGACGAGCTCCTCATACAGCCAAACAATTTAAAAGAGAGTATATTTTCTCTGCAGGGCGTACATCCAACATGTATTTCCAGACCCACGACCAGATTGGTATGATTGGCACAGGCCCTAGTCCCATGACTTCCATGAACATCCCTATCCCCTTCAACCTAGTGATGCCCCCCATACCTCCACCTGGGTACATGGGACAGGTCAACGGACCCACAGCAGGTGAGACAGACAGGAAGCTGTAAGAGCCCGGCTAAGAATATAGTTCTTAAAAGCTTACATATTCTTCAGTTAGAGCTGCTGTGAAACACTTTCTAAATTGTGTTACCGAACTTAATTTTTCTGCAGGTCGTGGTGGCGGTATGAAAGGCAAGGCAGGCAGCGGAGGAGGTGGTGGCACTAGAGGTGGCCGTCAAAGAAACCGCGGCAACATGGGGAACCACAGTGGAGGGAATGGAGGACAGCATGGAGGCCATATGAGTGGCAGCCAGGCCAGCCAGGACCTGGGCTCCCAGCCCTTCTCCCAGGGGCCTCTGACCCAGGGCTATATCAACATGAGCCAGCCGTCACAGATGAGCCAGCCTGGGCTCTCCCAGCCTGAACTCTCACAGGTTTGTTCATTGTGCTGTCTCATTGTGTAAACTGTTTGTGGTCTGTTTATTTATAACAGTTACTACCCAACGCCAGGGCTGCTTGCACATATATTCCAAATGTTTGTCCAGCTTTCCTTTTCAAGTACAAACTTCATCTTGTCTTAAAAGGCTTACTCATTTTATGACTGGAAAGGAATGAAGGAATATCTGTTGACTGGTCTCTTCCACTTTTTTGTTTGTCCCATTATAGGACAGTTACCTAGGAGATGAGTTCAAGTCCCAGATTGATGTGGCTTTGTCCCAGGACTCCACCTACCAGGGGGAGCGGGCCTACCAACACGGTGGTGTGACTGGACTGTCCCAGTACTAGACTGTAAGCAATTCCACAGTAGACTAAAGCAAAAATAACAACTGATGAAAAGTATCTTGTAATATTTTGAAAAGACTAATGAATATTTCCTCAAATAACAGTATATATTTGTTTCTTTGTCTTACAGGTTGCCTGAAAGGAGCTAGGCCTGTGTTAAGCTTAGTTCATTGGTATTTTAATCTGGGTAATAACAAAAAAGAACAAACATGGATACCCGTTTTCCACTGCTACAACCGAAGCACCACTGTGTGAAAGTAACAGGAGAGAGACCGTGAGAAACCAACCAATCACAAGAGTGAGAGCAAAAATGGGAGTAGAGCTGGACAGGAAGAGAGCAAGAGAGAAAGAGTGGGAGGCTGGTGGAGGAGCGAAGGCACTGCTGCTCACACGCGAAGACATGGCGAAGGAGAAAGCTGTCGTCGACGGAGCAGCGCAGTTGGAGAGGCGAGACCTTCGACAGGTCAAGGAGGGTGGAAGGTTCAAACGATTCTGGAGAGGGGAAGGGGGGAGGGGGGCAACTGTGTCATCTGGTCCCTCGTATGCCCCTGAACCCTCGGGGATCTCCAGGCAGTATGGTTGGAAATCTTGCTCCAAAAGCTGAGAAAGATGGAGAAGAGGTGTCTCACACATATGTCCTCCAAGCTAACTCAACAGGATGTCTTCTGTGACTTGGAGAGAGAGAGAGAGAGAGAGAAAACAAACAGGGGACACAACTCTTGAAGCAGTTGATATGGCAACTTTTTAAAACTCAAAGCTTGAATCGAGGCTCTGCGTTTGGTCACATCTAAGCATCTGGGAGAGGAGAGTGTGAACACACTGGCTATTCGAGTGAACTCAAAAGTGCTTGTGGTGTTGTGCCTCAAAGAGATCAAATGAAATTTGAGGATCACATAGGCACAGATCATTCACTTTTTTCTCAGCTTTGAGTTGGAAAGTTTTCTTTAAAAAAAAAAAAGAAAAAAAAAAGGCTGTTTTCATTGAGGTTTTCAGTGATGTAAGCTAGTGTAGTGGGCTGTCTTTCTCAAGGTGGTCTGCAAAGAACAAGTGGTGGAATTAGCTCTTGAAAATATATTTTAAAAAAAACAAAAAAAAAAACAGTTTTGTCTCCAGACCTGAGGAGGTGTGCTCCAAGGATCTGCAGCTAGTGAGACAATTTTGTTTTTGCTCTTCTAAATATATCTTTTCAGTAGTACAAAAGAGTGAAAGATAAGCGTCATAACCTGCTTATAACAGAATGAAGCTGTCATTTTTTTGCCTCATTCCTGATTCACTGTTGACCCTGAGGCCTGTAGAGCTAGCAGAGACGGATCATCATCAGCATAAAGAGCTAAATGCATCTAATAAGCCAAATCAAGAGGGCAGTACTCCCCAAAAAGTCACAAGTCAATAAGCATGTAAACAATGACATCATTTCTTTATGATGAGTTTTTCTGTCAGTTGAGTGTGAAGCACCTGATAAAACCACCCACTACAAAGAATGATGAAAACTTGGAAGTGCTTTAGTACAATTTTTCCCATCTTTGAACCAAACTTGGTGATAGATTTCACCGTGTTGGACTGTGGTGAAAGATGCATTTTGGAAAGTCCACTGATTACCAGTTCAGAGGTTATATGATGTATGTGCACTACATTTGGCACAAAAATATCAAATTATTTAGACACAATGTAATTTTTGTTTAGGCTGTAGATTCTAGAAAATGCCCTTTCACCTTTTCTTCCTCTAGTTTTTGTTCTTTGTTGTCATACAATCTTGAACTTATAGAAAAGAGTAAAACTGTCACAAGTAGTAGTGCGTCACATCAAAGACACAACAGTTAGTTAGTTTCGTAACTTTGGTAAACTTTGTGTTTCTGTACTGTGTGCATGTGTTGTTCTCATCTCACATTCTTTGGAAGGACACTTGTGAAGTTTCCACGCAGCTTGTTTTCATCAGTATTGGATCAGGAAGCAGAAGCTTTCCTTGTGATCCAAACTTTTGACTGAAATATCTAGTCATCATCAAAAAACAGTGGTGGTTGTCAAGAATGCAGCCACCTTCACGTTGACCCTAAAATACTTTAGATATTCCCCTAAAATGTTTGTTTCATCCATCAGTTTCACAGAGCACACCTGCTGAAAGTGCTCAGACTGCCAAAGTCAGAAAGAAGCCACAAGGATTTGAATGTTTATGTAAAACATGTCATAAATTCCATGTTCATCTTCCCACAATAATGAATTACTAGCAGTTATAGGTCATTTTACAGTCAACTCTAACTGTAATAACTGTGCAATAGTTGCATCTCCATCCTTTACAGGACATCAAACTGATATTTATATTCCCTTTCTGTATGAATTACAGTATCTGTAGATATTAGAGTTGTTGAACTTTAACATTGTTTATTTCTGTGCTGTTATTTTATGTAACATCCTGTCTGGATGTGGACACCATTACATGCTATCTGCACCTGATCACTGACATATTTCAGGTCTAATTATTAAAAATGTCATATTTTAAGGAAACTTATCTTTTACCAACACATATAGTTTTTGCATGTCCTATGACTAGACGGTAACTTTTTGAGTTGGATGTTTTCCTCTATATTTGTTGCTGTGATCATCTTTATTTGGCTTTATTGCTGTTCAGAACTGAAAATTCTGAAAATAAAGATGAAGAAGTTTTGTGTTGGCCACATGGCTGCTCCATTTTGTTTTTTCTGCCCACTAATTGAGGTTGACAGTTATGAAAATTATGCTCACAAATATTCTCCTGTTAATAATCCTGGAAAATTAAAGTTTGCTTCTTTTTGCTCCCCTAAGTGACTTCACTGTTTTATTTCTCTTGTGGGTGAAAATACTTTTTCTTTACTCATCACGCAGATAGATTGACACGCTGCCTATTTATTAATATGTGAAGCTTTATTTTAATCTATGTGAGGGCATGCCAGAACAACTCTTGTTCTATTACAACTATAGTCCCTGAAAAAGCTGCAACATAACTAACTTAAGGCGTCTTTTTCAGGTCATGACTTTTCCTTCGGGACGATATTTCATTAAGCCTTTAAACTGGCAGCAACAAGCAGACCTATAAGATCCAGTTGGCAGTATGCACACATGCAGGCTCATTGGCTGCAGGCAGGTTGACACAGTTTCTCTGCCTCGCTGCCACATACAGCTGCAGCCGGTGCTCGGAGCCCGTAGAGCCAGCAGGTGGTACTCTGCTGCCGGCTGTGTCAGACTGTTGAATGCGAGCAGCCGGCTGGATGAAGAGCTGAAAACTGGAGAGAGGAAAGCTGAGCTCCGACCACCAGGACGGGGTTAGAGAGAGGAAAGAAAGAAAGAAATAAAGAAGTAGCAGCTGTTTCATCACTGCCGCAAAATGCACACAGACGGGACTGCGGTCACTTCAGTCATCGAGGTCAGCAGCTCTGCCTCCGCCGGGCTTTGACTCTCCGAGCTCCGCAGAGGTGTCCGGCCGGACTCCGGTGACCAGGGCAAGCAGCGCGGTGCTGCAGCAGGCTGTGGTGTGGCGCCTTGCAGTGAACGACCCCCCCTCTGGAGAATAAAGCATCTGGAAGCTCAGAGAAAGAGGAGACAGCGGCACTTTCAGCGCGGAATTCATCTCAGAAACAACACAAGAAGGTTTCACACCGACATGGGGTGAGTGAGGCTGCTTCAGGAGCACAATTAATCAGGCTCAAAGTGAAAATTAAGAGCAAATAGTTTGCTGTTAATGAGCTGAACAAACTCTTCTAACCATTTTTTGTTTGAATTTGGCCCCAGTGCAAATACTTGTTGGGTTAATGGATGCACTGCTTCAACTCTTTCTTTCTTTTTTTTTTTGTAGAAAAGAAGCCTCAGTCTCCTTGTAAGATGTATCCTCACCACAGAGAAAGGTAAGTACATCTTGAACATGAGCTTGTCCTTGTTATTTCTTTTTTTCCATGTGACATTTTCATTTCTTGTACTTGTGACCTTGGGATGCCAAACACCTGCAAATAAAAAACAAACAAACCTTGCTTTCAGAACAAAAGATAGTTAGAAAGTTAGATTAAGGTAACAGAAATTAAGCATCACTCCTCTTGTGGTTTTTTTGTTTTGTTTTGCTCTGCAGCACATCTGGAGCAATGTTCTGCTTTCCTCTTCAGCTCTGCACTAACACAGATTCATTTCTAGATTTCAGACTTGATGAATCTAAGGCAATCATCTTCTGTAATGTTTTTCCTCCCCGTGGCCGTCACATTATTTGATCCATAATTCTTACTAATGCGTTTATAGGATGTTTCTCTTTCAAGTTGTAAGTAAGAAAGGAGGAAGGAGCGATCGTACAATGGAGCATGGCAGGCATTATTAGTGTAATTTCTTTCCAATTATTGTAGAAAGTGCACTGTCTGCTTTGTTAAATATGTGTCTAGTCACCAATAGTACCATGTAATCATATTTTTTTATTATTTGGTTAAAAAGGATTTACAATTTGGAGTATTAATCAGTAGTAGGACAGACGTAAACTGCTACAGACAAGCTGAAATCAGATATTGTTGCCTTGTTGTCTTTTTAGGTGCGTTATTTCAAGAGTGAATCGTTTCAAGCAGCCACTTTGTTTCTTTTTAGCATTAGCCAGTATAGAGGATTGGAAGAGTCTTTGCATCAGTTTATAAATCTGTCATTCTAATGTTTAACAGCTGTGGTATAAAAGATTTAGAAAGATCAGTTGAGAGGGTGACAGGAGAAACCCAGTAAAGCAGATTGTGGATACTGTAGATTGTGGTGGGAATTAGTGGAGTTATTCATCCTGAGGTGCAGCCCGGACCTCCATCCAATCACTATCAGGCTCTGTTTATGTTTAGAGACCCCCATTAAGCCCTGCAGGCCACATCCATCTGCTGAGGATGAAGGTCAAGAGACTGAAGATGCTGACCAGTTAACAGAATAATAATTTTCACACACTGGAAAGAGCAAGCGCTGACCGATACACACACACACACACACAAACACACACACTGGCAGCCAATCTGTTCAAACATGTAGTCTTGATTGTGAACCACCAGCGACCCCACCGCAGGAGGTTGCAGGTTTGATTTCTGGTTGGATCGTAGCTCTGGTGGATCCTATCAGAGGCCTGATATTCAGTAGGAGACCACAGACACTAAACCTCAGGCAAGGTCAAAGACTGACTTCATAACTGAGTGTGGGGACATTTTCCCCGCTGCCCTTCTGGACGGAACGATGAATTGAGTGATGCTTCATCGTGCATCTTGTTTTATTGTTTGGCGTCTCTGTCACTGACCTCATTCTGTGTAATATGGGCTCCACATACATGTGTGGGAACAACAAAACACAGTGATACAGTAATAAATAAAAAGCTCTGACCTCCAAGCCAAATAACCATCATTGTAAATAGAAAGAATTTTTAACTGGCAACTATTTTGATAATTAATTAATCATTCAAACATTAGCTAGTTCCAGCTTCCCAGTTGTGAAGATTTTATGCTTTTCTTTGCGTTATATGATTATAAAGTGGATATCTTTGGGTTTTCTCTTGTTGGTCGTACAAAACAAGTAATTTGAAGTTATCACCTTGGGCTTCAGGAAATTGTGATCAGCTTTTTTTTAAACTGTTTTCTGACATTTTATTACGATTAATTGAGAAATTAATTGATGATAAAAGCAATTGCTGAAGATCTAATTATAGTCCAAAAAATATGTTGTATTTTTCTGGAAAACCTTGCATTTTCTAGTAAAATACTGTATCTTTACAGTGCGTTACGTGATTTCCTCTGATAGTAATATATAGTTTGAATTCAACAGCTGAATTTCTTCTGTGGTTAAAGGGCACACCACCAATTTAACACAACAAATTCCGTTTACTTGTGGTGAGCGGTATCACTATGAACCTGTGAACAGTTGTCTAAATGTCCTCTGTGGCTCTGAGAGGAGCTTTGTAAAGTCTGACCCTGATGATATCATCAGGGTTATTTTGAGGAAGGCTTCAAGTCCAGATGAAACGGCATTTCAAGAGTATCTCATTTCTGCATCATGACGAGTGAAACTGTAGACAGGTAGGACAAAGCGTTGGGAGGAATTTGATTTGAATGTTGAAAAGTGGGCGTGTCATAATGTGTCTTAGCTCTGTGCCGCTAAAAGTTGAAGATTGATTGATGGATGGATGTCATAATATTATTGGTTGAAATTGGTCGGTTCAAGCCTACGTAAGCACACTCATATTTTGTTTTACAGGAGGAAAACATGATTGGATTTTGGATTTTTTTGGCATATATTGTAAAATAGTCACACAATATCACTGGGGATGTGATCTAAAAGGGTTAAAAAGGCATTTTTCAATTCATCTCGACTTTAAGACTTCAAATATTTGACAGAAAACCTGAATTATAAACTCCAGCATGGAGTTTGAACGATGAGGGCATTTAACAGACAGGTAGGGTCTAATGAAAGATGCTATTGAGTTGCATCTTGGGAATTGTAGTATCCCGCACTTTTGATGCTTGACCCATACTAGGGAGTAAAAGTCAGGATATCTTGGCCTCTGCTGCAATGCACCTTTAAATAGTTAAGATGGCTTTAAGTTGTACTGCGTCCTTGTTTGAGCTTGGAGAATGAATAGTATGTCAGCTCTTCACTAGCATCAGAAGTACTAAGCAGATACTTTATATCTTCATCTTTAATCGTCTGTTCATATACTTTATATATAAACTTTAAATTTAAAATGATCCTAATATGATGGCTGAATTATATCACTAGAAAGCCAGAGCACAAATCTCACTCCCAGCTTCAAACAGACTGCCCTCATCCCAGTGTCGTGTCCCGGTCAGACCTCAGATCAGATCAGTAACAGTGGTTGTAGAAGCTAAGGGAGGATTACTGTGAGATGAGAAGGAGAATTATGGCGCGGGTTATTATCAGACTGGAGTGAGTCGGCCGTTGAAATGCCCTCTGTTCATATCAACATCTTTGTTTTGTAGCCAGTCCTTGAAACACTGTGTGTGTGATTGAAGATTGTATATGAACTCCATATCATGTTGTTTCTTTTTTATATCATGATCTCTTAGAGTGAGAGACACACACTCACAGACTTTTATTGGATTTTTGTGTCACTAATGGGGTCAGATATAAATGTACAATGACTCGCCAAAATAATACAGTTCTATTGGGAACAGCCACAGCAATTTACAATACTGCATAGAAGAAGAAGTGTCCTGGTTTTTTGCCATTTTCACACTTTAACTCAGCACCTCTTTCAGGCGACATTTTGATGAGGCGAGCAGCTAAGATAAGGCTGAAGAACAGCAGCCTCTTGTCATAACGCTTCTTTTCTTGAGTCTAATCACAGTGACTTTGTGTGTTTGTTGAGTCCTGTTGATGATGATGACAATAGTATCTTAATAACTATTTGATAGATTGCCATGAAAAATTGTACAGACATTTTCCTCTAGTGCCACTAAATGCCACAGCTAAGTTCACATTTGTGAATTTGAGCAAAATGTCTCGACAACTAGTGAACGGCCATGAAATCTTTTACAGACAATCATGTCCCCCTCAGGATGAATTGTAATAACTTCATTGATCCTTGAATGTTAATCTAGTACGGCAGCGTATTGCTGTAAAAAATAGAAATAAAAATTTGCTCAGTTTGTCATTATAATGAGAAAAACAGAATCTAATATTATGAAAGTTATGCAGCACGTTGCTGCTCTTTATCTGCTGATTTCTTCTCTGGTGTTCAAAAAGCTCATGAAGAAATGATTCATTGTGATATTTTTAATCAAAACTACAACTGGACCTGTAGCGTGTTACGAATAATAACAAACAGGTGGAAACCGCTACGTTTCACTCACTGTTAAATTAGGGAAAATCCATGTAACTTACTTGCTGATGGGCATGTGTGTTACCATGGTTACGTATATATATACGCTATATATACGCTGCTTATACAGATCACTTCCTTGACAATTCATGTCCAGAGGGTGGATTCAATAGTAGTGGTTGGTCTGCTTTGCTTTGGTGTGTTTGTCACAGTAATGGAAACTACAGTTATAATATAATAGTATATTATTATCTTAATATAGAGACACTTTGCATTGGTTTGTATAGGAATTTGTACCAAGAAGAAAACAGGCACTAACAGTTTGACAGCCTGCACTTTAACTTGAGTGACTTTCAGAGTGACATTGACTTTTAGTTTCATATTTTGTCATCTGTACTGTGCTTTACTTTATATCAAAGTGTGGGAATACTCAGTGCTGTCAATGAACAAACTCTGACACCAGCTGAAGAGAAAGAAGGAAGTCTTCTTTTAGCAGCCTTGCTATTCCTACCACATGACAGTGGCTAAACGGTTCCTCAACACTAGTGACTTTGTTGCTTTGATATATTTACCTCGTATCCTGGATACATCTCTGCAAATACTGGCAGGAGCAGAGTGGAGGGTGAGTGACTCGGGAGAAGGTTCAGAGCGTTTTAGTCAACATCATATTCCAGCTAAGTCACAGCTCTGTATGGCTGGTGAATGACGCAGGAAAAAGTGTGGGAGCAAGCCAGAGGATGGTTCCAACATCTGTCCCTGAATGGCAGAGAGAGAGAGAGACAGACAGACGGATGCCCTGTTACGAAAGTAATGAAGGATTTCCTTTTCAAGCAAAAGACGGACACAGTTTAGGCAGGATTGTATAATGATGGGTCTGTATGGAAAAAGTTAAGCTACATTCACACAAGGCTGGGTATGAAATGAACTTGGCAGGTTGAATACATGAAATTTAGTTTTTATAGACCATTGTGAGTGGGCCTGCGTGGAAAGTTAGACGCCTTAAAGGCCTTAAAATTATCAAATATTTTCTCAATCTGTTTCTGGTCCCTGGTTTGAAACTCGTTGGAAAAAGTTCATGTCACATACTTAATCAATAATCAATATTTAAATCAAAATCTGATGACAGTTTGTCAATCAAATCTGATCCGACTTAAACTCCTAATAAATAACACACAAGGGTGTTTTTTTTTTCTCTCAAACTTGAACTTTTACAGTTGTTTTCATCTTGAATATTTAATAAACGGTTATAGAGAAATATGCAAGATTTGAAACCAAGTTTTCAGCTGCTTTAAATAAAATCATCTCCTGCGGTTCAGTATCTCACTATCATCTCCCTGCGTTTCTTCCTCCAGGGAGCAGCCGATCTTCAGCGCCCGGGCCCATGTTTTCCAGATCGACCCCACCACCAAGAGGAACTGGATCCCCGCCAGCAAGCATGCAGTCTCCGTGTCTTTCTTTTATGATGCGAACCGCAATGTCTACCGCATCATCAGCGTGGGTGGGACCAAGGTGAGGTGGAAGACCGTGATAAAAACAAAAAAAATCATGATGATCATAATAACAGTGACAGTGTACAAAGTTTTGATAATGAAACATTTCATGCTGTGTGATTGGAGTGAAGATGGTGGCCTTGTCATTAAAAGAGGCTATTCAGTATTTGCAGCCACAGCCACAGGCCAAACAAAACAGGACTCACATCAGCATCACATCGATTTTCCTTTTCACCAACCATCCTCCTACCACAAAATCTGTAAGAAATATGCACTTAACAAAGCCATAGTTTGTATCAACAAACCAGCAGCCTGGTCGTGCTTCTGGCTGGCTTGTGGATTTAGATTATGAAGAAGAGGCCACAACAAGCGCTGGGTAGGAGAGGGGAGGGGGGGGGGGGGTCTATCTGATCTCTTCTTAACACCTCTGGTCTGACCCACATTTCTGCCTCCCAGAAGGCAGTGCGGGGCGGGGTGGCAGTTGTTCGGTCAGCAGCCCAATCCTGCCAGGACTGGTGTCTGGCTTCAGTGTAATCTTCACTGCTGCTGCCGCCACCGTCCAACATGTTATGTCAAACATGTCACCGCAGAAACGCAGACTTCAGGGTTCATGTAATCATTTGTTGGAGGAAAAAAAGCTTCCTCCTAAGCCGCCGCTGCCCTGCAATTCTGGGATTTTAAATCGGCTCCATTATTGTAATACTGGAGATGACGTAAAAAGGTTTACAAATAGGACTGCTGGGAGGGGAGGGGAGAGGTTTCAGCCACTTTCCTGAGAATGAGGTGATGAACCCAGTGGATGTGTATCTTTGCTGCTGCCCGTTCTCTTTGCCAGAATATCTTATAAATGTGCCTCTGCTCTGAATTTACTGCGAACAATAAGTGAGGTGGCAGAGCTGCGGTTTTTGATCATGTTCAACTAAAAAGAGAATAAACATGTCTCAACGGAGAAGCTGCTTGATAAAAGTTGCCAGAAATCCCAGAGGAAAACGAACGCTTCACAGATGTTTTTCCTGTGTCATATTTCAGCAAACATTGAAGTGCAGTGCAGTTTTCAAATAATCATACAAAATTATTAATAGAAAAATGAATTATTTAAATTCTGATGTGTACTTTCTGTCATTGATTGCTGTGTACCTTTTAAAAGGAGCAATCCATCGTTTGAAAATGTGAATGTTCTTATTAAAAAAGCTTTATCTACAAAACAGTGGCGTTGTTAGATAACCTTTCATATGTTAAAATGGAAAAATAAGTGTTGTGTAATGTACACTAGGTAGACAAGCGCAAAGGAAAATGAAGTCATGTTATAGAAAAAATGCATAGATGACTGATGAAAGTCCATTACGGAAATGTTGCATTTCTAAATAAACTTTCTCCTTATATGTTAAAATGGAGAAAAAGTAAAAATCGGTAAAGTAGAATCTATAAAACTTTACTTGTACTTGTTTGGACTTTGCATTATTTTATCATCTTTGCACTTTTTTCAGCACAAGAATAAAAAAATAGCATTAAAAATGACACTATGTACAGATGTTGTTATAGGTCTTTAGTGTCTGCAATTAAGTGAAATGTTAGTAAAAACAAGGAGTTTAATGAAAAATACTACTAATACTAATTATTCAGTTTAAGTGTTTTGTTTCGTCTGTTTTCATGTGTCTGTTGCTGAAATACAGATACACACCTTTGTTCATATGATAAAAACCTGGAGGGACGATCATCTCTGTTGTCTCTGCGTCTGTAGGCGATTATCAACTGCACCGTCACACCCAGCATGACATTTACCAAGACGTCCCAGAAGTTTGGTCAGTGGGCCGACAGCAGGGCCAACACTGTCTACGGTCTGGGCTTTGCTACAGAGCAACAGCTGCACCAGGTAAAATAACCTGAAGTCAAGTGATAAATGCTTCAGGAATTGTGTTTTTATTTAAAAACTTTTCACTCATTGCGCATTTCCAAAGTGCTGCATTGTTTATGTTTCTCTACCTGAAACATTTTTATCATTTGTCCTCTTTTGAAAAGTTTTCAGAGAAGTTTAAGGAGGTGAAAGATGCAGCTCGTCTGGCACGAGAGAAGTCGCAGGATAAAGAACTGGCCAACACAGCCCTAACCATCGCTGCTCCTCAGGTGAGCTCCATCCTGTCAGGGAAAAAAAAAAAAAACTAAAGTAGAGCAAGCCTCTGCAGGTGTCGGGCTCAAAGTGTAATAGTGAAAACTTTGCCATGATCCACTGGCATTTTAGGATTGAGGAGACACAGTGAGCACAGGCCAAGGTTACGCGAATGCACCTGTGTTACTCCGCAGCAGTTCAGCTATTAGACACGGCCAATGCGAGTGAATCAAAGGAGGAGAGGAAAGAAAGACGAGAGAAAGATGAGCTGGGTCACTTCTCTCGGAGGGAAGCGAGAGTGAGGGAAAAGTAGGACGGTGGTAAAATTATCCCACATGCCACCCAGCAGCGCACCCCATCTGCATTTTCTACTCACTGCTACCCAGAAGCCTCTGGCTCAAACGCTGTAATGATGAAATGTAGTCAGCTCAGGGTTTTTTCGATCAATAGAGAATAATTACCCATCAGTTACATCTGCTTGATCATGACGAACATGCCCATTTCCCTTTAATTCTACGGCTGAACAGATTCCAAGTTGATGTCTCTCACTCCACGTCTTTATCGATCTAATGAACACGTTGGAAAAGCCACAGCTCCAGAAAATTGCCAACTGTGTCAATTAATAGTGCTCAACTCTTGCTAAGTAGCGCTACACTGCACAACTGATCACACAGCTAAGTACTCGTGTGGTTGTGATATTTTGAAAAAGGTCATTATGGATGATGCTCTTTGTGATGACATGTGTCTTTGTCTGTTTTTTCCTCCTGCTGGATTTCTTCTATAGTTCTCACAGGTGAGTCTTTCATTGTTGTTTTACTTTCTGACTCCTGAAATGCTGAGTTGTTATTCGGCACAAAAATATCTTTATTTTTCTGTCTGTCTGTCTCTGAATTTTAACTGTATTTATACCCGCTGTGATGGGCAGATAGCTCTGAATCTAGAAATTGAGCCTTCAAGTTGGCTAAGCTATTATTTTATCAGACCAAAACAGACACCATAACAATTTAGATATTTATTGAGTCCATCAAGACCTGAAACACCAAAGAGAAAGTGAATATTATTCTTTTTAAAGTAGTTCTGCTGTAAAGTTTTACTTAATTGTGTGTTTTTTAATGTAAACATGGCGTAGTTTTTACGTGGACTCTGTGAATTGGTTATTTCAGGTGTAAAAAGTAGTTTTCATGAAAGAAGCAGCCTCTCTCCTCTCTGAAAATCCATTTTAGCATTGAGATTCTGTCATTCCTAATACTCTGTGCAATATTAGGAAGAGTCCATTTACTGATGTATTTGTTAGGACCTCTCGGACGAACTCCAGTCTCCACCGGTGATGTGTGTGAACGGACCAGAGGATAAGCTTTTCCGCAGCCAAAGCGCAGACATCACCCTGTCTTCTGAGAAGGAGCGCATTAAAAAGATGCTCTCTGAAGGGTAACTTAGTTACACACACACACACTCTTTTTTTCTGAGTCCAATCTCACTTTCTGTTCAAACCTTTAAACACGGTGATAGGAATCCCTTTGTGAAGGGCTTGTTTTGTGTAGGAGGAAAGAATCTGGTTTCAGTTTGGTAATTTTGTTCCTACTTGTTCTTTAAAACTCCTCCATTGTAAACATCCATTCTGCTCTGCTGCAGACAAACTTGACTAATAGAAACAAGAAGAAAAACCTCAGACGTTATCTCCCACTTTGTTTCTTTGTTCACAAACATGCAAGGTTCATTATTGACCTTGGAAATAGAAGTTTGATATAAAAACATTCTTAGCATAAGGTCCATTTAATGGAACTTATTCTGAGCTTTCAGCCATGTGTCATGGCCTTCATCAGTGGATGGGTTTGCTGAGTTGTCATAGAGATAGTTCATTTGTTATCATACCTAAGTATGGAATTTCAGTCTCATGACAAGTGATAACCATCTCCATGACGACTGAGCAAACTCCATTAACTGATGAAGGCCATGAGGTGTGGCTGAAAGCTCAGAGGGATTTTTTTGGCTTTTGGTACAGAATTCTTTTTAAAGTTAAAAAGAACTTTTGGAAAATATGCGTATTCACCTCCTTGCCAAGAGATAGATGAGAAGATTGATACCTCTCATGTCTGTACAGTAAACATTAAGCTAGAGCCAGAAGCCAGTTAGCCTAGCTTAGCATAATCACTGGAAGCAAGGGGAAACATAACCTGGACAAAATCCAAATCAAAAAGTACAAAACTCTAATGCTTACAAATGTACACGTTATACGTAAGTTTGTTTAATCTGATACAAAAATCTAAATATTAAAAAGACAGTTTGTGGTCTTACAGCTTTAGAGGTGTTGATCTTTGGAGCTGCTAGTAGGCGGACATTGTGGCCAGAGCCATGTTAGCTGTTTCCCACTGTTTCCAGTCGTTATGCTACGCTAAGCTAACAGCTCCTGGCTCCATGTAAGAGTCATTTTCTTTTCATCTAACTCTTGGTGAGAAAGTGAATAAGTGTATTTTTCTTTACTTTAAGCACAAGTCATACTGTCATGTCTCCACTAGCAGGGTCAAAGACAAAGCTTAGACGTCATGTATTACAGTATTTCATCCATTTAATTTAGAAAACAGGAAGTCACATTTGTTGAGACAGAATACATACATCTTTGAAGGAGACTGACATTTTGAGAGATTAGTGGTATTATGCTTAGTAATTATGCAATTTTTTACCAATAGTCAATGTAACAAACAAATGGTATTTAAATTGCAGTTTGGAGAGTATATTATTTTGAACATAGTGATCTTCATGAGGTTGCTACAAATGTCAAGTCATCCATCAGATTATACTTGAGCAGGTAATCTGTTACCTTTAAATTTACCTTCCAGGCACAATCCTCTGAGTATTAACATGGTGTTCATTTCTTGGGTTAATTACAGTTGGACGTCATTCGATTTGTTAAGCTTTCTAGGACATGAAGAGGCCATTATTGAGGTGTTGACTCATAGCATCAAATAAAGCTTGTAAACATCCCTTCATTCAGCCCTTTGAGCCACCCACAATGCTTTTATATCCCACAGTCCAATTATTACACCAGAAGCTGCTTCTGAATGGTTACCATGGTAAACTGTTGCCATGGGACAACCTCAAGCTTTCTAGATGTAGACAGGCAGAAAGAAAGGAGGCCAAAGAATCAAAGATGAAGAGAGAATTTTGTTGATATTTTCTGCCGATTGTAACAAAATTAATTGAATGTGATATAATTTAATTATCTCATATACAGTTTATTGCATATATTTTGTAGAAGTGGCATATAAGTGCAGCCATAACCTGGGAAGAGGTCTGTTTTACTTGTGAATATATACAATGAGTATATCCTATATTGGGACTGTATATGCAGTCCAATGTAAAATTTAAGCTACCTAGATAATAACACTTTATGCTCACAACATTTTTATCTAGAACCAAGGTCTGCTGAGACAGGGGGAAAAAATGTGAAAAACAGGAGAGTCTACGATGCCAAATTTACTGGTTTTATTCATGTATTATACCAGTTTTCTAATGCTTACAAATGTCTTGAGTTTAATGATCCAGCATGGTTAAAAAGGCCTTGTCAGTACTCTTAAAGTGGCCTTTGAATGCCACAATCAGCCTCTCAGTGAAGATGACTTTTAAACAGTCATCCCTCTGAGATTAGAGCATGACTGTGGGAACATTTTGGTCTTGTTGTTTGCTCTCTGGGCATTTTAATGAGTGTATATTTGCTTTGTTGTAAGACCTGTGAGATGACCTTCACTCTGGGCAGTAGGTGTGCTGCTGCAGGCTGCAGTAGTGGCTCTGTGCTTGTGTTAACCAGGCTGTGATTTCATCCAAACTCTAGAGATCATGATCATGTCAATCTCCTCTCTGACCCATCTTTTCAGTCTGCTGCACTTTGAATAAAACAGTTGTGTAAACTGTGTTAGTTAAGTTACACTTAAGGTTGTTGTTATATAATGAGGTAAACGCTGTATAGTATTAGCTGCGTATCGTGTATCAATGCTTTCCATATTTATGTGCATGTTTTTCAGGTCTATTTGTGAGATGAACCTGGAAGCTGAGCTCTTCACCCTGCAGGACAGCAACTCCAAGTTGGTGGCAGCTTTGCATGAGGCTAATGCTAACGTGGAGCAGTGGAAGAAACAGCTGGCGGCATATCAGGAGGAGACAGAGAGGCTCAGAGATCAGGTGACGCTCTGCTTTATTCAGTCTGACACTCAGGTACAGAAAAGCACAATCAAAGCCAAATATAATTCCAGAGTGAAAATTGATGTACTTATTCACTTTGTGTGTCTGCATCACATACATTGAGATAATTAGCACAGCTTCATGTCAGCCATCATCAAAACAGCTACCAAACAACGACTATAAAGTTACTATGAACATCATATTTCAGTGTTGTGATGCCAAACTACTTAATTAGTACAATCAGATGTGCAATAATTAATATTCCATGTTTAAGAGTGCTGCCTTCATATCTTCCACGTACACTCCCTCTAAATTTAAAAAGTCATAAAATGCAACTATTTTCACATTGAAAGAACTAAATGAAGGCCTAAACCAGTGTCGTCTTTTTTAGAATGATTCAGTGCTTTGTTTTGTTAAAACAGCAGAATAATGGGGAATGTTGTTTTTAATCAGTTATGTTAATGATATTTTAAATTATTTTTTGGATATGCTTTATATCTAAACAATAAACAAAATGTACTTGGTATGATGCGTATTTGTGAATTCAACATTAAGCCAGAATTTTCATTTTTGGGTGAAGAGGAAACTGAGATTACCTTCAGATTTGGGACTTGTTGGGGTAGTTATAATATATTAACACTGTAATACTATAGAACCTGTCCTGTAAATACAATGATGGTTGCCTAGGTAACTGAGCATCAGTACAAAACCCAAACGCTTTGATTGATATTGAACAATTTTACTTAATAATAGATAGAGTAGAAGACCTGGGTCCTCTGGATTGTCTGGTTTCCTCCAGTGGCCCAAAGACATGCATCTCATGTGAATTACAAACTCTAACTTGCCTGCAGGTGTGTGTCAGATTTGTAATAGACTGATAGACCTGTGCCTCTCATCCAATGCATGCTGGGATATGCTGAAGCCCCCTGCAACCCTGATCAGGATAAGCGGTTTAAAGAATGGATGGATGGATTAGCTGTTACGTGAAAAGCATTTTAGGAAAGTTGACCTCAATACTGTCCATAACATGTAATATAGAGACATATTTGCTAGCACCAGAGGTGACTGTAGAAACAGATCATGGCCCAAAAAAGCTTCATGCATTTTGGAGTTATACTGAAAAGTAGTTGTTCTCTCTCGTAGCTTCTGAACTCCTTCAGCCTCTTGTGTAGCTCAGTCCTTGTTCATTCTGTAGCAACCTGCGGACAGAAGCTGATGGTTAAGGTCACACCTAATTATCAATGCTGGAGCTGTGAAGCTTTGTAACAGGAGCAGACACACTCAGGTAACTGCTGAAGGAAAGCCTTGCTCAAACAAGAACAAAGCGAGGCTGATGTGACGCAGTCTGTCACTCCGTTGCTTTCAGGAACGACCGTGTTGCACGAGAGAGGTCATGCTGGTTTTGATTGGGTCGTTGTTCTCAGACAATTCATTTCCTTCGTTTGAAAGTACTTGTTCAAAAAAAGAAAAAAAGGGGCAAGTTAGTCAGGCTGGTAACACACTTCATCATTCTTTGACAGGACTTGTGCTGCAGGCATTTTCCCTCAAAAGCTTTAATCAAGGTGTTCTCTGTGCTGGTTGAAATGGTTCACACTCACCACCCTATGTGGTATATTCACATGGCAATGTCACATTTCACCACGAGGGAGTTCAGTCTAAATACACTGAGCCTCGAGAGGGTTTTACACTTGAATTACCTTTCAGGTTCCAGTGGATGCATATGCCCCTGCCCTCCCTATCCCCACTCATCAATAAAAGGTATTTTCAGGTTTGCCGGTAGCTGATTCCTTTGGGAACGACCTCGCTTCAGGCTGACAATTACAAACCTCTCTGATTCAACGTTTTAATAGCTTGATCCCATTCTATTATAGCCCTGCTTTACAGTATCGACCACTACGTTTTAATTCTCTCTCATCGGATATTTCAACAGTTTTCACCATTTTGGTTCCCATCAACAAATGAATTCATACAAGTGAGAACTCTATCTCCTTTGGACCGAGCTCGTTCTCTCTATCTCAGGGTGGGGACCAGGTGGCTGAAAATGGTTCACGTCTCTGGGGGGGTGTGAGAGTGAGAGGGGTTTGTAGGACAGCAATATCCTACTTTCAATGCCCCAGTTAGGAAAAAATGAAAAATCACCAGAGGGAGCTGGCATCCACTCATTTCTCTCTCTTTTTTTTCCTTCTTTCTACTGCGCCTCCTAGTCTCAACTATACACGGTTTAAAATAATCCAGCCTGTCTCTTTCAGACACGGGGGCATTTTTAGAGGTGTCCTTCTATTTTTTCTGATTCATGGGGCCCAGATGACACTGCAGTGATAATGTCATTCCTGTTTACCTGATAATGGTATCTCATCTGCCTGTTGACGAATCTTAGCGGTAGATGAAGTTTTTGCATGTTTTAACTTGTAAGTAGAGTAGGGAAAATTGAGTCATGTTGTGCAGATGAAATTGAAAGAGAGGTGAGGCCAAGATTTCTCACCAGGAAATTGAATCCTGGAGGGTGATTAGCTGTTTGGTTGTGTTGAGAGGTCCTGATCTCTACGAAGGGCAGATTAATCTGTTGTTCATGTTCTATGCATACACTAAGATCACCGATATTGTCTTAAAGAAGCTTTGCATAATTATGGAAATACAATGTTTTAAGCCGTGCTGGTGGTGTGGCTCTAGGAATAGCATTGTTGGTTGGTCCAGACTGAAAAATCTAAACTATTGATGGATTACTGTTTGGTTTTGTACAAACATTCATGTTCCCCAGAGGATGAAGCCTACTGACTTTGGTGATCCCCTGACTTTTCATCTAGCGCCGCCATGAGGTTAATATTTCTACTTTTGAGTTAAATATCTCAACAATTATTGAATAGATTACTTTTAAATTTTGTTCAGACATTCATGTCCGCTTCAGGATGAAGTGTAATAACTGGTGATCCCTCAACATTTCATCTATCATCAAGTCAACATTTTAATTCATCCAATCATGGTTTATGGCCAAATACCCCACAAATCTAATAATAATCCCATCAGCCACAGCTTTGAACAACACTTTGAATTTAGCACTAATTAGCAAATATTTGCAATGCTAACATGCTAAACTAAGACACTAAACATGGTAAACATTATACACATCCGCACATACTATATATACCATATGGTACAGCCTCACAAAGCAGCTAGCATGGCTGTAGACTCCAAGTCTTAATTACTGATATGTTAATTCATGTTAATTCATGTTTTGCACAAGACTTTTATAATGTGCTATCAACCAGATGAAGTAGAGTATGATATATAAAGTTAGCATAGATTTTCACACTGGAAGTGACTAGCATGTTAGCAAGTTTGCTGATATTGGTAAAATTAATAGACCTACTAGCTTATCAAAAAAGTAGTCCAGCACACACTATGATATTAGGATTGACATTATTTTATTAATGGGTTACATTTTGTTTTTCAATGTAACCCGTTAATAAAAAAGTGTCAATCCTAATATCCTGGTGTGCACTGGAATACTTCTTTGATTCACTGTATTTAACCTGCATCAGCTGGCACCCAGGAGAGAGGCACTGCTGTGTACGGGGTATCTTCAGTTTTTAGACCTATTAGCTTGTTTGCAATGTTTGTCATTAGGCTTTAATTTTCAGGATATAGAGTGCTGAGGTAGTAGTGGTAGATCATCGAAACTTACCAAAACTTAACAGGACTCTTTAATGTACCATGCCTTATTCATCAGAAGTTTTACTCTATCTTGACATCAGCAGGTTGATTTCTGAGGTTCCAGTTTGACACCACTGTGATGTTGTCAAAAATGTTTGGATGAATAAAACTTATGACAGACGGGGAAATTGAAGCTCACCTTGGTCTGCACCTTTTATGTGGAACAGAAAAAGAAGTTTGAATGGGAAGTGAGAGTTACCAAATTTTTTATGAAGCTGTGTCACATTAAATCTTTCTTTCTCTCTCTCTGTGTGTGTGTGTGTGTGTGTGTGTGTGTGTGTTTGTTTGTGTGTGTGGTAAGGTGGCAGACTTGGAGGCCCACGGAGGCCATGGCCCTAGTGACCTGCTGAAGGATGAGCTGACCCAGTCTCTGGAGGAGCTGGAGGCCCTGTTGAAGGCCAAAGATGAGGTTGGTACTTTAATATTTCATTTTATCATCAGCTTGAGCCAGAAATGGTAAGACGCTGTGAATATCACAAGTGCTGATGAATGATTCAGATATTAGATATCAAGGAGATCATCATACATCAGCAGAACTCTGATGGAGACCTTTCATTCTTTCCAGGAAATTCACATTTTGCAAAGCAAGAAAGCAGAGTACCATGAGATGGAACATGATCGGGACGAGGCTATACACAGACTGCAGGTAGGAGTGAGATTATTACGGAAAACGGACATTCTTTCATACATTTTGGTAACATTTGTTCAGTAATAGTGAAGTAAATCCGTTAACAGTCACATTTTTGTTTGTCTCCCCTTCACTGCAGGAGATGGAGATGCGTAACTCGGATTTAGAGCGGCGCATCCAGAACACAGAGCAAAACTTGAGTAACTCTCTGGAGGACCGAGATCGCACGGACAACGAGATCCAAAGGGCTGTCGAAATACTGGACATCAAGATCTTTGACCTTAATGACCTCCGCCAGAGCCTGGTTAAACTCATCGACAAGTAAAAAGGAAAAATGGAGAAATGCAACCCACGAGAGAGATGGAACAGACTGACAGGGTTGAAGTTGCCATGGCGGACGCAGCGGGGAGTAAACACAACAAGATGGAGCTGGTCCCTGTCCTCTTCAAGCACAAGAACCATCTCAGCTGCAGGAAGGTTACTCCATGTCTGTGCCGCAGCAGTGGCTGTGCCGTACTCAACAACATACTGTAGATGTTGGCCTAAGCAGCGGCTATTGCTTGTCCAATCTAATGTAACGCTTCGTGTTGCTTTCAAGGGTTAACATTCAATGCAATAAGCCAACTTTAAGGTAAGTGCTTAAGAGTGCTAGATGTTTAATATTGAGACTTGGTGCTTGTAGTTTTTCATAAGTATGACTTTTGTATTAAAAAAAAACACAGTGGAAATACAGTGTCAATATGAATGATAAGAGGCCTTGTTTTTTCAACTGACAGGTGATATTTACAACAAAATGAATCCATGCAAATAGGGAAAGGAACCATATACTGAGTGAAAAGTGAATTAAAAAGGGACAAAATTACTTAGAATATTTGCCTATTTAACAGCCTGCATACAAGACAATAGTTAATTACTATTAATTCACATTGTAATGTGTGTTTGTAGCCGCTCATTCATAATGTAGCAGCTATAATATCAAACAAATACTGAACATAGTAAGTTGAGTACACTTGTACAAAGTGAAAGACACAGTGGTTGAGGCCGGCGCTTTTCCACAGGAATAAGTAAGAACATTATGCAAGGTCAGTAAAATAGTCAAAAAAGGCATGGACACACGACTTGAACTTAAGATAGTAGATCTGAATATTGACACCAAAGATCAAATGTGAGAGTCATTGATAAGGTCTTTCAACAGCTATTATCACTTCCTTATTTAATCTCATAAGGAATCTTTAGCACTAAGATAACTCACAATAACTTAAATAATAAGTACGTTAACAGACGAGACATATTAAATAATTACATTTAGAATAAATAAGTGTTTTCCAAATGATATAACTCAATAATGCTATAATGTTATTATGTATTAAGAAGTTTAAGTCATCACTTAGTCTTACAGATAAGTTTAACTGATATTCGGACTGGTTCGGTCTGAATAATTGTCCTGTGTATCATCTCTTAACAAACCACTGACTTAGTAACTTACTTATGATAGCTTCACATCTTAATAAACGTCTTGCTCTGATCGACGTGATGCGCACCAAGGAAATTTAAGATACTTTATGCCTTCTGTCATTTTTCTGCACGTTACCTTTAGCTGTGGACAGTATGCCATAGGCCTTGAGAGTGTGAGTGTACTGTATGAGTAATGAATTTATTTTAAAAAACAACAGAATGTCTACTTCACTGAGTCTTTTTATCACACATACTGAATTTAACATAGTCTATGTGCTGGTTGTATTGTTTTTTTCAAGCCTTACTGTTCTACTTTAACGATTGGTTGTGAATAGTCATGTCGGCTCTATTTCTCAATCATGTTGAGCTGTTGTCATGACAGTTTGGAAATAAACGCAAAGAATACAGTCACTGATTGTAATTTACTTTTTTGTGTACATGATCTTCAATTTCTGCCATAATAGTAACCCAAATGATTTCAGGAAGTCAATAAAATTGATTTGTATTTACTTGTAACTTCAAGGGACACTGAACAGAAAGATTTCAGTGTTAGAAACCACCATGAACACCTCATGTTCATTTAAGGGTTGTAATGTGGTGCTATGTAAGTCCAGTTCATGGGTTTGTTTTGATCGTCACTTATTTGGTCGTGTTCCACAGGTGCTGTCATGGAGAATGACATTTGTACTATAAGGTTAGAGAAGCAGGCTTGTGACCAAAGGTTGACGGTTCAATCCCCGGATCAGCAGGATAAATCTTGGGGGGGGAAGTTAAAGAGCTTCAACCTCTCTCATTACTACCTTTACATACACTTTCACAGCAGGAAGCTGCACAGTGCAGTCACAAGCTGATATGTTGGCCACTGATTACATTTCAAAGTCAAATTGAATCAAAATTGAAAAAAAAAAAGTATTATAATCACTTCTTTATGAATGAGGCCTCCAGACTTTTACATTTGATACATTTCCAAATGAGGTCCAATCACATCATTCAGTTTTATGATGTGAGAGGAAAAAAATCATGTTTAAACTAGACTACAAATTAGCTGACAACTAGAAATAAAAAAATATTACAAATAAATATTCTGAAGACAACTGTAAAAAGAAACCAACTATTATCTGTCTTGCTTGTCAAAGTGTTTGACAATATTGATCATTGATTCCAGCTGTCTACTTCAGCTTCTTCTTGGGTCTAATGTTATCGGTGTGTCCGCAGTTCTTCTTGCGGCAGTTGACATCGCGTGGATGCAAGCGTGTGTAGCACCTGGTATGGGAGGAATAATCAATTAGACCAAAATACTGACTAGTTGACTATAGTGAGTAGTTGGTTGCTCTTAAAACACACAAAGAAAGTAACATTGGCCAAGACAGTGCTGTGAAGCTAGACACTCAGGATTTTAACCTGGTAGTTCTATCAGGTGTGACAGATGTGTTCCCAGTACACTCCAGTTTGCTTCAGCACAACAACACTCAGCCAACTCAACCATGTCAATCACCCAGCATGTAGCGTTAGTTAGTGTTGCATTATATACATTACTTCCATCCGCCATCTCATCACAACATTATGACCAATGTAATACCAATTCACTCTCAACCGACAGCTTGATTGGCTGACGTTAACTACAGCAATGCAATTAATACTGTCAAATTACTGTCTAGCTAACTGCAGAGATTTCCATTGAGTTAACATAAAATACTTTTATCAGGTTGACATGACTGCTAAAGTGTCACAAAACCTTTACCTGATATGTGCCACTTGCTATGATCCTAACTATGTTATGTTTCAGCCAAATTCATGTTGTTTTGTTCCACAGTTTTCTCACATTATGAGTCCCCCTGCAATGGCTCTCTGCCCTCCAGGACAGGCCAGCCCCACAGTTTAAGCACCACTGTTTTTGGCGATTAAAATTTTGCATGAAAGTAGAAAAAAAAAAAGCATTAATCTAGATTTTGCATTTTGTTATGCAACACAGGCTGTTGTTTAGGGGTATCACATGCTCCCCGCTTTCTGTGAGAATGAGTTCAGTCGCACTATTACAACGTACCAGATTTGTATACATAATTGCAGCAGACCATCTTGTCACAGTTGTACTTTTGAGCCAGCTGTCTTAGAGAAGGCTCAATTATGCCCCCTCTGAGACGCAGGACCAGATGGAGAGTGGACTCTGAGGGAAAGAAAGGAACGGGCAAATATTCATCATGCAACACTGATGAAAAAGGCTGCAAACAATCACTTCTCTCTACCTTTACACATCAGTGTTGGCTGGAAGTTTCACCTACCCTTCTGGATGTTATAATCCGACAAGGTGCGTCCATCCTCAAGCTGTTTGCCAGCAAAGATGAGGTGCTGCTGATCAGGGGGGGATACCTCGGGGGAAAAAAAGAAAAGTGTGAATAGGTGTCAGGTATGAAGAGTCACTAAATGGTTACACCTGCAACACAAATGACATCCCTGCAAATGAGGGAACGTTGCCCGTACTTGTAAGTATATAATAGCTTTCCTTACATCGTTGAGTTAAATCCTGCTGATAACAATTGACCTTTGGTTCATGTACAACTACACTACATGCACACTTACACAATTCCTCTTTAATTAAATAGTTCTAGTAATAGCATCCTTAAGATTGGTGATAATGGACAGAACCTTATTACATTGTATTTGGTGTGATAAGATTAAAAGGTTTTGGGAAACCAATAAAATCTAATATATCTTGTTCTTGATCTTTATTTGAGAGTGAAGAGTATGTTTATTTATATGTGTATAGTACAAAAAAAATCACAGACTATCAGATCAACACTGGTGTTTAAGGTAAAATATGGCACACTGTCATTGGAAATAATTACATGTACATTTGAGAAGTAAATTGAATGTTTATGAAATAATCTGGAAACCATTCAGTCATTTACAAAAACATGGAGATGCAGGAAATCTTCATATATAATTGATGATGTGTTTCCTCTCATGCAACAGGAGATGCTCGGTCTTAATTTAAAAGAGAAATTACTTTATGAATTTAAATGTTAAAGGCATGTGTAGGTTGTTATGTCTGTCCTGGGTTGCTCTGTCAGTAATTTGTTGATTGGAGATCATCAGAAGAGTTTCATAGCATCCAACACAACGCTCAATTGTTCTAACAATGTCTTTAACGCAACAAATCTGCCTGGTTAGACTAATGATACTGTCAGTGAGAGCCTTTCAATTTAGAGGATTTTCTTTTCACTCTCTAAATTTAAATCTGAAAGAGTGACGCATGACATTTGGACAATTATACAGCAGATTTTATCAGGTTAGATCTCGTCTGAGGATAGGATGCTACACTGTTACCAAAATTATATTTAACTCCTGTGAATAAAGCAGGAGAGATTAGTATCCCTTTGAGGTTAATCAATAATGAAGTTACACAGGAATTTGTGCTTGAAAGAAAAAATAAAATGCGCCACACTTGCTGATTATGCAATGATGATAATGAACAACACACACCACCACTCTGTTAATTAGGGGATATCACAGAGGCTAGTTTTATTTTCTCCTACTTCTTCTCATACTTGAACAGTACCTTCTTTGTCTTGGATTTTGGCTTTGACATTCTCGATAGTGTCACTGGGCTCCACCTCCAGGGTAATGGTTTAACCCATCAGTGTTTTCACAAAAATCTGCATCTTCAATTACTATGAAGAAGACAAGAAATGTGTTAGTCTATGATTGGTCAACAAACATAATAACACAAAAAAGGACAACTGACATAAAAGCATGTTGCTTGGAGTGTTCTTGTACTTTTAATAACAAGTTACTTCCTCATAATTAGAACAACTATCCAGGTGACTGTATCTGCAATACTCCACTTTTGCCAGAAGGCTGTTTTAAACAACTATTGCTGACTGATAGCTTACATTCACAGTATCATACTTATTTTACACGCATAAATTCTCTTCAAAATTACATTTATGCACATGTATTAAGTGACATACTGATAGTTACACAGCCGAAAACACAAAAAATAATCAAATACTGCAGTTAAAACGACATTTCACGTATGATAAATTCCCCAAAATCTAACAAAAACGATTGTTTTAGAGGAAATAAAATCTGCACTTACATCGAGACCATTCACCAGCAGCTTAGAAAAACAGGAACTTAATAGTTTCAAGTCTGTGCTTAAGAGGTGAAACAAACTCATCCAGGTTTATGAATCTGTTAGCTGACGTGCACAGATGGAGAAGAGCTGGTGTGTAGCTCGCAGGTGCTGACATGTAAGATTTAATGATAGAGAAGATTTCATGCAGGGAAAGACGACTTCAATTAGACTGATTCAACACTGTAACAATCAAAATAGGAAAAATATATTTTTTAATTATTACAGTAAGAAAAACAGATATTTATGTTTCTGAGTGGGATCGAACCACCATCTTATAGACCATAGTCAAAAGCGTTACCTGATCCGCCACAATATAGCAATCAATACATTGTTAAGGGGAGATCACGAAGGAAAAAAAGGGAGGGATGGAGGGTAATAGACGTAAAAGGAGAGAAAGGGAGAAGAAAGGGTTTTTTCATGGCCTAATCCTCCGTCACCAAAGTTTTTAAATGTTGATGTATATAATAAATTATAAAAGCCTTATAACGTTACTTCTATATCTGTAACGTTATAAGTTACATTTATATGAAAGAAAAGTTAAGTGTTAAGTTAAGAAGCGGCGTCAACTGTACATATACATTTCACATGAACAATTAAAACATTGTACCATAAGTTACTGTACAGCAGGATCTACTGGTGCTGCGGTGTCGCCCTCTTGTGGCAGTTACAACGCGCTAACAGCGTTAACGGTTATGAGAGGCTGCGGTTGGCTGATCGTAGGCTACGTACAAAAATCCGTAAATAATTTTAAGAAACTCGAAGGCACACGAGATATTAGAAGATAGTAGCTAACACGAAGCGAGAAAAACATGGGTTGGGGTGAGTAACGTTACGTGTGACCTAAACTGTGAACTTTTCAGAGCTAACCAGACTGTCGAAAAAGAGCTAAGCTAATGTTAGCATAAACAGAAACTTAGCATTCAGGTGAGAATGCGACACGCTGATTTATGATTTAACGCTGGCTAAATTAGTAACAGTCAACATAAAAAATGCACTTAAGATACAGTCCACAATGAGCTAAAAATGAACAGTGAATTGACGGACAAAATGTTAGTCACATTCATAACCGTAACTACACATATTTATTACTGATTCCTAAAATATGCGGAGTCAGCGGTTCTTCCACAAAATTCAATTTAGCGCTGACTGCGAGTGTTGGGTTGACTATTAACGTGGAAAGGTGTTCAGTGCATATGTTAATTTGTTTCAAAACTCGTATAACTAATGAAAAATAGTACGAAAGTCACCTCTAGTGGAGAAGCCAGCAAATTAAATCACAATTAAAGCCGCAAGCAGCGTTGAACGGGCCTTCGCACCTTTGCGCACGTTGGTGCATCTACATGTAGATGTCTCCAGACCTGAGCTGACAGGTCTGACTTTACAAACATGTAAAGTTTGGCCCGACCGGAGCATGTATAATAAAGTTATAGCAACTTCCTCTGTCCTGGCGAAGCATCAGAGAATGAGAATTTTCTGCAGGGTGAGACATGTCTGTCTTGCTCACACCTGTGGCATCAAAATTATGCAAGTTTTGGGCCTATTCACTTGAATTTCAATTAGTGACATTTACCTTAACATAGTCATTGAGAAACACGAGCATGGATGTGTACACGACACACCCACTTTACTACATGATACACCCCCCTGGCCCCTAACCCTAATCCCACTGCTCATGCCTAAACCTAACCAAGTGGGTGTGTCGTGTACTGTTAGACCTATTCGGAGTCATGTAGCATTAAATGGCCATGAAATAAATGTCATTAAAGTTATTCAACTAAATTTTATCAAATGAATAGTAGCTGTATGTACCTTACTTCTTAATGATATTTCTATTAGGCTACACAATAAATGAAACTATTATTATATACAGGGTAATATAATGTTACAGATCTATTACAGGTAGACTTTAACTCAGACTGCGATTGTTCTTTTGGTCGCCACCAGATGGTGCTGTGGTACAGAAGAAGTTATGCAGCATCACCTTACGGTCTGTGATTATTACAACATTTGAATGGAAAGAATGGAAAATGTAAAACAATTAAAAGAGGACAATGATATGAAAAGCAAAATTTATTTTAAGGGTTTATTTACTAGTAGTAAATTGACACTTACAGACTTGTCTAATGATGGACAGTGGTTCAAAATCACACAAGAGCAGTGGATGAAACAGTAGAATCACATATCAAATATCAATGTCTTCAGGCATCACAAAAGACAGACATAGAAAGAGTAAAATTATGACTTTATTTCCAGCTTTTAATTGTCTACTGCATGAATGTGACTGTTCCATGATTTCTAAATATTTAAACAACCACTTCTGTCTATACTGAGGTGTACATTAGCTACCTAGTTTACATCTTGTGCTATTGTGCTATTACTTATTTACAACCATTTTGTTTTCAATCATGTGTTCTCTTAACTTGCCGAATGAGAACAGTGTGAAAACAATCTGCAGTTTTATTGGGTAGGCACTGATCATTTTCATGATTCCCTGGTTTTACTTCACATAAAGTCTGTTATTCCTGTCCATAGATAAATGACTTAAAAAGGATTACAGTGTAAACGCACTTAACACTGACTTGTGCACATTGGCCCACTGTTATCTGCAGCTGCCCCAGTGGCCTAATGGATAAGGCACTGGCCTCCTAAGCCAGGGATTGTGGGTTCGAGTCCCATCTGGGGTGTGTAGCAGAGTGGCGCAGCGGAAGCGTGCTGGGCCCATAACCCAGAGGTCGATGGATCGAAACCATCCTCTGCTATATCAGCATTTTTTCATGATTACATTCTCACTCTTTACTTGTCTAATTCCACTCTGAATTGAAAGAGAAGCACAGCGACGCCAGTATACATGACCTGTAGTCCACAGGGAAATGGATCACATCCATCTTGTATTATTCAATCTGTAAACCATGGCTGTTTTGACCTTTAAATAGCAACACTTAGGCTAAATGTGAAAAAAAACATAACGTCTTTATTGAGCTTTACGCATTCTGTCGGCTACGGAGGCCCTGTGGTTGGTCAAGTTATTAAGGACACAGCTGTTGGTCAGCATGGACAGTTTGGAGTTCAGGGTGTCTTTACTTCTCTCCCAACTATAATCTCCTTCATGATCAGCACTTTCTTCCCCTCCTTTATCCTCCTCTTCTTCCTCGACCTCACTCTCTTCATCACTGCGTTCATCTTTTTCCAGCTGAGGGCAGAAGCAAGCACAAGATTTGAAATATAAGACTATAAACTATTCTAATGTTAGATTTTACATCTAAATGAGGGATAGACTCCATAAATTACTGTATCAAAGTCTCTTTCCTCTTTGAATAGTGTCTTCTATAACCTTCACAGTTGAGGTTAGGGCTTATTTTAGATTATGGTTATACATCATAGTGATAACTGGTTGGGATTAGGGATAAAACAGGGTTCGGGTTAAGGTGAAGGGAAACACTAATCAATGATGCAGGATGAAACAGACTTCAACAGTATTTCCACATGAAAGCAACTATACAAGGATTGCAGAGAAGCCCCATAGTTAATTTCATCAATACTGCTGAGTCTGACTCTCACCTTTCCTTTCAGGAACTTATAGACCATGCGTAAAATCAATCCAGCCCAAAAGATGTGAAGAGCTTGCAGCACCATTAGCAGCACATTGAAAAAGTAGTAGCCCGCAAAGGGTTCAAAGACCTCCATGGACAGCACAAGGGTGGTGTGGATGATTCTGCACATCAACAAAGAATTGTTTGTAAGTATAAATTGTTCTTTTTTTTTGTCAATAGATTTACATGTCACACATGATTTACAAAGTAGTTGTAGTACATGTTATGAGCAAAAATGGAAAAACATCTTACTTGCTGGGGAAAATCACCAGTCGAGTCACAAGGAAGACCACAGCAAACACAACAAAGAGCGTGTCACATGTTTTCCTCCAGCCGGTGCCGTAGTTAAACATCTTGGCAGACTGTAAAAAATAGGTATGATTGAACTGATCAAAGACACAATACACAAGATAATATCTTCAGCCAGGTGAAAATAAACACGAGCAGGGAATGTGTGCTTGATGTCAGCGCGGTTCACAATGACAGTGAGTGTGTAACATGAGCAAACTTCTACACAGTACAGACCAACACTATAACATGTTTGCAATGTTATCAGCATTATTAGTATGTCTTTATTGTTGTCTTTGCCGTGTGTTGTTTGCTTTCAATGTTTTACTAAGTGTACTGTTAAAATATGTTTGAACCTTGTTGTCATGCACAGTCTTTTGTTTGGTGCAGGTAAACAAAGGTGACCTCTCGCTGCTCAAGTCCCTTTAGCTATCAGGACTCAGTCACAGGATCTTCCTGCTGAAATAAAAAGAGCATCCTGTAGGCCGCTACAGAGATCTGCAGGAAGATACTAACTGTCTAAGAACAGCCTCAAGTGCAGCATGACCCTCTGACTGCAGTTTGCAAAATTCAGACGGCCAGCTTTTCTTACTTTGGTTGAGGTAGAAAATGGCTAACGAAGACAAATTATTGAGACTAATTCTACTAAAAGGTCCCATGTGGACTTTAATGGTACACATTATTCTTTAGAGTCCCACCAGTGTTACATTAAAGCAGATAGTGCTCATCTACACATTCGTGAAAATCATTTTTTGCACAGCATGACAGTACGTGAGATTCTTTGTTACCTCTAGCAGGATGTCAGAGGAATCGTGAAGCAGCATGACCAAGGTGCCGATGCGGATGTAGTTGGCACAGTAGGAGAAACTGAGCAGGAACATGGTGGCTAAATGGTGGATCACCTGTTCCTTAAAGTCCTGACCAAGAAAGCACATGTAGAGTTGCTATTCAGTAGAACAAAATGACCTTCATATGTGAACAGAAGAATTTAAGTTTTTACAGTTACTTATTAACTATGTGTTCAGTGAAGTTAGTGTAAGTCATAAAGTAATATATAGTGTATGTACACCTTCACTTACTTCTCTAAAGAGAAAATGTGTTGTGTGTTGGAGGGAATCAGCTGTGTTTGATTTATGAATGAACGTTGAGGTTCTCACCTTCCTCTTGATGTCCACAGAGATCCGGAGCAGCAGAGAGCCATAAAAACCCAGCTCCAGCATGTAGTACCAGTAATGAGCTCGCTCCATGGGCTGAGGGAGAAAACGTGATTAAATAGTCAATAAAAAGTGACCTAATGTAGTGATGTTTAAACAATTGTTCAGAATATAGCTACAAATATAGAATAGGAATGACCATATCATCAAACTTTGTTTATAAAGCACAATAAACGAAAGAGATGAAACAATTAGTCAATTCATCTATTTGATAATTGATTCATCATTTTTAAATTTTAGTGAAGTAAATCCCTGCTTCAAGCTTCTCAGATATGAATATTTGCAGTTTTTCTTTGTCTTCTCTGACAGTAAACTGAATATCTTTGGGTTTTGGACTGTTGGTCGGACAAAATGAGACATTTGAAGACCTCACCTTGGGCTTGGGGAAACTGTAATGGGCACTTTTTTCTGTTATTGACCAGATAAGTAGTCTGCAGTGTCAGACAGGCACTGAACACTTTCATGATTCCCTGGTTTTACTTCATATAAAGACTGTTATTCCTGTTCATAGAAAAATGACTTAACAAGGATTACAGTGTAAACGCATTGAACAGTGACTACAGCAGCCCCAGTGGCCTAATGGATAAGGCACTGGCCTCCTAAGCCAGGGATTGTGGGTTCGAGTCCCATCTGGGGTGTGTAGCAGAGTGGCGCAGCGGAAGCGTGCTGGGCCCATAACCCAGAGGTCGATGGATCGAAACCATCCTCTGCTATGTCAGCATTTTACAAAGACACTAAAAATGCACAGTATTTTGAGAAACTGAAACAGCTGTTTTCTGACATTTTTAGAGCAGTATAGAAAAAAAAATCAGTAGTTGCAGCCCTAGAATGAGGTTGTAGTGATATATTGTGAGAGCAGAAATAGGCTGAGTTTAAACTAACAGGACAGTCATTTCTCTCTGTAGTATGAATGAGGAAACATTATTTCACCATTATACTCTTGTTTTACATTTCCTCTTTAAAACAAATTTAATTTGTTTCCCACAAATTTCCCAAAGATTTCAGTCAGATCACCTTTAAAAACTGATCACAGGTTCATCATAAACAAACATGCAGCTTAAAGTAGTTTTCACCTGCACTGGGTAATGCCGCCAACATTCACTGCGGTCCCAGAACCAGGGTCTCTGTAGAGAAAAAAGAAGAAAAAAAAAAAACAGTAAAAATGTACAAAAGAATAGCAACGACACTGATAAATTATGTTTTTAGCAACAATAAAAACATAATTTGCTGTAAAATGTTTTTGAAACTCAAACTTACATCAATCAAACATGCCAGTCCAACCATGAAAGCTGTGATGTAGAAAAAGAACCTCCACCTGCAAAAAAAAGACAATACATGAGTTCAGAAATATTTAACGTTTAAACAAAGGGCACCACACACATCACCAAAGCTTGGAAGACTTTTTTTTTTTTGCAGTGGTAAATCTGACAAAATTGGTCAAGCTCCGAGTTTTGCAGCAGATGATGAAGGGACGCACTTACGCAGCTTCACCAAACTTCTTGGTTTGACAGGGCCTGTCCTGGTTCCTGCGAAGGCGGAACCAGGTCTCAATCTGCCTCTGGGTTTTGCCACACAGTGACATCAGACTAACAATTTCGCTCTGAAATCAAGGGACAAGGGAGACGTATAAGACGGGGAGGGCAGAAAAGCAGAAAGAGTCGAATGTGAGCGAGAACGGCAGGCGTAAATGTGGAAGTGACAGAAGGAACAAACAGAAGCAGAACATGTTATTATTTCAGATCTTCACAACTTCACCACAAACTAAACAGACCGTGGTGTGAAGTTATAAAACATGAAAATGTCTTAGTGTTAGCTGAACAAATGCTGCTCAAACAGATTAATGATCTTCATGTTTTAAACAAACATCCCTTCTGGGATTAATTAAATTTGGTCATGTGACGTGTGTGACGCTAAATTTCTCCCAATCTTTGGTAGTTTTATTGTATTTTTATGGAGAAAAACGCAAATATGAATCATTTTCTCCAATCACTTCCTGTTTATCCAAAAGCTGAAAGAGAATTATGAGATGTGAGGGTGACATGATGAAGATGAAGAGTTCGCCACACACAATATGATGCCATGTGTAAGTGTGGTGGTGTGTTTTCCCCCCCCCGAGGCTTTGTTACCATCACAACACCCATGTTCCTCTGTGCTTTTCACACAGAACAACTCGCAGGAGAAAGATACTTAAGATGAACATTTGAGTTTTACAAGCTGATCCTCATCTTGATCAATTTTCAGTGTGCTCATAATAAACACATATGCTGCCATATAACCTGAGCATGTGCGTGAGGCCTTTTCAGACTTACCTGTGTCGGCTGTCTGCTCTGCCGGGTGTAAAACGACTCCAGCTTCGGGGAGGGGGCAGCAGTCACTTGTAATCTATTCTTCACCCCCAAACATCTGCCTATGGGTGGGGCAAAAAACCTGGAGGCGAGGAGAACAAACAAAAGACAATTCACACACACAATGACATAACCAACGGCGGGAGAGTCAGGGCGACAAAAGCAACGTATATACCACTAAGCTCGACATATATTTGTGTTTCAGATCAAATTTTATTCATCCCCTTGAGAGAGAATATTGGGTAGATATGATATAACAGCAAGATTACACTTGATTACACTGATACTACTGTGAATGTTACAACAACAAACAGTGAAACCAATCAAAAAGCCTGAAGACAGTCTGTGTGTGTGTGTGTGTGTGTGTGTGTGTGTGTGTGTGTGTGTGTGTGTGTGTGTATTTCACTGCACTGTTCACTCCCTCTTTATAGTTCTTCTTTTTTAAGTTGATAACTGGACATGTTTCATTAGATTTTGGAAATAATGTCCAAGTTTAAGGTGAAAATCAACAATGTGCATGTAAACAGGATTATGTCTACAGTTATAATGTAAAATATTTCTCATTGAAATCCTTTGTTTAGACATACACAGTCCTAACGCTCTCTCTCTTTCTCGCTCTGTCTGTCTCTTAGTCCCCAAAGCCTTTTTCTCCCTTATGATAACAAAGCTCGTTCAGCCAGAACACCTGCTCACTGCCCCTCAGCTCATGCGGCTGCAGCGTCCTCCAATAGATACTGGACGCTTGGTCATAATCAGGAAATTGTGTGTGATATTTTGAAACCTTGTCAAATATTACTGTTTTTTTTTCAGTGACAATAACCTCAGATGATTGTGTTTCTTAAATAGCTGAATTTATATGTCTTAAAAGAGGGATGTTACAGAACAAACAGATGAGGTGTGCTGTACCTCTCAAACACACAGCGCAGGGCGACAAAGCCCAGTGCGAGGGGCAGTGCTATGAGAAGGTCCTGGGGTTGTGGTCGGTCAGAGTCCGCCAGCTGTTCCATGTCTTTCCAGGTCACACCTGGAGGAAGCCAGTAGTCCTGCCTCCATACATCTGGCAGCAGGTCCATTCTGCTGTGGAAGAGAGTAAAGGTGAAAATTATGAAGATGACAAAAAAAAACCCCAGATATTTCCAAATAGTTAAAGTCCTCCTCCACTCAAAAATGTTTTTTTCTTCTTGGATGTTTGAGCTTCACTGAGCAGAATGATGTATGTGCAGAGTTTGACACTAGAAAGCTGTTTTCACATTCATCTGCTGAAAGTGGAAAGTTTCTCTGAACTCACTGAAAATCCGAGTTACAGGTGTGAACCTACAAGCATGATTTGTGACAACACAACTATTTTGGAGCCATTCACTGGTAAGTATTCAACTAACATAAATGTAATGTGGAAACCTGAAGCCTCCAGTGTTCACACACTGAAAATGGACTTTACAGTGCAGTAGGACACATCTCGTGTCCATCAGTTACACTTTTGAAAACTGCGATAAGGGGGAAAGAGGACATGTCATTTTCAAGGAAGTAATTGAACTTTTTTTGTGGAAAAAACATTAAACACAAATTATAAGTCAAAATAGAGTATTTTTTATGTCTTTAAACATGTCAGGCGGGGATCTTTAAGCCTCAGTCCAACCACTTTATATGGTTTTAACCATGTGAACCAGATGAGCATAAACTATCTGAGGGTTTAATGGACAACATAATGCAGGCAGAATATTTTCCACATTTGATAAGTGTTTCTACTTCTGCTACAAACATGTTCATCCTGTAATTTATAAGTTACAGCAAAACTAGGAACAATACGCTACATTTAACATAATTTCTGGAAAACTAAGTCAATAAATGAGGCAATAAAACAGCCATATATAGTTAACAAAGCTGTAAAAGTCAACAGTGAGTAGCCTACATCAATAAATAGCAGATTTTTTAAATAAAAGCAAACATACAGTTACGACAATGGAGCAATTGTCTCTGTAGATAAGAAGACTGAAAACAAACAGACCAGCGCAGACAGAAGCAGCCACATCATTTCCACAATGAAACATACAAAGTTGTGGTTCAAGCAGTTAAAATAACTCACCTGCTCTGTTGAAATGATGAAGGGATCAATCCTGAAGACAGAAAGATAAAAATCCACCTGAAAGAAACTGCGCATTTGTTTCAGCCTGACTGCTGATGCGCTTTATCCCACCGACCACCGCAGAGAGAAGGTGAAACAGACGCTCAGTGACACAGTTTAAGTGTCGGACAGTGTTAGACAAGATAAGAGGAAGCTGCGAGTAAAACCTTCAACATAAAACCACAATTTAATCCTGTTGTAACCCTGTACAACACTTTGCATTTGAAGATTATCTGAACCTGATGTACCAACATCTAAATAATTTGTTTGGAAACTTTTAGGTGTTTTGTTCTCCAAAAGCTCTTTTCACTGAGACACGACACAACACATGTGACACAGACGACACAAACAGCTGACCGTATGAATGTACTGAATACATGACTCGATCAGAACATATTAACCAAACAAATTAGATGAATATTTGACATCTCTTCATAAAAAACACAATTCTGTATCCAGTCATTTCTCAGTAAGTGTTTCTCAGGTGTACCTTTATTCTGACAGCTTCCGGTGTATTCTGCTTTTCTTTGATAAAATGATGCAGCTTGATGTTTGCCAGAGGCGTCTCCTGCTCAAAGCCACGGTTCATAAACCATTTACTCAGCATGAGCAACAAAGAAAACGCTGAGCAGCCTAATTGATTCACTGTGGTGTCAAATAACACATACTGATATGATTTAGGCTACTAACAGGTTTGGAGACAACTTTAAACATATATTATCATCATTTAAAATGCTGAATAGGCTACAAACAACCTTTAATATTCAGTCAGGAAACACATATTTACATTCAGTTTAACATTTCAGGTCTTTTGCTTCACTGATGTTAAAGTCTCCCTCCACTCAAAAATATGTTTCTCTTCTTGTTCCTTCAGTCGGATGGTTGAGCTTCACTGAGCAGAATGATGTATGTGCAGAGTTTGACACCAGAAGGCTGTTTTCACATTCATCTGCTGAAAGTGGAAAGTTTCTCTGCACTCATTGAAAATCCAGTTTTAAGAGTCAGGCCTATGAGTGTGATTTGTGACATCACAATTAGTTTGGAAGCCAATCTTGGTTCAATATTTAACTTAGACAAGTGTGATGTGGAAACTTGAAGCCTCCAGTGCATAAAAACACTGAGAATTAAACTTTACAGTGAAGTAGGAGACATCGTGTGACCAGCAGTTAAACTTTTGAAGAAAAAAAAAAAATGAAATGAACAATATTTGCATATTCATAGATTCTGGATTTTTTTTTAATGAGGGAGAAGCCATTTTAAGGAATTTAACATATAATTGAACTTTTTTGTGGAAACAAACATATCAGACACAAATTATTATTCAAAGTAGAGTATTTTATATACATCTTAAAACATGTCTGGAACATTTAACATTTCAGGTCTTGTGCTTCACTGATGTTAAGCTTAAAGAGTATGAGCCTGTTGCATATTCTGTTCCTGTTGACATTAAAGAGATACTATGTAACTTTTGAAAAAATAAATAACACATTCTTCCTTTTACAAATCAAAAATGCAAATCATAAGCAAATACACCCTGTTTCAGTTCAATATGTTCGGGGATTTTGCTGCTGCAGCCTCACTTGGTCTGTTCTGACCAGCAGTGTGCGGTGGCTAATATTAGCAAAGACAAGTTAGATCAATGAAATCAAATAATTGTTTGCTGACTTTATGACTTGTGAGCATAATTGGCTGCTGTTCAGGTGCCTCCCATGTTATTACATTCAAATGATTATAAATGAGTGGCGCAAACTGGGAAGAGACTAAACCATGACAGGAAATACACAATATAATATGTCTCATTACATTTCCCTATTTCTAACAGAAGAGGAACTTCACAGTAAACATAAAATACTCGACTCCTCTATGACAGGAAATCGGCATCAGAGACAGGAACAGTTTATCATATCTCATTACATTTCATTATATTCCACAATAGGTTATATTCATGACATGATTCTCCCAGGTTAGCACTCTCAGCTGATGAGCCCACACCCACTGCAACAATCCAGGACACTTCCAGGACTTCAAAGTTTGAAGGTAAACAGACTTCGTCAAGTGTGTGCATATAACCCGGCTTTAGCCTGAACAAATGTATGTGTCATCATGAGGCCTTTGTGTTTCACTGCTATAACACAAACTCTAATGACGCACGGCCCCTTAAAACACACACACACACACACACACACAGATACACACACTTCTTCTAAACTAACCAACACACACACAGAAACACACTCCAGTCCTCCTCACACCATCCTCCTCCTCAGCTAACACTCTCAGCTGATAGTATTGTCATGGGTCGAGATAAGCAGGCTGACAGACTGCTGCCTGTTGATAACATCACTTCTGTTATGCAGATTAGCCATTCTTCCTTTTAGTGTGCGCATCAGCCAGTGACACAGCTTCATTATGTGTGGATCATTTAGTGGTGTGCTATGTTAAATGTCTTATTAGTGTGTGTGTGTGAGAGCGAGAAAGAGAGAGTTTGTTTACATTTTACAACAGACAAACAGGATTTGCATGTGTCTGGGTGTGGGCTGTGCTTAACTTGTGTTTGTATTTGCGTGGGCATGTGTGTGTGTGTGTGTGTGTGTGTGGTTGAAGGTGTAATGTGGGTATGCAAATGTGTTTCTGTGCATTTCTGTTTGTTGGATAGAATACCGGAAAATTCGATTGTGCATATTCAGGATGTTATTTGCATACTGTACGCACCTGCCTGGACCGTGTGTACACAAACAGAGAAGGAAGACAGTGAGAGATACTGTCATATTTATTCTGCAAGATCAGACGTGAAATATAAGACACCTGAACCTGAAAACCCAGCTTCTAACAGACTTAAAACTTGTGTATTTTTAAACACATCCATTTTTAAACACAATCCCATTTCTGCCATTCATGTCAGGCGTGAGGTCATGTTTTTCCATGATCCAGCCACATTTGCATATCTGGGTGCACATGTGTGTTTGTGTGTGTGTGTGTGTGTGTGTGTGTACAGTGTGTGAGAGGGGGTGATGGGAACTGAGCGCCTTTGTTGTAAGTAAATTGTCAGAGCCCACTGAAGCACAAATGTGTCCCGTTAATTGCTGGACTAATGAGATGGCGGCTGTTGCACGGCAATTCAAACCATCTGTTGGAGCCTGATAAACTACAAACTGTAGAGGGCTGTTTTAGTCCAGTTTGCAAAGTGTGGATTTGCATGCCAGGTTTCTGACCACAGTCAGATAAGTAGCCCTCACTGATGGTGGAAAACAATATGCACTCCACAGACGTGTAAGTAAAGGTATAGAGGTAACGCTTTTAGCAGCTTTAAAAGGTTTGGAGGGAGTTGTGAATACTTTCTTCAGGACTAAATGTGTATGTTAATGTTTCCTTTTGAAATGGACTCTTCATACACTGTGTATTCCATCATTTCAGCATATACAACTTTGAGTAAAGTATTATGTATGTATCCATAATGCACTTTTTCTAGCGTTTCTAACAACTAACTCATTTTTCCATAGTTCACTCAGAACAAGCACATTCGAGCACCACCTGATTCCCACAGTGTTTGTGGATATACTGTTGCAGTTGTTAAAGTGTCCAGAAGAGGTCATAGCTAACTTTCTGAAAGAGAGCGCTAACAAACTGAAACTACAGGGAACTCTATCAGGAAAGAGATAGCTGAGAAGGGAAGACTAGGGGAAATCCCCAAATACAAATGGATTCAGGAAATACATTTAACTACAGATGAAGCCGTGTTTTTAAACCACTGGGAAGCATAAGTACTGTCTTTGATAGTCACGCCATCCCCCTAAATCATAACAAGAACCCCAAAATGTTGTTTTGTATCTTTGCTTTTCTAATTGTGACTGATATGGATCTTTTGAAAAACTCTGCTAGTGAAAGAGCTTATGTATGCTGTTTTTCTCTCATCCAAACAAGCAGAGGGTTTTGATGAGGGTCTAAGTCACTCAACATGAGGATATATTTCATCCAGCGGTGAGCTGTGAGGGCCGATCCTCATGAATTAACTGGCTGTGTCTCTTTACGAGCCTCCGATTGATTATTCGATTGATTTCATTTGCTCTAAAGCTTGCTAATATTGATTTGAGGGCAGCAGTGAGGACAGCCTACTGCTCCAAGTAAAAGTTTATGTGTGTTTGCTTTTGTAGGTGCCATTTGCTGTGCTTGTGTGTGTGTCTTTATTTGTGTGTGTGTGTGTGTGTGTGTGTGTGTGTGTGTGTGTGTGTGTGTGTGTGTGTGTGTGTGTCTTTATTTGTGTGTGTGTGTTGTGCAGGTCTCTGAAGTAATTAGACTTCCCAAAAGCAAGACCAGACAAAAGCTTTTATTTCATTAAAAAACTGAATGCCACTTTAAAGAGAACATTAGGAAAATATCTAATTTCCTTCCTCATCTAAAAGCAAAAAGTCTACATCCAGGAAGTTGGACCATATACAATAGTTTGGTATTTTATTAAACAGCATTTTGGTCATCGTTACGGAAACAGATCAACTTTTCAGTAAATCAGTAAAATATCAATATTTCACTTTCTTTTTATAAAGAGCCTTTCAGAGCCACATTGCATAGGGCTTTACAGTATAACAAGGGCAGAAACAATATTACAAAAGAAGTGGCAAAAAGGAGCATATCAGCTTTTCTCATATTCCTACAGGCACTGTTGAACAGATTTGGCTGGTGCACTGGACGGGGCCTAAAGGCAAAAAGGATTAGGGGAGGAAATTGGTGTGCATGCATTTCATAATCATAACTTTATATGACACATATTGAGTCGGCGCCGTGACCCTCCGCACTGAGCCTCATAAGCCTCTTAAAGGGAATGGCGACGTCAAATAGCAAAACCCTAAATAAAATGTTCTGTATTATCTGTTATGTATTATAAAGTTTTGCTCTTATAATAGAATAAAACTGGATTTTAGAACACGGAGAAAAAAAGACAAAATCTGTGGATAGAAAAAGCTGCTAAAGCTCAGTTTGTGGAGGCGACTTAATTTAAGCGATTTTCTCAAATTATAGATGCTTTGGTCAATTAAAACCCATTTTACCTGAGGATCATCTTAGAGGTGGTAAGAATGCCACATAATATCCAGCATTACTCATATTGAAAATTAAAAATTCAAAAAGATGCAGAGAAGCTAAAACATCTTCTTAAATCTCATCTTCTTAACTTAAACATTTTTTTGGTTCAGAAAAATGAAACCTGTCAAAGAAAAATGTCATTTTGATATTTTAACAGTAAATCAACATATAAAGTTTAGAGTCTTCTGCACTAACAGAGCGTATTAGTCCTGTCTAAATGACTTCCACATCCTAAACTCATTTCATTTCTCTTTTATTCAATTAGGTCATGTCCTGCAGTAACTCTGCTCTCTATTTATAATTCAGCCCTGGGATTTGTAAAAACATTACAGAATAGCAAAATGACGTGATAAACAGGAGTCATAATGTGATGCTGATTGTACTGATCGATACTGATCGATCTGACCAATACTGATCGTTGTAAGTCTAAAAGCTACACTATGACATTGTGCACACCACAAATCTCCAATAACACATTAAGTACTGTAAATTAAAATGGATACAGGGCTTCTGGTGTGTCTTTCATCCATATACAGTTACTGTTCAATGTTTTTGATATCGTATCTCGAAGAGGACAACTTGCATTACTCATTACCCAGACCAAACAACAAACATACTGCAGTTTCTTTCATTATCAGAGGCAAAAAGCTTTCAGAGGGGCAATGACATCATCATCAATCAAAAGTCCCTCAAATAAGAACCTTTCCACATCACCGAATTCAACCCTCGTCTTTACACCAGTGCATAATCAAACTGTCCTCTGTCCAGTCCCTCCTTATGGTCCGTCCATGATGAAGCCGGCATGCTGCTGTAGGGGTCTAACAAGATGCGGACACAGCGAACGAGGAGAAAGAGGAGCAGCAGCACGAGGAGGCCCACGAAACACAGGGCCGTTCCCTGCTCGGGGTGCCCCGCCGTGGGCTGGAGCACCGTCGGGCCCCTGGGGAACCCGGGTGGAGCAGGAGAGGAAAGATCATAGTCCACGACCCAGTAGTTTGTATCGCTCATCTTGGAAGTGGGAGGAATGTTTGGAAGGTTGAAATCAATTACTGTACCAGCTTTGTTTTTCAGTCAGAAGCTACGAGGAGTGGCTTGGCTCTGCATGGTCATCCAGTGTAATTTCTAAACCCAGAGGAAGATCACATGGTGAAATATGACAGCTGTCAGTGGAGTCAGCAGATTGAACTTAAGCCCGGTGTTTCCCACAAGCCACAGGGCGAATAAGTTGTTCCAGCAGAAGTAACACGGGGCAATCAGTAGTGCAAATTAATAAGCCCGCTGGTGAGCCGAGCTGCAAGCTGAGGCATGCTCAGTGAGCTCTAATTAGATCAGAGCGGCTAGTGTTTATGTCGCCTTCCTTCTCTCTTTCTCTCTCATACACTCACAACAATACAATAGCGGAGGTCACTACTTCAACTTCAAATCATCTGCATGGTCCTCAGTGGCAGCTGCACATGTTTATTTGTCAATATTTTAAGTGTCATTCAATAGCAGCCCCAGGGGAGTGGGGGGGTTATTGTAATTACAAAATGAAGGTTGAGAGTGAGTATAAATCTCATTCGAGTGGCTGAAGATGTTCCATAGATCAATTGAAGTGCTTGCAGGCTGTAAATGATCCGTGTTGCGATGCTTCGGAGAATGTTTTTGTGTTCAAATTGCTTAAATGGTTTGGCTGCGTTGCACTGATTGGTTGATCTCCGGGGGAACCTCTTCATTTGGGGATAGACTCATCAGGATGCCTGAGAAAAAAAGCAAAGGTAACACACGACATGACATGAGTGAGTGAGTTTCCAGCATGTAGAGGTGCTGCATGGGGGAGAAAATCCTGATTGATTCAGGGGGTTCAGAGCTTGACATGAGCCTTGGAACATGTCACAGATTATAGATTTTTTTGTGTTTCAGGACCCTGAGTGAGGTGTTTTCAGGGGGCCCACAGCTTCTAGCAGTGTCCCCGCCAGCATTTATTATAAACGTTAGAAAAGTGAGAAACATGGTTTCACTTTAAAACTGTTACTACATATCCTGTCTAGTCTTCGAAGTGTTTCTCGTGAGAAAAATAGCTGAGACAAGGCAGAAGTGCTCTCCTGAACTCAGGTACAAGATAAATAAATCAGACACTGATGACGGAAGAGAAAAAATGTGGAGGAGCCCTTGGAGAGTTGCTGCACAGAAACACTCTCTATAGCCTCTTTAATGGGCCGTGGAGTGGAGAGACATTTCCTGAGGTAGGTGCACTCCCCCGTCAGCAGATTCTATTCCAGGAGGCTTCGTCTCCCTCCTTACCACCCCGCTGATCCTCACAGAGACACGTTGATAGCTCCCCTGCTCTCCGGATGATGGGACTAAAGGGCCAAGCAAAGCTTTAATAGGAGACTGGAAGACTTAATGAAAGAAACTGCCTGCTTCAATATCAATTATCAAATGGGCCCGTGGATACATCAGACAGCTCAGGTAGCTGCATGTAAGGAGAGCAGAAGCTAAATGAACTCGACAGAATCAATAGACAATCAACAGACATGAAGTGGACATGAAGTTTACACAGCAGGACAACAAAGGAATAATTCAGTAAGCAGAAACCACTTAGAACAAATCTGCTAATGACAATCATTAATTAGTAGTTCTGAACAACATATGGTATTGTGCTACATCTACAACTAATAATATCAAACTACCCATAAAAGACGGCATTACCCTGCTTTTCCTGCACAGATGATTTCGGACCAGGATTTGACAGCTTTTATCAGCTTTTATCAGCTTTGCCAGAAAACAAACAAGTAATTAAAGTTGGATTTAACAGTTAGATCGTTTTGAATTTCTGCTGAGTCAAGACATTTTCATGCAGAGTTACACAACACAGCCAAACTTTTTGCTTTTCACTGCAGCTCTACTTGAGCAGGATCCTTAATGTTACATTGTAGACAGAGTAGTTAAATCAATTATACATCTGTCATTTTTTTTTATCCATCATGTACCTTCTTCACAGGTAGGGAATCAAATAAAATGTTCATATTGTTCTTATTCACAAGCAAATCCAGAAGATCTGTTGCCCAGCACATAGCGGTTCACACCTGATCTGAGAAGCTACTGTATGTTCTCAGGTCCCTCAAAAACTCTGGAGGTTATCCAAGGTTATAGTGATATATGTACAAACACCACGCAGCCGAGGACGAGGATGGAAACCCTGTTGCCTTGAGAAGCAAAACAAATACCGATTTAAAGAATATAAAAGAATGAGCACACATCAATTTCATGGCTCATCGATCCTCATTGAAAGACCTGCTTTGGTTCCTAAGCAGCAGATAAATCACACTGTGGAGCTTCACCACACCTGATTTACACAAATTGACTTTTGACAATGCTGGAGACCAGATTGAAAGTAAAACATAGAGGAATGTCCCAGAATCATATCCTCTACAGTCGAAACGGCAACAAAAAAACAACATACAAAAAAAAAGTGGATATTCAACCTTTTATGAAAGCAAGGAGCCGATGAATTCTGACGCCAGAGCACATGCAGTGACATATGGTGCTCCTCGTGGCTGTAATACCTGTAATACCTCTCATATATGTCTGTGGATTATGACAGCAGCTTTGAAAATGTCAAGGACTTCTCCAAATAAAAAGGGTAAAAATGATGCTTATGAAAACTGAAGTAAACCCTGAATGAGGCCAAACAAAGCCAAGCTGATGTGAAGAGCTCAGTCATCTAACTTCTACTGATTGTATGGTATTTAAAAGATGAATAACACTGTGTAACACTTCAGTTTACATAAGGATGTTGCCTCCGCCTTCCCTTTACCCTCTACAAAGACTTTCTGTAATCTGCTGTTATTATTCTGGTAACAAGTAATAAAAACATCGTGATCACAGAAATGGTTTAATTTAGTTTAAAAAAAAGTCAATTTTAGATTTTGTCTAACTGCTGCTAGAAGAAAGGATGAGGAAGCATATGATTATTCATTAATATCTTCCATTTCATCAACTGAAACTTAAACTATTGCACAGTAGGACCTCAAAAATGCCATAACAGCAGTAGGTGAAGCTGCCTTTATATCATTTTAATACATTTATACATACATATATTCTAAAATTTTGGTTATTTTTTTGCAGCTTTAAACATGGACATTGGCTGTTTAATTGTGATGCTGTAGCTGTTTCCATTGTATGAAATGTCAGTATAAGTAACTGTATAGATAAGGGATAAAAAAAAATCTGTCTTTAAAATGTTGATTTTTTCACACAAGTTAATCAATGTTAACTAAACATCCTAACTGAATGTGAAATGAAGTTACACAATTTCACAAAGTTAAAGCACGACAACTTATAAACATGTGATTCATAAAGTGACCCACGCGTGACCTGACACTCACAGCTTCACACTGAGATCTACGTAGAAAAAAAGTTTCAACAAACAGAATCATCCCTGTCACATCATCCCAACGACAAGCTGGAGGACGATTAGATTAGAGAACTTACTTTCCGGCTCGTGTCACATAGGTGAGGACATCTGATGAAGAACACAGTGATAGGATGATGATGATTATGAGGATGAGGATGATGATCCTCTGCAGCTGTTCAGCACCGCAGACAGCTCCGGGCTCGCTCAGCCTGAACACGGAGCTTCAGGTCTGTCACATCCTGCAGCACCTCCTCTGATCTGTCAGGGGTTTTAAGTCTTCTCAGTTTGCGGGATCCGCCCCACCTCCCTCCCTCCCTCCCTCCCTTTCTGCCTCTCTCCCTGCCCACTTATGACTGTCCCTCTTTGGACTGCACACATAATCTTTTCGTCTGGATGAGTAAAGCGCCCGAGAGCCGTGTTTGGCTTTTGCATTATGTAAGAGGACTGCACGGGGCGCGGACACTGAGGGGCCCTTGTACGGTAACCATGTAGTCAATATGGCACAAACATATCTAGTGCCAATCAGTCCTCATCAGTGTTCATTATAGTCTAATAATTCTATCATTTAGGTGGAAGCTCCTATACTGATTAAAAAAAAACATCTCTGGACATAAAAAATAATATTGGGTGCATATATACAGAGGGGAAAATAGTTTCTCATTCTTTTTGTCCTGTTTAAGTTTTTTTTTCTGTGGCTCACCCTCATGCATATCAAGGGTCTAGGATCAGAGGATGTCCTAAGATGAACAAATTGTAAACCCATCTGAGATATAGTTGTGATTTTGGGATATGTAAATAAAATTGACTGGCACTCATATAACTTTAAATGAACTCTAAAAACTTTATACAATGGAGTTTTTACAAGAGAGTATGGAGTAAGATATTTTAGAAGACAAATATGATAATGTCACTGTAAACCTTGTAGGTTCAGGGCAACATTGAGGACATTGAGGCCATGTATTTGTATTTTGTCTGGAAATTTTGGAGTTTTGGACCTTGGGGGAGTTTTTACATTTAGAAAATAATATTAATACTACTACTACTACTACTACTAATAATAATAATAATAATATTTTCAACTGACTCCAGTATTTCCAGACTCCATGGGGGTGGTTTTGACTCATGACCACAAGCCAAAACATGTTGGTCTCATAATAAAGTTGTTCTTTATACTACAAGTGTTTCTGGAGTCACGACCCCTTCAGACTTGTGCATATACCCAAATCGATTTAATTCAATCAAATCACCACAAGTATCTTGAAGCATTAACAGTTTTTCAGAGTTGATGAATTGATTAAGTTTACTTCATATAGGAAGTCTTTGTTTGCATATGCTTGAAGAATTGTTCATTAGGTTGTGTAAGATGGTTTCGTCACAGCTAGAGTCAGGCTGAATTTCAAGTTTTGCTGAACTGCAAGAAAATTACATGATCAGGATGTGGAACAAAACAAGTGGAGCTACCTGATTGTGCTTGAAGCGGAGCCCCAGATACTTGCTGTGAGAAGTAATTAATTGACACAATTAAAACTGTACAAACACTGGGACAGATTGCAGCCCATACACATCCACATCTCCCCTGCCTGAGGCCGCATGGCGTCTCCCTGTAGGTTTAATTAATAGTCAGCGGATTGTAACGCTGTCCTGAAGGGACTCGTAATCAAATCACACTGAGCAGAGCTCCAGCAGGCCGCCCACTGAGGTCATAATTGATAAGAGTCTCCAGCTTGCAAGGTTATGAAATTCAACATTTCCATCACTATACTTACTGTTACATATGGGAGGTCAAGCTGTGGTTCAGGGAACAGAAGTAGGTTGCCACCTCAGGATACCTGGGCCTCATGACAGCAGGTGAGTCAGAAACTGTCTTGTAAGGCACTTGAGCCTTTGCTGATCTGAGTCTCCCTTCTTCAGCAGACTCTTATCACAACCAGGACTCAAACCAACCCTGAACTAAAGCTAAGAATGGCTGATGGAGCTTGTTGGTTGGCTTGTGAAGAAGAAGAGCCTGACAGGTTTAAATGAAGGCAGGTTGTCCCAAACTCACAAACCACCAACGGTTCAGATCTCTTAAAATAATTGGAAACTTGTTCTCTCAAACTATTGAATGTTACCCGGTTCATTCGGTCTGAATTTTAGAAGTTTTCTACACATTACTCTCTAAAGTACAAGAATTTCAGAAAAATATGAAATCATTTGATTCATTCAGATCAGTCATTGCCACAGTGTTTAGAAATGTTATAAATGCACAGAAAGTTACATATGAACTCTTCCTCATTCAAAAATTTCCAGTAGTTACCACATTTAAACAGATTACATCATCAAAATGATTGGATTATGATATATTCTATATCATATATCATTTTGATATCGGTACCAATATCAAAACCATATTCTTAAGACGTTTTTGCCTTTTGCTCACTGAATTATTCCTTTGTTGCCTTTACCGATAGGTTGACTAATTTCATCAACCTCTGTTCAGGTTGTTCACTTAAGTTTTTGAGACTCGTGAAAAATGCTTTGCACCAAACTGAACTGATGCTTTATTAAATAAAATGAAAGAAAACCGCAAAGGTAAATATAATGATCAAAATAAGCAATATGAGTTTCAGGATATTTAAATATTGTATAATATCTGTTTACATAATGGTCAGGCGTCGCTGCGCACACCACACTGAGAGCCTTTGTGTTATGTAGGCTAGAGCACAGCTTGGTACTGTATGGTAGAGTGCCACCAGGAACATGCTGTAACAACTAAAGAAGTGTATAAAGCAAAGCACTGCACTGCCTCCGAGGCCTTTTCTGCTTCCAGGCTGTTGTGTTGGTGCATCCAGCCTCATTCATTCAGGTACAATAGAAGTGCTCATTGCTCAGAGGGGCAGAACAGGGACATATTCTAGGAAGAAGCTCCCACTAAACCCTGTGATTTACATGGTTTTACTGTTGCCCTGCATAGCACATTAAAAGAAACTAAACTTCTTGCAGAAAAAGGATATTGCTAAATTGCAATGATAAACTTTTATTTTGCTAAAGGGCAAAGAGCGCGCGCAGTTGGTTTTAGTCATAGTCAAGAGAACTGAGTAGACTTTGGAGGACTGAAGGAGGCTAGTTAGTATAAGGACGTCCCCAGTCATTCATCACAACAGACAGCTGTGGGATGAGGTCTCCTATATATTGGCCCTGTGTGTGAATCTACAGGCGCGCGTTATTTAAAGCCTGATCTATCATCCCTATACTACCAAATCCATAGGTTTATCAACCAGTGTCAATGGCCAGATCCATGGACATCTATCAAAGCATGTCAGTTTTTAAATGAGAAAACAAAGGACACACACACACACACACATACAGTGTGCAGAGTTTAATTTTCTCTCATGAGCACAAACACGCACAATGCATACAAAGCTGCTGACTCTAAGAAAGCTCGGATGAAACAAGTCATAATACAGCGCTCTTTATTCTGCAGACAGACGTAATACTGGACAAAAATAGAAAAACTCATGATTGTATTTTTTGTTCAACTCAAAGATAAAATCACGAATGTGTACTTCAAAGATGGATGTACCCTTTAAATCTTACTGAAACATTTCAAATATGTATACGCACTGCACAGTACAGAGAGTTTGTGGCACCAATCAAGTCATTCTTCCAAGTAAAATTTATCATTTCCTAAAACTGTTGACATGTGTTATTTAGAAATCCTCACGAGTTTATAGTAAAATTATGTCTTTTTTCCATGCAATTCAACCTGAAAACTGCTAGACTGTGGCTTTATTTTGTTCAATTAGAAAAAAAAAAATTGTACACATTGACAGATAGATGGATTCAATCTGGTAAAAGAAAAGTCTTATACAGTTTAATGGTACCTGGGTCATGTTTGTGCCTTGACTTCATACACACAACGGGACATCAAGACTAAAAGTGTAAGTTGAGGCTTATAAGAATTGGGTCAAAAATGAAGTTTCTCCTAAAGTGGAAAGGCTCTGCAGTCATTAAAATCATGTTTTATGAGTAAATATTTTTTGATATCTCATGTGTCTATTGGCATTTCTGCCTGATGGTGGCGCTAATGGAAAGTGGTCCCATATGGAAAGGGTTTGAGTGAGCTCAGTAAATTTCAGACAATCTGCCATTTTTATATTTGATATTTCTTCAGGACTAGACTCAATAAAGATGCTAACTGAACTGTCAAACTGAAGTGCACATCTTATGGCAAACATTTCCTTGGTGTGTTTGTTTCCCACAAGAGTGATGCATATTCTACACAAATGTTTCCTCAGGATGTTCAGGAGGTTTCTGTATCACTGGTTGTCGTCTATCTCTTAAATATACAGATAAGAAATCATCAGCACACACCAAGGAATCATGACAAAGCGATTTGAGCATTGTATTGATCAGGGATACTCATCAATTCTGGTGTTATTAGTAACAGACCATCTCACATGGTTTGACCATTAATGGCATTTATCACACATAAAAAAAAACAGGCATAAATTGTGAGCCTCTTCACATTAAATTCTGATGATAATAACTTAACTCACCAGGATCTCAACATCTCTTCACAAGTATGGACGTCTTTGTAAGTTAACGAAATAGTCAAGGAAAGTGTTACAGTACAATCACAATACGTTTGGTCTGCAGCGACACGTGAGTGGAGACCCATGTGGTTACACAGAATAAAGGCCAATAACAGTCAACACAGCAGTACAATAATGTACTCAAGTTTTCATCTTCAGCACGAACCCCTTAAACAGCCACATTTATCACAGTAAACAAAACATTTCAATAAGACAAACAGCTGAAGAAAGTGCAACATGAGATGGCAAAATGATCCTCGAACGATGAAGCTGCCTCGATGACATATTTGAATGTGGTCCCACCCAAGCTTACTGAGAAGCAACGCTTGACATTTACTATATTTACAAGGAGTTAAGAGTTTATATTAATATGTAGATACAATACATTTCTTCTTATTAATGAGGTATGTACACCGATTGACTGAGAGCGCCATGCACTGCAACCTGAGATGAAATACAAGCATACACTGTATTTCCTCCACTTGTTTGTTTTTTTTTTCAAGCTGCGGTGCATTGAGCTGTCTTGGCTGTGGTACATATGAACATACAGATCATTACATCCTATATTTTATGCTTCTGTCTTCATCTTACTTATTTTCTTAAGTATTTAGCTTTATGATACATTTCTGATGTGAAAGCCAGCAGGAACCATCACATCTGAATGTTGAAACCAGTGCTGAAGTGACTGAACATCTTCTAACAATCATTAGATGCAGCCTTGAAAAAGAAAACTCCCAACTGTTTTCTTACTAAAAATATAAAGGACACTAGAGTCTAAATGGCTAATTTAATCTCTTCTTATAAGTGCATATTGGGTCATTTTAAAAGTTATTGTGGGGCGCCCCAGTGGATTAGAGGCTGTGATGCTGACCATTAACTGTTAGGAGACCCTTAGTTGCATGCTACTCCCTCGCTTTCTCCCCTCATTTCCAGTCATCTATGCATACTTTTGCTGGCACATACAGTCTATGGTTAACATCCATGCTGTTATACATTTTGGGCTGCATGTAGACATGGACAGATGAAAAGATTTACATCAATGTCTTTCACGCTGTCACACTCGGCTGAGTTGGTTGCTGCTGGCTTACACCATCACACATCCAACAAGTCTCCATGCCGCTGCCTCAACTTGAATTTTCTGTTTACAGTATTTGACAAAAACAGAGGTGAGCGTTAAACTTCAGCTTCAGGCTTCAAAACATCCCTCTAAAGACCAACAGGTGACATCATATGGGCTATGTCCATTTTTTTTCCACCACCATGATCTTCTGGGATTTGGCCACCAGGATGGTATGGATGGACTGTACCATCAGATGAAGGAATGGGGTGGTGGTGGTGGTGAGACTTTCGCCAGTTGGTGTAAACGTTGCTTCCATCCTTTTCAGAATTAAAGTTAATGTTCTATATTCACACCCCCCTCAGTACCTGGAAACCCAAACAGTGAGCAAACCAGTGCAAGAGACAACACACACACACACACACACACACACACACACACACACACACACACAGTGGATGCACAGATTTCTACGGATATCTCATATCTCCATGTTCGTTTTTATACATCTGCACATGAATCCTCTGGGTAGCGATGGGGAAATGGGAGTGTGTGTGCACAGGAGCATATGTTTACTCTGCCCTCATTAAGTTAATGTATATACTGTATGTGTGTTTGTGAGCGTCAGTACGTGCAGGTATTTTCAGGCACATCCTTGTTTTCTTCTGCTCGGTCTTCTCAGTTTATGTGTCCAAGACGGATCTTTTCACCTGCGTTCCTCCTCCTCCTCCTTCTAGAGAGCCTGCTCGGTGCTGGAGGCAGAGATGTCCAGGAGTCTCCAGGCTGCATTGGGGTTCAGCTCCTCCTGGTCACGACACAACGCCCAAACATACATCATCCTCATCACCTTCTCCTGTTGAGAGGGGGGGAACCAGAGGGTCAGAGAAGTTGGAGGGCTCTTCTAGACTTCAGTTCACATTTCAGAGCAAGAGCAGTATCTTTCTGATTGGTGTTGAGGATGTACGATGCAGTTAGAATAGATGCAGTTTAAAAACAAATATCAACTTATATCAGTTGACTTATAGTCTATTAGTTGTATGAAGTAAAACAGTCCAGAGCTCTGTTGCTACATCAAACATGAAATTCAAAGGAATTAAGACAGATGCGAATGGAGCATGATCTAATTTCATTTGAGTTGTTTACTTCCACTGAATGACTCTGACTATATCAGATTCACTATACTGGCACAGTAATCATGAGTGTACTGACCGGATCTCCTTCCACTATGTCTCCTTTGGGGCTGCGGATCACCATGACGACCTGAGCCTGGAAGGTGATGATCAGCACGGGGCCCTGGTCCATCATCTTCCCCATCGCTAACTACAACACAGAGAAAGGAAATGAACAAATGACGTGAGAAGAAAACAATCTAAGAGCAAAGTCACTTTCTGCAGTAACCTGATTTATTAAACAAGAAACACTGAAAAGTGACAAAAAGATAACAGTTATTACTTTGGATATTTGAGAGACTATGTGTGTGATGGCTGGTGTACATGTGTGAAACACTTACATCTATGTTATCAATGTCAAGGATTTTGGACTGGAAGAGCAGCCCCAAAGCTCTGGCCTGCTGGATGGGGTGAGCCAGCTGACTGTATGTCTGAAGACAGGAACATAAAAACACATTTGGCATGAAAAGTTATGCTTCACACATACTGTATGCAAATCACACTGGACAGATTTGTGAAGGAATTGATGTAGAGCTGGTTAACCCAAAGTGAAGAACTTGTCAGGAGACTGTGATGTCTAACACAGGAACATTTACTCAAGCTTCATTGATTCTGCAGTCTACTTCTGGAGTATTTAAACCCTTCACCAAATCCTTACCCTTACTACCTCCAAATAAGGTTATTCTTCTCACATCTATGACTCTATGTTATTGAACTATAAACAAGACACTGTGCTGATTAACGCTAAGTGAAGTCACATAGTCTGTATGAAGGTCACTTGCTATCCATTCTAACACCAGTCTGACCGTCTGCACAAAGCACAGCATATCTCCACCTGACCTTGGTTGCCATAGAATACAGCCAGCCTTATCAAGACAGCTGCTTATCCCAGCCAACCTCAGTAGACGGAGAGATGAACCGCTCTAAAATAGACAGGTCATGACCTGCTGCTCCCAGGATAGAAAATGACCAGAGAATGACCCAGGGGAATAAATATTTCCCCCACCAGATTAACACAGTGGTTCTCTGTCTGTGAGGGTTTCTATTTCTGAAAGACTGATTAATATGCCTGATGTAAATACACTGAAATCTTGACAAAGATACAAAGATATGTCTGAAAAAATGTTAGATATGCAAATATGTTACAAGTTATATAAGGACATAGGGAGATGAAGATGATTAAGGCCTAAAGTTAGAGTTTTATTTAGAACTGATTTGAAACAAAAGTTAAAGGCAGCAGTATATAACTTACAGCTTCATAGCACCAGTCCTTTAATACGTCCAGCTCTCCACGGATCATAGCCTGCAGAAAGGACAGTGACACTGTTTATGATTGTTCACAATATTGCAGAGGTATTTCACAAGTGAGCTTAGGCAGCAAAACTGATTTATTTTAGTAAATTATCTTTATCACAGTGTATGCCAGTTAAATTACTATGGCAACTTATTACTTTAAATCAAACCTGTTCAGATGCAGTTTTAAAAATGGAAACAGACACCACATCACTGTAAAGATGGTAAGGTGTAGTGGGGAGTAATAGTAGTCTTGTGGTCTCATAGACAACAGATGTTCATTCCATTAAACCACAATCAGTGTGATTAGATGCCAACTGACAGCCAGGCTCCATCCCTGGTTTTAAAGCTGCAGTGCGGGACTTTTGTGCAGGACTTTTGTCTCCCCCTTCAGGAATTGTGAGTAATTACAAAAACAGTGTTGACGCTGTCTGCGCCTGCATACAGTGGTCCCTTGAGATGATAAGATGACGATAAGGGCAGAGGGGAGAGAAACGTGATGGAGTTGTCAGATGAGGTAATTTGTAGCCTATCTACTGCCACAGAAATGTGTACTTCCAGCACTTCTGGCGTGCCAGTGTGGGAAAGTCGCCACAGACATCAGATTTAAAAACTCTGTGTACTGTGAAGTACAGAGAGATTTATGTGGTGGTGATAGGCTTAATCGGCACTGTGTGAACTCGTTTGGGAAGAGCTTGAATGTGACAGACGTTTATTCATATGTACAAGTTCCACACTGCAGGTTTAAATGAAAGCACACATTATCTTTTTTCATTAGTATTATTATATGCTTGCAATTTTCATAAAACTGTGTCATCAGCTCTTGTTCTGTGACCATGAAGGACACAACACATTGTTTTGTTTCCTGCCATCAGTCATTTGAATTATGTTTTCATCTGTTCAGCTTTCTTTGAAATCTGACATTATTAATCTTAACAGATGAAGTCACGTTCTGAATCTGATCTAAGCTGGAGTATAGAAATCACACTTAGTGAAGCGAGATCTTTATCAGTAAGTCTCCTCTCAGCCTCCTTAGTGAAATACCCCTCAGTTATTGAGCAGAAATATGAATGAAACAGGCAGAGTCAAGACAACTCAGAGAGAAAGAGAGAGAGAGAGAAAACAGAGAAAAGCTAGGCAAGAGTCTGTTCACCTCCAGTATGTTAGGGATGATGTCTTTCTCACACTGTTTGAGAAAAGAGTCTTTGTCAAAGTTGGGGTCTGCCTTCACGATCTCCGTCAGCACCTCTGACATTTCCGTCTTAGAGAAAAGACCACCTGGAAATAACAAACAGCGACAACATCAGCAGCAGCAACAAGAAACAGATCAGCTGGTACGAGGCATGGGATGACAAAAAATTGTGCTTTTTCAATATCTTCATTTATTTAAAAAAAACTGGCTACAGCCTAAACATGGAGAATGTCTTTTATTCTCTACTATTGATTTAGAAGACACACTGATAGAGTCAAAGTAGAGATTGTGCAAGTGGATCAAAACACGTATGTGCCCGAGAACAACATGACACCTTTCTCTGCATTGAAGCAATGCTCTTAAAGGACCAGTGTCTAGGATTAAGTGGCATCTAGCGGTGAGGTTTAAGATTGCAACAAACTGAATCGCCCTCCCCTCACCCTCCCTTTCCAAGCGTGTAGCTCCCTATGTAGCTATAAAGGGCTCATTCTAAGGTAACGGAAACAGAATTCTCATTTTCAGGTGCTTATACACTAATGAAAACATACTTCTGCCAATAGTAGTAGTTATTACTGAAGTTATTACTAAGTTATTGCTGAAATGGGCAAACATGTCCTGGTTTTACCTTTTCTGTTAAAACTTAATATTGAAATGGCCAAAACATTTTCACATATAGTTTATAAGGAAACATGATTTCTGGATAAATCAAAACTGAAATGCCTAGAGTCAATTTAAAATACACTGGTGTACAAACTTCTTTCAAAGTCAATCATTATTTAAAAATGAGGTGCCAGTAAGAACTATGTGCAGTAATAATATCAACTACAGCAGGGCTTTACCTATGAGGTCAGTGACTCTGTCAGTCACAGCTCTGGATGCTCTGATGAGGGCGTTGTCACTTTCATCATATTTCATCTTCATCTCAAAGAACCCTGCAGGAAACAAAAAAGAAAAAAAACAGGGATGAGGAGAAATTGTTTTCATTGTTTTTCAGTGATGATGGTGGATAAATCCTAGACCTGTGATAGCATACAGACCACTGTCAAGATATACAAGATATATATACAAGACACACTGAAGCCTTAACTGTGTTAAATTGTTATGAAATCTACTGTATCTGGTGCCACCTGCTGCCTCTAAAGGCAATTACACACATCCACAACACAACACTAATTCCTGAGTATCTAAACTAATAAATCCAGGGGATTTTCTTACTGTTAAAAACTACATTTTTGTCCTTGAAGTCCTTCCACTGTTGGTACCACTTTGAATCCTTGTGGAGAACAACACCCATAGCCTCCCTGCATCACAAAAATACAAGAAAAAGATGTTTACAGCAGTTGAAGTTATGATATATCATTACAGGATGCTCCTTTAAGTAGGAGTTAGAGGGTAAACAGATTTGAGTCACTTACTCATTGGCCTCGAACACTCTGGAGTCACTGTCTGCTCCTTTAGATGAGAAATCGCTTCTCTTCCTTAGCTGAGGAGGAGCCCTGTAAGGGCCGGCATCACCAACGTCTATCTCCTTCTTCATGGTCTCCACACTCTGCAGAGATGACACACAGATTTAGTAGTGGTACATGTACAGTATTGATACTGAACCGCTCAGTGAAGGACTGAGTTCAGTATGAAGTCTAGGTCTTAGCATGTGTGAAACCCAAAATTTAGAAGTGCAAGTTTGACCCAAAAATCTTTAGCAGTATGTTGGATGTTGACTGTGTGAACATAGAAGTCAGGTCAGCCCAGCTGTAGCTAGTAGTGATGGCATGGTGAACCATCCCAGACCTACCCAGTAAATTACAGCAACCGTGGACAAAGAGTAAATGGATCCAATGAAAACTCTATATCACTGTGTTATCATTGTTATGTCTCTGGAAACAGCTACATCACACATGCTAACTCATTTGCAACAGCATCACTCAAATATAAACTTAATTAAGCATTAAACTGACTGGCTATAACAATTAAACATATCCTCACAATGCTTGAGTTGAAGTGAAACTGATATATTGACCTATACAAATATTTCAGTGCCTTCATTTGTACAGCTAGGATTTTGGCCCATGAGCCATTTTTCATAATAGACATAGAGAAACTTAATATTTGGCATTGCTGTATATTGTATTGCTGTATTGAAAACATAACAAATCACACTACATATCAAGCTTTGAATTTTTATAGGCAGCTGGACCACGAGGAAGAAATCAGACGTTCCATCATCAGCGCTGTAATTCAAAAGCAAAAGCGTGGAGTGATATGATCATCAGCTTTAGCCAGAAGGTTTTCCTCTCTAACCTGTGAGATGGCTCTGAACGCGCTGGTCCTGCCCAGTTTTCCTCCTCCCTTGGAGACAGACTCAGCCGAGTGCATGGCTGTCTTGGCTGCCTCCTCCACACCTTCCTTGATCTTCTTCCCTATGTCAGTACGACTCATCTCTCCAAGACCCTATGGCAAGAGTGCCAATACACACACACACACACAAACACAGACACACAAAGAAAAAAGAACATTACTCAGTTAATAAGGGTAATTTGACAGAACATTACCTTTTTCTGAATCTGAGAAGGCTTAACTTTATTTTCCCATTCAAGACATAATGTATTTTTTGACGTACACTTAAATATCAAATATTTAGCCGTGTAACTGCATCATGAGGATGAACCTCTATTTCAAAATGGAAACTATCTGTCAAAGATGTGATAAATCTAGTATGCCATGGCTGGGTGTATGGATTCTGAGCAACTGAGCCAGTATCTTCTGATGAGTGTTTTCTTGCTACTGTGCTTCCTAGCTAATAACGTACCTCCTTCATAGTTTCCGACAGGGAGCCTAAAGTCTTCTTAAATACCTCTGAGGTCCGCACCGTCTCTGCCTCTATAGTTTTCTAGTGAAGGAAAAATATAAACCAACATGTAATGCACATACTGGTTGATACAGAAAAATTACAATTGTGCATAAAAACAATTAAAAACAGGATGATATAAATCATTTTCTTACATATTTCCTGCGTGCCTGTTGGAGAGCATCAGACTCCTCGAGCTTCTTGGCTTCTTCTCTGAACTTCTTTATGTTCTCCTTCATCTCCTGATTCTTATTGAACTCCTGACGCAGGTTATCCACAAACTCTCCCAGGAAACCTTTACGCCCAGAAGCATATCGCACCTAATAAAACAAAACAGATACCATATAGCATAAGAGTCCATGTACTAATTAGTATGAAATAAAGACATTTTTAAAAAGGGGACAAAGCAGTCTACTGACACAGATAAGTGAAAATACCCTTTAACTTTCTAAGTTAAAAAAACAAATAATTATTTTCTTTGTTGCTATCAACAGTGAGTACATGAGCGTCATTTGAAGATGAATGAGAGCTGTCAGTGTCTACCTGCACAGCAGCTGCTGGACTCCTGTGTAACCTGTAGGCATCTCCTCTCCACACCGAGGACACCAGAGACCTGGAGCTGAGGGCCAAGGCACGTTTGCCAACCAGCTGCAATAAGGAGAAACTTTCTGTCAGCTACAAACATCAACTCCCCCAACACTGGTGTGGATGGAGAATAAATGACAGGTAGATGATGAAACATGCTCCCTAATAATAAGCAGTAATTCAAGATAATAACATATAAATAACAACATACGGGAAAAAAGACTCATTTTGTTGTGTTGCTACTTGGTTTTCTCCCATTTAACATTTGTTTTGGCAATTTACAGGGTGGTAAAACCTGGCTGTACTTCACAAGTTAGTAATGTTAGATACCATAGCCTTCTAACAGCATATATAGATGGGTGACAAATTAAATGAAAACCCAATATAAATTGTCTTGGAAAGATTTTGGGCTGCCATGAAACACCAGAACAGCTTCGCTGCTCCATGTCATAGATTCTACAAGTCTGATGAACACCATTTTTCCAAAAGATATTCCCTCATTTGGTGTTTTGACGATGGTGGCGGAGAGCTCTGCCTAACACGTCGTTCCCAAATCTCCCACAGATATTCACCTAGATTGAGATGTGGGGACTGTGACAGCCACAGCATATTATTTTCATAGTCTTTAAACCAATAAGTGACCACTTGTGCCCTATGAATAGTAGCATTTTCATCCTTGAAGAAACAACCATCAGAATAGAAATGCTTCATCACAGGATAAACATAGTCACCCATAATCATGTGGGGCAGTGACCCTTCCTTCTAAGGATACATGTTGTCCACAACACGACCATGCCAGGAAAATGCCACTCAGAGCCACACTGTCGGGGTCAAGCATTCATGCCCATGTATGTATGTATGTATGTATGTATGTATGGAGTACATTATTAATCCCAAAGGGAAATTAAAGTGTTACAACAGCCACTTGACATAAATCAAAATACATAAACAGTGAGGTAGGTAAAAGAAACAAATACAATTAAAAGCTAAAATATATACAATAACTAAATCGACTGACTGAAATATAACAATATATAAAAAATAGAATAAATAAATATAGAATAGAGAGTCTTATAATCACTTTAGCCGCTGTTACTAGTCAAACCCTCACCATTTAAATAGTCTTTATAACTGAACAAGCCATATGTGCCCTGATAATAAACACTTAGTGAAAGTCTCTTCCTCTTACAATCCTGAAATAGGAATTTCAGCTTTATTTCAACTACTAGTGTTTTTCAACATACTTTATTTTGATGAGTGTTAACCAAAATTTGTGATATATATATCTCATAATAATCAGGTATACAGAGTAGGGGTGGGAGTCACCAGAGGCCCCACAATACGATATTATCAAGATACCTGAGTCACAATATGATATTATTGGGATTTTAAACATTTTGCGATATGCTGAGTATTGCAATAACATATATTGTCATTTATTACCTTTTTCAACTGCAAATTATGTCCCCAAAGGAAAACTTTGTCAACATCTGCTTTATCTAATACTCTGTTCATCGCACTTCTATAATTTTTATTGCAGCACAAATGTAGACTGTCAAGCAGACAGACTGACCGACACTGTCATAAAAACCTGTCATATAAATGTTGCATACACCTGACAAACTGAACTGTATTATGGTCTGCAGAGTCTAACCTCACTGAATGTAAATCAATTGTGTAGGCTACTGCACTATTACAGGAATTTTGAACAATGCAACTACAAAACAGTTATGCAACCCCTTCAGCAACTGGGGAATTTGATGTTTGAAGTACTGTTAAACTGAAATTAAATCAAATTAAAGAGAGTCATTCATTGTGACAGCTGTGACTGCACAAACTGTATGGTACAGGTCGGTCTGTGTAGCAATAACACTTTGACTGACTACATGTGGTCCACACTTCACCCATTCATATAGTTCATCCTCTATTACAGAATCTCATGGGTCGCAGATCTTGAAACCGGGTATTAAAAGTTGAGCCCCTTTAAATACTATAGAGGCACCATGTTTGGTAACAGCTGTTATCAACATGAATTATGTGACAAAATATGATAAGAAAAAGCATTTACGTGCAAGATAAGTTAGCTTAAAGTCCTCAACAGCCTGCAAAGTCTGACTGGTCACAGGATTTTGTGTAACAAAAAGAAGACATTACATAACCTTATTATTAACAGCGAGATGTTGTATGATAACTGCTCACCGAAACGATGCTTCAGTGCCTAACGTAAAAGACTTTTCTTTAAACAGAATAATACTCGTTTAAAACTCACACATACAGACATATTTATACGTACAAATCTAAAACTAAACGTTTACTTAAGACGTGACGTTAAACACGAACACCACCGCGAGCCTGATGGAACACGGCCTGTTTCTAACCGACGTCTCGTGCTCTTGCTGCATTAAAAAACGCCCTCCGGAATCTCTTCCACATAACTGGACATTCACAGACGAACACCGAAGCTGTTTATTAGCCGCTTATTAACTGTGATAAATAATCTGCTGGAGACGTGAGAGCTGTAATGAAGGACATGAATGATTGTCTCACCTCGTAGCACCGACACACGGAGGCTGCCATCTTGATCTTGAAATGCGCGGAGCAGCCACGTGCATCCTTGCTGCGGCAGCTGACCTTCCGTTCAGCCAATAGGAGCCGAGCTGGTCCTTAGAGGGGCGGGGCCAGCTGTCAGCACGGCTTTAAAGGGAAAATCCACCCAAATAATGTTAATTAGCTCGATAGATAGATAGATAGATAGATAGATAGATAGATAGATAGATAGATAGATAGATAGATAGATAGATAGACCTTCATACATTTGTTCTTGTATAGATGCAAACATTTCACCTGCTGTATATAGTCACTAGAGAGGCCCATTAAAAGACCCACTGGACAAAAGTTTTAAATGAAGTATAGTGCAGTTTTTTTCTATCATTTTACTGTCATTTTGATAATACAATAAGTATGATCATGTAAGCAATTGAGCTTGAAGATGCCATACATTACAATAAAAAGCTGAAAGACATAATTCATAAAAATAACAAACAACAAGCTGCAATGATGAGTTGATTAAACGATTAGTTGATAGACAGAAAATTAATTGGCAACCATTTTAAATAAAATAATAATAATAATCAAATTATTTGTTTAGCTTAGTCATTTTTAAAGCCAAATTTCAAACAATTGATTATTCCAGTTTCTCAAATGTGAAGATGTAATGTTTTTCTTTGTTTTAAGTAATTGTAAACTAAATATCTTTGAGCTCTTGACTGTTGGTCAGACAAAACTAGACATTTGAAGACGTCATCTTGGCCTGTGGGTAATCATAGCCTACTGGGCATTTTTACAGTACTTTCTCATGTTTTATAGATTAAATGATTCATCGGTTCATTGACAAAGCAATTGGCAGATTAATCGAAATAATCATTAGTTGCAGCCCTAATCAAACACAAACACACAAAAGAGTTTATTAAAAGATACGTAACACACACAATACAGGATATGCTATTTCTATCCATTAAACAAGTAAAGGCTATTGTATGTTCCTTCTTAAAGTCCCCCTATGCTCAAAAATGTGATTTGCTTGTTATTACTTCACTTGGATGTTTGAGCTTTACTGTGCAGAATAATGTCTGTGCAGAGTTTGACGCCAGAAGGCTGTTTTTACATTCAGCAGCTGAAAGTGGAAAATTTCTCTGTGCTTATTGAAAATCTGATTTTAAGGGATGGGCCTACAAGCAGGATTTATGACATCACAACCATTTTGGAGACAAACATGATCCAGTATGCAATTTACATAAGTGTGATGTGGAAACTTGAAGCCTCCAGTGCACAGACACTGAGAATTGAACTTTACAGTGAAGGACGAGACATCTTGGGTCCAGCAGTTAGACTTTTGAAATAAACAATACTTGCATATTCATAGATTCTGGAGGGCGAAGGAGTAGATCTCATTTTAAGAATTTCTAACCACATGATTGAACTTTTTTATGGAAAAAACACATCAGTGACAAACTATTATATATCAAAGAAGAGCATTTTCATACGTCTTAAAACATTTCTGGAGGGGATTTTGAACTTAAAAGTAATTTTTTCCCACGGTTTTATTTTTAAATTGTTTTCATTTCTTTCCAGCCTTGAAGTGGCAAAAATATCCACCTTATTTCCATTTATTTACCTTTAAAATAGATTACTTAAAATAACAACTTCACACATACACCATAAAACTTAAACAACTGGATGTTTTGGCACTACTAAGGTTTCCATGTGAAAGTGCGTTGAACTTTAATGATGTTAGTATTCTTTTGTCTCCTGACCTTGTTATTCTCTCCATGTGTTTGACTGTGGTCGCTATCTGTCGGCATGCGTGTAAAGCGCGCCCCCGTCAGGCAGCTATGTGAAGTGCAGGGACTCCTCCCCTCCCTCTGCAGAGTTGGGAGCTCTCCCTTTCTGCAGCCAGCTCGCCTTGACAGCCAACACTGGCGCAGAGTCTCAGCACAAACCCATAGGCTACCATATTTTTTCTGTTTTATAACGATAATTCACCACCTGTACTACTTTTCACACATCCTCTTCCGGAGACAAGCGTCGGAGCGGCCTCGTCTAGAATGGGGAACCGAGACGATGAATACGATTTCTTGTTCAAAGGTAAAAAAAAAAAAAAAAAAAAAAAAAAAGATGACTGCATTCCCCCTGTGCACAGGCTCACACCGACAAAGCTATGCTTTATAAATGCCTATAAATCTCTTACTGTGTCATTTTCTGTGGCAAGATTTGAATTTTTTAAGGAATCGGACTAATGTTTTTCATAGAAACTGCTCGGATGGCAGTCGCTCGGTGTTATTACAACATAATGCTGTCATTGTAACACTACAACGCCTGCAGCTATATTTATAGGTAGCTATAGGATGCAACACCCTATCCGTGCTCGGCCTTTTTATTAAACTTTGATCAACTCATAGAGGGGCATTGTTCGCTGGAGCCAGCTGTTTCCTCATCTACTGAATGACATTTGATGTTTTCTACTGCTCCTTCCACCTTATGAGGGTGATTAAAGCCAGGCCTATTAGCCTCTACTTCTCCTGATCAATAATCTTCCTCCTCAGATGCTCAGCCAGTTGTTATTGACATTGAAAAATGCAGCAACCTGTAATGTTGTGTTTTATAGCGTTATTATGACAGTCAGCGGGCCTTGTCGCCGAGACTGAGGCGCACTCAGGTCCATGTTTATCTTTGGTGCTCAGTCTGATCCAGAATGCCTTCCTTTGATCGTGATATCAGCTCCTGTGGCACATTAACATCCTGGGCCTGTAAAAGCCAAAAGGCCATTTAGATGTAACAAAGTATCCTCTGTGGGATGAATAGGGCATCTGCCGGAGGCGAGGGCTCTCTCTCTCCCTCTCTCCCCCTCTCTCTCTGTCTCTCTCTGCCCGAGCCATCGTCCCTGTACCCGGCCCGAAACAGGAAGGGCAAGGCGGCCTGAAACTGTCGATTCAGGTTTTGATGAAGCCTGTTATCAGCTTCCTGCAGCCCGGACCAGCACGATGTCGGCAGGGACAAAGTTCGGCTCTATTTCCTTTGTCTAGGGAAAGAGAAAACAAGAAGGCTCCACCTCTGCTGCTGCTGCTGCTGTGCTGTGAGCAGCAGCCACCTCAGGCCAGTCCTGACACCAGCTCAGCCCCGGTCCACTTCCCTCTAATGACTCATTACCACAGCTTAACACAATCAACAGGGCCTGTTAATGACCAATCTGTGTGGTCAGTTTATCCTGTGGATGCTATTCAGAACCAAATTGGGTCCGGTGACTTGTGGTGAACTTATGAGACTTGCAGATGTTTTTCTTCCTCTATCATTTATGTGCAATCCCCGAATTACACACATAATTGATTCACACAGTTCTTTCTTATTGATGTCTCTTGAATCTGTGAGGAAAGTCTTAAATGAGGGTTGGTAGATAACATCAGGTGAAAGGAGCCTACAGTTATCTGTGTGGTCTCCTGAAGATGTTATTTCAACGGGTCATTTATTGAATATCAGCAGCCTCAAGGTGTGAAAAGTCAAAGTAAAACACTCTGTTAAGGATGTAGCGGGGGAAGTGAAACCCTCATTTATTTGGTTAGTTATAATCAGCAAATAACACTCTACCGTCTCGCTGATGTTTTTTCAGCTGGTCTAGACTTGGTGAGGTTCTCAACATTTTTGGTTTTGTGGGCCCCTAAAGGGAAGTCTTTCCACCTTGTGGCCCCCATCATAAGTTGGATATGGGTAGTTTGATAAGTATCAGAGCTGATGTACATTATATAAATATCTGCTATCACTTATATTCATTGAATAACAGAGAGCCACAGACTTTGTTTTTAGTGCCACCACAATCAATTGCCTCATGTTACTGTACGCAGAGGCCAGTACAGATTTTAAAACTGGGAAAAACTGGTATTCGATTAGGTTCTTGGTAACAGCAGATACACTTAAGCTGAGTAGAGAAAAAGTAGGATCAGTGCATCCCTAAGTTCAATCAAAGAATGACTTGCAGTTTGTAGATTTGTAATGATCAGATTATTAGATTTTTAATGATCAGATATGGCTAAAAAGAAAAGATGTAGAGTATCAGATTACAGTTCATCATACTGAATCTGTTAGACAAGGCTGTGCTGTGTTTGCTGAGCTTTTTTCTCACCATGTCACACGTTGTTTTTGATGTAATGTAAAGATTTTGTCTTTTTGATAAACAGCGCTGAGAAACTACACACACCAATGTTTCATTCTTAAATATCAAAAATAGGACTTTTCATGAAGCTGAAGTGTATAATAAATTCTAAATGGAAATGTAAGGCACATTCTCAGGCCCTATTGAGTCGTGACACTAAGGTTATGTGTTAAATCAAGCCTTTGTATATGTTGTTTTTGTGAATTGTTACACTACTTTATGGTATAAATGTGTGTTTTTAGTATCCCATAAATCATTTCATACACATACACACACAAAAAAGTGACACCCCTGGGGTTTGCTGAAACCAACATTTAGAGGCACTGCTTTATGCAATATCATCATTTCTTGACTCTATTAATACACGGCCCATCCTCTCACCCTCCCATCACACATACAGCATTTACACACACACACACACACACACACACGTCTAATATCTTTCCTCCCTCTCTCCTTCTCTCTCTCTCTCTACCACAGTCGTGTTAATTGGGGACTCGGGTGTAGGAAAGAGCAACCTGCTCTCTCGATTCACACGGAATGAGTTCAACCTAGAGAGTAAGAGCACTATCGGGGTGGAGTTCGCCACACGCAGCATCCAGGTGGACGGCAAGACGATAAAGGCTCAGATCTGGGATACAGCGGGACAGGAGCGCTACAGAGCCATCACCTCGGCGTGAGTCCGTCTCTGTGCAGAGCAGATAGTTCTGCCTGACACCTACTGTAAATGGCCTCAGTGTGGAGAAATACTAATGCAGTGCAGTCACAATTGACACTCTATCCTTCAATCTAGGTTGCTTAAGATGAGGCAGATTGTTGTGTATGATCCACAACAGCCAGTTTAAGAGGTACATGGGCTTTCTGATCAATGAATAGAGGATCAATGAAGATAGAGGTTTAAATCTTGTTGAGTTAGACACTGAAAGCCCACTCACTGTCTTACAGTATACATGAGTACATTTGAAAATGTCAAACATATACAGAACCAGTCAAACGTTTCACCTTCCCATTCCCATGAATGAGGAAGTGTGTCCAAACTTTTGTTGTAAATGTAAGCTTAGATTATTTGTATGTTTCAGAAAGTAAAGTTTCACATCAATCTTTCTAATTTCACATTGAACTGAATTTCAGACCAATTAAAAGAAAAAGAAAAGTAGAATATGAGCCCACTTTAAAGTAAACATCTCATAACAGTTTTGAAAACCAAAGTTGTTAACATGATAACATGACGTTCACATGTGTTTAGTTAACCCCTTAACATCCACCCTTTTTATAGAATTTTCACCTATTTGGCATACCCAAATGGAAAAGCTTACAGAAGGACTGTAAGGCCATGATGCGTGTATTAGGCTTCATTTGACAAGTGACATCTTATAGTTTCTGGAAATGTGTTTGTTTAGCATGTTCGCTAAAATACAAACAAAACTACATCAGTTCAAATAAGGCTCAAAAAAGTGTTTTTGGTCCTCGTCTATAATGAGTCATATTTAAATAACAATAATTAGGACATACTTTATGCCAGAACTATGCAGAACACCGTATACCTTCTACATCTTGTCAACCTGTATAAAATTCCAGACCTCTAGGCCTAACTTTATGAGAGCGAGGGAGTTTTTAGTTTGTGGTGTCACTGGAGTCCCTGAACCTCTCCAATCATCTCTAATTGGCCAAATTGTGCCAATTGCTTTGACTCATTACTGTGTGATGCTATTGCTTACAACTGGCTAAAGTGGGTCGCCAGTGGATGTTAAAGGGTTAAATGCTGCTGTATATTCTGCATTAGTCAGTGTATAAGCAAGAAAAAGAAAGTTGTCATGAGAAATATAACCTCTAATATCTGGAGTTTTTAGAATGATTTTTAAGACTAAACCATAGAAAAATTAGATGCTTTTCCTACTATGTCTAGTCAATGTCTGCTGTGTAAAAGGCCTGTTTCTCACCAGTAAAATGTGTTTGGATCCTAGTTGTCACTATCATCTCTTGGGTCTTTTTTACAGATACTACAGAGGGGCGGTGGGGGCCCTCTTAGTGTACGACATAGCCAAGCACCTGACCTATGAGAATGTGGAGCGCTGGCTGAAGGAGCTGAGGGACCACGCCGACAACAACATTGTCATCATGCTGGTTGGCAACAAAAGTGACCTGCGCCACCTCCGGGCCGTGCCCACAGATGAGGCCCGGGCCTTCGCAGGTACTGGAACTCACAAAGAGACTTGAGGACAGCTAAATATTGTCGTATGGGCAGGATATTATAGACCTTATACATGTTTTTAACATGTAGCCTTTTGTTTATTGTGTGCACAGTTTACAGATATTTGATATGTATAACAATCTAAATTGTCAGTTGCTTGTGCTGCTGTAACACCTCACAATGAGACCAGGGACCAACAAAGTGTTTTCACCTTCAATGCCTCTTTCTCAGAAATCATCAGACCATCATAGAACCTTTTACCGTACTGTTTAAAACAAGGATCTGTTTAAAACATAACACTACTTGTTTCTCTTGTTGCCATTAGAACAATAAGCTTTTATTGCTGTTAAATGTGTTTTCTTTTTACCCTGCAGAGAAGAACAATCTGTCATTCATAGAAACGTCAGCCTTGGACTCAACAAATGTTGAAGAAGCCTTCAAGAATATCCTTACAGGTATGCTTGTGTGCAGGGGTTGGACATCTAGAACTACATTGCCGATATTATATTTCAGGAATAAGAAAGGAAAGTACTTTTACATTGTCTTTGTGAACTGAAGTCAGACACTAATACTTCCCAAACCTTGGTCTGATAACATACCGTTACTTTGTGGAAGATTTTACCTCACAAGCTTGTATTAACACACTTTGTATGATGTGAGAACTGAGAGTTTAGTCTTCTGCAGTTTGTCCTAAAACAAGCTAATATTGAAAAAGTGAAGGAGAGATATTATGTGCAACTGACAAAAACTAATTTCTGGTAATTTGAACTTGTGTAACTTCCTCTCACTATAGGAAGTTCTTTTTATTTGTTGTTTGATCTGTTCCGTGTAAAATTTCCTGTTAAGTATCAGCCTTTAGAATAAATCAGCCATTTCCATCTCTGGATGTTTCTTTAACTTTATTTGGATGTACTGGTGTGCCAACAGATCCACCAGGTTTTTCAGTTCCAGGTATTTAATGTTGTTAGAAAGGTAATCTTGTAAAAGTAATTTTTGCCACCCAGAACAACAAGAGAGTTTTGTTGGGAAAAAGGCTGATTTGTTCCTCTCATCTCTTCAACAACAGAAATCTACCGCATCGTATCGCAGAAACAGATTGCTGAGCGGTCTGCCCATGATGAGTCCCCAGGAAACAACGTGGTGGACATCAGCGTGCCACCGACCACGGACGGCCAGAGGGGGAACAAACTGCAGTGCTGTCAGAACCTGTAACCCATGGCAACCGCCCCTCCTCACCTGGGTCGATTACTAATTGAAATCTACAGTGTTGGTATGCTTCCATCTGCCTGGGGTGCAATATTGTCTGAATGTGCACTTTTTAGATCAACAGAATTGGTTCCATTATGCCACAAAAGATCAATCCCAGAAGGAAGTGTTTGAATGGATTTCAAATTGTAATCAGACCCAGGTTCAGTCTGCTACATTCTAGTGCAAAAACAGGACTGATGGTACCGCGTGAGTAGCTACCACAGTTACCTTTGATAGCGTAGCAGAATAGCTTTGCCTGAGACCTTGTAAGCCTAGACATCTCCCTGATAGATGATTATTGCCACATGTTGGAGCCCTGGGTTTGAATCCTGCCTGTTTCAGCAGTACCAACAGTCCTGTTTTTGGGCTCCACTCCTCCCCGTTCAGTCATCATCTCAAAAGTGGTTGTGACGCTGCTGATGCTTATTTCATTTTTATGTAAAATATCTTTTTTTTTTGTTGGTTTTGATTTTGATAGCTTGTCTGCTCACATACATTATATTAATGCCATGAAATTAAATTTTACAATATTACATTGCTGTGTCCATTTTTTCTTTTAGCAAAACATACATAAAATGACATACTGTACCTGCACATTGATCATACCACTGCACCAAAATATAAAGCAGACAGTGGATTTATAACAGTGGGTGATCTTTAGTGATTGCACAATCCAATGGACCGACCTTTTGATCAGGTCAGACTGTGGTGGCGGTGTGGTGAAGTGGTCATAGTCATAGTGTACACTGGGAGTCAAAATATTAAATGGGAAAGACAACTCTGGAAATGTAGACACCAAGAACATAAAATGGGTATGACCCCATTCAGAGTGATTGATAGTCAGTGGTGGAAGATGTATTCAGATCCTTTACTCAAGTAAAAGTACTGCTACAACAATGTTAAAATACTCAACAAAATGTACTTAAAGTATCAAAAGTAAAAGTAATAATTCTTCAGTGTTAAATTACACTAGATTATAAATACTGATGCATCGACGTGCAAGCAGAAATTCACTGTTGTAGCTAGTTGAGTTTTAACTGTTTTATATACAGTTATGTAGTTTAATCCAGTGGTTTGCCCCCTTTTAAGGGTCACAAGATAAATCTTAGGGGCATTTGTGATTTGATAAATGGGGTAGGAAAGAACAAAAAAAAAAACAAAGGTCTGCAATTCAAATATGTATTTATCCTTTCAGGACCTTTCTCCAATTGTTCATTTATTGTGAAATATTAGATAATTTCACCTCTTCAAGCTTCAAACTAGTTAAAGCACCAGTGTGTAGAATTCAGTGACATCTAGTGGTGAGGTCGCAGATTGCAACCAAATGAATACACGTCACCCTCCCCTTTTAAGTGTGTAGGGGAACCTATGGTGGCCACGAAATGTGAAAAATGCAAAAGGTATTCTCCAAAGCCAGTTTTTGGTTTGTCCATTCTGGGCTACCGTAGAAACATGGCGGTGCAACATGGTGGGCTCTGTGGAAGAGGACCCGCTCCCTATGTAGATATAAAGGGCTCATTCTAAGGTAACAAAAACACAATGATTCGTATTTACAGGTGATTATACGCCAATGAAAACATACTTATGAATATTATATTCCATTTCCGTAAAGTCTGTCCCACTAGATATCACTAAATTCTATACACTGCACCTTTTAAGTGAAACCAATCGAGATGTTTAGTGAGGAAATCACTCTCCTGTGTAAGTAAAATAACCTTAACCTGTCAAGTAACTAGTAGCTATAGTTTTTAAATAAATGTATTGGAGTAAAGAGTACAATGTTTGCCTCTGAAATGTAGTGGAGTGGATGTATAAAGTAGCATAATGTGGATTACTCAAGTAAATCATAAGTACCTCAAATATGTACAGTACTTGAGTAAATGTACTTTGTTACATTCCACCACAGTTGATCATTCTATATATTTCCAAACACATGGAGATACAAACAGAATACAGAGGGGAAAAAAAACACGAAAACCCAAAACCACCGGATAAGTCACATTTCACATTGATTTGAGTCCAGGAGTCCCTCGTGTTTTATTGCACAATAACCCAACTTTCCAGGGGATGCAGCAGGAAGACTACAATAACACAAAATACTTTGTTTAGCATATGCTGCATACATTGATTGACATCTCAAAACTTGACACGTTTTTCTTTTGCACCTTTACTGAGTATCAGCCTGCCCTGATACATTTGTGTTTTTATAAGGACAAAAGTCTGTAATCTCACTATTTAGAACACTGTATTTCTTCTATTTAAAATTGCATCTCTTGTGATGTAGGACATTAATACTAAGTCATTGCTATGCAGCTCAATTAATGAATGGTGCATTTACAAGTGGAGCAGAGCCGTTGCTAATGCACTTTTATGACAATAGTAGAAACTTCACCCAATTCGAATGTAAACACTTCAACACCTTCAATACTATTTCCTTTTACATTACTGCACTGCCGTTTTACGGATGCAGTTAAGTGTTTTTTCCAAATACTACAATCTTCACTGACCCCATGACAAGTGTGATATACGTGTGATGCCTTGACTGTTGTCTAAATAGGAAAATGACTTCATTTTCACCGTCTCGACAGCAATGATAAAGCTTTACCCAGAAAATTTAAAAGGGTTTAGATTATAGACAAGAATGTAGGTATGAGCGACTGTCGCCCTCTACTCGTCAAGAAGGAATATTCACAGATAGACTTTGTCAATCATTTTTTTTAGATTATTATCCTCCGCCGGGCTAATGGCTGCCCATTGTTCAAAAACAGCTAAATACATTGTGAAGGGGCATGGGGGGGAATTATAGGTAGTGAATATGTCTCATATTATACTGTAGTAGCATGCTGAATCAGTTATATCCTGCTACATTAGCTTGTGTCTTAGTATTTCATAAGTTTGTGTCACGGACATACAGTTGGGCTGGTTAGTGCATTATCCATGGTTTCAGTCGTTCACATCCCAGCACTGGCTGTCCGGTGACAACGGTGTATCAACATCAACTGTGACTCTGGAATGAGTTCTTCCCAAAACCACATCTGTGGTCGGCCAATACCGTTGTAGTTTACATCAAGTGCTTCGATAAAAGAAAAAAAAAAACAGAGGGAGGAAGTAGCTCTCCCCTCTCAGAATGGTCCATATGAAGTGCAAAGTTCATTAACATGATTAATTTTGTTTTTAGAGAGTGCTTCAGTGGGCTTTATTTTAAATATTCCTCTCGCCACTGCTCGGCACTCATACGATGGTCTCGTCAGTCATTTTCTTGGTCGACTTGGTCGGCACAGAACGCTGGGTGGTGTGTGCTCCTTTCATGTCAGGCATGAGCAGGCGCACTTTCTGATTGGTCCTCCTCCACTCTGAGTACAACTGACAGTGATACCGAAATGACACCTGAGATTGAATGGAAGAAGAGAAGGGGGGAGGAAGAGGGAGGGGCAAGACACGAGGCGACAAGAGAGGAAAAGACAGACATCAATAAAACTGACATGAAGATATTTGAGACAGAGTAGTACGGCTGCAGGACAGGAATGATATGCTGACTGAAGCTGTAACGGCTGGACGACAGGCGCTCTGAAGCAGAGCAGAAGGGCTACTCTTTCACAATTTGTCATTTTTAATCATTCTTTTACTGAGGATTACAAGATTAGGTTTCAGATTCATAATACATCCTATTCTTTAAGAACATGATCCTGTTAAGTATGACCTGTTAAGGTAAAATGAGAGTAAAGCTATTGTTACTCAGTTTAATAAAAGCATTAGAGAATCAATACATACATGTGTGTACATGCGCACATTTTCTGGCCAACTTTCAAACAAATGATGAATGCTATGTGCTTGAGAATATCAAGTCACACATGCCCTCACGTCTCTGTTTCCTTTGACTTTGTTGACGTGCTATTCAAGGTCATTAAGACCAGAAAACTAACGATTGCAACAATAATTAAGGGAAAAACATACATCTGTGTGTTTTTTTGTTTTTGTTTTGTATTGTGTCTACACCAGTTTACGTTTGTTTTCCACATCTACATGAGACGCCAAGACAAAGGGGAGAAAAATGTTCACTCACTAGCAGCATCTCAACAGTAGCACAGAAACATGTATGTTTCTAAACACAGCTACAAGGCGGTAAATAAATTAATGCACTAGTTACCAGTGTCCAGAGGATGTAGATCGTGAAGAGGGCGATAGTGAGCGCTATGAGGCCAACAGCCTCGAGTCTGCTCTTCAGTTGCAGGTGGTCCTGGGCCCCCCTCAGACACAGCCAGCCAGAGATGGCTGCCAGGGGTGTGATGAGAAGGAAGCAGGCCATGTCGCACAACAGCGTGCGCTTCTCACTGCGGGGGCCGGGGTCCTTCAGCCACTGAGCAAGAAAAAAAAAAATTATAATTAATTATAAACAATTACTGCTGCCTTGCAAGTAGTTCCTCGGTTACACTCTGATTATTGCAATATGGTTATGAAATTCATAGTATCCATATTAGATCTCCAAAAACACAAATGTAATTTAATTCTTATATCATCTTAGCCTCTTAATTTGATTGATTGGTGCATCCTTAGCTGGCAGTACTGATTACCACAAAATTCTGCCATGTAAAAGAGCATCAAAAAGTGTTAAATGACCTTCAGTCCTTGAACACACCTGCATAAATAACATGAATGCTACAGAAAACTAGTCCTATGAATAAAGTGCTCTTGTTACAAGAACAGGAAACCATCTCATCACTGTGAAGCACATCTCATATCCTGAAGATGCCATCTGTTGGCACATACTCTACATGATTAAAAAGCATCTCACAGATGCTTAAAAAATACTCAGCATTAAATATTCACTTTAGTCTTGCTCATTTCCATCTCCTTTTTGTTCAAACAAAAAATACACTCAACACAAACAGTCTCTGTTACTTCCACCCATGTGTCCTCACAGTAAACACTCTCTAACCTGTGTGAGGGGTTGTGGCCGCCGTTCGATGGTGAACTCTGTGTGACAGAGTTCACAGTAGCTGGTGTTGGAGGAGGACAGCCACTTCTCCAAGCAGCTCTTGTGCACTTTACCCAGTGTGCCAGTGCAGTCGCAGGGTGAGAGCAGCGTCTCCCCTCCAGCTCCCTCGTGGCAAATCCGACACATCCCTACATCACTATGGAGAGAGAGAGAGACAACGGAGCGGTGAGGAGCACAATGAGATGATTAACCAAAGTACAATGTAATTATGGTATATTCCTTTAGGTCCCCATGTGAGTTCCTCCCTCTCTTACCTCTGCAAGCTCACCGCTTTAACAACGGTGGAGAGTGGGCGGCCATCTTTGGCCGTAACCTTGGCAATGTACTGGGCCTGCGCAGTAGAATCAGACTCCTCCGAATCCTTAGAGGCATCAGATTCAGCGTTCCCTGAGTAATCACAAAGGGAGCCAGGTAGGTGGCAGCACCCTGACGAAGACATGGCTCTGTTGAGGGTGCAGGTGACGAAGATGATGGCAGAGGTGACTTCAAAAGAAGGTCTGATCCCAAACTCCGATGTTCTTCTCCTCTCCTCTCTTCCTCTTTCAACTTAAAGAGCAAACACCTGATGGATGGTGAACAGGAGAACAAGCATGGGTGACTTAAAATGCGACTACACAACTGCAATATTGCAATAAGTGTAATATGATGTCACTCTTGTAAGAATTAACAGCTTCACCTCCCCATGCTTTATAGCCAGCCAGCACACATTGTTTTATATACATATATAAATCCCTTTTCTCTGCTAAATGAACTTTATTTGAACATACTCTATAATCTTTAATGTCTTAATTAATTTGTTTTAGATGAACCCATACACTTAAGATGTTTTATATTTTTTCTTGACACTTTTATGGTTTGTCTGATGCTTTGTCAGTTTTATACTCTGGTCTTGTCTTTTTTACAGCTGAAATGACAAAGTTAAACTTGAGATTGAACTTGAACAGTGCTCAGCATTGTCTTGTTGATACAAGGGAGGTTAACAGCCTATACATTAGGGGTGATATGGACAAAATCAAATATCACAATATTTTTGGCCAAAAACCTAGATATTGATATTGTGAATATTGTAGGGATGACTATTGGTGCCTTCACAAAATATTTACACAATGAGATTTTTGATAAATATTCATAAGTAATGTGGAAATAATGACTAAGTGAATGCAGCCTTTAAAACCAACTCAACACTTATGCCATATCACAATCTCATATCACAATATACACACTGACTAAGTAAGTTCCAGCACCAGGTCTCAAAAACCTGGATAAATTGTGTCCTGGTTTAAAGCAAAAATTCCTTAAAATTCCCCATGGACCAATTGGGCCCATCAGAACAAAAGCATGTTGTGAGGCAAAGTGCTTGATCACCAAAGAAATCAGTCAAATTCAAGATGTCAAGATTTCCAAAGATGGCAAATATATACTGATAAATTACCAGGAAGCAAGTACAGACACGTGCACAGGACATCTGTTAATTAGATGCAGTGGTGGCGCTGAAAGAAAATGTATCTGCTAAAAATATTAAGCTCAACAGAATAAATAAATACATTTAAGAGTGTGATATAGCTTCAATTAACTGTTGTGGCAAGCAAATGTAGAGTGTCTGCAGCATATTCCTGTGCAGTGTGAAAATGTATTTTGTTCAACATTGACAAAACTTTAAGTCCCCTCCACTCAAAAATGTTTTTCTTCTTGTTACTCCAGTTAATGTTTGAGCTTCACTGTACAGAATGATGTCACATTCATCTGCTGAAGGGGGAATGTTTCTCTGCACTGATTGAAAATCCGATTTTTAGGGACGGGCATGTTAGCACGATTTGTGACATCAACTAGTTTTGAAGCCAATTCTTATCCAATATACAACTTATACAAGTGTGATGTGGAAACTTGAAGCCCACAGTACACATTCACTGAGAATGGACTTTTAGGAGACATCTGGTGTCCAGCGGTTAAACTTCTGAGATAAAAAATATCTGCATTTTAATAGATTGTGACATTTTTAAAAGAGGGAGATGGAGTAGATGCCATTGTAAGGATTTTAACATGGTAATTATCCTACTTTTTGAGCAAAAATCATATCAGACACAAATTATTGCTTCAAGCAGAGTATATTTTAATACACATCTGGAGGGGATTTCTAAAATTTAGATATTTGTAAATATAAACCTGTTGGTTCAGATTGTCCTGCCTGGAACATGTACTCCTGCCAGTCCATGCAACCTGATACTATCAACAACTTCCTTTAGAGATAAGGCATTATGACAACACACAAGCATGGCAACTAATCTGTGTATTTAATGTCCCTAACGCTGAAGCAAAATAAACCAATGTAATTCACTTCAAATTAATAATGCATTTTTTAAATAAGGTACCCCTAATGTCACCATATCACACGCTGACGTTGACCGATAAATGTATGTATATGTATGAGCACTTTAAATTCACATTTGACATTTAGACAATTAACAGTTGGTTAAAGGATAAACAGAGACAGCTGTATCGACACAGCTCATTTGGGACCGATATGGATTTACATGACTGACAAAGTGCCATTTAATGTGCAAACCGCCGACAAAAGGCTAAATTTACCTCAATACAAGAAAACCATATCCGGCAGCTGAACAGCAGCCAGCCGACAAGCTGATATGAAATGTTGGTTTATATAAAAACAGGTAAACAAGGTTTAAAAAACAGTCGTTGGTGTAAATTTACTCACCCAACGGCCTCCTTTTCTCGCTTGGCCTTGGCCCTGCGTTAAAACCAGACACAGGCTAGCTGAGCTAACTGGACAGCTCTAGCTACAAATTATGACATTGACATCTAACCAAAAGCTGATGATACGAGGGGAGACAAACGACGAACACATGCGCTGTATCCTCTCCATGGTCTTGTAGTATATCTCACTCGGGTGGTTTTGTTTTAAAAGGTGGGGGGTGGGGGGAAGCAACGACTGTTTCTCCCAGAATTACTAGACACAGCTAACGCGGCTAACTGGCTAGCAACGGGCAAGCCTACCTCAGCATCCCTCAGCTGTGCACGGGTCATGTGACACAATGCTGCCTTCAAAGTCATCAGTGACATTGGAATAATTACCACATTACACAAATTAAGCAGCAAACAAATTGCAAATACGACTAGTGTGCTTGTGAGAACGACAGGTGATTTTATGTTATGTTAAAGTTGCCACAATGAGATGTTTAGGTGGTCAGTAAACAGTTTTGTAAGATCTGATGATAAAAGTGGTGTATTTTATCACTTTTGTCCAACGAGTTCATTTACACATTTCATGCAAGAACTAATGAGCATTAAGTACCCTAAAACAAAACAACAATCACAAACTACCTGTCCTATGTTCATTTTACTAACTCCTAATGTTTTGTTGTCTATGATCAATGGCACAAATCCCACTTTCCGACCGTTAGCATCTGCAGATTACAACGAGACCTGAATGCAGCGCATATAACAAACAATACTAACAAAACGTGTAATCCTGCCTGTCTGGATACACTGTGTGGCTAAAATGTTTGAATTTCTTTTCCCTGTCAATACTGATTTGATTTCAACAAGGAAACGACCATTATCTTCCTTCGAGAGAACATCTGGAGTAAGTTATTTCTAAATAAAACCGCTAGGTGACAGTATTTAGTCAACCTTCTCAATGTTTTCTGGTACGTAAAAATAGATTGTTATAATAAATAGTTGGTCCAAAAATGAGACCTTCATGGATGATACCGCACTGACAGGATCATTCCACCTGTGCAATGACTGTTTTGACTTCTGATACTTTAGTTTCTGTTGATAATCTTTATGGTTTCACATAAATAAGTAAAGGATATGAAAACTTCTTCCACCACTGTTATACATGATACAGATATGATTGCTTGTCTGGCTGGCATTCACAATTTTCTGTTCTTTGGCCAGAGTAGCTGATGCAGAGGTTCAAGCAACAAATTAGTGAAAAATAGGTCGCTGGTTTGAAAACTAAGCAATAAAACTTTTAAAACTAAAGTCTCACCTGCTCTGGTTTGATTCTTGCAGACATCTGTTGATACTTAAGTGTTGGCAAATGAAGGTTTATTGAAGAGGCCACAACAGTCTTGTTCCTTTTACAAAGTACTATTTTTACTGTCCAGTAGCTCCACTGGTGAATGCTGTATAGCTGCCACCATATACTTTATCATACTGTACAAACAGAACTGATGATCAGCAAAAATAAAAACCCTCAAATGCTTGTTTTTTATTGACTTACCGAGTGATTTGCGTTTTTGAATTAATGAAATTGGAAGCATGTTTTGATGAGCTGTAGGTCAATGACTTGTCAACATTTCTATTTTTACCAACAGTAGCCCAAAAGTAAACTCAGTGGCACAAAAAAGCCTGCAAAAGCAAACATTTTAAAAAGTCTCCCTGACCTAGCTCTTGACCAACTAATGCAATGCTCAGACAGATCTAGCTTCATTTCAGTCAGCCCATCATGCTTTTGCACCGCCTCCTCTGGACCAAACAGTGGTTCAAAAGTGTATATTTTGTTAGTAGATGTACAAATATAATATTTAAATTTAATTCTTCTTTCTGTAAAAACATTCAACACCATGAAAAGGTTTTAAAATGTAACCCTTTGTGAAATCTAAAATGTCGATTTTGTGCAACCTGGAATAGCAACCCCCACATGTAATTTTCAACCATTAGTTAAACAGTGTCTATCTATTTTTGTCATATCAGCCTGTCTGACCCTCACTCCATGCCTCCTCCCTTTTATTCCCTTTGAACCCAAACACAGATAAAGACGGGGTCCACTCATGAAGAGTGTGATCTGAGCACAGTACTGAGAACGGGGATCATCTCTCTCTCTCTCTCTCTCTCTCTCTCTCTCACACACACACACACACATGCACGCACACACACACACACACACACACACACACACACACACACACACACACCTCAGAGCGTGTTTCTCATTAGTTATCCTACCCGTCTGTTTGGTCAAAGTCCAACAGGAATCATGAGACTCTACCTCTTCACATGTTTGGAATATCATGAGACATGCGTTAGTGGACTTTAACATGAACAGACACACAAGTGCACACACAATACATTTACATATCACACATATTTCAGGTGTTTAAGCAGTTAATTAACTTTATTAATTTAGGTGTTCATAATTTCAAAATCTAAGGACATTTTTGTTGACATTAAAATGAACTAACATTTCCATGATACAGCATTTCTGAAATATTTAGCATTGTAATTCAGTGAGTGTGTGTGTATGTTGGTCTGTCTTGTGTTTTGGCAATGATTCATGATCTATTGATGCTGTCACAAAGGAAACATGGTTTCTAAGGCTGGTAGAAACAAGGTTTGAAATTTTTGGACGACATAGTAGAGATTCAACAAGTTGTGATTTCGTCCCAATATTAGTTTACATTGTTGAGCTTTTTCCAGCCTGGCCTATACTGCTGCTCTCCTTATCATAAAGCCTGATAATGACCTGACTCAGCTTTCGGAGAAGCCTTCTTCACCTGTGTTGCAGTGTGCAGTAGTGAACATAAATTACATATAGCATCATCACTTTAGTTAACATTTGTTTGCTTTTCTCTTCTTTCAGTTGCAGTGTTGGATACAGAAACTTGAAGAAACTTTCTTGGCTGTGCGTAGTGACTTTCTTGAGTTTTTTCAAGACAGCAGAGACTCCAGGAGGTCACTGCACCTAGTTTAGAAACAGTCCAGCACAGTAAAACCACTTTTTTTTTTTACCCTTCAGTTTCTGTACTAATTAAAGAAATGAAATATAACGTGTCAATCAGTGATCTTTAAAGGATGGATTTTTTTTACTTTCAGACAGAGCCAGGCTAGCTGTTTCCCCCTGTTTCCAGTCTTTGTGCTAGCAAACTGTCTGCTGGCTATAGTTTCATATTTAACGGACAAATATAAGAGTGGTATTGATCTTCTCATCTAACTCTTGGAGAGAATTTGCCAAAATGTCAAACTATATCTTAAACCTTCAGCATCTTGGTCATATGTACAGACAGACAAAAACAGATGCAAATAAATGATTAATTTACAGTCATTTGTATAGCATTTAAGTACAATGTATTGTAAATTTTTGAAATGGGTCATGTTGACAGACAAATTGCATAACTTATTCACAGCGTTTGGCTTTCAATAACAGTCTAATTCAAGTGCTGCAGTTCCATCTCGTGATCCTTTAAACTGTCAGCAGGAGTCCTCATGAGCACCAGTGGAAGGCAGTAATTCAGTTTTTCTCATTTTCCAATGCCCTCTTGTCCTTGTGTGAAGGACACTAACTTGATCTTGCTGCCTTTCTCACACAACTGTTCAAAATCCAACGGTCCAATAGGTGCCATCAGAATAAAGGTATATTCTTAATTTTTAATGGACTTTGAGTGCACATTCAGCACTCTGCAGCCCTCCAGGTGTCCATTCTCAGATAGTGCTCCAGACATTTTGAGTTATATTCAGCAGACCGTGAGATCAGTTCATATGAATAATACTCTGAATGTAAATCTGGTAAACTCATTCCATTAGTGTCTGTCTTACAATGTTTAGTTTCTGTCCATCAACTATAGAAGGTCATTTTGTGGTGGTTGAAGGTATTTACCTAATTTTACTTCTTATCACTCGTCTGTTCAAGTTGCAGTCAAAAATTAAAAATTCATGGAATTTCATTGAGAAAAATTCTCAGTATTACCCTGTGTTTATCTATCCATCATAGTGTTTATTTTTGATGTTTTGGACTTTCACCTTGTACTGACCGTATTGATCTAAAGATATGAATGGTCCTGCAGCAAAAACAATACATGAAACAGCTTTGATCATAACATATTTTAAATCTAAACAGCAATCCAAATGACACTGTTCAATAAATACATATATTGATTTGAATTCCCTCTAATTGCTTTTAGTTCATTATATTTTTACAATATTTTTCATTTTTAGAACAACTGAAGCCTGTTTTGCACTTAAATATTAATGTTTAATTTGAACAGCTAGCAGTTTTAAGACTTTATTCAGAGCAAGTGCTTTATGTTTTATGTTAAAGTTTCCATGTGTACACATTAAACAAGGAAGATGATAGTTAGGAATATTGTATTTGCATTACATTTTTCTGCATCTTTATTCAAGGGCAACCCTCACCTTGGTTATAGCACAAGGTATGCTGTCCCTTTTCATCTGACGCCAAATCACTCTTCCAGCATCCATCCATGCGTCATGAGACCCACATAACTTTTCTAACTCAGAACATGCCATTATTGGTTTTGACTTTACAAATGTGAACAGTGAAACCATGCACATGATTCCAAACTTGTCATACTGTGCTCCCAATTACAAAACGGTGTGGATTCGTTCAGCTGCATTATTGAATCACCAACTGACTATTCTGAGTGTGGTCAGCTGATCATGCAGCAGCTTTCAGGAAAAAAAAATCCAGTAAAGACAGACTCATGAATGAAACTACATCTTCCCTACCATGCAAAGTGCTATCAACGTGCACTTAAACAAAAAAAACCCCACAATGGTTAAATACTGCTGTTGTGGAGCTGCAGCTGGACTGTTAGCCTAACATGGCGGCTGTTGGATGTGAATGTATTCATGTTTGTAACTCTTAAAACTTATCAGTCTGCCAGTAGAAAAGATGATTTGAATTAAATACTATAGTATTGGTCAGAGGTTTTGGATAGAACATAAAATTGTTCATTCAGATGCCTTTAACCATTTCTAATACCCATTTTTATCTCTTATTTAGGAAAAATAACTGCATGTTTTTCTACAATTGCCTGAAACAGATCGAGTTTTAAAGTTAAATTTAAAGACTTTGGCCTGAAATCCAGTAGGCTGAGCCTAACTAATGTCTTCTTCAAAGGGAGAAGGTAAGAGCTAGTGTGTTTGGTGCAGCTTAAACACTTTGCTCTGTTATGCTTTTGTGAGTGAGAAGGGTGTGAAGTTGAACATCCTCAGCTTTATGTGTGATCATGTGTGATAGGGGAGGGTGATGTCGGTTACATATACATGATCGAAACATTCAAATGAGAAACCTGTAATAAATCAAATAACCAGAGACGAATACCTGTTTTTGGCTGATTGAGGGAATTAACTACCTGACAAATCAAAGTACTTCATGATATTGATGATCCTGTAAATCCAATACTGCATCAAGCTTTCTTGCTAATTGATGCAACACTGTTGCCAAAGACCCAATTCACATAGTATAAATAATATAGAAAAATATCTTATCATCTCATGATTTAAAGTATATAATCAAATTACCCAATCCTAATGAATGACAGTGTGGAATAGTAACGTTTTTGTACATTGCAGGGCTATGAGTAACTTCATTGTTCACTTGATATGAATGTTAACAACCTCAAATTTAAACTTAAGTGGCTGAACACTTCAACTTCATGGTCATTTGTTTTTATTTCACATCATATGTGTTTGCTTACAGAATGAAAATAACAGAAACTTTCCAAATACACACTGACCATGACATGACCCCTTCCTCCACCACTGTTATACACGATACAGATATGATTGCTTGTCTGTTCTTTGACCAGAGGAGCTGATGAAGAGGTTCAAGCAACAAATGAGTGAAAAATAGGTCACTGGTTTGAAATCAAAGCAGTCCAACTTATCAAAGTGAACTAAAGTCTCGCCTGCTCTGGTTTGATTCTTGGAGACATCTATCGATATTTAAGCGTTGGCAGATGAGGGCTATAACAGTCTCGTTCCTTTTACAAACTACTATTTTTACTGTCCAGTAGCTCCACTGGTCACTGCTGTATAGCTGCTACCATATACCATATACTTAATCATACTGTACAAACAGAACTGATGAGCAGCAAAAATAAAAACTCTCAAATGCTTGTTTTTTATTGACTTAATGGGTGAGTTGCACTTTTGTTGAATTAATGAAATTGGAGGCATGTTTTGATGAGCTACATGTCAATGGCTTTTTAACATTTCTATTTTTACCAGCAATCGCCCTAAAGTAAACTTAGTGGCACTTAAAAGCCTGTAAAAGTGTGCCTCGTGTACAATGTAAAGGTCTTCTTTGGCTTTGAGAGATAACAGGAAGGTTTCAGCTTGCACCTGCACAAAACGCACCTCTGATTCATTAACTGTGGAACATGTGAACAGTGCATGATCAGGGCGGCGTTGGCGTGACGTCACGAGCCCGTCTGACCAATAGCAGCGTGTGTTTTCCAGCCTATGATTGTACAGTAAATACTATCAGCTCTGCCTCCTTCCCTCTTGCTGCAGCGATGAAAGCAGAGGAGAGAATCGAGACTAACCAGTGGATGTGCCACAAAAACGTCCGTTAGAGCTGGGAATAGCTTCTCTGCCCGCCGTCAGCCTTGGTGAGCTCGCAGGTCTCCGGTGGTTTAATCGAAGAGAAGAAGCTAGCTGTGTGTCAGAGAGAGAGAGGAACCAGAGCTAACGGAGAGACAGAAAGGGGGTTTGTCGGCCCACTGCAGTCTGAATCACCGAAGACTCGCCCCGCCGCTGGTTCATCATCGACGTGCGCATCCTCACGGAACAAGAAAGCACCGGGAGGGGACGGGACCCGAGCCAGTGTTTGACCCTCTGCCGCAGCCCCGAGGTGCGCTGCTTGGCAGAGCATGCTAAATAATGAGCCAAAGGGACACACTGGTTCATTTGTTCGCTGGAGGGTGAGTTTAGTAACCAACCAACAAACATCAAACATTTTATTAAGATAAAGGTGGTAGTTTTTATTTTAACAATCGCAACAATGAAACATGACTCGTTTGTCCATTTAGCTAGCTAACAAGAGCTGCGCGTGCATGTGTCACAACCCTGGCAGCGGTGCGCACGTCACTGTCAGAATAGTTCAAACTGAACTTCCGGTTAACACTCTAAAAAATTACAAATTTTCATCGTGAAACATTAAAATAAACGTGTCTAGAGGGCGGGTTTCTGTGTATATGTAGTTTTAATGAGTCCACCGAGGTATTCAACTGGACTTTTGTTTTTGTTTGCTCGTAAATAACCAACAAACGGCTTCTATTGAAGTGACATTACTTTATGCTTATATTCTGAAGGAGAATGTCATTTTTTTCCGGTCTCCTTGTAGTTTTCTCTCCAGCTTGATGTAACTCTACTGCAGTCACACTAGTGATACTCATTTTCTCCACAGACATTAATTAGGTGAATGAGACTGAATGTAGGTTACAGGTCAGTGCAGGTGGAGTGAACAGTGTAATTAATTTCTTTATCTTTATTGCTATCATGTAACCAGGAACGTGGAAACTATTTTCTGGAAGGGAGTGCTGTTGGGGGGGGGGGGCAGGATGGGGCATGGACTACCTCACCCGTCCACATAGACTACTTTATCCCTCACACCGTTATCACTTCTTTCATTGTAACCCACCCACAGCAGTGCCGATTAGACTGAGCTATTAGGTTTTAATTTCAAATAATTTGAGAAGTATACAGCTATTAAGAAAACTAGAAAGTAATATTTAGATGTTCACAAAGCATTTTTATTGTTATGATAAGAAAAAAGGGTTCATATCAAAGTCACATAGCCTTTGTCATGCATGCTCATATCAATCATGAAACCTTAATAAAATCCTTTAATAAAAATGCCAAAAGTCATTATGACAAATCATATGCCCTTGAAGGTACAAATATTTGTAGCCTACTTGAACGAGGGACCACATCTGAATGAAGGCTTGCTATTCCATATAGTCATATATCTCAAAATAAATAGAGTGAAACAGAACATGAGACCAAACGAAAATAGGTGAGAATAGAAAAACAGGTACCTGCAGTTAGGTCAGCTGGTGCGTGGAACCTCGCACATTTGGACACTTCAGAACTGTCAGCTGTCGTTTCTGTCTCTTTCTCGGGCGATTAGCATACTCAGAGGGAGGTTTTGAAAAGAAATCAAATGTCTTCTTTTGCGACATTGCCTTAAAGCACTAGCCTAATTTGACCCCACTTGCTAGCTGACCAGGACAACGTGCACACGCATCAAAAGTTCTAACATGTAAAAATTGCTCTGTGTGTTTACGTCTACGTGAATATGTCAGACTGCATATATGTGCACATCATGTTAGTATGTGACATTTACTAACTGCAGACATTTTCATTCATTATTTTGTATTTTATGAATGCCCATATATGCTACAGCATATGTTGTATTAAACTTTTTCAACATGGGTCAACGGTTTTTCCTGCTAGGTTGTTAAGGAGCCCTTCTGGGCTCAAGATAATGCAAACCGCACCGGCCTGTCTGTTTGTTTACATAGTTAAAAACGTAGAAAGTGCTTTGAGCAGGAGACAGGCTTATCATTTCTGACAATCACATCACTAGGTTATGAAAGCATATATTCTTTATGTTGTAAAGAAATATGAAAGTCAGACAAAAGTTTGGTGCAGTAAAGGGAAGCTTTCGATGGCAGCCCTACTTCCAACGTCTCTGCATGTAGCTCAGTTTATTTCTTTGTTTCCAACACCTATTAATGTTAAGGACTTCCATATACTGCAGATGAGCATTATTACCCTGCAGAGATTTATTTGATAGCATTTGGTCCCAAAAACCGTCATCTTAAACTGTATTGTGTAACTGTCCAAAATGTAGGTGGGAGTTAATTTTAGGGATTGAAACTCTGGTAAAATTCAAGTTTTCTGCTGTTTCTGAGAGGATCTGTTGTAAACCGGTGACGAATGCCACAAAATAAGGTTAGTATGACTACTATAGTTTAGGGATTTTCGCCGCATACAGTAGGTGAGCAACACTCCTCATTTACCATTCTGTGGACAGGTCTGACAACTTGTTGATCAAAGAAAATGTAAAAACAGACGCAAAATTTAGCAGTTTATTGACGCAGTATGTGTTTCTTGTTTTCTTTTTAATCCTTTGTCTTTAGTTTCTATGCGTCTGTTACCTCTTCTTTCATCTCTGCACCAAACCATTGACATTCAAATATGGTAATCTCACACCACAACTCTGTTATCTCTTTTGTCAGGGATTTCAACTCTGATAACAACACAGGACACATTGCTATCTTGAATAAGCAGAATCTGATTTACTTTCCCCCCAAAACCCTGAGCTGGAGGCCTAGGCACAGTGCTTTCCTCTCACAGCCCACAGCCGTTGAGACACACACACACATGCAGCAGCCGACATAGCCCTGAAAGTAGGCCAAGGGTCACTGCTGCCTGTGAGCATGAATGTGGGTCGGTCTTTTGAAAGGTAAATATAGCTGTTGCTGCTCAAAAGAGACTGCAAATAGAGGAATTTGTTGCAAGCTGCCAGGATGTCAGCATACACCGCTGTAGAGCTGCAACTAATATTAACATAACCTGACACACAGAGTATTTTATACGAGTTGTCTCTGCGATAGTCAACAAGCACTTTCTAATTTTTTGGTGGTTTTACTTTGAAGCTACCAGTCCCATTGTGGAAAGCACCAAGGTTCAACTAACCACAATAAGTGGCGCGGTGAGAGAACATTGTTTTGAGATTACGTCTGGCAGCCCTGGGCTTATAAAACTAGCGTGTATTAGTTTGAGTGAAAATGGATAATAAAGTGACATTTATCTGCGCGTCTTGCATAACGTTTTTAGATAATGAGACTGAAATTTCTAATGACTGGAATTAGTTTGGATTTAGTTTGTTTACATGCTGCTGGGTTCAGTCAGAGTTGAGGTCAAAGTCTAAGCAACGTGATCACGAGTTTCTTCGGTTCATTTGTGAGCAGTCATGTCTTTATTTACTTGTGTGTGAGTTCAGCGAGCCACCTGAACAACAGTCGAATATTCATAACACCTTATTTTCGCCCTCTCGGATGGCGAAAATCAATAAACTGGTTCCAGTTACACTGAGCCGTGTTTGTTTTCTGCATCATGAAACCAGTCAGATACTTTTAGCTGGTAGCTCAACACATCTCAGTATCTTGTGAATGACAACACCAGGTCATGTTGTATGGATGTGTGCCTACTTGTAGATAATTTTAGATTAGAATTTTAGCTCAGAGGAATAACAGATTGTGTTTTACCGATAATAGGACGGTTTAAAAAACAACATAAACAAAAAAACACTGAAAAAGGGAATAGGACTAATGACAATAGGATATGACACGGCCCATGTTCATATAAAAAGCTTTTTGTTTTTCATGCAGTTATTTTAATTTCTGTTCTCTTCTAGATGTGGAGGTACAGTGGGTGCTATTTTGACTTGTCCTCTGGAAGTGGTGAAGACCAGACTGCAGTCCTCCTCCATCACTCTCTACATCTCCGAAGTCCAACTCAGCACCGTCAACGGAGCTAGTGTGGCCCGTGTAGCCCCGCCAGGGCCTCTGCATTGTCTCAAGTAAGGAGAATGACGCTAAACATTAATTTTATTTTATTTTATATGCCAGATGACTGTGTGGCTAAAAGAGGAGCATAACCTAGTCTTAACTAAAGGATGAAGAGGTAGGATACTAATGTCATCTTTATTGTAATCAAATCTTAAGATTTTACTTTGACAAATACAGCTGGGTAAAATATATTAAATTGTTATATAAATATTGTTTGGGATTTTGTAATATTGTGATACAGCTTAATTTTTCCCCCCAAACCACGTGTGATTGGTTTTCAAAATGCTGATGTGTAAATTAGGGGTGTATGGGTATGGTCAGCTTATGGACAGCTTTATACAACACAAAGCAATATGTAGAGGCAACTTCAATACATACAGTGTGCAAATAGAGACAAAGGTGATGTCTGACTGAGTTGAAAATGTGTTATCAGCTTGCAAGAAAATGTGTCACTATCTGCGTTTTATTACACATTCAGTGACAGTAAAGACGGGAGCAGAAGGAAGAAGGTCTGAAAGAAACAAGTGAAATTCGTTTTGTAATCAGTCTCTGAACTGTGACACAAGTTCCGAGAATTAGTTTATTAATGGCTACGTTCACGTCACATGCTGAAGTGTAATTTTTTGAAATTTTTTTTTTGCCTCCAAGTGACTCCGATCAGATTTTTCATGGAAGGGTGAACAAACCAAATCAGATTTCTTCATATCAGACCTGGGCCACTTGCATATGTGGTCCTAGATCTGATTCATATCCAATCTCTGGCTAAGCGACCGCTGTCAGAACAGTCAGATTGGAGTTCAGTTTTTTTTTTACAATGTCTCACTTCTCTGTGCATACTGCCCGTCGTCGTCATTCAGTGTGGGCCCCTCACAGCCCAGTAAAAATAAACGTGTCGCCTTCTCGTTCTCATTCCCCTGGTCTGTATTATCTTCCGACTCCCACAACAAATAATCCCGGGCATGTGAGCTAGCACAGCTGTGTCATCCATGTTCATGATTTTACTGTCACACAAATGAAATCATTACAGTTGAATTTGTTCATGCGTGTCAGTTTAGGACCTCAACGGTGTTCACACTGGAGCCGAATACATGTCACTTACAAACATGAACGTGAACCATCAACACAATAATCGGATCTGACTAAAAAATTGGAATTGTAGCATTAAGGCCTGAAATGTGAATGTAGCCCAAAAGACACGGACTCAGACAGACTATAATACTCTTAAGTGAACCTGCTTTGAATTGTAAAAGCACAAATAGCCAAAAAATACATTCGCAGTGCATTTAGTCTATACACTACCCCTTGTATTTCTCATTTTGCGCGATCCATGAGGTTCCATTGCAGCTACTAACTGGAAAAAGTGTAAAACCCTCCCTGAAGAGCAGGTGACCTTTTAGACCCTTTTTTGGATTTTTTTTGTTTGCCACAGTGTTCTTGGCAGAGCTACTTGTTTAGAGAATAACTAAAAAAAAAAACCCAAAATATTTAGATAGTACAACAAATAAAACCCAGAGACAAAATAAATCATTGTAAGCTTCATTTTGACCTCAAAGCTCTGTGCAGGTTTTGGGTGCTTTCTCCAAACAACTACTGGAAAGTCAGTGTTAGATATACATAATAAATTGTTCCTTTTTTTTTTTTTTGCAACCTCATATGTCGTCTATTATTCATCATATCATAAGACTCAGTGGAAAGTTACCAAAATGATGGGAAGTGAGAATGAAGGGGAGTCCAACATTGGTTTGCCGCTTATTTGGAAGCGGCGGTTTTCACCTTCTGAGCCAAGTTGCATGATAAAGTAAATTTGATGCTGATTGAAAACATCAGATCTCAGTCTGATCTGCCTCACATGTTGCCACAGTATTTATGTGATGGTACAGAAAGCCAGTGTGGCTGAAAACCAGCAATCAGTGTTTGTCACTGAGGGTTAAACAGTGTTTAAGTCAATGTTCAACGTAACTATGGTGCTCTACTCTTGTTCTCTGGAAACCTATTTTCATGACTGGCACAGAGCACAGTGTTTAACAAAGTACATAACATACAAGCTGCTGTGTGTGGAATTTTTCCACTGCCAAATATTTTTGACTAATTATCTTTTATAAATTAAGAATCTTTGACAAACTTCTCACATTTGACTTCACTTGTGCTGACATAAACCAAGTTCTTGTGGTGCCCTTGAGATAAACAGCTGCTGGCAGAAACTGTACACCGCTATTACAGAGCAGAGTAGGGCAGAAGAGGAAAGAGCGGTATGGCAAGGAAAGGAAAAACATACAAGTCGAAGTGGGTCAACATGCAGTGAGGTGAAGGCCTCGTTGCATTTTAGTATGTTGATTAATGATTTGAGGGGTGGGACTGTGGGGAACACTGTCACTCCTGCCTCTGTGTGATATATAAGTAAACGCAATTACTCTCTATACTCAAAGTGTGTCATACTGTAAATCACCCAAGCACATTTTTGAGTTGAAGTGTGAACTATGAACAGAGCGAGACAACTAGAGTATAAAAGCACAGCCAGAAACCCACAAACTGAACAAAATACAGTCACATAGCTAATCTTAGATCGAGGGCCCTTTTCTTATCTAGACCTAGATTTGCCTTTGAGGCAGGCTGTGTGAAAATGTGCAATGCGTGGAGGTGATTTGTAAGACATGCTTCCTCTGAATGAGGTTACTGGGTTAGATTGGAGAGAGATGTAGTCTTTGATCTCAGGTGACAAAAGAGAAAATAAACACGTGAGTTGTCTGTATAAACACCACCAGAGCAAGGGCATGTGTCATTTATTTTGGGTCTCTAAATATGTTGATAGTGACCCTGTATTTAATGTCAGGCTGTATTGAGTGTCAGGCCCTGGCAGAATGCACAAGAAGCTAAAATTTACTGGCCCGTCTATTTAGGGGGCCCACATTGGATACAAATGGAGCCGTAAACAGAGATGTTGTGCCCGATGAAATGGCGTCTCTGCTATTTGACCTGGGACCTTGGATTTCCTTTCTATTCCCTATGATACTCTATAAACATCAGTTCTCAATTCTGTACGTTTCCTCTGATCATACAGCATGTGAAGGATTTTCTGCACACTATTATGAGATAAAGAACTGTCGTGTCTGTAACGTAACCTCAGAATGGATCCTGCTTATACGATTTCAGTTGCCTAACATTAAAAATAAAAGTCTTCACATACTTTTGTTGAGCATTTTGGATTAAAAGATTACGAAGCAACTGTTCACATAACAACACCTGCATGCACAGCCAAGACATCTTTGAAGTCTGCCAACTTTAAACTTGCGCAGAGGGTACGAGTTATCCTCCATCCAATCACATGATCATTAACCTAACAATATAATTTCATATAAAGCATATTACATGCATATTGAATGTACTGTATGCTTGTTGTATATTAAAACATGAAGTAAAATGTTTTCTCTCTCTGCAGGTTAATCCTTGAGAAAGAGGGACCCCGTTCACTCTTTAGAGGTCTGGGACCCAACCTTGTGGGTGTGGCACCTTCCAGGTATTTACCCTCTCCTGCTTACTTAAGCCTTTGTGATGTCTTACCACAAATATACAGAATAAAGACAAAAGAAAGAGAGAAGAAAACATCCTGCACTTGTATATCTGATAAGCAACACAGAAGGTCACCACAGTATCAGAATCGAACACAAGCAAGACCAGTTATCAGAGGACAAAAGTGTGTCTGTGTCATTTCCTTCGCACGTTACATCAAACCTGGGTGCACATTTTTGTAGAGTGCATTTGCTTCTGCTAGATCCTCTTAGATTTTCTTTTTTCAAGCTTCCGGCTCACTCAGAGCTTATGTTGGCGGCATAACAGCGAGCCACAAATACAGAAATGAATGGAGTTAAACTCCACAGCGCTGCAATGTAAATCTGTGTTTCAAATCCCAGCGGAAATGAGCAGGTTCCTTCAGTCTTAGCTTGGCTGGTTAGAGTTACATAACTCAGTCAATTAAAGTCTGAATGAAACAGCAGCAGCAGCAGGCGGTAGCGGCCAGCTGTGACACCACCATCATGTGACTGCTGTTGTTGTTGTGTTGTGTTGTGTGTTGTTGTATTATCACAATGGAGTTCCTATAGGGAGACAGTTGTGTTTGTGTCTAATCCCCCTCCCTGACCTGTCTAGTTCTCCTTAGCTACAGCTGCATCACATGGCCATTGTCATCCAGTTCAGTCTCTCTGAGTCATCCTTGCCATACTCTCATACTCTCTCTCCCGCCATGTTTGTCATTCTCTTCCTATATTAATTCAGAATCGTTCTATGCTCGCGGTCGCTCGCGGTCTAGGCTGTCTCCCTCTGTCAGACTCAGACTCTCTGAGGGGCAGAAAATGCTCTCGGGTGTGTGTGTGTGTGTGTGTGTGTGCGTGTGTTTCAGTCACATGGGCTAGGTGTCCAGCTGTGGAAATGGCAGCTTGTTTCCTGATCGTGGCAGCTATAGCAAACTGAGCTATAAGAACATATTGTTACGTAAGGAATAAACCAGATGAACTCAACGGCAACACATGATCTTTCCTTTTCTGTCTTATGTGTAGTTTTATGTAGAACTCGCTCTGTTATGTTTTTCTTTTAAAATCCTCCAAATCATATTCAGATCATTTTCCCTGGCTGTGATATTACACATAAAGAATATATCATAACATATCTATATTTTGTACCAAATCATACTTATATTGGGTTCAATTCAAGATGCAATTAATTATGACTTCACTGCTAAATCAAATGTAATTCATTCATTCAGGATACCTTTTTTTAAATTATTTTATTCATTATTTTTTATTATTTCCTTTTTAATTCACACTTGTATATTTCTTCTAATTTTATTATCTTTGAATATGTGCAGCATCAAGGCTTTGTAGGTATGAAACGAGGACAAAGGAAATGCACGCACATTGACACAGACAATTTTGAACATCTCTGTGAGGAGAAGAAAGGGAAAACCTCGATGAAATGTCAATATGTTTAGAGACACAATTGTAAAGAACTCCTCCATTGACGTCATGAGTGACATTCTTATTAAACCTTCACACATTGGTCAGAGCACCCATAGTTCAAAGACTGTGACAGGTAATAAAATTTAATTAATTTTTGTAGCAAGTAGTTAAATAAATTGCTAAACTAATGTGGGTCACTGGGTAACGTGTTGCCATTGCGTTCTGAAGGTTTTCTTATTATAGAAGATGTATGAAAATACAACATGCATAGATGCAACATCTCCACTCAGATTAATTACAGTCTAATTTTGGTAATCTAATGCTGTAGATGCGATATAACTGAATTAAATAACAGATTTATTGCTTTTTTTTATCTACCAGGGGAGGTTTGGGTTGCTGGGCTGCAGAGTTATTCTCTCATGTTACAATTTGGAAACAGCACTGCGACTCTGATGCTGGAAAGCTAAAAAAAAAAATCTTTTGATGCTAATGAGAGCATGGTCCACCGGGCATGCTGCTGGGCTTCATTAGCAACACACGCGCATACACACACACACACACACACACACACACATGTGTGCATACAGGACAGTTTGCACCACCAGCACTACTCATTATGTATGAGAGATGCACATACACATTCAGACCTGCTCACATCATTCATCTCTCATACACGGAGCACTATGATTATGTTGTGCATGCATGCTCTCGATCCAGAACGAGGGCAGGGACGGGATGTCATTGGGTTTAATTCCAGTCAGCAGGAATATCGACTAAATCCTGTGATTTTATTTAGTGAGGAGCAGCTAGGATCATGGGAGATAAATCTGCTACTAAAGCTCACCATGAGATTGAGATACATACACACACACACAGCACAGATAAACTCCTTTCAGTGGCTTGCCTTTATGCTACATATTAGCTGTGCTTAGCTCTATTGCAAGCCTTCATGTACCGTTTAGGCAATGTTTTATCTCAAGGCTCAAGGCTTTGCTATTCTTTTTTATAAATTATGCAGTTATTTAAAAAAAAATTCTGTTTCCCCTTTACTTAACTCATGGTCCCACTCAGTGAATTAAATTCCTGAATACTCATCATTCAGTTTTTGTTGCAGATTTGTCCTTTTGACCTGTGTTCAAACTGAAGAAGCTAATAGTTTGTAGGAGAAGCGTCGGCATTAGTCAGAGCATCTTAACCACTGTTCTTAATTTCTGGCTGACCTGTGTCCCCATGGTGTTATTTGCCACAGGGCGATCTACTTTGCTGCCTATTCAACAGCCAAGGAGAAACTGAATGGCGTGCTGGAGCCAGACTCTACCTACGTGCACATGGTGTCAGCTGGGATGGCAGGTAATGATGGCTCCTTCTCCCCCTCTGTCTGTCTGTCTGTCTGTCTGTCTGTCTGTCTGTCTGTCTGTCTGTGATATCTGCCTGTTTGTCTGTCAGTCTGCCTGGGCAGTGTTTCTCACTGATGGGTTTTATATATTTAAAAAAAAAAACATGTTAAAGAATTATTCAGTTTGTCTTCCTCAGACAGATTTCATTTTTCTTTTTCTTCTCATCAGTTTTTTTTTTCAGTTTGAAATATCCCAGAGTATTACTTCACCCCTTCCCCCTTTACTCCCTTTCCATATACATACATGTGTGGGATGGTGGGATCTTCACAAACTTAGAAGTTTGTTAATAACTAAAGCATGCTAAAGCTAAATAATATTTTTTGTTGTAAGTGGGCATTACTTACTCAGCTGTTTCATGTACACAAATATATCAATAGAGGGTTTATCAGAAAGCACAATTTAAGACTCTCAGGATCAGAATAACCTTGAATATAGATTGTGGTGCCAACGGCCTCAGTTTGTTTATTGTGACACTAAGCCATGACATTTACAGAAATCAATTTGTCAAAATCACTGCGCTTTCTATCAATTCATCAATTCAAGTGAAGAGCTGAACTCTTGTCTGGCATTTTAGGAAAACTGTAAAAAACAACAACAAAAAAAGCATCTCGAAGTGATGCCAATCACATCTTTACTGCTTACCTTTATCTGAGCATTTACTTTAACTGCACTGAGATAATACCGTATCTGTGTCTGTTCATGATGGCCTTGACAGCCCACATATAGTAGAGGAGGCAAGAGCTTATCTCAGCAGTCTCAGCAGATAAGACAAATCACCCAGGCATATTAAGCTGTATTGTGCCTTGTGTGTCACTGCTGACGTTTATACTACTGTATGCATTTTCAGCAGTTTGACAAAAAGAGTGACAACACATGGTCCTCAAAGTTTAGGTTGTGCTTTCCTCTTCTTTTAGCCCAGTTGTCCCCCATGTCCTCCTTTTTTTTTCTCCTCTCATCGCCCCTCTTTCCTTTTTTTTTTTTTTTTTTTTTAATTCTTTAATTTTGAGCCCTCTCCAGAGGACTCTGTAAATGGTTTAACATCCCAGTTGTTACTTAAACAGTGTGGTCTGGGCCCCCTTCTTTACTCTGTGTGTATAGAGGAGAGAGCACGGCCCCCAAAGGTCAACCGGGGCCCCTGGCACTCGGGCGGACACGTCAGGTAGCACCCCATTTCTTTACACTGGTATGATGAAAACCATGGTGATTTTTATGAATATTAGTTAGTTCATAATGGTTATTCATTTGTAAAGATATTACCATTGCTTACGGCAATGTGTTTGCTGCTGGTTTGTAGTTTTAGGTTGTTATTATAAGGTTTTGTTATTGCCTAGTCTTGACACACACCTACCCCCTTCCCCCTTTAGTCTTGTTCTAGCAACGTAGTAACGGTAAAGTAATGACACATAATTCTGTGGATTTTATGTTGTCAGCACAAAAGAAATGCTAACCTTGTCACTGCTACAGAGGGCTGTAATCAATGTGCTTCATTTTGTCTCTTGTCATCATCCATCAACACCATTAGTGCCTCAGTCATTTCTTTTCAAGGAGAATTGGAGTCACTCCATCATTCAAAATGCAGGCACCATTTCAACATGACTTCCTCTTTCCAAACTAGTTGAATTTCAAAGGAAGTGTGCCTCAGTAGTGCTAGCAACAGTTTTAGTTGTCTAACATACACAGTCATTGTTCTTAGAGAATAGTGGTTTTCTTCATGTTGCACACATTTCTTTATCAACATGGCAGTTACATACATTTATCTTTATTACCTTGAATGAAATACAGGCAATGATGCATAAAAACCTTAGCCCATAAGCCATAAGTGCTGAAAAACTAATGTTTTATGGTATCTTGGACAAACATCTGTGTACTTGAACTATACAAATGTCTCTTTTTGTCTTTCACATGCACATATTTTCTGTATTCTCCCCAAGCTTGAGCAATAGAAGAATTAAAGAGTTATTTTGATACAGTTCAGCGTAGATTCAGCTTGCAAGCAACACCAGAACTCTTGTGACTGAACAGTTAAATCGTAGCCTGATGCCTGGATAATTGTTTCCAGTCTTATAAAGTAACTTTGCAGAGTCACTGTCTCCCATGGCCTCCCCCTGCAGTGAGTTGTGGCCCTCCTTGCACTCAGGGAAAGGAGGCTACTCCCAGCACACTTATTTTCTCTTCCAGCAGTTAATCTAAAGCACGTTTGCCGTCTCTGAATGTAGGTCAAACTCCCCTGGAGAAATTGTGCAGGGATTATGTGCCTATAGAAGGATCATTGTGCAGCACATGCCGCGGCATGTCTATATGCAGATCCAGTTTCTCTTTCACGACCAGAAATGTTTGTGAAGTCACTTTGTGCCATGTCATAGAAGTTTATGACTCCACCACTGTTGTGTGCTGAGGTTTAGATAAATACATTTGGTAAATACACCAATTAAGCTCACCAAACTTTATGTTGAGACATTCTTTATGTGCGTATTGTCGGCTCAGAAGAATAACTGATGATAAAACATGAAGATCATTTCTTTTACTTGCGGATATTTTACTCCATTGAAGTACTTAATGGGCATATGTTTTATTAAGATGAGCTATGTCATAAATAATGGACGCATTTGAGTAAAACATTCATAATAAACATTTTAAAAGAGCAATAAATGAACAAGCTACATCAGTTATACTGAGCATAAGTATGAACATTAAGCTGTTCATTTTACTGTAAATATTAAGACTTTGCATGAGAGCATTCGGCAACTTAAAAAAAAATCTGTGAAGATTTTTTTTTTCTCACGTCTTGTCATTTTGTGTGACATTGAATTGGACTTGTTGAATAACTCTTTTAGGAGTTGTTTGATGTGTTGTTCTAGAAATAGACTGGCTCTTTGGAGTCACATTCTTCTCCTCATGAAAGGACATCTTAATGTTATTTTTAAATGTATCCCAGTTTGAAAGAATCTGGTTTGGTCCAGAGAGGTATTTGGGGCTGAGTTGCATTCACTGTTCCACTTGTGTGATCAGTAAATTCATCATTATCTCATCACATGCTCATAAAATATTCCTCTTCCATGTTTCATCACCATCATCCACCGTGAATTGTCTTGTTACAAAACGACAAGGTTAGCATTTCCCCCCGTCTCTCTTCATTATCTACCTTATTATATTTAGCATTTGATGTCGTCTTTTCTCTAATATTTACATTATAAACTGAAAATGGAAGGATGGTTATAAAGACAACATCCTCAATTTTAATTCTGCCTTTGTATTTGCACTTGTGTTTTACCTCGCTCTTGTGAGACGGAGCTGAAGTTTTGGATTGGGTTGACTTCTGTTCAGTCAACATTTTCTTTATTCCAGTTGATTAAAAGGAATAAAGGGAGGGATGATCTGGGAATAAAGTGGAAGTAATATAAATGTAAAAGAAACTGATTCAAAGTATGAGAGTATATTAGAGGGGATGGGGTTTAGAGTTGGGATTAGAGTTTGGGAAAAGATGGGAGGGGGAGGTCCGTCCTTCACCTCTCATCTCTTCTCCATACACCTGTACAGAAAGTGGGTTGGGGTGGGTGGTTGGTGGGGTTGGGGGTGGATGTGACTGCTTGTGTGTGACTGTGGTACAGAAAAGCCTGTGTCTATTTTAGGGCTTTACTGTAAAGCTTTCACCCCTGCGTGATTGGGTGGGACACCCCCGCCATCTGAGCCCCCCATATCTGCAGGCTACTAGCTGCAGCGGGGAGGAGCTGGAGGAGCTTTGCCCCTCCCTCGTGAGTACACGCCATAGACGCTACTTCCTTCTACTTCCCTCTTTCTTCTTCTTCTTCTTCTTCTTCTTCTTCTTCTTCTTTATGTTCTTCTCTTCAACAGACCTGTGTCATCCTCTCCTCTTCACGCAGTTGCCTTAACGTAGGGCTGTGTTGCACTGATACACTAGATGTGACTGAGGTCTCTTTTATAGACTTGCTCTGGTCTTAGCTGTGTTTTGCAAATGGCCATGTTTTATTTCTCTATGGTACATCAGTTGTATAAAAAAAAAAACGTTTACACAGCCTTTGTGTCATTTTGTAATGATACAAAGTGCACATTAATTAGCTTTATGCCCATGTCAAGCTTTACATTACTGTACGTTGTCTAGCGTTCATACTAAACAAAAACCCAACGGCTGTTCAAAATATCATCACCTGTAAAAGACTCAAACATGCACACACTCTCATGTGCTAAATATACATTGTATATACAGATGTGTGGCAACTTAATTATTGACTTTTAAATTAGGCTAACATTAAAGATATGAAGGCAGATGTACATTAGAAAACAGCTGCCCACCACTTGTAGGAAGTAAAGGCTGCACTTAATTCCACGTCAGAGATTTTCCACTTAAGTCCTGTTGAATAATTGAAGAATTTCCTCCACACACCATTTTCTCTCTCTGTGCTGTAGTAGTTGTGCTAGTATCAAGCCAACAGCCTGTCTAGTTAACTGCTGGTTTGTTAATGTCATAGAATAAATAAAAGACACATTCAGTGACAAACAAGGGAGCACATTTATATTGCTTAACCCTAACAAAGACTTAGAGTAATGTCACAGCTATGTTGTGACAGCAGATCTGCTTAATAAAAGGCCTACTGCATGCTGTAGTTCTGTGTGTATTTGAAAGCAAATTAAAAGTGTAATGATACAAAAAAAAAAAAAAACAGACCGCCTCTGTAAGCTCTTTAAGATGAGCTTATGTTATAATTGTGAGTGAATTTTATTAGAACCACAAGAGCTCTCATTAGCATTTAAAAGAAATGAATCAGACTACAGAATAATAACCATCTGCCTCACTCAAAGGCCTAAAATGAATTTGCTGCTTGGCCTCATTTCCCAGTTTCGCTATTAGATGTTTTTTAAGATGATAAATGAAACAATAAAGCACTCACAGCTGCTGCCTTCATGCACTGTTGTTAGTTAAGATACTTTACTTCAGGAAGAGAGCTGTTTGTTTACATACACCTGAGTAGCATTTCACAAGAAGAGGATCAATATGTGAATAGCATATAAAAGAAAATATGCATTGAAGTCTGTAACTTAATTAAAGACTTTTTGAAAAGAGATGATATTGATATTGATACAGATTCAATTCATCTATTCATATGGGTATTGAAATCATAAAGCTGATGAAAAAGTCAAACACCAGTTGATCCTATTTAGTGAAGTGCTTTCTCACTGTCCTTTTTTAGTATAGAATATTTAATGTGGATGAATAGATTGTGTATTCCCGAGTGTCTCTGCATCTGTGTGAACCTCTGCACTTCTCTGAATTTCCCAGGGTTCACCGCCATCACAGCCACCAATCCCATTTGGCTGATCAAGACCCGTCTGCAGCTGGACTCCAGGTGAGAAACTTTAAAACAGAACCCTATAAGCTACTTCCCTATAATAATCAATAATAAGTTGAAATGTGTTTTCGCTGGACTAATTCTAAGCGTCTCCATGACCGCAGAAACCGGGGAGAGCGGCGCATGAATGCATTTGAGTGTGTGCGGCGGGTGTACCAGATGGACGGCCTGCGAGGTTTCTACAGGGGCATGTCAGCCTCATATGCTGGCATCTCTGAGACTGTTATCCATTTTGTCATCTATGAGAGCATCAAACGGAAACTGTTGGAGGCGAAGGCCCAAACCAGCATGGACGAAGAGGTGGAATCTGTCAAAGATGCCTCAGACTTTGTGGGCATGATGCTCGCAGCAGCCACCTCCAAGACCTGTGCCACCTCTATCGCCTACCCTCATGGTAAACTCCTGTCTCATTCACCTTAGTTTTTCAATTTAGGATGAAGTTGAGGATATTCTATACTTTTCTTATTGTCAATAAATCCCACGAAAAGACCAAAATCAACAGTGCATTACTCTGTCTCTCAAACATTGACGCAACTCTTTAAAAACAGTCATGACTGTGTACTTTGTGGAAAAAAACAAGCTTAATGATTTCCTAAAACTGGGCACTGTGGTTAGTAGCAAAGGTTATTCAAGCACGAGTAAATAGCTAATTTTTGGGGGAGTATTTGCAGCCACAGATTTTGTTGTCTTGTGACTATTTCCAGCAGCAGGGTAGTATATGTGGGATTGATTTTAAATAAACTACAGTGCCCATGTTCATCATAATAAAGGATCATGTCACCTAGTGCAACTGTGTGGCTTATTGATAAAAGACAAGACTTTCTAGTACAATTAATTAATTGTTGGATTTGGTCTTTTCATGTGTTTTGTAAAACTAAATAAATAAAAATAAGACTTACAGTAGTTGATCTTTTAGTTTTTCCTATATTCTACTTTACTATACTGTCATACTTATTTAGTTAAGATACCCTCCGTTGTGACTGTTTTAAGTCATTCTGGGACATGAAAAAAAGATTTACTTGAGTGTCAGAAATGGAAATTTAGCTCCAGGCAGACTAGACGACACTCTTTAGTCTGACAAGAACAACTCTTAGCCTTCACTGTATATTAAACTAACTTTCCTTCCTTCTCAAATTGCAGAGGTGATACGCACACGGCTACGAGAGGAAGGCAGCAAGTACCGCTCTTTCTTCCAAACTCTGCTGACGGTACCTAGGGAGGAGGGATACCGAGCACTGTATCGTGGCCTAACCACCCACCTGGTCAGACAGATCCCCAACACCGCCATCATGATGTGCACCTATGAAGTGGTGATCTACCTGCTTGGCCGTTAGCCCACCGGGCATTCCTCCTTCCTGCTTTCAGAGGGAGACAGAAGTGGTTAGCAAATGGCTGAGAATGATGCCCTTTGGTGAGGAACAGTGGGAGCGAAAAGTCAAAATGAAGACCAAAGGAAAAGTGAAGATACTCTAGTGGACCAGCAAAGGACAAATGAAAAAAAAAGATGAAGAAAAAGGAAGGAGGAAGCCCCTTTTGTTACTACATCAGCATCTCCACCTCCAGATCCCTTTATCAGACTGCTGGAACAGATAGAGGGCGCTGTAGTTCACAGAAGAGGTATTATAGGTAGGAGAAAGGAGGCAGTGAAAGATAGAGTTTGGAACCTGTTAAACAGAAGGTACCTCTGAAGGAAACGATTTTAAGCACAATTCAGTGGCCTTAACAGAAAGAATTTTAGTATGAGTCGTTTTCTCTGAGTGAAAAGTTAAAAAAAAAAAAAAAAAAGCCCTTTTCACTCCTACAGAGACGATATTGTGAAAGGGGAATTCTCGGAGACAGCCGCATTTGACAGGAAAGATGATAACTAAATGTAGGTCAGTTTCAAAAATCAAAGAATTTCCGCTCGGCACTATTTGTCTGCACTGGTATGCTCTTGCTTCAGTGCTGTTAGACTACTGTAAGATTTGGTGAGTGGCAGTTGAGGAATGTTCACTGAAGGCAGAATGTGAGACGAATGTTTTCATTTGAAACAAAGATATGAGTCTGTTTTCAAGTCACCTACGCCGCCTGTCTTTGCACTACAGAAAGTATGTCTTCAAGCATTCCCCTCCGAACGCTGCAGTCGACCCCCTCGATGGCCTGAAGTTCACGCAAAGCAGTGCGCTCACCGGCCAAACACGATGAAACACAATGAAGAGCTTGTGATGGCCCGTCACTCACATGCCTCAGAGTGTTTATAGAGTATATTGAAAAGCTGACTTTCTTTTAGTGTTTTTATTCCTCTACATGATCCGGTGCCTGGCGGTGACATGCTCCGGCTGAAGTTGGCCTTCAGTGTTGACAGTTTGTCTCTTTGTGCAAACCGAAATAAGATGGAGGCCAGCTTCTTCCTGCACCCAGTCGCTGCTCAGGACTCTGAAATCTTTGTGTGAAAACATAAGACCAATGTGTCCTTTTTTTTGAGATGTGAAGTGTGTGACTGTCCAAATGGTACTGAGACTAAGTATCTACCATTGGAATGCCACTACTTGAATATAATGTGACAGTGTGGGGAAATGTTGGAGTGTGACAATGTTGGTGGGAATTCATCAGCACCCCAAAACCTGTTTGTTTGTGAGTGCGTCTAACATGTTGGTCACTTTCACAGTGCCAACTATGTTCAAGTGTGTGTATGTGTATGTGTGTGTGTGTGTGCGTGTGTGCATGCGTGCATCTGCAGTCATGCATGCATGCCTGCATGTATAATAAATATCTACTCCAGATTTCCCTCCACTAACTATTAATCTTGCAAGACACTGCGGTTGGGAGTGTGGAAAAGCTACTGTACAATACTGGCAGCTTTCATTCCCACTCTCATGTCAGTTCTTCCTTCCAGTGGCTTCCAACTGACCTGATAACATGCACTTTTGTGGCCTTTTAGGGCTTGTGCTTTGCATTTTGTGTGGACAGTTTAAACTTGTACATTGTAAAAGAAAAAAAAAGTATTACTGTATATCAAAATGGTATTTTGCGCAACTGTTCTTATAGCAGATATATTGTACAGTGTAGAGTTCTCAGTAGTTGTGAAGGATGTCCAGTGTGTGTGTACATAATATAGATACTGTATATGCATATCATTTGTTTTTTTCTTAGGTCTGTGTATGATAATGTTGTGTTTTGCATTTGCAAATAATTGTTTTCATTTTTGTGCAATTTAACCTCATTTTTTTTGACATGAATATTGATATTGCTTGACTGATTTAGTTTGTTTTTTGTATTTAGCTTTCATGCAAGCATTCGTGCTTACATGAAAGCTAACAAATGCTGCAGGAAAAATAGTTTAATGCCAGCATCTGTGCTGGAGTATTGGTTAGTCACAAAAAGTATTACGTGTCGCAGAGTTTCCATCATTTGTTTACATTGTTCCGTACTTTCTGTCAGATAATTTTATGGTTTTCTTAGCAACATGTTTTGACTTGGGAAGTGTTTTAATGTGAGAGTTCAAAAAAATGGAATTGTCTTTATTTAACACTGTAAAGAGTGCCACAGCTAGTTGGGACTGTTTAAAACATAAATTGGGAGACCCACAAATTGTTTAACAAATATGTTATTGGTCAGAAACAGTAAATATTCTCCTTTAAACAATCAGTTCATAAGGTTCACATAGCATATACAATGAATTATCTTATGAGGAAAAGTAGACGCTGAATTTTTTCAAATTCAATTCAAGCGCCTCATCTTCCTCTTTATTGCAAAGCCTTTCCTCCACAGCCTCTTTTATATAGCAACTGTGGTCTCAGTGCACACTCGTTCTTCATATGGAAATTATAAAGTCTCCTCTGTCCCAATTTTAAAACAACATATACAGATAATTGAGGTGCATTCAGGCATGATGTTGCTCTTGAACGCTTATTTTTCCTCTTGTTGCAGTTAAATTTCAGAGGCAAACCAAGGCCTGTGTTCTAACTCATAATAGTTATTGATTTTCAGTTTCCATTGACAAGTCGCCAGTCCAAAGTTGCTGTCTGTGCTGTTGCAAAAAAAATCGCTGACTCATTTTAATGTTCACATTTCCTGTAAAAACACTAATAGCTTTTATGTCTTTGGTTCCGTTGCAGAAATACTTGAGGTCAAATTACCAAAATGTGACATGAACAGACAACTGGACAAACATTTGACTTATTTTTTACCTCTCATTTCAGTGTCTGTATGCAATTCAATATCTTCGTCCTGTATGCTTGGACAGGATGCAGCCTCAAGCAGGGTTGAATGAAACCTGGAAAATTGGTTTTGCCAGCTCAATTGTTGATGTAGTTTTTTTGTTTGTTTGTTTTTTAAACACAAAAGTAAATAAAAATCCATTTGAAGCTAAAATTGTATCAGCATTTTTATTATATTGCACTTGTACACACTTGTTAGGATGTTATGGTAATGATGAAAAATCTAAATATTACACAGCACATAATATACTCTTTTCAGTGGTCATAAAATAAACTAATTTTGAATGAAGAAACTTTCTCCATTTGCAGAATGAAAGTCTTGGGTGTAGGTTCCTATTACAAAATGTACAAAAATTACAAGAAATGTAAAAACTGTACAGAAAGCTGCATCCACGTTACTATTTTCTACTGTTCTTTATTACAAGTATAGAAAGTATTATCTATCCATTCATCCAGGGTGGTGAGGTATTTGTATTTACCTACTAGCACCACCAGGAGGAGCCAGATAACACCTGATAGATTTGACCAGTGCACAGGTTCACTCTACTGAATTCACTGATTTTGCATATCTGCTGGATCATTTTCATGCTCTGATATTAGAGGCCAATAAAACATTGATTTCTATTTAGCTCTCTCTAATGCACGTTTTCCGCAGAGTTGATCAATAAATATGGGTAAATGGAAATTGGGATAATTTCCATCATAATACATGTGGTGGCTGGATTCAGTAACTTATAATATAAAAAGGATGACAAGGCATTAGATTGTATTGATTCTATCACACAGCTGTTGGGGTTGTTCAGCCGATATAGTATTTGTCATAATGTGTGTCCCTATTACAACTCGATGCAAATCAATCAGTGCTACAACAAAGTAGTCTGAATTTCAGTTATATCAATTGACTCTTGCTATAACTCAATAGACTTCCACTTAACAACTCGCTGATTTGTTTAGTGATAAAAAATTGATTGAAAACACAAGAGCAGAGATATAAAACATGGGGATAATGATATGGCTTTTCACTTGATTAAAAATGAAAAGGTAGTTTTAAAAGTAGAGCAGATTGAAGGCTACATTTTAGAGTATGAATTGTAATCACTGTAATATAATTTAATTATTTAATCAAAAAAAGCACCTCACAAAGGTTAATATACTGTAACTAGGCATAGGCTACTAAATCTGCTGAAAATGTGCAATTGAAACATTTCCAATAGTCAAAATACTGAAAGAAGTTGAAATGAAAGTGGCAGCTCAAATACAGCCATTGAAAGGAGTTGAAATTGCTGTTAAAATTGAATAATGGAAATTGAAGTTTCAGTATAAGCTCTAAATGCAGTTGAAAGTGTTGACTGATGTGTGAGTTGCAGTGAAAGTGCTGAAAGGAATTGAAATTGAGTTGAAAAGTAAATGTGAGTGATAAATTGAGCTGAAAATGTTGTCTGAAGTGCAATCACTGAAAGCAGATCAACTAAGAGATGAAAGGCGCAGAATACAATATACTCTATAATTCAAACCAAATAAAATAGTGCAGAAACACTGGCAGGTAAAAAACAGCACCCCTTTATGCATGCTTTTGCTAGGTTTTGTACCATGTGACAGAAGGAAATGTCTATGCAAATACTGGTTTCAGTCGTCAATTAGCGTTATTATTATCATTGTTGTTGTTATTATTCTTATTATTAGTAGTAGTAGAAGTCGTAGAAGTAGTAGTAGTAGCAGTAACTAGAACTTGTACAGCTATAGAGTTTGGTAAAAATCGGACTGCGAAGTCTACGAGCAGCCCATAAACGCACCACATCTATCCGAGGAGCCAATAGCGTCAGAGCAGAATTCTGTGTTGTGGTGGAAGCGACCAATCAGCGCGCTCGCTCGCTGCGGAGTAAATGGACACTCAGCATCGGCTCCCTGATTGTCTGTCTGTATCGAGCTGCTGTTTAGTGCAACAAAGAAACCGTCGCTACATCGCTGAAATATGAAATAACATCGCGGGAATAACATTGTTGTCATTAACCGAGAAGAGCAGAGGCCTCTAGTGTTCTTCCCGCGCCGAGAAATCCTCAGAGAAAAGTGTCGTTTGGAGACGAGTTGAGTTTCTACTCGGTGAGTGTTTCTCTGTTTACACCGGATGAGTTGCCCGCAGGATTCAGAGCACTAGGTTATGTGTAGTTTTAGGCAGACAAGCAGAATGTTTTGTTTTAATTTTTTGATTGCTTATTGATGAATTCACACCGATAAAACGACATTTCTTTCTACAGCGTGGTTTACTTAAATAATATGATTGTCAGATAAAGTTAACACAGCTCAAAACAAAGACTGAACACATGTGTGCCTTATGTGCATGAATTCATGTGCTTGCGTGTGTGTGTGTGTGTCTGCACGATCACCTCTCTAGTCATACTGATGTCACCTCATCTGTCATCCTACGTCACAGTAATGAAATGCAAAGGTGGACTGTATCGCTGCTGCAGCTTTACATACATGTAAAACTCAATTCTTTGAACTGTCAGCACACTCCTGAACACATCACTAAAACACATTTCTGTACATTTTTTCCGGTTATTCTGCGGTCTAATAAAATGACTCAGACTCAGTTCTGTCATCCTTAATAGATTCAGTTTGACATAAAGCTTCAAACAGAGGCCTGAGCTCAAGGTACATCTCCCATCTTCTCTGCTGGACACTGCTGTAAATTGCCCCCTGATTTTCTGCCTCAAGGCACATTGACACTCAAGGGACCCCATGGGGTCTAGGGACACTTGTGTGTGTGTGTTTGTGTGTGTGTGTGTGTGTTGAGAGATGAGCTTTTATGAAATATCAGAAGAAACTTTATTCATGCATCACAGGAATAAGAATAATCTGGTTCTTAACTGCTTGTCCAGTAATCAAAACATTGTGACCCTTTTTTAAAGAGTCCTCATGACAGGTTGCTTTGAGAATTTCAACCAAAGTGTGATGTTTCCTATGCAGATTGTTTAATTTTAAGAGTTTTAGAGGGCTGTAGAGGTGAAACTCACCAGTATTTCATTCTAATAAAGCAAAGATTACATAAAAAGTCACAACATGATTGTGTTGTAACACTTTGCGGGGGTTCTAAACCTCCAGATTGGGAACCTTGAGTTAGTTATATGAACATTCGGAATCAGCTGTAAAAATAGTCAATTTTGACTTTAACTGTCAAACGCTATACACTTACTATTACTCATACTTTACCTACTACTCCATCATTACATGTTTCGAGGATTGAACCTCTCCTGGCAGTACTCCGTGAGTGATCGCTTCTCTCCACAGCTACACCTTGACATTTACTCAGCTTTATAGACAAGATGGGTAAGGTGACAAGGACACAGGAAATGGAGAGCAGATGGTAAGAGCAGGGAGGGGAGGAGAGGAGAGGAAAGAAGAGGTGGAGTGAAAAAGATTAGAGAGGAGGAGAGTCTGAAAATTGGACAAGGTGAGAGTGTGAGAAGAGGAAAGGTGGCAAGAGAACAAAATTGAGAGAGAAGAGTGGAAACAGGAGCTTACTCACTATGCATGTGACAGGTGCAGCTCTTTATTTGGTTTACTAACAAGTAACGGGCAAAAAAAAGTGTGTGTGTGTGTGTGTGTGTAGCAGGGGTGGGCGGAGTCAGCTAGTTGATGGATGACCTGTCGAGATAAGGGAGGGAGGAGGGGGTGTCGGGGGGTATAGATGGAGGAGGAGGGGGATGGAGCATTGTAATTGTGACAGGGGGTCATTTATCTGTCTGCAAGATCTGACCAGACGGTCACTATGGGAGATCAGGCTGCTCACCAACACCTCCCCTCCGTTGCTGCCTGTGTCTCTTTTTCTTCCATCTTCCATCCTTACTTCCCATCTCTTCTTCTGCTTCCCAGGTGTAATTTTTCTCTTCTCTTAGTCCCGCCTCTTCTCTCACACATTATTTCTGTCTCGTACATCTTATCCATCTGTTCTGCAGCACATCTTTTTCTCTTCCTGTCCTCACCCTCGCTCTGCCTGTTCTTCTTTCCTGCCTCTTAAGCTCTTGAACTCACTTGCACTCAAGTGGAAGTGCAATATAACGGTCACTAGATTCTGGCTCCAAAAATTCCCCAATTCCAATTGACTCCCATTTAAAAAGTGTCAACCTCCCTCTAGAAATACTAAGTCGTATTTTTTCTCAACAAGTCATTATGGTCTCAATTGTTAAATTTGGGGAGGAGGATGATTTTAAGCATTTTTACCTTTGGATTTTACTCTATCCCTGGTTGAGGGGCTTTTGGGACACTGCTTGAGTATTGAAGGTAGCAGAGGTCTCTGCAGTTTAAATGGACTTTACTCCCTCCCTTCAGTCATAGGTTTCCACTTGAGAGACTAGACTGCTACTAGGCTTGTTGCAGGTCTCATCAATGATGACTGTAGCAGATGAAATCTCCAATATTAAGAATGAGCTCTCCTCCAATCCAAGTCTCATAAATGATCTCCTCCAGCAGCAGTTACTGCTCCAAGATTGCTTGGCCTTCCTGGAAGTGCCTGGCGGTGGGGCTCTAGATGCTGGTTGTGTCCCACCAGCTCTCGGAAAAGCTGCCTCCTGGGTCTCAGTTGCAAAAGATAAACACTGAAGAATTTCGCTTCCCCTCTTTGAGACCATATGGATCTGATGAACATGACACGACTGATGATCTACCGTGCTTCAACTTCTATGCACCGCTCCAGGAGTTAGTGAATAGCATGCCCTCCTTACATCTAACTGAGCTTGCTACCCTGGAGGGATGGCGTAGGAGTCCCCGGTCCCGTCTCAGGAAGTGCTTTGGCCCGGCCCTTTGTCCAGCTTCTCGACTGACCCCTTTGCTTTAAACCCCAAAGCCGTTTGTCGCCTGTCACCCAGATTAGCCAAGCCAGTTACCACCTCAGCTGCTCTCAGTTCGCCTCCAGCTGCAAGTGCCACCACCTCCTTCCTTGCCAAGGTCGGCTACTTGTGTAACCTGCCAAATCCCTTCCAACCTCATAGTTTACACTGATGTGGGTAGCTCTGTGCCTGAAGTCTTGGTGTTGGGTGACTCCATTGTAAGATTTGTTAAACTCCCATCTGTCTTCACATATTGTCTTGGCGGGGGAAAGGTTGAGATTTTTATTAAACTTACTCCAACACCCATTGACTTTCACCCCTCAGTCCACACTGTAATAGTACACGCCGGAAATAATGACATCAGCCAATTGAGAGCCTAGAAATAAAGCTGTGAAATGTCTGGCCCCATACCTACTTTTTCAAAGAGCATTGAACGTTTTGGTCGTTTTTTTAGCCTCCACCAGTGGCTGCTAAATTTCTATCCGGCAGCAGGATATAATTTTACCAGCAATTTTGATCATTTCTGGACTAAGCAGGACTTCTGCAAAATGGAAGGGAACCAAGCAACTAGTCTCTAATTTTATCAATTTTATAGCTTTTAAATCTCTCTGACACACATCTCAGCATGATCCTTTCCACAATTTAACTTCTCCTCAGAAAAGCCCGTTTTACAACAGTGAGGGTCCTGCTGGCCTTTTCTGTGATTTTAAAAGTACCATTCCCGTTGTGACCAGGAACTGAAGGAACAGGTGTTCAGCAAGCCGTCTCTCTCCTCATAGGGTCACTCCATCTAATCTCATCAATCTCATTCACATTCCCTGCCGGCCTATGTCTCCTCCACTGCCCTGTGCCAAAATGCCAAATATATTCAAGAAAGGGATACTCAGTGTATAAAATAAGTCATTTGTGATCTCCCATTAGTTTGCTAACCTACCAGGCCTAATACTCGTTTTGATCTCTTCAACCTTGTCTGTCAACCTATATTGTTAGAAATTGTCAACAAAATGAACCCCTCTTCCTGTGCTCTGGACATTCTCCCCCTAAAGAAGTTTTTAACACAATCTGTCTTTTTATATTGAACACTTTTAATAGGTCCCTTTCTTCTGGTACGGCGCCCGCTATTGCAAAAATGCTCTTGTTCAACCCCTAATGAAATCTGGACTCAATCCAAATGATTTCAACAATTTTAGATCTGTCTCTAAACTTCCATTTTTAGCCAAAGTCCTGGAGAAGATTGTTGAAAATCACCTTGTAGCATTAATGAATGATAACTCTGTTTGAATCTTTCCAATCAGCCTTTAGAGCTCACCACAGTACAGAAACTGCCCTTCTTAAGGTCATGAATGACTTGCTTTTAGCTGCTGACGGTGAACGTCCCTCCATTTTAGTACTCTAGATCTCAGTGATGTGTTTGACACAGTTGATCACACTATCCTCTTGTCCCTTTTAGAGCAATGGGTGGGCACCAGTGGTGCAGCCCTTGAATGGTTCAAGTCATACCTTACAGACAGGACTTTCTGTGTTGGTATTGCTGAGTCTAGGTCTTCCACCTCTAGGCTGAATTGTGGGGTTCCTCAGGGTTTGGTGCTTGGCCCAATTCTGTTCACCATTCACATGCTGCCTTTGGGACATCTCATAAGATCACACAACATCAGTTTCCATTTTTACACAGACAGTACTCAGGTTTACCTCAGCTGTGACCCCAATAACTTCAATGACATTTTTTCACCGATGAACTGTCTCGAGGACATTCATAAATGGATGATTCAAAATTTCCTCAGCTCAACTCAAAAAAGACCGAAATACTTCTATTGGGCACATATGCCTGCAACACTCAAATGACAAACACATTAGGTTCATACTCTCATCTTATTACTCCGCAGTGTAGAAAACTTTTAACGTTTTAATTGACGGCAACCTCACTTTGAACAGTCATATCAAATCCGTCATACAGTCATGCTTTTTTTGAACTTAGGAAAATCTCTAAAATTAAACCATTTCTGTCTCCCAGAAACCTTGAAACAGTCATTCATGCTTCTATTTCATCACGGCTAGATTATGTCAACTCCCTTTTCTCCGTCTGCAGCAAAAAGTCTCTCTCCTCTCTACAGTTAATCCAAAATGCAGCTGCCAGGATTTTAACAGGTACCAGAAAATGAGAGCACATTACACCCATCCTTTCATCTTTGAACTGGCTGCCTGTTAGTTTAAGAGTTGATTTTAAAATTTTACTTATCATGTTTAAAGCCCGGAACGGTTTGGCCCCAAACTATAATTCTGACCTTTTAACTCCCCATGTGCTGTCACGGGTCCTGAGGTCCTTAAATGCTGCTCTCCTGGTGGTTCCTAAATCCAGACTAAAAAACAAAGTTGACAGAGCGTTTGCCATCAGGACTCCCAGACTTTGGGACAACCCCCCAGAGGAGTTTAGGATGGCTAAGTCTATCTCTTCATTTAAGTCTCTCCTTAAAGCACACTTTTATAGTCTATCATTCTTGTGATCCCTCTATCTTACCTTTCCCACACCATTGGTTTTATTGTTTTAATGTTTATTGTTTTCATGATTAACACTTTTATGATTCCTGTTGTTTTTTATTTTTATCCTGTAAAGCGACTTAAAAACCTTGTTTTGGAAAGGTGCCATACAAATAAAGCTTCTTCTTCTTCTTCTTCTTCTTCTTCTTATTATTATTATTATTATAATGGGTGACGTCACACTTTGCTACATCTGTCTTTACATCCAGTCTGTGCTTTCACTTGATCTATATTTACAGTGTGTTACTGCCTCCAGCGTTTCAACTTCTGGTTTCACTTGCTTTTCAAGTTCAACTGCTAACTGTTTTTCTCTCTTACTCTTTAAATGACAGTTTAAGTACTTTCTAGTATTCAAATTTTAGCTCATCTGCTTTCAGTGCTGCTTTTACACTGTCAATTCAACTCCTATGGGGCTTGAACGGGAAATGAAACATTTTAAATACTCTTATTTAAATGATTTCAGCTGCTTTGACCTCTGACACTTCAAACAATACTTAAAACATTTTAACTACAGTGTTTGCACTATGAGCAGCCTTTTCTACTCCTGGTTTACGTCCTTTGCATTTTCTGTCTCCTCCTTTGCTCATTCAGCTCTCTCCCTCCTAATCTCTGTTTTTCGCACTGTCTTTATTTCTCACTTTCCCCTCCCTTTTTAAAAATCTTCCCTTCTCCCCTTTATCCCTCCAGAGGGACTAATAAGCAGCGTTATGAGTCGGTGTGAGAAGAGAGGCAAATGGGATTCAGCTCGTAGGCCAGATAAGGGTTTTTTAACTCGACTGTGTCTTATCACAGCCTGTCACTGCTACTTAAACTGAACAGATACTGCCTGGCATTATGTATAAAGTAGTAAAAAAAAGCCTTAAATTGAGATGGCAGAAGTTCTGTCTGAAGTATGTTTGAGTAATCCCTGTGCAGAAGCTTGCCAATGATGTCAGAGTGCTAATTTAAATGCAGTGATGCAGAGATGGGCAACGTTTTCAGGCAAAGAACAGCACAGGAGTTTACTCAGTGTTATTACACATCAATTAATCAACATATTGCTCACAGAATAGACATTTTAATTAGATTTTAGGTCCATTTCTTCACGGTTGCAGGGCATATTGCTCATCTGCATCCTGCTCAGCGCCCAGTGTGACACCATGCTCATCAGTCAGTGACACAGGAGGCGTTTTTGTGACAAGACAGACAACATTTAATAGTCAGTATGAGCTGCTTTCCATCAGCCATCATTATTTTTAATTACTTTATTTCCCCACCTCCCCCACTGTGTTTGTTGTGCGCCACACCAGAGTACCACAGGAAGCAGGCTCTTACAGGAAGCAGACTCAAAGATCTGAACCTGTGAAGCCTCAAATTAGACTAAATCAAGGCGCAAAATAGATCACAGAGTGTTGTGTTTCTAATAGTGAGAGTCGTGTTTTGACGAGCATGAGCAAAGTGTTAAATTAGTGGTTTTTACATGATTTTGATCTGTCTATCTTTGTATCTGTCTAGTGCTGCAACTAACAATTACTTTCAATATCCATTAATCATTACTCATTTTGTCTATATAATGTCAGAAAATAGTGAAATGTGGCCATCAAAATTTCCAAAGTGATATATTGAAACAGCTTGTGGTATCTGACCAACAGTCAAAAACCCAAATATATTCTTTTTTTATATAATTTATGGTTAAGAAAAGTAGCAAATCCTCATATTTGAGAAGCCGGAACCAGGGAACTTTTGACATTTTAAGCCATGCTGGCGGTGTGGCTCTAGGGATGCTGATGTTGGTCGATCAGTCAATCCGTCGATCCACCACTTTGGTTCAGACTGAAATATCTCAAATCTGATGGAGTTTCACATAATTTGGTACACATAGTTATGTCACTCTCAGGACAAATTGTATAGCTTATATAACTTTGTTGATCCCTTAACTTTTCATGTAGCTGTTTAACACCAGATGAATTGGAGAAGTGAAGAATTTCCAAATAATTTTCTTGTAATTTCTGGAAAGAACTATGTAATTTGGTAGTAATATATAGGGAAGTAGGAATGTCCTTGAAAAAAAAAAACACACCGCATAAACCCAAGTAAAAATTGCTTCATCACACATTTATTATTTGAAACTTAATGTTCCATATGTTGTATTGTATCCTTGCTGTAGACAAATTTCAGTGAATTTCAGAAAACAAAGACAAAGTTCAGCTGACTTGCTGTGCCCTGTCTAGATCTGACTCTCTAGGTTATGCTAGCAATTAATTGGAATTGATTGAGTGGAAATGTATCACTTGAACATGTTAATTAGAACCAAATTTCATATGTCTTTTCAAAAATTACAAGGAAATTATTCAGAAATTACAGACTTAAAAATAAATGCGTTAACCCATCTAGCACCATCATAAGATCAATAAATAAATCAATAAAAACAATGCTGATTTCTTCCTGTGGTGCCTACTTGAAAGTTATTCTTGTTCGGTAAATTTCTGATTTTAGTCAGCCTGGTGGAGACAGTTTGGCCAGCTGATTCTGACGACAGTTACGTCCGAATGTAGGTCGGAGTCGGTGTGGATTGAGCGGACTTAACGCTTCAGTAATGCTTATTGTAAACGCCACTCATGTCTCAATTTTGATGGGGATTCCCAGGAAGTCTTGATGCATTAAAAAAAAATGACTCGAACAATTAATAGATTATCAAAATAGTTAGTTATCTGATTAACTCTCATTATTTCAACTCTATATCTATGTATGTATGTATGTATGTATGTATGCCCGTATCTATCCACATATCTGTGAATCTCTCTCTCTCTCTCTCTCTCTGTCTATATATATATATATATATATATATATATATATATATATATGTCTGTGTCTTTCTGTCCTTGGACAACCACGTAAATATATGCATGTTATGCTGGCAGATGGAGTGGGAATGGATTTATATTCAGCAGCCTTTTGTTAAGTCAGTGATAGACTGCTGAGCTTACAAAAAATGTGCACACACACACACTCGCAGACACACACACACACACACAAACATGCAGACGTCACTCAAGGAAAACAGCTCTCTCATGCAGTGCTGCGCTCTAAAGTCGACGGCAGTGACATTAACTGCTGCAGAGAGGAACAAACAGGAAGACGACGTGTTCCTCCTGCCCTTGACAGGTGCTTAGTGTCTAAATGCAGTGTACAGCTTGTGTGCTCACACCTGTGTGCAGGCAGTGTTGTGACTGTGATTCACCGATGACTCACAGAGGCCATTAAAATGACAGGATAACCAAAGTAATGGTGCACTTAACAGTAATACAGGCAGATTTCCTTCTGGTGCTTGTCAACAAAGTAAATAGCAGAGATGAATTTAGTAAGTCATATATTTCCAGGAACCAGTCGTCGTGTGCAACTTTTCTGATGCATCTCCTTGTGTTATAGCTTGCTCATCAGTTTATTGGGTGAGGTTGACTTGTCATCTTGTTGTCATCCTGTATGATATGCGTCAGTTTGTCTAGGAAAGATTGCCGCAGTGAGTCGTTAATCAAAGTCATACTCACGGGGAATACCGACAGTAGAGTTGGAACCCTTGGTGAGACAAACAGACCTTGGTTTCAGCTAACGTCCGCTCCCCGTGAAACGCGTCATCTCAGCTCATTTCACCTTGTCCCTGTCCTGTCCTTTTGTCACGTATTGTTTGGCTACCTGTCGTTCCCGATCACCCCGTCTGTCATCTTGTCTGATCTGATCGGAAGTTTGCTCCGTCTTTTAGTTTCTGGAGAGTAAAGGGGGGACGGCATGGAGGGAGTAGCGGTGTGCTCATTTGCATATAAATGATAGCAGTGTTTGTGTGTTGCTGTGCTCCTGCTCACTTGGCATTTTGTGGTGATTCATTGTTTTGTGTGTTTGTTTGCGTGTGTGCTTGCCTGTGTTTGTGTGTTTTCCTCAGTTTTTGAAATGTTTCTTCTCTCCTTTTTCCTGTGTGTGTCAGTGCAGCGTCATTATGTGTCAGTGCCGGGACAATCAGCACCGATTCAGCTCTTACTGCCGCATTATGCAGTCTGCCTGTGATTTCATGGCTTTCGTGAGACTGTGTGATGGCTTTTCCCGGTCGGATAAAATCAATTGACTCATCCTGGAATGTAAAGCATGTGATCGTTTTGGCTAGAGGTAAAAAAACTTGAGATAATAGTGAGGAAAATGAGATGGAAAGAAAACAAAAAGCACTCTGGGTAAAAGTGTCTGGTTGGATGTTATTGAGATGATTTTTTTTTTGTTTTGTTTTACTGAACTTGAAACAAAAGGATTTCCTGTCAGACACTCTATTTAAAAGCCCCAAAGAGTTCTCACATATCCTCTCTGAATGTTTCTGTAACAGGAATCCTTGCTGGCTTCTCCGTCTATTTACTTGTAAGTCCAAAAATAGAGCAGACAGCACCCTAAGGCCGGGTTACCACACATCATATTCACACTAATATTAGACTTGATATTAGATTTGTCCTCAGGCTTTAAAGGGAATGGGATGAAACCAGTGCTGAGGTGCTTGTGGAAAACCTAGACAAAGACATTTTTTGTACTTTAATATAGCTGTAGGGCTGGAAAACATGACCAAAATATCTATATCACAATCATTTGAGCAGACTTTTGATTTGTCACAGTAGGAAGAGCACAGGTGTTACTAATAACATTTACGATGGATGAACTGTTTTTCATTCTTTACACAACTACTTCTGCCACTTTTCCTTTGTACAAATGAGTTCACCACCATGAATGCCTTCAAGGAGGGACTGATTAAAAGTGTGCACTGTTATCCCCATTTCCTCTTGGTCATTTGGAACAGGTATAAACACTTCTGCCTTTAGATGTGGTTGGATGACACGTCATGCAAACTAGTTCATTAGTTCATTACTCATCATGTTGAACTAGAGCAGCGTGGCTCTAGGGAAATGTCGGTCTGTCCTCGTGCTCCTTAGCACACACAATGCATTGCTTTCTCTCAGGGTACTTGAAGTAATGGAGCTCTTGGATTCAACGAATGCAGGTATTGGGAGCCTGTGAGTAAGCCATAGCAACGTCTTCCAGCGGCTAATGCTAGCTTGGAGCCTCGGTATGAGAGGAGTAGCAAGCCAGAAGTAGATTTCTCGTATTGATTGACAGCCGTGAGCCCCCACCCCTGACTTTGGCCTCGTCTGATTGGTTAGAAGGGTGAGGCTCGCTTTAAAAACTTGAGAATGAAATATCTCGGCTGCCAGGTTGCTCAATAGGCCTGGATCACAGAAGTCTTTTAACAGCACTTCTTCACATTTAGATATACTTTGGAGCATATTTCAGCTAAAAAAATATAAGAGAAAACATACTGTAGCTTTAACTCAACCTTAACTTTTCATCTGCTGCCATCATCAGGTCAAATATTTTATTCATCCAATACTTTGCAAAACTAATGACATTTCCATCAGCCACAGTTGTGCCCTGTGTTTAGCATCAATTAGCAAATGTTAGCATACTAACACGCTAAACTCAGATGATGAGCATGATAACATACCTGCTAAACATCATGTTAGCATTGTCAGTGTGAGCATGTTAGCATGTGGATGTTAACATGTAGCTCAAAGCACCTATGTGCAAACTCACAGAGACTCTAGCGTGGCTGTAGAGTCTCGATGTTGTTTTAACTGACAGTTAAAAGCTTTTACCGAACATACCTGCACAAACCAAATTAGATCACTAACTCACTAACCAAAACGGAGAACATGTGCAAGCATGGGCGCCAGGTTATGTTTTAAAATGGGGGAGCAAACTCTCCCAGAAAAAAAACAAAATTCCTGCATTTCTACACCATCTAACCTCTTGGATTAAGTCAAGAAACAGCCACGTGCACTATTCTAGATTAGTTAGATTGAGGTGTAGCCTTAAAATTTCGTATGTTACCTAAAATCTTATTATTGGAAATCGCAAGAAAGTTTCAGAGCGACAGAGACACAGAGCGTCCCCGTAACCATAGTAACTCTCTCTCACTCCTGCCTGCGTGCACACGGCGCGAGAGGAGAGGGAGAGATGCTACTGCCAGAAGAGCCGTTGACTGAGATTACTCTGCACAGCATGCATGGGAATAAATTACAACAAATAACAGATTTGTGTATATTTCTCACTTTCCCCCTGATGGTCTGAATAACTCGGCTGCTGCTCGGTTCTGCTGTTTCACTGTGCCGCTCTGTCTTGTCTTTCCATGCGCTGTCAGTGTCCTCTTTCCGTGCCGCGACGTTATCAGTTATGAATTTGTTTTTCACTGTGTGAGAAAATGCATGTGTGGCAAGCGAGCATGTGAAAAGTGTCAATTGTGTGAGTCTCACGGTCAGTGCGTGAGAGTTGGCAGCCCTGTGTCAGCCTCAGTGCATTTTTGGTTATTCGCCCAGCTCTTCTTGGCAGATACTCTGAGCCAAATGGGGATAAACTGTTTTTCAACTCATCGCAAAAACAAATGCTGCCATAACTGATTATTGATTTTGACTCAGTGGACTGTTGAGTCTAAGATTTCTGTCCACAACTGTGGGTGAGAATCGCCACTGCCTCATATACTGTATATATGGTACTACGCCTCCATATACCAATCCATCGGTCATCAGTGCAACATCATATAACATCATGTAAACCCACAGTGGATAAAATTAACCATATTATCTCGTTTGCTTGAATATACATGCTTGAAGAAGCCATGCCATAAAGCAACTCTTGGTGCAGCAAAAGCAAAAAATCCCAATGAAAAGCTTTGAAATTATGTCAAAACTACTCAATATCTGAATCTGTGCACCTAAAACAGTTAAATTCCTTGTCCTTATCTTATCAATGTAGCAGGTCAATGAGTCCAGAAATAGTCTCCGGCCTCTGTAGCTTTGACGGCAGAACTGCATGATAGTGTCGATATTATCTGCTAATGCTGTGGGACAGCCTGCGTTTTAAAAGTGTGAGGGCATTTCCTTCTCTGCCTCCCACTCTCTCCCTCTTTCCCTCTCTTTGTCTCTCTCCGTCTATTTTCTGGCCATAATTACAGAGCTCATGAAAGCGTTTAGGGTCTCATGAATATTTAGATCTCAGAGGGGAAGTGTCAGGGGAGACCCATGTGTGGCTGGTCTGCCCTAATTATGGAGATACGCTTCCACACACTCTCACACACACACACACACACACATGCGCGCACTTAAAATGACGGAGGAAGGCCAGAAAATGATCAAAAGCTCCCAATTTGGGAAAAGTTAATATAGGCTTAAATAAAGGTATGACCATTCTGAAAAACTGGCACATGTGCACACACACACACACACACACACACACACAAGTACACACAGCCGGCAGGGAGATAATAATAGTGCAGCTGGTTGTGGCTTGCAGCTGGTTCTTACTGCTCCCTATTGTTGAATAGTGAGCTAATGATGGACACCAGCCCGGCAGATTAGTAAAGAGCACTGGGTGTATTTGTGTTTGTGATGCATGCGTGTGTGCACGTTCATTTGAGACCGGGATCAGGGTTTGACTCAAGTGTGACTGTGATGGGCACCATTGAGTCAAGAGGAGACAGGAAGGTGGAGTCATGTTTTTTTAACTAAAGGAGGAAAGAAGGAAGTAGGTTTTACGAGGAGAATTATATAGAAATACAGAATCTTCATCGGGGATAAAAGAGGGATGAAAGCAGAGTGAGCGAAAAAAAGATGTAAGGAAATTCGGTTAAGAGAAGCACAAGGCCGAATGAGACGGATAAAGAGGAAGGAAGGAGTTAGGATGCGACAGGGTGGGCGGACCGAGAGAGAGGAGGAGAGAAGAAAAGAGGAAGGAAAGACGGTGTGAGAGAAAGAAGACAGGTGAGAAGAAGGTGAGAAGGAAGCAAACAGGAGAGACGGGGAGGTGAGAGGAAAAGAGGTTTGTATTGTAATGAGTCATCCCAGACGGGGAAAGACAGCAGAGGATGGAAGTGACTGGTGAGAAGAGAGGAGAGAGGTGAAAGGAAATGTGGGAGAAAGAGCGAGAGACCTAAACAGCATATGAGGAGGATAAGAAAGAGAAGAGAGGGGCATACTTCCCTGCCAAGGTGAGAAGCGAGGGTGGCGAATTAAAACACGAGCTCATGTTTAGTCTCAGAATAGAAAATAGCATGATGATGATATAAATGATTCATAGCTACAGTTAAGTGTGTATACTTTATGAATTCATAAAGCTCACACACTGTAGCTGCACTGTGATCAAGAGATAAAAAAACACTCCCTTAGGCTACCGTTCATATTAGTATTTATGAGATCACTGCAAACTTATGAGCGAGCTAGCCTCAGATACTGGATCATTGAATTACATAATAGACAGATGGGTGACCAATTAAAGGAAAAACCAATACAAAGTGATCTAGTAAGGTGCTGGTCCTCCGTGAGCCTCCAGAACAAGTTTAGTTCTTCCTGATGTAGATTCTCCAAGTCTCTGAGTCTATTGTTAAGACCCGGCTCAAGTGGCCACAACAAGAGGGAGACACACCAGTTAACCAAATGAAAGTCAAATTAAAAGGTAGCTTAAGTAATTCAAGTATGAAGTGTGGATGTCGGCAAAGTCAGTAGTGTGATGTGAATGAGTGGAAGATGTTTGTGGGTGTTGTAAGGTGCATAAAAGCAAAGTAAATAACTAAAGTAACACATAACCAAACGGGTGGAGCAAAGTTGCAGCAACGCAAGAAGGCTCAGCAGGGATCATCAACCCCCCCCCCTTCCCCGTCCCCCCCCAAGACAGGGTCCCAACAGGATCACTGGGTTCTAAAGCAAATAAACAAAACAATCTGCAAAACAAAAACAACCTACAAAGAAAACTCCCCTGGGCTGTTTAACCAACCCTGGCTGGTTCAAAAAGTTTGAACATTAGCTGGAGGATTTGAGGCTGCAACAGCTCTCGTCATGCAGAGCTAAGTGAGAGTGTTTTATCTTACCACATGTGACAGGTTCATCAGGATCAGGAGTTTTTAGGTCCCTCTCACCATCCAACAACACAGCAGGAACCTCAGGAATGAAAACACAGAAACAGTTTCAAGCGCAGGAGACGGTTCTTTCATATCAGCCTGTGTAACTTCCAAATCTTTTCCTGCCATTTCACAGTCTTAAGATCAAATGCCCAAATGGTTGGCTAACAACTGGAATGGGACAAGACGGAGCAGGCTCAACAACCTGACTCGGTTCCCCAGCGAACTGGCATGTTTTGCACGACTTCACGTTTGGAGACATTGCTCTTTAACGAAGGCCAAAAAAAATAAGGCCAGACATGGTCATAAGATTTTGTTATCCCTAAATGTCCACAACCACCATGCACAGTTTGCAACACCACATCACAGAACTTACTCGGCACAACAACCTGAAAAATTGCTTCACCAACAAAGTCGCCATCACAGCGCACCCACTTTTCCACCAGTAGGTCTTCCAGGGCAAAGTACCCATGAGCAACATCTCTTACTTTTTCAACTGGCAAAACCTCATCCCACAAAGCAGACAGGGAGGAATCAGTCCTTTGGCCCTTCACCCATTTCTTCCTTGAAATACTTTAAGTTAGTTGCCTGACACTTAGAAACACAACTTGAAGACTTACACCTCCCTTCCAAGCTCATCCAAGACCAAGGTAGTTGGCACGGTGAACAAAGTCAGTGCTGCAGGGCATGTAACTCCCTTGTGTTTACACTTGATTACAATTATAGTAGTTTTAGATATTATCAAAAAATACACTCTGGCAATGCAAGTCTCCATCATCACAGTTTTTTTAAAAAAATAAATAAAAACTAATATCATCAGAATAATTTGAAAGATTGTTCTATTCTATAATCACCTAAAATTTGAAATATGGTGGCCTAAAGTGCAAATTATGAGGGTTCAGGGACACATTAAGTCATTTTCCCATGTCGGCCATGTTCAGCCCAACAAGTTGCTACAATGTCATAATAGCTCATGTTTATTCACATTTTCACCATTTTAGAATAAAGCAACTTGCTGGAAATGTATTGTTAAGAGGTAGATTTGTATCTGGCACTCACTCTCACATTTCCAAAACTTTTTTTGCTACACTCACATCTTTTTACTACAATTTTCAACAAGACTACACACGTAGACAATCTCTCCATCGACTCTGGCTAGGTAATATAACACTACTCCAGATACTGACAGTAACAACATGAACCGAGACTACACAAAGTTATCAGGTTGTAAGAAATAAACTGTGTCTTAAACCCTCAATGGACAGCAGGGGTTAAAAAAAAAGTTAAAAAAAAAAAAGTAACATCAGCATTATCTGAAATTCCTGCTATTTGCTTGCTGCAAACGTTAAAAGCACAAAAGCCCCCATATTCTGGATATTATATCAGTAACTTCAGCATATGAACTATGCACAACAGTTTTTACATTTTTCCCCTGAAAAATTATAAGCACAAGGCAGTGATGTATTTCCATTTCAAAGCTATCATTCTGCCAATCCTATCAGCTGTCACACACTGAAACTCTAAACACACACGAAAGCCAGATAAACTCACAGTAACAGTGTGAGCATCTTACCTTTTTTAAAACAAGCATTTCTTCAACACCAGTTCCTGTGTTAAACTCTCTGTAACCTCATGGGAATCCAGTGCTCTGACCAGATTGCTCCATGCTAATATCTAATTATGCATTCTGAACTAACATGGAGGTTTCCCTCTCGGGATGTTGAACCTTTACCACTCATTACTTTTGTAATTCATGCAGTTTATGGCACAAAAAACCTTCCTCATGCTGATTTCCCCACAAAGCTTTGAGTCAATCTGGTTTGTTTTTTGTGCAACTTATAATAACATCACTCTGACATCTGTGTATATATTATAATTGCATTGAACTGTACCGGAGAGCAACTTCATTACCATGTGAAAGGCTCTAATTATGCTCATCAGTGTGGTCTTGTTTTTATGTGGAATATCCCTTTTGGATGGCAGCATCCAGACATGAAAGAAGAGTTCATTTCCATGACTACAGTAACCGTCTTCTTGTCACCGTTAAAAATCTGACACAGTCCTGGGAGTTCTGTCGTCTGGTCGTTTTTGAGTGCTGTGGTCACGACAGGAGATCGAGCTCGTCTCACCGCCACCATGTGTGAGCTTTCATCAGGCCACTTCACAGCCCTCTGAGCGGAAACCAGACCACCACCACATGCTGTGGAGGCACGCTGCTGCCTCACAGACAGTGACACACACACACGGGTATGATTATGAACACAGGCGCACACTCAAAGACACACAAACGCACGTGTCAGCGTCACTTATAGCAGACCACAGTTTGATGAGGTGTGTCAGCAGTCTGAGAGTAGCAGATCCCACTCTGGGTGTGTGTGTGTGTCAGAGAGACAGAATCGGTTAGCATTTAGTAATCACTTAATCATATAATAGAAATCACTCTTCATCAGACACCATCAGATAGTCACAGCACTGGATGGGCTTATAATTCATTCAGCAGCTGTGTGTTTGTGAATATCTGTATGTGTGTATGTTTAGCTCCCAGTGGAAGGCAGGAAGAGGTGGCGGAAATAATGTATTTATTTATAAATGTTTATGTTTATTTATGCATGCATTATATTAGCTGAGCATCGAAATGAATAAATCATTCCACTGTAGCTTGCAGTCTGTCAGAACGCCTTTTCAAGTGTTTCTGAGCGTCCTCAGCGCCGGATATCGCTGAGTTTTAGAGTCTGGTTTTTGTATTTTCAAATGTGTGAAGATATTTGCCACTGGTTTCCATTTTAAAACCAGAGCTGTTGGATATTTGTGAGTCCAGAGGGGGAAAAAGAAGTTGTTATCATGAAAATGCCAAACATTACTTGTCAAATATCCAACCCTCCATCTCTTTTCTCTCACACACAGAATGATTTAAGCCGCCAGTACGATTCAAAGGAAATGGAAATTGGTGTTTTTTCACAGGCGATACAATGTAGTGGGAAAACAAGCTCTGCAGTGGGCTTTGATTGCCACAGTATGTGCAAGTCTCCAGTCAGAACTTTGTCTAATTCATGTAGAATTACACAAGTAAGAAGTTGTTGTTGTTGTTTTTTTACGCACTGGCTATCTATTGTTATTAATTACACACTGGCTGGCTGGACCAATCTTGAGACCAAGACTGTTTTTATTTTAAAACTTTCCATTCACACCGCCCATATAGCAATGCTCTCATTCATTAGAGCTTTGTGTGCACGCTAAGGTTAACTCAGAATAGAATAATGGTACTCGCACCTTTCAGGTAAATGTGGAGATGTACTGGCCTCATTTATCATGGCAGCACATGCATGAAGTCATTAAGGAACAGAAGCAGCCAGTCACTATCTGTACTTGTACTTTTGAGGGAGTCTAGATTATGATGAATACTGGTGATGAAGTGTCCAGGAACCTGGGATCATATGTTTGGGTCTGATTCATGGCCCTTATGTAGAGTACAGGATACTCCAAACTGTAGAAATACATTTCACATTAATGATACAAAGTTAATTCTTCTGTGACTTTTGGTTTTACAGTGTGATAGATTGCTTTTTCAACAGCATGGATAGATGGAGATTTTTAAACCACTTCACTGCTATTTTAGAGCAAAAACTAAACAAACATACGCAGATTAAAATGGCTGCAGCTCCTGAGCCACAATGACTATGTGCATAATTAAGGTCTTGCCAGAAGGGAAACCTTCCAAAGTTTCTTGTGAAAGTGTCAGAAACACACACAAGTGATACAGAAACAGAGCAGAAGGTCTTTTGAAGTCAGTAAAATTTGAAAAATCTGCCTAAAATAAAAAAAAAGTCTCAAAAAGTTTTGTCTGTAAAGGTCAAAGACAATGTGAGGCTGTAAGCAAAATACCAGTGAACACCTGCCTCAAATTTGAAGAAGATAACACACAGTATGACAATTCTTCATTGTTTTTTTTTCTCATGAAAAGGCCCAGGCAGATTTCCAAAAAGAACATCTGGAGACTCCATATTTTTGTAAACACGAGATCTTCCTGATCACTGCAACACCGCAATAGGTGTGACAAAGTGAGGTAAGAAAGGGAGAAAAGGCCAACTAGGATTCTGGTGTCCTCGTTATTGAAGTTAATGAAAGTGGTCACTTCTTTTGGAAGATCAAATGGCTGGCTGACTCCCTCCTTGTCCTCTGTTGCTAGAAAAAAACTATTTCTTTATTCTGCCTCCTTGTTTGGTTTGGGGAACAGTTTCCTTGTCTTTTTTTTTTTTTTGTCTTTTTTTGCTTCTGTAAAAATTGCACTAGAATTGGTCCTAAATTATCTTCCTCCTCCTGTATCATTAGCAGTGACATTCAGCACAGCTGGAGCTTCTGATGCTTTTGTTTGCGATTTCACCGCCGGGATTATTTCCAGCATCATATCATCTTCGTTCACCTTCCGGCATAGAGGACAGACCTCCAGTGGGGCATTTACACCTACACCTACCAGCTACACCTTTGACAGCCTTTCAGCACCACACCAAACTTGATTTCAAAATGAGAACGCTGGAGGCTTTTGAAAAGCACTCAGAACAGAAGTACTATATCATCCAGTCAGCACTTTGTGCTTTACTACTGAAATGATTCTGTGTGTGTGTGTGCGAGAGAGAGAGAGAGAGAGAGAGAGAGAAAGAGATGGAAAAGAGAGGAGAGCAGAAAAAAATACACTGCCACTTGTGGGGGATTACAAGAGATGAGCTCTCAGTGAAGCAGATGTGTGTGAATGAGTGGGGAATGTTTGCCATCTTTTCCTCTGCATGTGATGCCGAGGAAGAGATGGACAAAAGGAAATGGCAAGAAATAGAAAGTGCATCAGGGTCACATAACATGGAGCGCTTCTGTTGTTGCTTATGACTTATTTATTCATTCATTTTCAGTTTTTCATTTAGCAAGGATCTGGGTCAGACGCTGTAGAGAGTGTGTGTCTGTGTGTATATAAGAATGAGAGGAAGAAATTTATAAGGACAGATGTTTTTGTTCAGTTTTGAATACTGGAATTTAGCTGGACAGACAGATGAGGCTGTTGGCAGGTCAGTGGGCAGATGTACGTGCAGGATATGAGACAGGCTCAGAGACGAGCAGACAGACTGGCATTCAGATAGATGAACAGACAGACAGACATATGCGAGCCAGCTGGTTCTCATCCCCTCTCATCCCTTTCCGCGGCCTCTTGCTCGGGACCGAACAGGTGCTTTTATTCACATGACAGATGCTGACAATTTGTGGCAACATGTTGTGTACAAGTGTGATAAGAAAAGCATCAGTTTGCTTCAGGGCTTTAGCCTCCGGGTTGGTTTATCTGAGTCGGTAACAGATCTGACTGATCGCCTTGAATAAGTCAAAGAAACAGGAGGTGGCAGTGAAACTTGAGGCTGTACATGCAGCATACAATGTGTGTTTGTGTGTGTGTGTGTGGGTGTGTTAGAGAGGGTGATAGAGACAGCAAAAGTGTGGATAAGAGCTGAAACAATTAGTTGATTAATCTATTGACACCTATTCTATTTATTTACGATTTTCTGCTTTTCTTTGCTTTATATGATCGTAAACGAAATATCTTTTGGACTCTTGGTTGGACAAAGCCAGCAAATTTGAAGGCATCACCCTGAGATTAATCCAGAAAATAATCGACAAATGAATCAATAATAAAAATAATCTTTAGCTGCAGCCCTAGATTCAAGTTAATGTGTGTGTGTTGAGGATGTGTTGTAACACACTTTGCTCCTGTTAACCATGAAACTTCAAGGAAAAAATTGTTGACATAAAAAAAATCCTCTTTTTTTTTTCTTAAAAAAAGCAAAGAAGCAAAATCACACAAGATGTTTTGCCTTCATTTGATATTTTTTTTCCAATTCCAAAGTGCAAAGCGGTGACAGAAAGCTTGTACTGTATGTTCTACTTTCAAGCTGATTCATTTGCTAACCAGATACAAACTACTATGACTTGGCAGACTTGAGTATTCTGTGGTTGAGGTGTGGAAATTGTGGACTTTTTTTTTTTTAAGGAAAAGCTTCTGCCGACACGTAATCGAAAATTCCTGGTGTGATATATCTCTTTTGTACAGGAGAGTGGCCCTGGGGAAATATTTAGTCCTGTCGAGAGGGAAGGAGGAGAGGAAAAATGACAGGGAGATGGAGCGATGAGGAAAGTGCAGGAGATATGGAAACGATAGAACAGATGATAAGAAGCTCATTATTCTGTTCCTATATTTGGCTCCACATATCCTCCTCTCTTAGTCTCACGCCTACAGTGAAGACATCCTCTGTGTAGGCCTACATCCTACTGAAACCTGTCGACCGCACGCCTGTCTGTCTCTGCATGTATGTGTGCACACTTCCCCGGCACTATGTAGTTGTCATGGCAACATTAGATCGTCTGGCATATAAGGGTGTTTTCAGTGAGGTTGATGTATAATGAGCTGAGGTCTTTGTTTTCAGGAGGAGATATTCATCAGTTTGACCTTTACCCTCAGCGGAGCAGGGTAGCAGTTTGAATGTATGAGGCTCTTTCTCTTTCTGCGTCGAGTTTTTCTCACTTCTCTTGTTTGTAACAGCTCTCATCTTGTCACAGCGAGGTCTACCTGCGTCTGATTCACGAGTAGAAAACTGAAACGTATCACCTGGTGCTTGTAGGGTTTCAATGTTTACTGACGCTCTCAACCGCCACTGCTTGTGTTGACTCTTTTTTTTTGCCTGTGGGAGAGAATGCAGACCTTACATGCACAAAATAATCAATTTAAGGATCCTCAGTCAGATCCCATATGAGACAATAGTCCAATTAAGCAGCGTTCACATTTACACATTGTGTTTTTTTGGTGAGGCCAGACAGTTTTAAAGTAGCATGCAAGGATGTTTCACAAACATGAACAGTCAGACAGGTTTTAAATTTAGAAATGTAAATAAAGGTGATCTTAACATTTTTTTTTTTTTTACCCAGACTGTCTGCTGTACACACAACACTACACTGCAGAGCTGCTTGTTCAACTATGACACTGTGAACAGACAGGTTGTCTGTTCACTTGTGTTGTGATTCCTTTTAAGTTCTGTTTTAAAGTTGTGTCCAAATATGAGTAAAATATTATTATAACCAGGAGGCCAAAACTTCATAACACTCAGTTTATAAAATGATATAACTTTTCCATTTTCTGACAGTGGTGATCCTGTTTCCATGGTTTTTCCTCCGAGTTTAGAGTTGCACAGTAGAGCAGAGATATTTTGGGCACACAGGGTGCCTTTCATTTTCTGTATGGACTATGTTAAGTAAATGACATCACTTCTAAGGTTTGGATGGATGTGATAGTCTGGTTCTTTGATTTAAAAATAAAAGAAATTTCCCAGCCTTATAACCCTGTGTACAAACAGAGAAACAGGGCTACGACTGCTGAAGCGCTTCAGTGAGAAACAAACAAACACATTGTCCACTACTAACAACGAGTAGAAGGTAAAGCTCACACTTTAGAAATCTGATAGATTCAACAACATAAAATCCTTTTTATGTTTGTGTTAGATGAAATCAGAAACGATGGCGCAGTGTGTTGTTCCCGATTGCAAAGACGAAGAGTTTGAAATGCTTCTTGTATTGCTTGTAGCTGAGGCTCATTCATATCTTTAAATGATTGCTGAAACACATCTACTCCTGTGAGAATTAAAATAAAACTTTCTTTTTTCGTTACCAGCTTAATATCAGAATGTTGGTTTGTAAGAGCGTTTCCGGCACACAGTGGTGAATGAGTTGTAGTAAGTTGGAGAGGTCAAGACAGAGATGGACGGACAGAGAGTGACACCTGCATAGAGCTGCTAATCCCAAAGTAAAGTAGATTACAGTAACAGCCTGATGCCCCACCACCCCCCACCCCAAAAGTCTGTCTGGAGGAAATGGAGCTGCCATAAGCTGCTGAGAAACTGCTGCCTGTGCTGACCAGAATGCTGCTCAATATCACTCAGCTCTACTCTGAACTTTTCGCCTCTTCTCTAATCTCTCTGTCATCTCCTTCGTGTCACTCTGGCTGCTCTGCTGTTGTACCAGGTCTGTGTGTGCGACTGCTGTTACTGTGGTCTGTACTGCGGATGTGTTGTTGCAAAGAGCCCTCGTCTTATTGAACAGCGTGTTTATATGTACGATGATGCTCTCGATGACACCTCAATTTCTGACTAATTATGGAATATTTAGAAAAAAATTCCCCAAGATGAGATCTTTTTTTCCCCCCAAGCTGACATTGACTCACTTTTCCCTCTGGTTTCATCTTTATTTTTGTATTTATATTATAGCTCTATGCAATATGCAGTACATGTATACGATGGACATACTGTGCAGGTTACTAATTACAATTTAGCATAAGGTGCAATAATACCACTTGTATCTATTTTATATATGTAAATGTTTATACAGAGCTACAATACGACACAAGGGTGTGGTTCAGACATGGGTCGTAAGTTTTTCTTCTGTTTGTATTTTTGTGGGGCATTTTTAAGCCTTTATTACAGTGATAGTATAGACAGGAAAACAAAGAGGAGAGAGAGAGATGGGGAGGTGACATGCAACAAAGGTTCACTGCTGGAATCGGACCATGGATGTTATGGTTATGTGGCATGTTTCTTAACCTGTAGACTACAGTTTTAAGTTTTGATCAAAAAAGAAGCTATTCAAGATTTTCAGCTAAAATAACGCAACAGGATATCAAAAAAATTACACTACAGAAAACCTAAAGACTCAAATGAAAAGGTCAGATTTAGTCTGTATTAAAAAATAAGAAGCCACACGTAATAACTTCATATAGAATATCAATATTCTGAAAGGTACCTGGAGAGTTTTTGACCACTAGTGGCTCTATGAAGCTCTGTTTTGATTGTTTGTACTGTAACTGTAGTCCTACTACCAGTTGTATGCTATTCCACTTACTGACAGTTGGTGACGGTAATGTTGTCCAAAATTTTGGTTTTGGTTGTCATTTTTGGTTGAAAATCTAAATTTTCCAGGTTTTGGAATAGTGTGTGGCCATGAAGCATAGTTGGCAGTTGTTCAGTCTCACAGGATGAGAGATGCAGGTGTGCAGATCTTGAATTATGGGTACAAATGATGTTTCTGTTATGACATAGTTTAGTTTAGTTTGGTTTAGTTTATTTGCACACACGTGTATATATATATGTGTGTATATATATATATACATATATATATACATACACACAAGACAATAAGAATTTAAAAAAGTTTAAACATTTTGCAGCCAAAAATGGCTTGTGAAGATACCTCCCCTATATAAATATCAATAGTCATACTATAATTATGTATGACTAAACAATGATTATGTCATCACTGAAGTTTCAAGACTAAGCAATAATACAAAATTGATAGAAATGTACTATTTGCCTTGAAGTTTGTTTACAACTTGCGATAAATTACAGTGAAATCCATGAAGTGTTATAAATCTTTACTAATTAGAGTCCTTTTCAGATGTTTTCTGAATAATAATGTAGATGTTGACATCGTTACAGCTCTGTTTCACATAAACAAGCAGAAATGTCTCGCTGAGTGAGACAGACGGAAACAGTGAATGTGTCACACTTTGAGGGGGGGAAAGACCTTTCTGTGGACGTTGGCAGCAGTGTTGTCACACAGTATGACAACAGAACAGACTGTGTGTCACCCCATGTGACAGGGCTAATATCACATTTTGTAAATGGGTCTCTTTGCAGTGTGACATGCAGTAAATGGCAAACATGAAACTCAAAGATGATGGTAGCTTTAATTGCTGCTCTGACAGACATTTTATGACCCACTGTGACTCTAAACGCACAACACATCAAGAAAGGAAAAGGCAGTAAGGACAAAACATGTTGGGTAAACACACAGGCATCTATATGTGACAAATTTGCTGAGTGTATTCCTGATAACGCAGTATCTGTGTCTGGTTTACTGATGCCTGTCATCCATGTAGTATATATATTTTTACTGACCTTTCACCTTTGGGTCCAGCTTGTACACTCACATACTGGATAAAGATGTGTCAATGTAGACTGAACACTGCAGGTAAACTGTGAGCTGGATATCTGCAGGATTTCAATCCTAAATATAATTTTACAAAGCTCAAAGTATACTGACTGGGCATTTTCTGAACCTTTCAGCCACCTACAAACCAAAGGCAGACAGACAAATAGAGTCACAAATTAAATCAGTGTAAGAATCTATAATCTCGATATACACATTAACTTGATTCTTTTATACCTGTGTGTGTCACAGTTTGTTCATATCTTATTTGACAAATTTATCAGTGCTTGACAAGAGATAAAAGGAAGTCTGTTCTGCAATTTCAGTGTGATAGTGAAGGATATACCCTAAAGCCAACTTGACTTGTCTGCTTGTCTGCTGTCCAGCAGCTTGTTCTTGTGTGTGTCTGTGTGTGTGTGTGTGTGTGTGTGTGTGTGTGTGTGTGGAGATAATGTATCTGTCTCCACCGATTACCTCTGTCTCTGTCTGTATTTTTGTATCTGATCGTCTGTATGACTCTGACCTGGTTTCTTGTTTTGGAGTAATGACTCAGAGGCTCCAAAACAACAGTTGATTCTGTTGAAAAATGACTTGTTTAAAAAAAATTATAGATTTCCCAATAGCCGTATCCATGTGTAATTGTTGTTATAGTGAATGTGGGCTTAAAGCAGAAGGTGCAGACACAAAGACGAGCAGATGTGTCTGCACTTGATCACTTTGAGGAGGTGATGTGGTTTGTAAGATTCCATTTTCTGTGATGTCTTCAGAGTTATCAGACCTTGATGTGAAACACAAGATTGAATTTGATTTCACACAGTATGACGTAAATACTTTTGTATCATGTTGACAAGTCAAAAATGCCATGAGCCATTAAAAGATGACTAAAAAGTCTGTAAAACAGCATGCTGGAATGAAGTTGATGCTGTGAACAGATTGCAATAATAATAGTTTTGTGTTTTCCATCCCTGTGGTAAGCTACTGTATATTGTGATATGACAGTAATGTTGTTATTGTTACAGCGTGAGATTTACAATAGCTAAGTTAATGGGGATGTATCATGCACATTTCCAGGTCTATATTTATATTCTGGGGCTCTACTGGAATTAAATAGACATGATTTACAGTTGAAAAAACACTGTATTTATATTTTTTATATATTATATATTTATGCAGCCCCTCAATTCAGCCTCAGTCTAAAACAGGCTGTTTTAGCTCCTGTCTCTTTAATGCCCCCTCCCAGTGAGCCCACCCTGCTCTGATTGGCCTCCCGAGCGTCAGGAGGCCAAACTTTTCAAATACAGCCGTACATGTTCGAGCCTGAAATATGTGAATGACCAACGTAAACAACCTAAGCAACAAAGGCTACCAGCGGGCGGCTGTTTGTGGGCATGCACAAACAATCTGACATCATCATGAGGAGGAAGTAGATTTAACAAAGCACGCAGAGCAGGCTGAAGCCCTGACTTTTGACTTGCAGGGAGCATTTTTATATATGTTCACCTCAAGTTCGGGGACCATGTTTAACACAGACATCAAACATTGTGACATTATAGAAATAACAGAAAATCACAAAAAGTATATGTTTAGAAGCTAAGAAGCTAAGTTTATAATACAGCTTTTAGGTGACAGTTATAACTTCTGGCCTTGCAGGTTGGCCAGTAAAAGAGATTCACTAATACTACTTTATTAATAATCATACACTTTTCAGCTGTTACTGAGTTATGTGATATGTGTATTTTACTGAACACTCATTAGTTAGAAGATCTCCAGGCTACTTTTAGCACAGCGTTGCCTCAAAATCTGATGCCAGTATCAGCATAATGTGCCTGTAGCTGTAATGTAATCAGCTCTTTTAGAGTGACAATCTTTAATCCATTGAGATTCTCTGCACATGTTGTCTTATCCCCTTTAATTGAAGGATTTGCCCTTTGTAACGACATTTAATTGACAAATGATACAGTAATGTAATAAGAGTCTGCAATCAGACATAGAATTTGTGTGCTTTTCACACTCTGTGGGAGGGAGGCAGCCACCTATCACGTGCTGATATATATATATGTGTGTGTGTGTGTGTGTGTGTGTGTGTGTTAATGATTTAGGGTCTCTGTGGGACACTGAAAGGAGGACTTGGCACGTGGCAATGAGGGGTCAGGAGTGACAGACGCAGACCAGCAGCTGTTGGGGAAAAGGGAGGAGGGAGGTCAAATAAAGAGAGGAGAACAGAGAATAAGGGAGAGGAGAAAAGAGGAGGTTTGGCAGCTGAGTGAAAAAACAGTGGGAGGAGAGGAGTGGCAGGGGAGGTACTGGATTGATGGACGGATAAGCAGAGATGTAAAGAGAAAGGGAAGAGAGGGTAGAGATGAGACGAAGGCGAGGAGGAGGCCATGGGGCAGCTATGAAGCAAAGGAGAGACATAAATTAAACTGAATTACATTTGAAAAGTCTTTTCTTTTTCAGCTTTTACCTTTTTAAACACACAAAACCGTGCTTAAACAATGCAAACAGATCTTGCTGTGGATACATTTGAAAATGCTGATCTAATGTAAACAGGAAATGCTGACAAATTATTGTCATATGATCCCAGGCCTCTGTTTGTCATGTGAAGAATTTTTGAGAACTTTGACTTGCTGACACACTCCATTCTTCATACTTTGCAGTGACAAACAACATTTAAAAATGGTAGGATACAGTTTAGGTGAAATTTGTCAAAACTGCTCGTTCGATGTCCAATAACAGAACAACAAGGTTTCTAGGAGTGTCTGCATTAGTGTAGACACAGCCTTAAATTGACAGAGAGAGCTGTATATTGTACAGAAAGCAGGGGATGTGGCACCCAGTGACGGTATAATTGAAGAGCCTGAAAGGGAAAGAAAACTGCATGTGTCCTGTACAAGTGAGACTGTGACTCACGAAGAGAGCTTTCCCTTAATGAAACAAGACATTGGAAGGTTGTGTTTTTAATGGACAGAGTGAGAGAGGGTGAGAGAGGGAGGGAAATGAAAGCAGCAGATCCCTGTCTTTCTGTCCCTCCTGCTGCCTCCATTTACCATCATTGATTGTGCAGCTGGGCTGAATTAATGCATGCCTGCTGTACTCAGATGGCCGGCATCTGTATCGATGTGTGTGTGTGTCTGAGAGAGAGAGAGAGAGAGAGAGAGAGAAAGGAGTAGAGTGCCCGTGTGTTTCTTTTGTGTTCACACAGTAAGACAGCTGACTGCTGGTGTTCTCATATTTCTGGTCTTATGAATGTCCTTACAGGCAGGGAGGGAGGAAAGGAAAAACCCTCTGACATGAGGACACCATTGCCCCTTTGTAAAGGTATTGTAGAGTAGGGATGAGGGTTTGGGGTTAAGATTAAAATTAAGATCAGATTTGGCTCATAGAAGGGTTAAATAAGGTTGGAACTCAGGTTTAGGTTTAGTGTTGGAGCCAGGATGAGGATTAAAATTGTAATTTTGCACTTAAATGGTTTAATGTCCAGGTTCTACTGTATATTGCTGAATAATACTATACATAGAAATAGGTTAATCACTCAGAGGAGGCCAACTGCACCAAAAAGGAAAGTGATCGAGTCAATATTAGAGGAAACACCAGTGTTTCTTTAATAAGAAACAAGCTTTCACTCAAAGATGAAAAGGGTGGATGAACAGTAATGTAGTTGGAGGTGTTTGACAATTATAATGCAGATTATAACTTCATGGTTGATGTTAGTTTACAATTAAGAGTCAGGGTTAAAGGAACAGTCCTACATTTTGGGAAATTACTCTTTTTTTTTTGTAATGAGTTAGCTGGGAAGATCAAAACCACTGTCATGTCTGTATGGTAAATATGAAGCTACAGCGTGGTGACTGTTAGCTTAGCTTAGCACAAAGACTGGATATAGGGGAAACAGCAAGCGTGGCTCTATCCGAAGGTAACAAAATCCACCAATCAGCACTTTTAAAGCTCACTAATTAACATGTTATATATTGTTTGTTTAATCTATGCAGAAACCAAAGTGCAAAAACAACTATTTGTAATGTTAGGGGAAGTTATGTGCTGGACTGTTTCCTCCAGTGACTGACTGCAGTATCTGTTGGTTTCCTGGCAAACACACAGTGACTAATCACAAATTTGGCCAATAGTCCAGCACATAATGCCAGTTATCCCACAAATGGTATTGATCTTCTCATCTAACTCTTGGCAAGAAAGTGAATAAGCGAGTTTCCCAAAATATCGAACTATTCCTTTAAATTAGAAGTAAATGCAATTTTAGCTCAAGGTAGATAATTAGTGAATGAGCGCAATCATTGGAAAGTCCTCACAAGAACAAGCACAAGGACTGTATATGTGTGAAAAGAAAGGCTGATTGTTTGAGCACAAGATCAGCACGTGTGTCCTTCATCACCGCTCTTTGGCTGTTACCTTGTCCAAACTGGCCATGCTTTCTCTCAGCCATCTGTACATGGTAATTCTACCATCTACTGTTTCTTTTTTTCCTCTACCCCTCTAACTCACTGTCCTCACCCTGAGGCTGTGCGTTTCAGACCCCTGGTCCTCCCATTTCCTTTCTTCTGCGCTCCTCTTCTCCCCTTCCATCCATCCATCCTTCTCTCCCTCCCTCTCTGTCAGTCCTTCTCCCCTGGGCCATGTGGACAGTTGGATGGCTTTGTGTTTGACACGTGTGTTGGCAGGAGTCAGTACACACACACACACACACACACACACACACACACACACACACACACACACACACACACACTCCTACAAATGCAGATGCACACACACCTCCAGTTTCTATTGTCAGTAAGCTGCTCAGCTGTGAGGCCCCTAGCCCTAATTCTCTGTGTTGGGTGAGGACAGGGCCCCCATTGTCCTGCAGATTAACTCACAAACACACACACACACACACACACACATACACACACACACACACACACATACATACACACACACACACACACGTGTCCCCAGACCCCATGGGGTCCCTTAAGTGTGAATGTGCCTTGAGGCAGAAAATCAGGGGGCAATTTACGGCAGTGTCCAGCAGAGAAGATGGGGGATGTACCTCGAGCTCAAGCCTCTGTTTGAAGCTTTATGTCAAACTGAATCTTTGGTTTCCTGTTAAGGATGACAGAACTGAGTCTGAATCATTTTATTAGACCATAGAATAATTGGAAAAATGTACAGGAATTTGCTTTAGTGATATGTGCAGGAGTGTACTGACAATTCACAGAATTGAGTTTTAGATGTATCTTAAGCTGTATATTGAGCAAATAAAATAATACATACATTTAAACAGTCAATGTTTAACGGAGGGCAAGATGGCTGCCAACAGCAGGGGTGGTTTGTTACACGCCATACCTGCCTCTATATACCACCTTTTCTTGCCATTTTTGTCTACCTTGTCTTGTTTTGTTTTTGGCTTTTGTTTTTTCCACTTGGACAAAGCCTCAGTATGGGAGAGGATCAAACATCAGATACCATTCTTACTGGACAGAGCACAACTGAATTTTTTTGGCCATGGATACTATGCAAATTACTCCACCTGCGTGGTACAATAAGTGATAAGCTGACATAACAAAGGAAATAGCATATGGCACATCTTAAATACACTTCTATTCCTACTTCTGCTCAGTGGAGATATACAGCTGAACCCAAGTACAGCCCCTGACCTTATAAGTAAAACATCCAGACCGACAGTCCTCCACACTCGACGATAGAAATGCATACAGGTACAGATTGGGACTGTAAACCAACCTCACCTTGGTCTGCCTGGGATGTTGGAAACTATTCCTGGCCTGGCAGAAAAGAGGAATAACTGGACTATATTTCCTATGGATATCCAAGACCTGCTGTCTTTTGAACAGCAACATCTCAGCACTGACTTTCACAGGGAGAGACACGAGACAGTTATTGGTCATGCTGCACTTAAATAAAAGGAACTCAGGTATTTTCAAACTGTAAACTATGCCAAGGTAATCTGGGACTTTAAGTCTAAACCAAAAGGAATTCTTGAAGGTCATTTAAATATTCAGAGTATTATATCAAAGGGAGTTCAGGTTCAACATCTATTGACGGACTCTAATTTGTATTTCCTGGCTGAGTGAAACTTGGCTGAACAATAATATTCCAACAACTATGACTGATGTTGCCTGGTATGCTTGTTATAGAAAGGACAGATAATCGGGAAAAGAAGGGGGAGTCCTGATCTACATTAGAGACATCCTCAAGTGCTCTGAAATTAATCTGGATACGTTTGATTTAAAATGTCTAATCTTAAATATTGTCTTGTTAACTTAGATGAATTTTAACATTGTAATGCTTTACAATCCTCCTTCATGCAATGTCTTTTTATTGTAATTTACGTGTATTGTTGAAACTGTTAAATTGTCATGATGAAACCATAATACTTGGAGATTTTAATATAAATTGGCTATACAAAGGCAGTAAGCAAAAACTCAAAATTATCACACCAAAATATAAATTGCATCAAATAAGAAAAGGTTTAGATGACTTACATGAACAAGTAAAACACTTACAGATCTAATGTTTACTAATAAACCTGAGCGAGTGACAAGAACTTATATTGAACTTATAAGAACTTAATTTATTGACAGTTCTGTCTGATCATAATTTGATTTTGTCAGGAAACTGACGCAGAAAAATGTTCGCAGAGTTTTTGCAGTAGACCAAATGTCAGTAATCACCAGAATGGGATTTGAGAGTGAAGTATGTGATATAAATTGGGATTCAGTTTTACAAACATATGATTTAAATAAATGTTGCAATATCTCCATGGATTCACTCGTAAATACATCTCAAAAATGTGTAAAGGCATTCAAATGTGGTAAAAAAAGACCATCTCAGCTTTGGGTTAATAATGATATTCATCAACTAATGAAAAAGAAGAATCTCGCATTTAAAAAATCACATTCCACAAAATTTTACACAGATACTCTTATTTTTAAAGGACTTAGAAATAAAGTGGTCAGTGAATTGAGAAAAGCAAAGATCGCCTACTTTATGCTGTTGATTGCACAATCGGGGGGAAGTAGCTCATCTCTTTGGAGACATATCAATAGACTTTCTAAACAAGAGTCTAATCAGAGAAAAGGAATAATTCAATTGAATGTAAATGGAGTGATCAGTTCTGATGGCATGGTAAGTGCAAATGCACTTAATGCCTATTTTGTCCAATCAGTGGAAGAACTGGCAGCAAACTTCAGACTGATAGAGACTTCAGTAAATGACAACAAATTCCTTTTCCATCACACAGACTGATCAAGGTAAAGTTCAGCAAATAAGTGATCAATTAAATAATTCAAAGGCTTTATATAGATATATTTGGGGTAGACACTGATTTTGTAAAAAAGTATACTGATACTCTGATAAGGCCTATAACACATTTGATACATTTATCCCGTGGAATTTTCTGAAATATTTAAACAAGGAATTATAAGTCTGGACAACCTGACCACACTTGTAATTATAGACCGATCTCAATTCTCCCTGCAATCTGGAAAGTTATTGAAATGTTTGTGACAGAGCAGTTGACTAATTTTCTTGAAAGAAACCAGCTTCCTCAACCAAAACAATTTGGGTTTCGACCAAGATATTCAACAGAAATGGCTACATGTTGTCTTAAAATAACATGTCATCCTAAGATAAGATGAGCCAGAAATTATTAAGAAGTCTCTAGATGATGGTAAAGTGGTGGGAGCAGTATTTTTAGACCTGAAAAAGGCATTTGATACTGAAAATCATGAGATATTTTTAAATCCACTTTTATAAGCCAAACTCTTCCCAACAAGCTCTCAGCTAGTTTATCTGGCATATCTGGAATCCTGAGAGCAATGTATCAAAATAAATGGTATGACCTCATCCCTTCAAAATTTCAGAATGAGCATACCACAAGGTTCCATTCTGGAACCACTGCTCTTTTGCTTATACATTAATGAGCTACCAGACAGCTGGTACCCAAGAGGTTGGGTGCCAAATGTATGCTGATGATGCAGTCATTTATGTATCGATAAAGACTCCACAACAGGCTGCAAAGTTACTGGAAAGGCAAATGGTCAGTGTCTCTTCAAAATCACTTCCTACCTCTGGACTGTGCAAAAACTGTTTCAATGCACTTTTCAATAAGACAAAAATTGTGTGATGGCTTTACAATAACTATTGATCAGAAGGAAATAGAGAAAATAAATTAGTTCAAATATCTAGGTGTTGTCTCGGATTCTCGATTAAAATTTGAAGCACATATTAGGAAAGTATCTAAGACCATCAAGACTAACCTTAACTGTTTTCGATTGGTAAGATCTTGTTTACCCATAAAGTCCACCCAACTATATATGCACGCCATGCTTTTATCGCATCTCTCCTATCATGTAACCATCTGGGGCCATGCAACCCAATCGGCAATGAAACCTATGTCATTAAACAAGCAAGCTTTGGAAATATTGGATCAGAAGCCAAAAAAATGGCACCATGGTAAAATTAGAAAAAAGTTTAATTTATTAAGCTTTGAGAATTTTATAAATCTCTCATTTACAAAATTGATTTTTAAGTGTTTGAATGGCTTTGCCCCAGAACTTGTCAGTCAAATGATTTTAAAATATAATAGCAAATGGGCCACTATGAGGGGAGCAGTTAGTGGAGACTGAAAACCAGCAAAATGCAAAAATACATTCAGTCAATCCTCTTTTTTAGTTAAAGGCCCACAGATTTGGAATACCCTGCCATCAGAAATCAAAACATTTCCTGATTTTAAAGCTGTCAATACTAAGGCAAAACTATGGCTTAGACAAAGGCAAATCTGTGAACACTGAGATACATGGGTTTATATAGCAGACATACTTTCTTTCCCTTTTTTTGTTCTTAATCGCAAAGTCAAGTATACTTTGCATCAGTTGCATTTTATTTAAATGTAGCAATGCCTACATGTCCCTGTCAAATAAATTAATAAATAAAAATATATTTAATCAGGGAACATTTGCCCCTCAAGTGATTTTAATGACCTACAGTATGTTATTGCTGTTATGCTGGACAGCACAATCCATTTTTGTAATCACTGGTTTGAAGCAAACTAAAACCCAGAAAAGCCTCTAATCCAATAGAATTAGGGGGATGAGTTTGTGAGTTTGAATTCTACATGAAAATTAAACTGCAAATTAGCAGCAGTAAAATAATGACATGAACCAGAAAATGTAGTTGAATGCCTGGAAATTCAAGCTTTCTTTTGGCATACTGTCTTTAAAGCTGATCCTTTCACAACTGCCTAAAAATACAAACAAGGCACTCCCTTATTTTACAGCGAAAAATAATCAATGAAATATGTCCCCAAACCATGAAACCTGACCTCACAGCAGCATGACTTTCAGATTCTTTGCCAGATTTCTCAACTCAGTTCTTTTCTCCCTACCTGTGTGTATTGTGTTAAGCCTACAGCAACTGCTCACATTCAGAACCACTGACCTACATCGGCTGGTGTCTAGAATAACAGGGAGTCAGTTAGGAGGTTGAGGTCTATATGTGTCTTACCCATATGTCTGCCTCAGGTGATCCATGGCCGCCAGTGTGTGTTTACAGATCTGCAGTTTTAAGTTTGTGAACATTTGTGGAGAATAGTTACATTTGTTTCCACAATGTATATTTTTCAGGCTTCTTTAACTATCTTTTACTTTTTTAACATCTGCAAGAGTTCCAAAGTGTAGGTCGGTTTACACAGACTGTGAAGTGAATTTATATGTCCATTGGGGCTGCAACTGATGCTAATTTTCATTATTGAAATCATTTCGACAATCATTTACTTGGCTAATTAGTTAATTGTTAAGTCTGTGAAATTAAAAAAAATGTGAAAAATGCAGAATCAGAATTTCTTAGAGTCCAAGCTGACTTTTTTTGCTTGACCAACAGTTCAAAACCCACAGATATTCAATTTGCAGTGATATAAAACAGAAAAAAGCAGCATATCCTCTCATTTTAGGAGCTTGAGCCAGCAAATTTTTGGTATTCTTTGCTTTCAAAAAGACTGAAACAAATAATCTGATTGTCAAAATAGTTGCCTATTCATATTTTATTGACTGTCCAATTGATGAATCCATTCAGCTCTGATGTGCATTTGTGAGTTTTTGATGAGTGAGGGTGTTCTTTTTGATTGCACCAGCCCCTCTTTGTTAACTGCAGATGTCTCTTGAGAACGTAAATGTGATACAATGTGCAGATGTGATGTAATGATATGGTAATAGTGGGAAAAGTGATGTTGTGGGGAATTGGGTTTTCTGGTGGATGCAGCAATCCCAGGAAAAGGAAGTCCTTACAGGAAGTGAGTTGACTGGGCCTCAGTCTTGCATGACTGCAAACACTGGTGTCTGTCTTAATACTGTATGTATGTTAGTGTGTATGTATGGAAGAAGTAAGTGTGCACGTGCTAGCACATATACACGAAAACTCCTGTACATTAGAGCGTTAATGTGTGTGTGTGCATGGGCATGTTTGTGTAAATTGTTTTTAGATGCCACATGGAAGTGAAAAGTTCTAGGAGTGTAAGAGAAAAAACTCCAAGACAATATGTGGGTGTTTTTTTGTGTACAGTGTATACATTTGAGATTTTGTTTGGATGTCATCTGCTATTCCTCATGCTTTCCTCATTTCCCCGACTTTGTGAATGAGTGATGTAGCTGTGGGAAAAGGCTTCAACAAGGAAAGGCCAAAAAATGTTAGTCATCACATCACCTTGAAGTCAAATTATGCAGTAATGTGCAGATTTGAGGACAGCAAAGAACTGGTAACACCGAGAGCAACAGAGCAGAACAAAACGGAGCAGATCAGAACATTTAAACAATGAATATAATGTGTTAATTGCAGAAATATAAGAAACACTTTGTACCATGCAACAGTAATCTGATATGGTGAAAATAGTACATTTTCTTTTAATAGTTTGTACATGTTACTGCAGATTCTTATAACTTTGTGTTCTTGTGTTTCACTTTCAACTTTTTGTGCATCCATATATGTGGAATACATGTCACATGACTGGCATGTTTCAGCTTGATGCCCAAAATGTGCCACATACCCTACTCGTACAGCATATATGGCACGTGTAGGTGTGTGTGTATGTGGACATGTGTGCCTCTAACAGGGGCGGGGGGGTGTTGGTGTGGTTGGTCCGCTTGCTGTGAGCTCTTTGTAAAGAAGGGGGGAGGTAGGAAGGGGAAGGGGGAGGTGAAATGGGTGTTTCTCTCAGCTGCCTACCAGTCTGGTTGCTGTTGGTAACTTTGCTTGATGAGATCAGAGGGGATCGGCTTTCAGCCCTTCATCTCTCTCTCTCTCTCTCTCTCTCTCTCTCTATCGCTCTCTCTCTCTCTCTCTCTCTCTCTCTCTCTCTCTCTTTCTCGGAAAGTCTGAGGTGGAACTGAAACAGGAGTGGGGCTGAAAGTCTGTTCGGAGCTGTAGTTGTCAGCGGAGAACATCGTGACGACGCTGCCTTGGAAACACAATTTAGAGTCGGAGTGCAAGTGTGTTGGGGGAAGGTGAGAGCAGTGGAGGGGGGGGCGAGGAAGAAGTGATAGCCTCGGGACAGATAAGCTCCAGGGAGGGAAAGAGGGAGGGAACAAGAGAAGGAGGTAGGGAGGGAGTGGTGGGCAGCTCTCTGAGGAAAGAGGGAGCCTCTCTCTCTCTTTCTGTCTCTCAGTCAGACTTGCCGGCTGCTGCTCTCTTCTTCCTCCTGTCTGCTTGGGTTCTCTCACCGGCGTCTGGTCAGAGGAGTTAAGCTGTGTTTTGGCTGCTGACTGGATTGAAATATGGACTCGGGCTGAACAGCTACACGCAGCGAGACATGAGAAGAGTCACTGGAGATTCACTGTAAGCAGCTTGATCTGTTATGTTGTGTAAAAGGTGTAGTGTGTCATCGCTAAAACATGTCACTACTGAAAGAGATTTTTGCTATTTCTAGCTGATGCTTTGTGATAGTTCACAGTGACATTTAGTGGATCTCTGAGAGTTAAAGTAGCCACAAGTATGATTCATTTTTCATTGTGTTTACATTAGACACGAGCAGCTTATACGCTGCTGCTGCTGTTAACCTTCTCACAACATTTTCTTCTCCTGTGGATACTACCGTGCACTCAGCCTCTCCTCTTCCCTCCCTCTCTCCCCTCTCTTGCTCATCTTCTGTCGCCTTTAATTCTCTTAATGGTCTCAAGGCCCCAGCTGGCCAGCTGGGATACCCCTGTGTGTGTGTGTGTGTGTGTGTATGTGTGTGTGTGTGTGTGTGTGTGTGTGTGTGTGTCTTTTGTTTGGGATAGATAGAGAGTTGAGTTAAGGGTTGAGGGATAAGCTATCCCAGGATTTCCCCCGCTCACATACAATAATAGGATAGATCCTGCTTTCTATTTTTAAACACAGTGTTTGTCTATATGTTACAAACACCCCTAATCTGACGGCTCGCTCCACTTCGCCTGCAGTAGCTTTTCTCCCAGTGTTGTGTTTAGTCTATGGATGGGTGGATTGGGGTGGGAGGGTGTATTTGTGTGGTCCATCCTGGGATGGAGAGATAGCAGTTCTCCTTTCTGACTTTATCCTTTTGTTTTGTCAGCTGGTGACCTCTGTTTCTCTCTCTTTCTCTCTTCATCTCTTTCATTGTTTGTGTTCTCTTTCTCTCTCTTTATTCGACTCAGATCCAAACAGCCCTGCTCCACCGCAGCCTCTGCCAGCTTTTTCTTAGTTTGTCCCTTTATTTAAATGATGGCTCTTTATAGGCACTGTTTTTAATCGCTTTCCTATCTTTCTCTTCATTTTCTGTCTTTCTCTGGATTTTTCTGTATCACACTTTGTGCCCTTGTATGTGTGTGGGCGCTTGTGTGGCTGTACTTTTCTCTTTTAAATGCCCTGACACAGCACCCTGTATTCCACTTTGCACAGAGCAATTTCTGAGAACACCGTGGTGACGGAGACAAGTTCCTCAATCATAAAACATGTGCGTCCGTGTATGTGTGTGTGTCACACAACTGCAGCTGGCTGCAATCGTTTCCATTATCTGTTGATTATCTTTTTGACTAATTGATGAATTGCCTATAAAAATGTGAGCCCAAAGTGACGTCTTCATATTGCTTGTTCCATTCAGCCACCTGTCCAAAACCCAAATATCTTCAATTTACAATGATACGAAACAGAGAAGAGCTTCCCTGATACTGTATCAGACAGAGCTGTCAACTCATTACACTGCATTTCCATCTTCCGTCTGTCATTGCCTCCACTATAACTGATTTCTGTGGGGGGAAGGGGATTTGATTTTCCCTAACCAATCACTAGAGACCAACGTATCCACCTGAATCTAACGTCATTTTACGTCGACACTGATGCGTAGTCATGCCAACATACTGGTTTTGCCAGGGATTTAAGAGTGGAGTGGAGTGAAGTAAAAACAAACTAAGATGTCGTGTGATATTGAGGAGACATGCTGTATATGTAAAATAATTCCGGCGCACAGCTTGACAACAGCATTAGTCCCGCCTGTGGCACTGATTGGCTAATTGTTAGTCCCCCCACCTCATTTGATCGATTGCTTTTTCAACTGAGAAACTGCTGTTTCATGTCGTGATGACAGACCAGAATTAGTCAACTCGGTGGAGTGGGTGGATTCAAAGGTCTGGACCCAAGCAAGAGAAGAGCAGCAAATCTTCACATTTGAGAAGCTTGAACCTGCAAATATTTATATAGTTTGCTTGATGAATGACTTACACTGTTAATTAATTATGAACATTGTTGTTGATTAGCTGATTAATAACTTTAATTAGCAGTAAATTAATCTTTTAAGCTCTACAAAGCAGTCTTTGCTGCTTAGTTTCCCTCTTTTAAACCTGCAGTAACTTATTTTTGGGGGCAGCCAAAACAAGCTGTTAGCACACTGACTTTTTGCTAACTTGTTAGCAAACATACAGAGCAACATTAGCATTTATTCATGTTTCTTTTCACCAGATGAATGTAAATCCAATATTCACTCTGTTTTAGCTCTTTTTTGGTCTCCCTCAATCCCTGAGAAAAATATCTGGCTTTTAAGCCTCTAAATGCTCCGCTATGTTTATCAGCTAGCTGCTAACTTTTGGTGCTGGGCAGGTAGCATGCAGTCGGTTTTTAGAGCTTTTTTTCTGAAAACAGCTGCCTGCTGCAACCGAAAACATCACTATGATGTTGATATAAAAATAATATTGTTGATATAAAAATATTGATTATAGCTGCTTCAAGTGTTGTAGTAAAACAACCAACAAATTTGTGTCCCCAATGCTGTTTTAGAAGCTATTCCGTCATGCGTGAAATTATTTCTGGTGTGATGTTGGACTTGTGTGGGTGTGACACATTTCATCACACTCTTGTGCAAGTGGGTTGGATGTTAAATGAGTAAGGCAGCGGCTGTGCGTCATATTACGACAGACTTAAATTCAGCTTCATTACTGCTAAATAAATATGTGTGTATATATATATATACATATACATACATATATATATATATATATATATATATATATATATATACACACACACACACACATATAGCACCTGGGTGTGTGTGTGTGTGTGTGTGTGAGAGAGAGAGAGATGAATAGGTTTGGTCCGTAAAGGAGTTGTCAGTCACTGTAGCACTAATGGTCTTCCCTTGGGGCACCAAGGATTTCAAGGTGTCACAGCAGGCATGTGATGAATATAAGAACTTAGGAGCAGACACTTGTGTGTTTTCATGCATCTTCTGTATTTCAGTCAATCTCTCTAAACACACTGCATTTTATTTCATTGGCAACTATTTAGTTGGAATTCCTACATTACAAACGATGGAAATTCAGTACTTAAGAAATAGAGTGAGGGAGTTTTAGGAGGGAATTTTTATATCAAGAAAAGAGCCGATTAGAGCGAGCGGAGGAGGAGGATGTGGGAGACGGAACATGATTCATTAGGGAGACGACGACTGGAGTTACTTTATAAAGAGTAGAGTCTGTGGTGGGATAAAGAAAGGGTGGGATTCTGCTTTTCTGACTGGCATTTGAATTCATAAAAGTGATGCATCAGGGATATGTCACCAAAGGCAACTCGTGTATAAAGGTCATTTCTTCCACAATACATACATACAGTAAAGTACATAGTCAATTTCATTTTTGTGAGAGGGGGTTTGTGCCTGTTAGTGAGCATGTGTGCGCTTACTAGTGTATGGCTATGTTTGAATTTGCCTATGTTCAGTGTTTTGCAGACCATACTTTTCCTGCATGCTGAGCTCACATTGATTGCCTCATGGTAGATGCTGGGGCATTCGGTGGCAGGCCTGAGATAATTTGTACCAATTGATAGGGTGTCAGCTCTTGCTGTGGTCTCCATGGATTTACTAGTACAGTAAGGCAGAAAGACAGACAGAGACAGAGAAAAGTGGATAGGGGAATAGGGAAGAAAGCTGAGAAAAAATCAAATAGATGGGGAAAAAAGATAGAGAGTTGGTGAAAATAGAGGAGATACATTGTACAAAAGCAAAGAGAGATGGAAGAAAGACAAAAAATGAAACCTACAAAGGGAGACAGTGATAAAAGGGTAGAGATATCTCCCTCTACAAATGCCTAATAAGTCCAGAGATGTCTTTATGGGTTCTTCTCATCAGCTGCAAGATAAGTTTAAAGTCCCAGTCTGGAGTCTCTGTCTGTATTTTGACATCCCGTTAGCAGCCAGACGGTACAGTTTATGTCTAACTCTGGCATCTTCAGCTACCCAGGGATTTACCTCAGTAGGAATGAATGTCAGCAATGTAGAGACGATGGTAGTTTGTTTAATCTAGTGGGTACATCTGTTGCTATGAAGAGATATAATATAAATGTGTGCGTGTGTGTGTTTGTGGTTGCGTGTTAGTACTGTTTTTATACACTGTGGCGCCCAAATGTCCCCCCCCCAGGAGTGGAAAGTGGAAGAAGTGACCACTTTGTGATTCATTTTTCAGATGTCATAGGAATTAAGCATAGTTGCTATGATTTAGTATGACAGTTAAGGTTCATGTAAGGTCAGAGCTGGTTTAAAATCAGTTATGTAATTGTGGTGGTAAAGTTTGAGCATAAAAGCTGTGACCTTTTTTATGCTTTTTGTGGGCAAAGTGCCAATTGTTGGCATAATTTATGACAAATTCATTATCAGCCCACTACCATGCTGGCCTGAGGAGGAAATGATTTGGAGCTTTGCCTGTTCTCAAACTTTAAAATGTTCACTTCTTATTGAGTTTCACAGCTCTTTGTGATCCAGAAAATCAAGCCTGACCAACATATGCATATCCGAGTGAGCAAATTTTAAATTAACGCGCAAAACCTGATTCTATACTTAAATCAGAATTCACAACGACTGGAATAATTTGAGTTCAGTCACCCTTGACAGGGGAGTCAAAATGTTAATTTTGCACACTGCTGACATATTTAAATGCAGACTCATAGCATTCCCTCAGAAAAAGACAGACACCTCAATATTTCAGGAGGAAGTTGCTGAATTTCTTATGTAATAACCGAAACTGACACGTGAAATGTTTCACTTAAATGTTTCAATGCATGGACTGTCTTTCCATGTGAACACCAGTGGTGTCTCATTGGTCTTGGGGGCAAATACTTTGGAGTTCAGATTTGTTGAATGTTAAATGTAAATAACATTTGTATGTGTCTCAGTAAATGAAGGCCATTTTTTCCACGTTTTTCTTGTGAGACAACAGCTGTTTCTGCTGCTGTCACTATGTCTGCAGGTGGCTGGATGGTAACTTGTGGACCAGCTGATCTTGGATGAAAGACAGACATACACACACACTCACACACACTCAGAAAAGACATTCATGCATGAACACAGAAACAGAAATGTCTAGCCATGATCCTGTGTGTGGCCTTATGGCTCTCTGGCTGACCTTGATTGACCGTCTCAGACATACACAAACACAGTAACTGCAGCTGTATTCTGAAAACTTGGTTTATGTGTCATAAGTTGTTTTTTATGTAAACATGGTTTCTTGGATCCTCTGGAGAGTTGCGCATGGTTTCTGTGGAAAAGCTCACAGACATCTCTGGTCTATTCTCTGAGGGTGATGCAGTATGAGTGAGAGGTTCATCACCAGTTTCCTATCCTGTGTGTGTGTGTGTGTGTGTGTGTGTGTGTGTGTGTGTGTGTGTGCGCGCGTGCGTGTGTGCGTGTGCGTGCGTGTGTTACTTCAAAGCCTGACTGCCCAGTCAGAATTTGTTGGGCAGTTTTAAATGAAACAGTCTGTGAGGCAGACACACTCACACAGTGTCCTCCTCTCATGCAATATAATACTCTTACAGACACACACACACACACATACACACACACACACACAAGCCGCCCTCACACACTTTGTGTGTGACGGGAGCTTGTTAGCAGTGCAGCAGGAGAAGCCAGATGAAGCCAGCCCACACACCAGGTGCACACTGCTGTTTGTCTGTATTCTATCTGCCTTCTTATCTTTGATGAGGCTCATAGAGTAGTTTTTACTTTAATGTAACATGTCTTTTAACTTTTATCTCACATTAAAAGTCCTAGTTGTTGCACCTTTCTCAATTCAACTGATCTTTTTGTTTTGCTGCCACACTTACTCTTCTTAGCCTCTTTCTCCCAGTTTTTCTTGTCCTTCTGTTCTTCCTGTTTCTCTTTCTTCCAAATTCCTGTAACATTCTGCCTTCATATCCATCCCCAGAAAACCCCTTTGTGTTATTTGATATTTACAAAGTAATAACTTATCCCACATCACAGCATCACCAGCATTACATATTTGTGTGTGTGTGTGTTTGCTTGAGCATGGCCCCATGTAATCTGCTGTCCCCTCCGTACCTGTCTAACCCAGCTGCACGGGCAGATGAAGGGAGGAGAAACAAGTGCAGTCGGTCCTAAATGAGTTGGCTGCAGAAGAAGAGAGAGATGGAGGGAGGGAGGGAAAGTAAACAACAGATGGCAGAAGCATGTTGCTGCTATTCGCAGAAGCAGACACTGCGCCAGCCCACCAGCTTCTTGAGAGGTTACTATGCAACGGTGACCGTGAGGACACAGGGTCAGAGGTCAAGTGCCTACTTGAAGGCAGCCCATAATGCCAGATTGTCATCCACATGCTGTGTCAGACTGGGCCAACTGAGACACACACACACACACACACACACTGGAGAGTTTGTACAGTGTTAAATAGTGTTTTCTTCTGCTGAACGTTGGCAGTGGTGACTCTAGAATCTTCCAAGCAGCGTCCACCCTTAACACACCTGCCAGCCGTGATGACACACAGAGGCAGCTGTGTGTGTGCGCGTGTGTGTGTGTGTGTGTGTGTGTGTGACATCACTCTGTGGTGTTGGTTGACTGGTTTGGTGGAAATATTTGTGCTTGTGTCATCAGTCTTTGGTTAAAAAAAGAAAACAGTGTACAAGCTTTGATATTAACTGTACTGCTTTGTACAGTGGCTTTTGTTTAAAATCGACTGTTTGAGGTGTATTTTCAGTTCAATAGTATTGACTTCACAAGCTCAGACAACTGGTCTGTGTTGACACTGAGACAAGAAACTAAACAGACATACATCAACAAAGCAAAAGCCAGGATTTCTCCTATAAAAACATGATAATACTGTACTGTGAGTTTTAACCCTCTCTATCTTTTCTACCCTGAATGAATTGACATGAATTGCAGTGTTGACATGTAAATAAGCTGTGCATCACTCCTATCGGGGTGTGAGACACTGTTACCAGAAGAAGTGTCAGTTCAGCATAAAAATAAATGTGTGCCTTGTGGTGGGTGAGGTAAAGACATGCAGCAGATAGATGAGACACATAGAGAGTTGTGTCACTTCCCTGTCTGTCCGACGTGTGACTGTCTCTTTTCCTGTGAACAGGAAGCACTGCTGTCATTCCTGGAAGAGATCACTACGTCATTTTAACTATGCATATGTATCTGTGTGTGATATAATCTTTACTGGAAACTAAAATAACAAACAACAAATAACAAATTAAACAATGTCACATTTTAAAACTATGATGTGGTATAGTTGAAGTAAAAATCTAGTTTTTTGTTTTATGTATTTATATATTTCTAAAAACTTTTTATGTACACTCATTTGTTCATAATATGTTTTTTTTTTTTGTTTTTTGTTTTTTAACACAGTGTCACAACACCCAAAATACTTTAAACCAAAAGTGGAAGTGAAACTGCAGAAAAACTTGCCCACACGGTAACTAACTTATTACACTGAAAATGACATCAAATGGAAATTTCATTCAAAATGAAACCATATGAGACGTCCCACCAGTCGACCTCACTAGTCTCTTTTAAAAAAGGCCTAAAAATATTTCTACTCAGGAATGCTTTTTCATCTTTACTCTTATGACTATTTTCTTTATGTTGTGTGTTCTATGTTATTAATATTGTAGCACTTTGAGTTTCACTATGAATGAAAAGTGCAGTACAAATTAAACATATTGTTATTATTACTATATTAACCTTGGTTATTACTCACTATACAAATCACTATCGGGATTTGTAGTGTACATAAACGTTTATGTATATGCTGGAACACAAACTACCTGCTGTTGATGCGTATACATAACGTATCATATAGCTTATATCTATCAGTACAGTGTGAGGGTAAGTGTAAGTCAAGCTGACATTTTCAACTCTGTTACACTAAAGAGGGAAGATAAATGATTACCTGATGTTTTTGTTTTCCTCCCGTTGTGTTGATATTTTTTGCAGACTCAGGCGATACTCATTAAAATTACATTACCTAAATGAGAGCGTGCCAGCTTCAAATCCGGGCAGCGTTGCACAACTGGGGAGTGTTTGGAGGGTTTACATGCACGTGTTGGTATTGGCATATGAGTTTGCTGGGAGGATACAGGATGAGTCAGAGGAAATGTGTTTGTGCTAGTGTGTGTATATGCTTGTTCATCCTGTTTATTGTTTATTCCTATCAAAAGGGAAAACCTCACATAAAATCTGTGAAATACGTTTTGCCAACACCATTCTTCTTTCTCTTTCCTCTACTCTTTGTTTCTTTCTCTTTTCATCATCATCTCTTTGTTCTCTCTCTAGCTCATTGCTTAGACGAATGATTAACAGTCAGAGGAGTTACCTCCCATGTTTTAATCTTTCTTTCTCTTTTCCTTCTCTCAACAGGAGCGGCAACAGTTCTATCTTTCTGAAGACATTTGTGGCATGAAACCAGATCGCGTAGATCTTTCATTCATAACCTCCTCCTCCTTCATCTCCCTCCACCACTCTTCAGATAGAAACTCTCAATTCAGCTCCGCCTTGATGAGGTAACGTTGAGCTCCACGCAGCGCAGCACCCACCTGCAAAGACACCATCCTTCCTTCCCTCCTTCTGTCAACCCTTCCACCGCAGCAATGGGCCAAAAGATCTCTAGCAGCATTAAATCGGTAGATGTACGCGGGGAAAGCGGTGGCTCCCCATCCTACCGGCCCTCGGCTCACAGACGGCAGCACCCGGAGTTGAGGGGACCAGATTTCTCCAAGCCTCCCAGGCTGGATCTCCTCCTGGACATGCCATGTGCTGGAATGGAGACCCAGCACCGCCATGCGTGGAACCCTGACGACCGCTCCCTTAACATTTTCATCAAAGATGAGGATAAGTTGACGTTCCACCGCCACCCGGTCGCTCAGAGCACGGACTGCATCCGGGGGCGGGTGGGATACACAAGGGGTCTCCACGTCTGGAAGATTCACTGGCCCTCCCGGCAGCGCGGCACCCACGCCGTGGTCGGGGTGGCAACTTCTGAAGCTCCTTTACATTCTGTAGGGTACACGGCGTTGGTGGGGTCAGACTGTGAGTCCTGGGGCTGGGATCTGGGACGCAACCGGCTCTACCATGACAGTAAGAACCGGGCCCAGAGCTCACTGCCCTCATACCCTTGTTTCCTAGAGCCGGAGGAGTCATTCACCCTGCCGGACTCTCTGCTAGTGATTCTAGACATGGACGAAGGCACGCTGAGCTTCATGGTAGACGGACAGTATCTAGGTGTGGCATTCAGAGGGCTGAAGGGCAAGAAGCTATATCCCATCGTCAGTGCTGTATGGGGACATTGTGAGATATCCATGAAGTACATCAACGGCCTGGATCGTAAGTACCATATACATTTTGTTAACTACCAACACATGAGAGCATGCTTGAGTGCTGAAGGTTAAGCTCAATGTGGATGTTTCATGGTATTTGTGTACACATGAAATTTATGATGAGGAAAAGCCAACGTTTTCTACTTTCAACAAAAATATTAAGAGCTAGGTAGCTGTTACCACCAGAATAGGAAACCAATTGTGTTAGCCAAATCTGATTCTGTCTCCACATGTCCGAGGCTGTGGTAAGACTGAAAATATATTATGTAACTCTGTAAACTCAAAGATTGTGCATATGACACACGTATTGGCAGCAAACTGGTTGAAAGTTTGTTTGAGTTCAGTGATAAAGCAGAAAATCCAGGTGTGACACTGGGATGGGCAGCACCAGTCTCTACAGGATAACAGTTTAACTGCTCATCATGTTTCATAATTCTTTGGTTTCGCCCAGCAGAAATCTTTTCTATTCTTCCACTTTGAAGTTAAACAGCAGATGATATACCTTTGCAGACAGGATGTTGACTGCTGGGAAAGACTAAGACATCTTCCTGATAGTTAATTCAAAACAGAGTTTAGTTATTAGATGAGTGTAAAACCCTCTTTTTTGGTACATGATTGACATAAGTGAAGTTTCTGTTCTTTCTGTTGCATCTTCGACTCATTTATCATGGTATTACTGTGACTCATTAAATGAGAAAGCACTGAAAGATAATTTTTCCATATGTAGTCTTACAAATGGTGCCTGCAGGTGTCAACTGCATGTTATTTTGGCTGTTTCAGTGATTGTTTTCTGCTGTCTTGAACAGTCTGTTCTGCATTAAACAGTCCCTGACTGTAGCAACACTACATTTTTCTGTACAACTGTATCAGAGTACAATGTGTCTGTGTAAAATGAAAAAGCATAAAGCAGGAGACAAGTTAATATTAGGTTGCTTGCTTTAGTTGAGTAGGTGAATAAGGTATGCTGTGTTCTCAGGCAACTCTGCATCACTGTCTGTTGAGAGAAGAGTCAGGATTTCCTCCCATTGCAGTCTAAACACTGACTCTTTGAACAGCTTGTTAGAAGAGCTCTTACACACATGGACACACACCTGCCAGGAAGGGAAAGTGTGTGTGTTATGAAAACATGCTTATGATCTGACTCTGGCCATCTCTCCCTCCCCCTCTGTTTGCAGAACCCCATGGGGCTTATTTGATATCCCAACAGGGTGTGTTTTTTCTGTTACTCGGCAGAAAGCTGAAAGGAAACACATCTTTCTCTGTAGATTGTTACGTCTGATCACCTCAAATTTCTCTTCAAACTTTTGCTTAGAAGTCCTCCGTTCTCATGGGTCACCATGGGATTTACCACAACATCAAGAGCCTGTTTTCTACCCTTTTAAAACAGGTCACAAGCTTAAATTGGATGTTTTGGTGAAAGACTTCAAACTGCAGCTGGCCAACCAAAATATGAATCAGAATGAAAAGACAAAACACATCGCTGCATTTTAAGACTTGCATTTCTTAACCTGTGGTTTAAGTCCCGTCTGACTGTATGTGTGATGTCTGGTAATCTCATACACTCAGGCTTAGTTCAAAGTTCATACATTAGCTGTTGAAAGCATCTCACCTCAGCCATTTTCCATTTATGGAACCATCTGCTAGATTTCACGGCGAGTCAGTGTGATGGGCCACCTCGGAGAATATGGAGAATATAGAGTCTGCTCAAAGCCCTCAGTTGTACAAGCATATAGATAGACTTCATGCTGTAAAATGAGGTTTGACTGTTGAAAATGTGCAAAGCTTAACGCAGGCAGGAGACTGAAGGTTGAAAGGCTCATCCTGAGGGGAGTTTCTATAAGAGGAGGCAAGAAGGATTGTGTGTGTGTGTGTGTGTGTGTGTGTGTGTGTGTGTGTGTGTGCTTGTATGTGTGTGACAGAGGAAAAATACACAAAGACAATTTAAAAATACACATTTGTAATCACAATGCAAACGAGATGAGATAAACTTGCGCAGGATTACATGCTGTATTGTGTCCTGTGAAGCTTTCGTATTTAGGAAGGCGATGTGAATGTAATGTATGAATGGTGGACTCCACCACCACCATTTAAAAACTGCTATACAGTGAAGTACTGAATGTAAATAGATTGAATGGCTATTGCAGAAAAAATGTTGACCATAATTAGCATCAACAATGGGTTTTAATTTCATGAAAATCTTAAAGGGAAACTGGTATTTTTTCAACCTGGACCCTATTTTCTCATCATTTTGGGTCTAAGTGATTAATGGGGACAAACATTTTTGGAATGAATGTGGTTATATGTGAAAGGAACGAGAAACCAAAAGTATTGTTTTAGATTTGGTGGTCCAATTGGATTTCCCCTACCTGCGGCCCGTCTCTCAATAAAGCCTTTGTCTCATCTGTCAGCACACAAACACATATGATTTTACTTATTTTGCTTATGAGTTTTGGTTTTCAAAGTTGCATAATAATGTCAAATTTTAGAAAGATTTCTAAAAGGAGACCATTTTTAGGTTATAATCCTTAAAGGGAAACTGTGGTATTTTTCAACCTGGACTCTATTTTCCCATCATGTTGTGTCTAAGTGATTAATGGGGACAAACATTTTTGAAATTGGTCCAGTATTGAGTGAGATCGCTTCAGCCGGCAGCCGCAAAAAGGGCTGCCGTGTAATCCTTGGGGGCAACTGCGCTCGTCAAAGTATGTCCACTAAAAGTGCTTGTGAGTCATTTCACTTTGGTTGGTCAACCGTATTTATTTGAGCCGGAGGATACAGAGAGGAGCTAAAACAAACAAAAGAGGAAAAATAAAGAATGGAGGAAGAAAGGCAACAGGACAGTCAGAAAACACAACGCACAGGAACATTTACCTCAGAGAAACTGGGGGTTTGCCTGCGGTCACTGCTCTCCTGATGAGTGAAGAGGAAAACTCTTTTGGGACCTGTTAATGCCAGACTCAGAAAATCTAGAAGTGTTAACGGATGAGTAATCACTGCTGTGTAAATACTACAAATGGATTTACAACATTTATAAACACTGTCGTCCTGGAGACTGTTTCACCTCCACAAATCAACCGGCTGAAAAGAGCGAGGCCAGCTAGACCAAAAGTACAGCTCAACCACGGTAAGAAAAATGTGATTTCAACATGTAAATGTGTGAGGAACTACAGTATGTAAGTCACTCACGTATTCATCCGCACACGCCTGTTCGTTCACATGTGCGAGGCTGATTTTCAATGTGGTTGGACTGTAAGGAAACCAAAAAGTTAGTCATAATGCTGCTACATGTGGCTAGTTCCTGTGTTTACTTTCGTTGTTAGACACTTACAATAACAACCTGAGCCTGTCAGTGGCAAAAAAAGCACTTTTAGTGGACGTACATTGACGGGCACAATTGCCCCCAAGAATACATTAGAGCCCGTTTTGCGGCTGCCAGCTGAAGTGATCTCACTCAATACTGGATCAATTTCAAAAAAGTTTGCCCCCATTAGTCACTTAGACACAAAATGATGGGTAAATAGGATCCAAGTTGAGTTTCCCTTTAAGGATTATAAACTGAAAACAGTCTCCTTTCTTGAAATCTGTTTCTAAAATTTGACATTATTATGCAACTTTGAATTCCAAAACTCATAAACAAAATAAGTAAAATCATATGTGTTTGTGTGCTGACAGATGAGACAAAGGCTTTATTGAGAGACGGGCCGCAGGTAGGGGAAATCCATTTTGACCACCAAATCTAAAACAATACTTTTGGTTTCTCGTTCCTTTAACACATAACCACATTCATAGCTGAGAGGTCTTTTTAGGATATTAGTGCTCCAGCAGGAGCTCTGAATCTGAAACAAAGACGTCTGGTGAGAGTAATATTTCAATATTTCACTCAGAGGTGAAGTAAATAGCTTGGAGGTTCTCTCTTTGTTGGAGAGTGGGCAAACAGAGTATGATAACAGGCTGTATAGCAGCTTCATTCAATTCCAGTTTCGACTTGAATCAGCTTGCCTGCCCTACAGATGACTCTTATAGTGAGAATGAGGTCATAATTACTGTCTGCCTGTGTGTGTATGAGTGTGTGAATAGCAAACCAGCAGTATGTGGTCAGCTCGACAACAGACATTGTATCATACCGCTGTCTTTTTCCACATTACTGGCTTAGTCCTTTTTGAAATGTGTGTGTGAGAGTTTAGGCCTCATTAAGTGTACCATATAAATCTGTTCTGTGTGTGTGTGTTTGAGTGTGTGTGTCTGGTCATGAAAAATCCTCTGGGTTGTTCGGTAATGACTTTGTCTAACAGGCCTTCCTATGAACTGCGACTATTGGATTGTTTGTGAATTATTGTTGTGAAGGGAAACAGCATGACTGCGGGGTATTAAAAAAAGAAATTTATAGAAGCAGCTTCTTCTCGCCACAAGCTGCTTGTTTTTCTCATCACTCCGGTCGGGGCCTGCCTCGCCACGAGCAGTTGATCATCCACCTCAGATCATTGCTCCCATTCCTGTGGTAACACAACACACACATGTGAGACATAAAAACCAACAACACTCCAGGGTCAACATAGATTTGGGAAGATCAGAAAAAGCAATCAGGGTCAGATAAGTCGTTGTGCTAAGCACTAATGCAAATAAATACTGAGCGAGATTCAAACTGCATTATCCTGTAAATGTGATGTAAATTATTCATCCATCCAGCCCTCTGACTTCAAAGAATTTCTTTCTTCCGTCTAGAGGTGAACTAATCCCTCTTTGCCAGATAGTGTATATTTCACTTAATTGTTGCGGCATTACATAAACAGCATGTGTAACTAATTTATCTTGCTACCTTGAAGCACACTCTCATCTGCTTCTGTCTAACGTGTGTGCACGTCTCTCTCACTCACACACACACGCAGCTCTTTATTCTCTCTCATCTTGTCTCTATAATTGTACCAATTAGCGGTACTTTGATTCTCTACAATGGAAGCTGTCTTAGCTTCAGCCCTGATATGTGCCACTTCCTCTCTTTTTCCGTTTCCTCCTCTCTTTTCTCTTTGTACTCAAGCTCACACCCCAAACTCCATTGCCAAATCTGACAGTTTAATGTTGCCTTCCTTATCAGCTAATATACAAACCACCCAAAATATAATTTCAGACCTTTTTTGAATCATTAGAGTCCACTGTTTGGCTCACATAACTGTTATCAGGGGAAAACTTTGTAAATCCAATTCAGGGTATTGGTTTTAACTTTAGTTGAAGGATTACAAAGTCAGTTTTTTTCCTGATGGTGAAGCTAATGTCAGTGCAGTTTTTTTATAAGCCGCTGAGAAGTTGACATTAAAGGTTCTTCATCCAACAGCTGTGATATGATTCACCAGCGCAAGCCATTTTTCAGCCTCAGACAGTTTAGCTGACCAGAATACAGGACCAATCATTACCGTCTCAAAGTCTGTGAGGTAGGCAAAGCAAAGCGAAAACAGTGTGCAGCAGGGAAGTTAGGTTTAAAAGAGGAAAGATAAATAAGAAAGATGAGGTGGGGAGTGACAGAATGAAAGGGAAAGAAAAGGCAGTGAGAGTTACAGCAATGACAACAAGTAAAAGTAGAATGAGATGTAGGAAGAAACGGTGAAGTTTTATTAGGGGAACGGTGAAAGCAGGATACAAAGGCAGTGAGAAGGAGGATGTGAACAATAAGGACAGAAACTAGAGAAGGAGAAGACTTGTGCGGTTGTGTGGGATGATGTGAACGAGGCAGTGTGACACCGACACTCAGCTGATCAGCTGACTAAGAAAAGGTTACCAATCATCATATTTCCAAACGAGTTTTCTAAAACTGCGACACACCCACATCTTTGCATTATCACTTTTCGTCTATTTTCACTGTACTATGTGAAAAATGACAAACACACATCAAGATCTCTGGACTTTCAAATGTACTGAAAGAAACGTGGCACTCGCAGCATGCAGACACTTAATACCGGGTTTTCTTTGGCAGTGATGAATTCATACTTTGTAGTTAAAATCACAACTACAGGCTTATTTAGGCGTCACATTCCAGCAGATCTGTCAACGAGAAGTGACCCACTTTTTTTTCCCCTTCTGTAAGCCAGCCTGACATTCTGACCTCCCTCCTTCTTCCCTACTGTTTAGTCTGCATCACATGAGCTCAAACACTCCAGGTCAGACCTAAACCAGATGCTGCTGCCACCACCGCTGCTGCTGCCGCATGCAGACACTCATTCACCAAAACTACAGAACACTGAGATCCATTCATGCCTGGTGGGTTTACATGAAGGCTATAGCATCCTGCGGTCCCATGTTTTTGTTCTATTTAGTATGGATTGTCAGCTTGTATGGTTATGGTCATTTTTTCTTTCATTTGTAGAACTCATTAATTACCTCAGCATCATTTACTTCTGGTAACTTGCAGTCAGATGTCATACTCTCCTCAAATTCTGCTCACTATAGGTGTAAAGAAGGTATGCTTGAAAAGTTCATGTGTGTGCGACGTGTTGTCCAGCCACATTGGAAGGCAGAAGTGAAGACTGTGTTGTTCCAAGTGGAGTGAAAAACCATCAATTATAGAGAGGGGGAAGATGCGATAATGGTTTACAAATGGGGATAACAGGGCAAAATTTTGGACAATCCTTCCTGGAAGGTATCATACAGTAATGTTGCACTCTATTGAACACATGAAAAGTGCCTGAAACAGTGGTGTTAAGTATGAAAAATAAAGAGCATGAGAGAGCAGTTCGAAGCCTGCTCACTCTCTCTCCTCCATTGCAACCTGACACAGCGTTTCTGCTTACCTGCATGTTAGTTGTTGTTCTACCCAGAAATTAGTTGAGTCATGCAGATTTCCGTTCGGTTTTATCTGCTGATGTTTTGGAGATATCCATCACTGAGACTTTTGCAACCACCTCAATACAAAGGAGGTGAATAAAATTGTGTTTTTGCTGCTCAAAGCACTCCTTATATTTGGAAAATTACATTTGGGAAAACCCAACAGCAACATCTCCTTCCAGAAAATACTTCTGTACGTTATGCTGTGTGGACTGTGAGGAGACTGTTGAATTTTTTCAAATGTAATTTTTCAGTCACCTCCGCTATATTCACATGGCAGCACAAGTTTCAGCACACAACCGAAACTATCTGACTAGACGCCGTCAGTGAGAAAATGTTTTGATTTGGGTGAACTGATCCTTTAATACCGGAAGCGTTTAGAAATATTTCTGTAAAACCAGGTTTCGCTCTGCTTAGTTTGGTTTGATGCTTTGAAGTTTCGCTCAGGTGTGTTCATCAGGGTTTGAATCATGACTTGACTTTCTAGTGGCAGCCTGGCAGTTAACAATCTAGGGCCGAGAGCTTCACACTAAACTGCTGGCTGTGTGATATGTGGGTCAGTGGGTTAGTGCTTCAGCTTAACTTAGCTGCTAGCTGCAGGCATAAATGGCTCTGCTTTTTATGCTTCCCTGATTTGTCTCCCTCTGCTTTTTACTGTCACATGTACGTGTCCGTATCTCTTTGGCTGCTCGTTTTTTTTCTCTTTCTCTGAAGTGTTGCCTTTCTGTGCATTTAGACAAGCTATCAGCAACTCCTCTGTAGAGCCCATGCCCTATGAAGACACACAGAGAAAGGTATATGCTATGTGTTTATCTTATATTACCCAGCCTGGACTTTTAGTGACTTTAATGCACATTTTTAATGCATTTTACTTCAGGTTGGATTGATAATTTAAAATGCAAACTCTAGTTAATGTTCTCCCAAATTCGAGGGAGCAGTTTGTGTTTGCACCTGAACTCTAAACCACAAAGCACATTACAGAAGCTATTTGTGCTCATTTGAATAACGGCTGATTCACTACCCAGTTACTTAGTAGCTTCTGCAAAATGTAAAAGTGAAGCTATGACTTCAACCAATATTCTCCCCAAACTTAACGTCTTTGTTGGAATGATACCTCCGCCTTTGCAACTATTCTCTGTGTCCTTGCTCTTCTTGACATAACAGAACATCATAAAATGTCAGCGATTGGTTGTTCTGAAACTGCACCACATATTAAATGACACAGAAAAGGCTCAGATGTATGTGCATGTTCATTCTTCATCCTCTGCTTTGAGATCTAAACACCCTCGGCTCCAGTGGGGAACAGTGGTGTCATGTCAGTGCAGCTCGTAATCAAATATTTAACAGCAGAGATGAATAGAGAAGAGAGGAGAAGGAAAAAAAGAGGCAAAGAAAGATATGAAAAAATAAAATAAGACAGAAGACGAAAAGAATAGCAGAAGAGAGGGGAAACTGTGTGACATGCTAGAGAAGAAAGACAAACAGGGAAACATGTATAAAACAGAAAGCCTGAAAAGTGAAGATGGTGATTTTTTGCTTGCTATCTAGTGTCAACGCTTTCAGGAAAGAAGCCTACTGACAAAAAGGAGGGTATGAATAAAGGAGCAAGAGTGAGAAAAGAGAAAAAAGACGAACCGAAAATATACGGACAATGAGACAGGGGTAGCAGTGAGAATGATCAGGGATCAAAGCGTGGCAGCTGGAATGAAGAATGACAGAAACAGGATGATAAAAGACAAAGGCAGAAAGGAGAGACATTAGAGATGAAGAAGATGTGTAAGGAGTGAGTGAGGGGCAAATTGAAAGTCATGTCAAGCGACTGGTGTCAGTTCTGTGGAGATCACATGAACTGATAAGTGAAAGAAGAATCAAGGGGGAAGGCTGCTCAGAAAGGAGGGAGGCAGCAGAGAAACTGGGTGCTAATGAAGGGCTGCAAAACTTCGCCTGATTAGTGAAGCTAAAAGCGATCGAAGTGTGAATTTAACACACACAGGCACACAGATTGTAATGACTCCGAACTCATATTAAACATTAGATTCAAGTAAAGAAGCATCATTCTCAGATTTTTTACTCAAAAAATCCAAATCATCACAATCACATTTAGTATATTATAGCTTATAAAATCCAACCTCTCCAGCAGACACACAGTAAGTATTTTGATTGTGCTATTTCATTCAAAAGCTACAGAGAAAAATTGGAGTAATCGTTTTCAAGCATTTCTCTGTGTGAGCAATTCTGCTCAGAAGAGTGAGTAACCTTGACAAGGTAACCTGTACTTATTCTTTCAGACCTGCAGTTAAGTGGTGCTTTTGCTACAGTTGTGCTACCTTTAATTGACTGTCTGAGGCTCTGGGTCGGCATTACAGACGGAGCACTGATCTGGTTCAGCTCCTGAACTTTAGGCCTGATTCCCAGAAAGAAATTAAGCCTACAGTAGTTCTGGACTGAAGAGGATTTATAAGCCAGATCAACTGCAGTGCTACTTGCGAAACCAGCTTAACTCCAACTGGTTTTCTCAGAAATCATTTAGGATTGATTTAGCCTCATCTTGAATTAATTTTAGAAATGTTCAGAAGTCAGATCAGAGTTATGTCAAGACTCCAGAAATCTGCTGTTTATGTTCAGTGATTAAGCAACCCACAGACACTATTGGCTTTTTATTGATCCAATACAGCTTTTATGAGAAGCATCTGCTCTTACTAATGAGGACTAACACAGGTGCTTGACATTAATCTAGTTTAAATCAGTCCAGGACATATTTGTTAATAACTAAATAAATCAAAATAGTTTTCTTTCCCCTTTCAGAGAGTCACTTTGTGAACTAGCGAGAACTGGTCTAGATTAACTCCTCTTTACATTTACATCTTATCCAGGAAACCAGAGGCATTGCTATGATGGTGATTCACAGATATAACTGTCTCTATAGCAACCTGACTGCCAACACCTTCACCTGGGTGCCTTGCAGATATTAAAAGCTGGAAGCTTTTGTACAGCGTGGAGACAATAAATCAGAAATAATATGTGTTCCTTAAAATGAACCAGGAAACCTCTTTTTCACTATATTATCAGTGGATAGAAGTCAACTATGGTATAACATAGGAGAGTATATAAAAAAGATAAAGGATGTCCAGTCAGTTATCAAAGTCGTGTGTTTTGGTTTTGCCTGCAGGAGGGTTTGTGTGCCCTGTCTCTGACACACAATATGTGAGCTATGGTGTATTAAACGTTTTGACATCAGACAATATTAATATGTTCCTTACATGGACTTTGTGGATGTGTTTGTATGTGCCATGAGTAAAGAGTCCATGTGCAACACCATATATTCAGTTTGCTCTCTGGCAATCTGCTGCCAGCTAACAACCAGATCATGCCAGACGTGCTAGCTTAGTTACCAACTGTCAAGTGAATATTTTTTCCCCCTAAATATTGGACTGTTGAATAAAAACTGAAAACCCCACCGGAAAAAAGTTGGAAGTGTTTCAGCATTGCATCATTTTTAGTTTAGATTACCATTTATTGCATAATTTTCCATTAAAATCTTTTATTCTGCAAAATTATAAATCACATTAACATATTTGCATAAAATCTGAGCTACAGAGAGACAGAAAAGAAAGGGATGAGTGAAGATGGAGGATAAAAAGAGGTAAATTGACAGAAGGATGGAAAGGAAATGTCAGATCAGATGGAGAATAATATGTAGCTCAGGGAAAAGAGATGGAGGGATAAAGACGGACTAAAAAACAACTGTGAGAGAAGGAGGACAGAGAAGAAGTATGAAATTCTGTACACAGATGCATCCAGGGGAGTAGTCACGTCCTGAGGGAGCTAACAGGTTTACATTTCCCTACTGTACCACCTGTGTGTGTGTGTGTGTGTGTGTGTGTGTGTGTGTGTGTGTGTTAAAAGTCCCACTATTAGTTCTATTAGTTTCATGTAGGACAGAAGTGGCCCTGTGCCTTGAGAGACACTGAGAGAAGATGAGAGACAGACTGAATTACTGCAGAAAGAAAACCAGAGTGATTTCACACCTGATTATCTCTCCATTTATCCCGCTCTCTGTCAGGACCGATCCATTTCTCCTCATCTGTTCCACCCAGAGTCTGAGTGTGTGTATGTGTGTCATGCATAGAGAAAGAGAGAGTGAATCAAGACAAAGGTATTGCTATTGAATTTACTGTATTACAACATTACCACTCTGTCTTTTATAGTATTAGTCATTCTACGAGACACTCATTTAAATGCAATTAACTTCCAGAAATACACTCTAAACAGCAGTAAAAACCTTTTTGATGGATCTGTTTTGCTTAGCAGTCAGTTATGCACCACAAAACACCCGCCACCAGAGATTCAAGGAAATGTATGCAAGCAAGGAAAGCTGAGGGGCTGAAATCGGTTTTGAAAGCTCAGCAGTTGCTTTTTACAAACCCATAAATCCCACGTTTAACGCTGCCTCAGACTAGAATATGATTGTGAGCCACGCTTTTCCCAGACACAAATGCCCTCTTTAGATGAGTTTTTTTTTTATTTTTTATAGAGTGAAAAGACTATTTCCTATACCTGTTTGATATTCATTGAAAAAAACAAAACAAAACAAGGCATTTTAATACAAGCCTAACTTGATTCTGAAGCTTTTGGTGACCACTGATTCAGAACGTCATTGTTTTCATTTATTAAATCCACCACACACACACACACACACACAGCCACATACAGGTCCAGTGTTATTAACAGGGCGATCCAATCACTCTCCATCCCCGTAATGAATGAGAGCAAGATTATCCTCCCCAATCTTCGTCTCCCTCCCTCTTTGTCCAGGAAGCTGTAGGATTGGCCTCTAATCAACACTTCAATTTGGCCTCCTGACATTGCCAATTTACCGACAGACCAGATTCCTTTGTGTCCTCTCATGGATTCAGTTCTATTTAAAGGTCTCTCGGCCCCTCTTTCCTCTCTTTGGCATTCATCTCTACCGTGAATGAAAAACTCACCCAATTTATTCAGCTGTTTCTTCATTCACTCCACTTCTTTTTGTGCTTCCACTGAATTAGATGTGTGACATGAGCTTTTATCAAAGCCCACTCTGTGTTGTTACACTACAAGAAAGAAGGAATTCAGGTAAAGCGACCTGTCGGCACTGAAAGCTTGTAGACCATCAATGACATCATCTACTGTTTTATTCTTCATGGTGTTTCTGTAGTTCTGTTTTTCCCTCTTGCGACACATAAAGAGGAACTAAAGTCTGTCTATGAAGCGACTCGGAATTGCATCCATCTGTTGCTGTTGAAGACGAGTTGCACCATTTCCATGACAACGCTTCTTTAACGTTTCCTGTTTGCGCATTGAGTGAGAATGATGTCATGATTTCAGGCAGGTGAACGGGTTTGCCTTGGTGCTCAGGAATCCTGTCCTTTGCAGCAGAGAGCAGAGACATGATGTAATGGAGTTTATGTCCTTGAAAAACCTTTCTTTAACATTTTTTTTTTTTTTTTTTTTGTCACGGAAAGTTGACAGAGTACAGTCACTCTTTTCCAGCAACTCCCTGTGTCACGGTCGTACGGTGTGACACATCACACCTCTGAACTGCTTTAAGTCTTCTGTTTGCCTTTTTTTTTAAGTCTCTCAGTGTTAATAAGATATTGGAGTAATCTTAGCCAGGTCAATATTGTAAACCTAAGGACTTGCCTTGTTCACTTCAATATTTTGCTTGTAATATTAAAAGTAAAGAAAGAAATTAAAACCATCTGTGGCTCAGTATGCAACTGGCCCGCACTCCCAATTGTTTTTTTTCAGTTTGAAAGCTCAATAAACACACATTGGGTGCACAAGAAAACTCTTTCTGATGTCTACAATTAGTGTCGCTATTGCCTTGCAATACTCCAACAACTGTTTTGCAGGGCCGTAACCTTGGAGACCAGCTGCCCATAGTTGGGGCGCAGAGTCAAGTCTGGCCTCGGTCACAGTTCTCTCTAAGATCACCAACTTGCTCTGGCCTTTTACTCTCTTTCAAAACAGAAAATGAGTCAAGAAAAAAGCAAATGAGGACTTTCTTCTCACACAAAGAGATGACTCATAGCTTCTGTCACGTCTTTCACAAAATGTGGAATATTGAGGAATCATACTTTTAGGTTAGAACTTTCTAACATTGTGACATACTTTCCCCTCAACCCACATACTGTATATTATGAAGTCAGATATGGCGTAAAGGTCATGGCCTAAATCCTCTCTGGTATGCTCGTTCTAACCCATTTCACCCTTTTTAATCTTAAATTTAAATATACATTAAACGAAAAATCCATCTTACTCTTAACTGAAGAGTTAGTTAACTTCTTAAATACTTGAATGAAACTTTGTTAATGGCACGGGAAAAGTAGATCAGAGTAGATCAAAGTGAGGTTTCTATGCAAAATAATAAAGCTTATTCCTATTCAGCTGATTCCTCTTCAGCAGTGTGAAATTAAATCTGTCATAAGAGATTCTGAGGATGTTAAAGTTGTTGTTGTTCAGGAGAGCGCATATTTTTTTCACCTTGACTCAAACTGCTCACTATTTGCCCTTCTCACACATGGAACGTGCAACACTGCTGGATTCAATTATCCTAGTAAGTTTGTGGTTTACACAAGCTATGTTGTGCCGGCTTCCACATGACGTGACCGTTCTGGATAGATTTAGCCTTTTTTTCTACTCTCTAGGGGCCGCATCATTGCAGGGTGATTTCCTCCACACACACGTGTTACATCTGCTAACTAGAGATGATCAGCATTTCAATCTGGATCCCCTCAGTGTTGATGTCCTGTCAGCCGTGCAGCTGAGCAGCAGAGGACACATGTGATGCTTCTACATGTGGAAGGACCACAGAAATACAGTGAAAGGGGGGAAGGATACACCTTTTATTTGCTGGTTGACTTTTTGCTTCTGTATCTCTAGTGTAACACCAGAGAGACGATCGCCTTAATGGCTGTGAAATTGTCATATCTTATAAGTTTTTGCGTGCTTTGCCTGGGAATGTTGCAGAAATCCTACCGGGTCCTGAGCAGATAAATCTGTGGAGCGTCAGAAAAACCAATTCTGATTTCTGTTCCCACATGACTGAGTTGACAGCTGGGGACCTTTGGAGCAAACATACACATTGTCATTCCAAATGTGATTAGAGCCTTATACCAGAAATAAATGAAAGTAAGTGCATCACAGATACTTTTGTCTAGTTTTCATCACATATGTTTTCTTTATATTTTTACTTATTTCTGCTTCAAAACTTAATATTGGCACAAGGTTCATATTTGAAATAGGAGGCTCTCATGCCCCACACAGTAATGTGTGCAGGGCTGAAGGTAATATAAGTATTATGAATCATTTCTTTGAGGATATTGTTTTACTAACTGGCGCCAATGCCTTTAGTGGTCTGTGATCTCCTGTAGAATCCATCTCTGCCTGTGTTTCCAATTATGTTTCCCTTCTCGCACATTTTTCACACATCTAAACACACTTTTCCTTTTATTATCTGTGAAGTTGCAGTCACGGATTTCGCTCTCTGTTGTCCACTTTGTCCCCTCACTCCCTCTGCTGCCCTCAGTGTCCCCTCTCTCCTACTGTGTGTCCTCTTTTTTATCTGTCAATCCGCCTCTAGTTATCCATCACGTTATCTCCGTCTCTCTATCTAATTCACATTGCCCCTTCGTTCCCCTCGCCCTCTGCTGGGCTCTGTGCCCAGGCAGCTACAGTAGCTCGCTCCATTGGCCAGCACTGCAGCAGACTGGTCCAACCCCACACTGCTGCCCTGTCCTCTCACAGCTGAAGTTACTCAGTGCTGCTGTCAGAGACTTGTAATTCTGGTTCAGTACTTATTATAGTGTAGCTCATACAGGTTTGTGATTTTTTTTTTTAGATGTTAAGGTTATGCTAGAGTACACTTTTGTAGGAACAACTTAGATCAGCTGCTGCTCAGTCTGATCTCATTCTCTTCTCATGTGCACTTGGATTTTATGTTCACTTTTCATGGCGCCTCTCCTCTCAAGAAGAATTGACTGTGACAAAATGGTGTCAGTGCTTTAATTGTGTGTGTTTCTGTGTGTATGTGATGGATTACAGTTATGCAGTACGGACATCCATTGCGGAGTGCGCCAGCGTGAAAAGAGTAAAGGAAGTCACCTTGCAGTGAATCATTATAGACCGAGAATGTACTGTAGCTGCATTGCAGCTCGTTTCACCTCAACGATCTCAAGTTGAACAGTGTTTGACTTGTTTAAGTAACTAAAAGTGGTGCCAGGTAATAAATAAATGGAGGCATGTCACAGCAAAAGTGAAAGTCTTTTTAGCCTCACAGTACATAAAGAAGCTACAACAATATCTGAAATGAAATTACACACCTAAGCAACAGCAAATTAACAAGTTAAAGAACCAAGATAAAGTGCAGCTCTAATTAAGACAGATTTAGAGTTAAAGTTGTGTTTATTTTCAATTTCGATGAAACTAGGTTCATAGTTTAATAGTTACTGCCAGACTTTGCATGAAGTTAATCATCTTCTATTCTGCACACACAGTAAAGAAACTGAAATCGATCACATAAACATTTTTCTCCCTTTTCCCCTGCTGATGCCGCATGATCAATGCTTATTTTAGCCGGAGCTGTTTAATGTGAACTAGCTCCAAGAAGAGAAGAATGTAACCTTTGTGTGTAGTTAAAGTTTATGGTGGTGGGTTACAGATGTGGTTCACTAGGTCAGTGGGTCACATTGTAATGCAAAACTGTGTCTTGTGAATATGCTACATGCCTGGAAACAAGCCTACTGTACCACAAAATAAATTAGAATAATTCATTAGAATTACATTTTACCATATGAGCATATGCGTGCTTTCTGTCAGTTGTTCAGTGTCAGTGTTTGATAAAGTGGTGGGAAAAGAGAAGAATTTAGTGTTATTTAGGTTACTTTATTGTCCTTTTTTAGAAATGTATTCTGTGCTCATGGCAGTCATTGCTAACTACAGCAACAAGACACAGATAAACTAAATAAATAACCAAGAATGCAACAACAACATCAATCATCAGGACACCACACAGTTCAGATTGATTGAACAAAGGGCTCAGTGAGTCAGTGTATAAAAATAAAATTTAACCCTTCTCACACACAACCAGTTTCTTTACTATGCTAATTGCTTTGAGAGGTTTATGGTCATTGTTAGTTTGGAAATACAGTTCCTTTAACTTTAAGCCTTATGGCAGCAACTCATATGTGAAGGAGAATTAGTTGCATCATTAAAAACGGATGTTACACAATATTAGAAACTGATCTGAGTCCATTCCTCAACCAGAGAATAAACATTGCTTAAATGCCTCCTACACATTTTACATGATTCCACAGAGAAATACATTTTTTATCTTAATCAATACAAGCTGAGCAATTGCGACTTTCTTCCCCTTGAGCTACTTATTGACCATTGACTGTTGATATCATGCAGAAACTTTTGAGTTAATGTATGTTGCTAGGTAACCATAAAGTAAGACAAGTTACTCCAGAGAAAGTAAAGCTTTACTGGACTGTGTTCAGACCACTGGGCTCCTTCATCTCATGCTTTCAAAGGGAAAGACACGCTGTTGTTCATCCTGTTGCTGCTCTGAGCAGAGACCATGTCTTGCACTCAGCGCTGAAAGTTAAAAATATTCCAGCTTTTAGCTAAAGAATACTGCATATCAAAAGGGTTGTCTGTTGTCTCATAGCAACAGCGGTAGCCATGACAAGTGCTTCCCCCCAGCAGCTGTTGCATTGCCAGCTACATAAAGGTGCCTCTGGATCCAACAGCCAAAGTTGTTTTTAGCTCCATGTCACACATTTTGGAGCGCTTTCTGTTACTATTAGCTCACTGTTTTAAGCTATTAAATATGTGAAATTGGTATTTCCCATTATTTAATAACTCTAGTGTCCTTTACTTTAAAGAGAAGAGGACTCCTGACCGACAGTGATCTTTGATATTACATAAGACAGATTACTGATAAACATTTCATTCAATTGGCCGTCATATAAGCCTATGTGACTGCTATAAATATTGTGTAATACATAAAAGGACAAGACAGTTTGTGCCCAGACTTTGTCATAATCTTAGATAAGCGTTTCATAGCAAATGATTAAACTGATAATGAGGAAGTACAGTAGTACCTGAACATATTCAAAGGTATCGCAATGCAGCCCAATAAAAACGATTATATCATATATAATTCCAGTTGGTTCATAGTGAGGTCAGATTTGTGACCACAGAGACCTTAAGGATGAGGGTGTAAAACCTTGATGCTCTGCAATAAAAAATATTTACAGGCACCAGTTGAATGCTAATGAATGTTGGATGTGTTATACGTCAGTTCTAACTTTGTCTTTACGTGAAGGGTCAACTCATACTGTAGTTAAGAGGTCTTGTTAAAAAAGCTATTTCACTTTTCCACATCTCACATATGTTAAAGCCTCTGAAAACTTCAAATATTGAAAATGTCTCTAGAATGTTAATTGTTAACCACTAAATCACAAACGCACAAGCGAGTTAAACACGCAAAAACTCAACTGATCAGCTTCATCAGGAATGTGTGGTTTGATCAGATTTGATTGACCGTGGTCTGACAACATTAGCAAACAACCGAGCTGTCATCACATTTTGATTAAAATGTTGCTAAATCCCGATTGGTACACTGAGTTACATGATATCACCTTTCTCCAGCTGAGCCCTGGCCACTTCAAACCAGTGAAAAACGCACACACACAAAACACTAAAGCCGTTTAGCTCCCTAACATCCTCTAATAAATGAATTTCTTCATTATTTTTTGGCACCAGACTGCATCATGTGCCATCCCGAGACGTCCATATAGGCCTTGATCCCAAACAGACACTCCAGAAACTCAATTCTCTGACCAGAGAGGAACTGACTGCTGAAAACATCTGGTAAACCCTGGAAACATGTCTCTCAGTGACTCATGTCTGGACACACACAGAAGCCTTCTCGAACCAAAGTAGCAGTTTCCCATGCCTAATTAAAAGCTGTTCAGGAAAAGCACTGTTGCTATTGAGCAAAAAATGTAATGTACACATGCTATATTCACTCCATACTTCTGTGTTGAAAATCTTTTCATTGCTTAAAATAATTAGAAACCACTCATCCACAAGCTCGGAGCATTTTGGCATTTTGGAAGCTTTTTACACTTACTATACAGGTAGAGAGAACTGAACCATTTCCGGCGTGAGAGATAGAGAGATTTTTTTATCTGATTATGTGCATTTGAAATGGACTTTCTGGTCTCGCCCGATGTGATTTTCCGGTCGAGCCTGACCTCGTTTGTTACAACATGACTGACCTTGCATGGCATCATGACTGTGAGCCAGAGATGAGGATTAACTGTCTGTGTCAGCTGAAGAGAGACAGCAATTCCCTGAAGCCAATTGACAATTTGTTCAGATGTAATGAAATGGGTGACCGCGCGTCCCTCAACTCTGGCATAAAACCTGCGTGCGCTGACAGTGATTGCCTCATTTTTTTGCAAATTGAAAAAGTAAAAAACATGAAAGAAGAATAAACACAAGCTCAGTACTCCGCAACTCGTCTCCTTTATCACAGTTTATTCTCTTACCTTTTTCTTGCATAACAGCTTTGTTTTGATGCGTCTGCCTTTCACAAGCAAGAAAATTAGATTTTAATTACTTGAGCACAAGCGAGTGTTACATGTTCTCACGTTTCATAAATTACCAGCAGTATTTGGGAATCTGCTGTACATAATTAGGGAGAGTGCCGAGATCTGGGATTACACAATGTCTCAGATTCCTGATGATTTTAGAGGCAAAGGCAATCCAGTTTAAGCACGCCTGCTATGAAAGGCTTTATAATTATACAAACCTGCATGGGCACTGAATGTGCTACCAACAATAGATTCACCACAGAGCAGAGTGGTAACAATTCAAACTACAAGGCATGGAGCGGAAAAGAATTTCATTTATTATGCACTGCAGATGTATAATTTATAATGATACGGTGCCTAATGGGAGTTTTACACAGTTTTAAAGGTAGATGGGACATGAAAAAGACAAAATAGAGTCACATATGTTCCTCCTGCACATTAACCTTCCTCTCTTTCTTAGAGCGCAGCGGTCTTTGTGAAAGCAGCTGTGACATCCACAAGAATATAATGCAGCTCCTAAAGCTCAGTAAATATCTTCCAGGTTTATTGCCGGTGGGTCATCACATGAAAGTAGTTCTCATGGATTTAGTGTCGCAGCATAAAAGGCTAAATTTGTCACTTGTGACCACAGATGGTACAGGGTCTCTGGTTTAGAGTCATTGTGGCAGTTAAAGCCGAGACAAGCTGCCCAGTTGGAATAAAAAGAGAGATTGTGATCAGAGTTAGTTCAGGCACCCATTAGGCCGACATAGAGCCATCGTTTCAGTGTTCACTTCTCTCCTCCTTCTTCCCCTCCTTCATCACTCTCCCCCTTTCCTCCCTCTCTCCTCCACTGTCAGAGCCTGTATCCCATCCTTCCTCCACACTCGTCTGTCTCCTAAGCTCTCCCTTCACTCTCTCCTCCTCATCTCTCCTCTCTATTCATCTTCCTCTCCACACCTTCTCCCTTGCTCTTTGCTCAAGCTACCCTCCTGCTCTTCTTATGTCTCTAACCTCTGCTCCTTCTCCGGCTCCATTTTCACATCCATCTCTTGTTTTCTCCTCACACGTCCCACACCGGTCTCTGCCTCCAGCCGAGCCCTCAGCTCCTGCTCTCTGCGGCTCCACTCCTCCTCCAACCTTTGGTACATGTGAAGAGAGAAGTGCCATCCTCCGTTCTCCTGCAACATGTCCTCCACTTTACTCAACAGCTCTCTCACCTGCTCCTGCTCTGCTTCCTCACTTCCCATGCTCTTCCTTCCTGCCTCCTTGGCATCTTTCTTCCACCAAGTCTTTCCCTGTTTCCTCACACCTCCATTCACCTCCTGCTTTAGTGTTTCTTTCTCGCTGATAATGGTGGTTTTGTTGTCCATCACGTAGTATCGATAATGGCACTTTTCCATCAGCCAACGCAGGGCGCAGCCTCCTGATTGGATATGCTCCTGCACGCTTTTCCCTCTTCCCCTCAGCAAGTCTCCAAATGTAAACAATACCATCGTGTGTCTCCACACTGCAGAGGTCAAGATCTCCATCCTCCTCTCCACTGCTCTCCTCTCTGGCTCAGTGAAGTCCAGCAGAGGGATCACTAACAGAACAACGTGAGGTCCTCCAGGTTCACACAGAGACAAGGCCCGCAACAGTTCAATTTTCTCCTCTCGGGGCACAAAATCCTCAGATGAACCCCAACCTTGTGCATCCACCACAGTCAAGTGACGTCCAGAGGTGATGGCACCAGCAGCTGTGCTGGCTCCACCTCCTCTGGTTTCAAAAATCTGGCCCTGGCTCAGCAGAGTGTTACCAGCAGAGCTCTTTCCTGTCCGTCTTGGACCAACCAGAAAAATCTTAAGTTCACTTGAGTCTGGTGGAAAGAGATCAGAAAAGTGCAGGGAAAGGAGGGTTTTAATCTTGAACCTTCTCTTACTTCATAGATTTGTGAACATCATATTACAGTAATTGAAGAAAAGTTTTTATAGATTACAATATAACTGGACTGAAGGGAAGTGCTGAATCTTAACTGCCCACTTGAAATCATATGCTTCACCTCACATGAATCATATCCATCTTATTATCATCCTTATTTTTCTGCATACTTGTTTTCCCAGAAGATGAGTCACTGGTGGTTTACATGAGTAATACTTTTGTGAGAAATTTGTCATGTTGCTAAAATAATCCTGCCTTGCTTTTGACAGCAGAGCTGGTCTTAGATGTGGAGCTAAGCACTGCTGCTCCTGATAGTTAGCATGGTTCAAAATAAAGTGTATGATTTCTGGGCATGTTTAAAATGTGCTTGGCAAGAAGTCTACTTCTGCTTAAAATTGTATATGACTTAAGCCTTTGTGGAATATTTCAAGAAATTTGTATCTCAGGGTTAGAAATTCACTCACCAACATTTCCAGGTGGGCTCCAGCTTCCCATTGTGATTGTCGTTTTTGCAGATGATTCCTAGAAGCTGCAGAGTAATATCCTTCCACAACAGCGTTTACTCTACATCAGCAAAGCACATTGACAAGATGAACTACCTTTAACGTGAAGCCTGGTTTGAGTACCATCTCACTAGCTGCACGCTCTTCTTCACTGACTTTGTATTTGACGTCTGTGCTGACACACCATCCTCTTATCAACACTTTTATGACTTGTAAGCAGTTTTCATTACCAACTCTGCATTCATGGGGTGCAAAAAACTATCAAAGCTTTTTATGATTACAATCAAACTGTTGCTTTTCTCTTTTTCAGGAAGGCTTCAGCTGAATTCTGTTTAGTTTGTGTCTTAGTCTTAGTCAGGCTGTATGGATGGTAGTGTTGCATTGTAACAGAACAATCATCCATCTAGAGTTGCATCTATCACGTAAGAAAGGTTTCCAGCACATCCTGGAGTAATAAACATGACAGAGTTATTTATTCATGTGTTTATTACTAAAACATAGGAGTGGTACATTACAACAGCGTAGAGCATAACTGAAATGTTTTCACACATGCAGACACATGCATGTATGCATATATAATAAGCATGTACTAAAAGTTCATATGAGACGTCATAAAGTCATGAATCATTTGTCAATCATTAACTTAATTCACAACACATCAGTGACATGCTGTGATTTATGACCAATAGAAACAAATGAAGCGTTGTAGTATAAACACCCTCGTCATCTGATTCTGTTTATTTCCACAGTAGCCTCGTGCTCACTTATTTACCTCCACCATCATTGTTTTACAGCCGTCATAACAGCAACAGTTTCGCTTTCTTAAGACAATGGGCCTCTCACATTTTACACATCTTAAGGCTCTTCCACATGATGTGTTTGTGTGAATTTGCTGCTATCCTCATTCTCCCTTTCAGTATCACTACTCACATGTTTGGTCCGTCTGCAACCTTAATCTGAGCCCGTGCACCTCACAGATTATAGTTTACCTACCCTGACTCAGGATGTGTGCAGTTGTGCATGTGCTATGTGTCGACTTTTGTTTTTTGTGCCTGCAGTTTGATATGTGTGTATGACTCAGTGTATGCGCCTGTTTGCATGCATCTATGAAAGCTGCATCAAGCTGTAAACTTTATTTCTCTTCTTTGAACAGGGCTGCATGTTGCTAGCTCTACAGTTAATTTGGCAGAATACTGGAATTAATCGTCTCGCATGAGCAATGTCAAAACCATTTAGAAATGATTTCGAATCATTTATTTGTTTGAAATTCCTGTTATAGAAGTTTAAACTTTACACATGAATATCAGTTTGCTCATGATTAGAAGCACTACTACCGTTGTATAATGTCTTCTGTAGCTTTGGAAGAGCTTTCAAAGTTTAAGCTTAAACTACAAATCTATAAGAGAATGCCTGCATTACAAAGAGATTACAAATTGGAAAAGAGATGCTTTCAAGTTGCATTATGGAAAGTGGAGGAGTTTGACCCATGGGGAGAACTAAAAGTCAGGATATCTTAGGCCTCTACAACACCAATTTTGACATTTCTTAAATCATTTTGTCCCCTTCCTTTGTTGAAATGCAATGCTAAATCACTAGAGTACCATTTTCAGGAAGAGTCCTGCTCACATGCATTCACTTGTTATGAAATGTTGGCTTTTACTTCTTTGTATCCACCTGTCTCATCGGCTTACTTCAGTTTGTGATTTCCAGCATTACTCAGAATGACTTTGGGTAGTTTTCCAGACAGCAGGTATAAACTTGTTGCATCCGGCTGCAGGGTGTATTTTCTGTGGAAGTGGAGGTGAGCATTAATGGTAATGATACATAATATACACCTCTCTTTCACCTCTTCCTGTAAATCAGCTGATTTTTAATTTAAAACAGGGGTGGTGGAATATCACACAATTTACACCTCTCTGTCTCTTCGCTCCAAACCCCTGTATCTCCCTCTGTTTGTCCTCTGACCTTCTTTTTCTGCTGCTTCCGTGTGTGTGTGTGAGAGCGAGCATGCTCACAGATAACCACACACACATGCTGACCTGACAGGTAAATCCGGTGAAGGATCAGCTGGGTTTTTATCCCAGTGTGACTCCATCAGGTTGCTGGTGAGAGCTCGCCTGCTGCATGTGCACACGTGTGAGAGCTCATGCTTGTATGCGTGTTAAATGCACGTGTGTGTGTGTGTGCGTGCGTGTGTATGTGTGTCTGTGGTTTTCCCACCTTTATTTACACATAATCGACTGAAGCTACAGTGAAAGGGAGGGGCATTCTGTTCTGTTTTGATCTTTGCGCTCTGATCTCTTCTATCTCACCTCTATCTCAGTTTCACCCATCTCTGTCTTTGTTCTTTTATCTGACACACACACACACACACCCATCAAGCTTTCCTAGTCATCCATATAATTAGGTGACCTTGTCTAATGAGGCTGCCCATCACATCTGGACGTGTTGGTCTAATGAACAGCATGTATGTAGATATTAATGTATGTATCTCCACATTCTTAAACAGTTTTGTCGTCCTTGAATGAATTTGTTATCCTCTATAAATGATTGATATTTCTTTCCTTTAAAAGGCTATTTTTCTACCTTCTACACTATCATTCAATTTGAAATCTAAAAAGAGAATTTTGCTTCAGGGCTGAAACATTCGGTCAACTGAAAGAAAAGTAATCTGCACAAATTTTGGAGCAGTGTCTACGAGTTAGGGGGATCTATTGGCAGAAATGGAATATAATATTCATGAGTGTGTTTTAATTAGTATATAATCACCTGAAAATAAGAATTGTTGTGTTTTTGTTAGCTTAGAATGAAACCTTTATATCTACATAGGGAGCGGGTCCTCTTCCACAGAACCCGCCATGTTGCACCGCCATGTTTCTACAGTAGCCCAGAACGGACAAACCAAACACTGGCTCTAGAGAGGTCCTTTCACGTTTTTCGTTAGTTTGGCAGCCAATGTAGGTTCTCTTACACAACTGAAAAGGAGGGGTTGCAATCTGCAACCTTACCGCTAGATGCCACCAAATCCTACACACTGGTCCTTTAAGTCATGTTTTTAAGCAAAAATACCAACCATTCTCAGGTTCCAGTTCCTCAGATGTTGGTGTTTTTCTCAGTCCTCTATGATAGTAAACTGAATGTCTTAAGGTTTTGGACTTTTACAGCTACTACTTTGGTTTGTTGACCAAATACATGCAAAACTAATGACATTCCTATCAGCCTCAGCTGCCTGTTTTGTTTAGTGCTAATTAGCATGTGTTAGCATGCTATCACACTAAACTAACATGGTGAACATACCTGCTAAACATAAGCATGTTAGCATGCTGACGCTAGCATTCAGCTCAAAACTCCACTGTGCCAAAGTACAGCTTGACAGAGCTGCTAGCATGACTGTAGTCTTTTACTTAAATTTAACCATGAAGTCTCTTGAGATGCAATATCTCTTTTACAAGAGAGACCTCATAAATCTTGTTGTTCCAATTATTTACTGTACACTCCCATTAAAACAAGCACTGACACTCAGTGCCAGTGTTATTGACATTAAGTGCTAACAGAAATTAAGCTGTCACATTTCAACTACCTTATGAACGTTTTCCATTTGACTGTTTACACTCATCCTCTGTCAGACTGTGAGCAAGTTCATCTTGACTCATGTCAGTTTTGAAACGCACGCTAACAAAATGCCACAGTAGATCAACGTCAGCAGTTTCTCTGCAGATTGGGCACAGAGATGAGATGTTTTGCATAAACGATGGTTTATCATGTTTGCAAAACTGCACGTAAGCAAGAATATTAATTGAAGTTGTGCTTAGTAAATTATACCAACAGATTTCCTCTAATATTGACATTTTTATGAATAAGGGCTGCCTACCTGCAGTTTGTCACTGTCAAGGATATCTGAGGGTCAGACTGCTGCCTCTTCTCTCATTTCTGTCTCCTCTATTTATCACCCTCTCTCCTCTTTGTGTTCATCCTCCTCTTTCATCTCATTCTCTGCTTCATCCCCTCCCTGCTTACTCACCCCAGTCCTCCTCCTTCTCCTCCTCTGCTCCCTTATTTTTCCACCTCTCTTTCACATCTTTCCTCCTCCTGTTTCTCTTATCACTTTGCCTCTCGTCCCAGAGGAGACAGTGAACAGTGGATTTACAGTAATGCAGGATGGTAAAGAGAGAGCAGGGCTTTAAAAAGAAACACAGCCATGGCTTGTATTACCACCAACTCCTCTCTACTAGCCAGCTCTGCCCACAGTGCCTATCTTTCTGTGTGACAGCAATATGGCCGGTAAGATATGACTCATACCACAGGAACTATTTAAGCACCAAAGTTAGTTTTAGCCACATATCACAAGATGGAGTTTGCTCAGGGAGGACAAAAAAGGGATTTTCACACCCTCCTCTCCTAAATCTGTGTGGGACGGACTTAATGCAACTATGTTTGTAGCCATTAGTCCTCCCACCCTGTGGCTATATCCTTTTTTTTTAATACAAAAGGGTTTTCTAACAAATCCTACATGGATTGTGGCAACATTACTGTATTAGTCCTGCCTGCACAACAGCTGCTTCACTGTGTATTAAGAGTGCGACTGTACTAAAAACTGGCAATGGCACAGTATGCTGGGGGAAGAGGATACGGGACACCAACAGAGGTGCATTAGTTATGGATAACGCCAACTTCCCTCGGTGGCAGTGAAGGACGTTGGTGTTTGGCATAGTTCAGCGTCTCGTGTGTTTGAAAAGGAGGATGCTGCGCTCAAACAGTAACGTTACACCTGCTGCTAATCCCCTCCTTTGTTGTGTTGTTCTTGCTTTAAATGTGGTTTGAATACGGTTATTTTCTTCCATTCCTCTCTTTGCTGTGAACCGAGGAAGCTCTTAAGCCCACTTTTCTCAACAGTACTTTTTATGTTCACAATTGACTTTCATTTGAAACATTATTAAGCTGTTTTTACATTACATTACATTACATTGTGTTCTTCTAGTAATTAGTATGGTTGTTGACTTAAGTTAAGATTAGTCACTGGTCCGCATGCAGTGCAGTAGAGCTCTTACACATCTAATAAGTCAAATTCATCTTGTATTTGATAGCATTGCTGATTTACCATTTAGGTATAATGATTCCCAGCTTTCAGTTCTGTTCCTGTGTTGATTTGTGTTAAAAAAAACTCCCCATCACATTTCAAAAATCCAAATGTCCTCCCTTCAGCTCTTCATGGTTCAAGTTGGTGTTTTGAGAGAGCAAACAGCTTCTGCAGAAACTTCGGCTAAAAGTCCTCTTTCTTAAACCTGCCAAATTTGTAGAACATTTTTAAATTGGCTACATAATTGGCTCTCTTACCTGTCTTAACTTTGAGTTAAGACAAGTAAGAATTAAGTTCTGTATTTGTGACAAGTGCTGGACACCCTAAACCATTAAGAACCTGCTCTGTGAATGTCTAGTTTAGTTTTGCTTCAGCTCATCTGCTGATTTTACTGCTCTGGAGCAGATGTAATGTGCAAAGCTGTAAACATTTATTTTCATCAGCCTGCTATAATGTGAGCTGTAGGAACATTTGTCTGCTGTATGACAAACCGATCAAACCAAACCCAGCTGTACTTTAACAGCCCATGTGGCAAAAACTGGACATCATTTGAAATGTTTGATTGATACTAGTGCTGATTTGATACCCAAGTTTCAGTTTTTTCAGTACCTTACTTTGAGGAATATAAACGTTTCATTTAAGAGGCCTCAGTTCTCACGTTAAATGCAGCCATACAGAACCTAAAGCCTAAATACAATACTTTGAAATTAGAAAAAAATGATGATTTAGAATGATCAGAAACTATAAATTTGACACTTTTAAATATTTGGTGCAGACAGACACATTTCGGTTGGCACCAAAAAAGTATTGAAATAAGAAACCAAGCCCTACATGTGTCTCTATTGGACCTATTTGTCCTTGAGTGAGCTCAAAGCCTCTATATATGCATAGCAGGGAAGTGTGTGTGTGCGTGTGTGTGTTTACTTTGCACATTGAGTCTTTTTCGATCTTTCTTTTTATCTGAGATATGTGTGAGTGTCAGTTTGATTTCCTGTATTCGTGACCTTGCATACGTGTGCACACTTTGTGCCACTTTTCTTTTTTCTACTTGTCAACATGTTTGCAGGGCAGGTTTGTGGATTTCCTTTGTGCAAATGTTTGTACTTTTATGTTCCTTTTACGTGTTTCAGTGTACCGGAAAACCTGCTGCGGCAGGTCGATAGTATGGCATTGGATCAGCAGAGAAAAAGCTTAGCATTTGTATAAAATATGGTCTCATTATTGAGCTGTGAGTAGTTTCAACCTTGAACTGTTTGATTACATTTGATGTACAGTCAAAAGTTTGGACACTCTTGCTCATTCAAGTAAATGGGAAGGTGTGTCCAAACTTTTGACTGGTACTGTATGTACACATGCATGTGAGCAGGCACTGGGGTTGTGCATTTGTCAGAATGTCACCCCTGTTGAACTATGAGAGCCCTGTAATTGCAGTTTTTTTTAAAATTCATTTTCATATTATATTGACTTTAATTAAAGGATTAAAGGATTACACGCTCCTCTACGGGTTCACAAAATTCATCAACCTCTTGGGCTTAGAAAACCCTTCCAAAACCAACCGGATAATGATAAAAACTGCACTGTCAAACGCACCTGTTTTTCTTTCTTTTGTTGACATTTTGGAGATAATGAAGCTTTCACCCAACAGCGATGATTTCTAATGTGGCAGAGAAGATCTGACCTTGGAGAGTATAAAAGAGGAAAAAGATAAAAAGAAGAATGTGAAAGAAGGGCAGGGAATAAAAGAGATGAATAGCAGAGAAGAAAGCAGGCAGAGGGGTTTCTTCTTTGGTGGAGGAGCAGCATTGCAGGAGGAAAGAGGAGAGAGGTGTACTGTTACAGATGAGCTGTGGCAAAAAGACTTGGGAAAAAGGAGAGGATCATGTTTTCCTGAGCCGTCCTTTCTACATTATATGTAACGTGTGTTTGTTAGCTTCTTCAGTTTTACACAACTCTGTATTTCCTCTGCAGTTTTTCTTTTAAACTCACTAATCGTCTGTCAGGCTTTATTTAGCTCCCTGCCCTCCCCTCAGGTCACTTTTTACATCCATCATAAAAGCGATGCCACCGTTGCCATTTTCACCCTCACTCCCATTATCATAGTCCACAGACAATAAATCCTGCTCTGCGCTGCTGTGCGCCGCATCTCATTATAGGCGTCATGTCACATTGTGTGCCCCTATTACTGCTTGTTCCCATCGTAGCGGAACTGGGGTCTCGATTCATATCCATATAAAATGTCTCATCAGGGAAGAAGTTCTTCACTAGCTGGAATCACTTCACACATGGTATCGATCTAATGTTGCCCACTAGCGCTTGTCAGGAAACCCTCTCACAAAATTCATAGAGGTCTTTGGGTTTATATGAAGGCGGCTTCATATAAATGGCTCCGAGCAGATTGTGAGGGAGGGGAGGGCTCGTCACTTAAGTGTTGCTGGTTTGATTCCCAACATGTGCTTGAAGAAAGGCTCAGAAGAGGGGAGCAAGCGCTTAATGATTCTTGTTTGTGATCTTTTTTTCTAGATGTTTAGTGCCGTAATTGCCCAATTTTCCCACAGGGGTTGTTCAGGAATCATCTCTCTGTTCAGCTAACAATTTCTAATTCAGCTCTGGAGAGTTCAGTGAAGAATAACACGCTAAAACCTTATCTGACTTGATAAAACTCTGCACTGAAAGCCTATTTTGATAGCCAGTAACGTATTTTTGCCAGCAAAAAAGAGCTATTACAGTCTGACGACACTTTAATCTACAATAGCTCCACTGTGAAAGAACAATGTTGCAGCAATTTTCATAAGTTTAAGAGCTTGACTAAATAATCACAGCTCTGCAGCCTGATCATCTCTATCTGATGATTTTTTTTTTTTTACCAAAGATGACATACAGTCCTGCAGCATTTTGAAGCTTAATTCTTCTTAATGCACTGAATGTGCAATGACGCAGAGGTAAATGACCTACTGTATATTATCCACATTCTCATTAGCTTCTCTTACCACTTGAGGACATGCTGATAGTGTAAAACAATATATAAAAAATGTGTCATTAAGAATGAAATTCTATCGTTAATGCATTGAATATTCCAATAGAAGTTATTAAGCCCAGCTAATTACTTGTATAATGCAATACAAGGTCATTATACTCATCTGGAGGGCAGTGAATGATTCATGTGGAGATGATTGCAATTTATAACAAATAGCAGTTATTGGACTACCTGGAGCTAGAATAATATTACACACAGACTCCTGGATAATGCTTTCTCTGGAGCCCATTTGATGCATTACACTGTAACGTAACACATGTGTAAAGCACATAAAAGATGCGACAAGCTTTTATAATGTATTATGATGTCTTATAACAACAGCCTGAGGTACTGCATGTATGATCTCAGTGATTTACATGATTAAACAGTTGCCATGGCCATCATGCTTTCCGCTCACACAATGGTGGCAGATTTATAACCTGAAATTCCTAATCATTTTTTTGAAATAGGAACTATTTTAATGACATATTTTTTCTCAGTAACTGTAACCAATTACCATTGCATTTATTTTGTAAGTTAATTTTATAATGCTGTTACATGTAACTAGTTACTCCACAGCACTGGCCTTCAGAACATCCTGCCCTTAATTCACTATGATAAAGGCCTATAGAAAGTATGATACATTAGATAATCATTAGAATTCATTATGCAGGTATTAATAATGCATTATACAGTAGATATGGGCTTCACAGAAAGTACTCCTTATACTTGACATTATCTGGCAGGTCATTTAGAGATAGAAATACCTCCTCTGTGAGGTGCGATTTCTTTCTTTTATTCTAGTAGAAGAGGTTAATTAGGTCTCTATTTAGGTTGTACAGACTTTGGGATACAGCTAGTGAATTTTTACTGTTTATGTCGACTTTTCAGTTTTACTATTTTAAGTTTTTTCTCCAGAGGGGAACAAAGAGACAGAGAGTTGACAGTGACTCCTTCCTCTTAGCAACCACAGTGATGTCTACTGAAATTGTCTCCACATAACTGAGCACTAAAGAGCTGACGAGCATACTCAAATTAATTGGATTTGGTACAAAATTGCTCCCCTTGATAGGTACATGCACATGTCACACACATACCCGTACACACACACACACACACACATGGCTCACTTGTTTTAGTCACAATTACCTCAAATGGATATTTTCTGTTGCAGTCTTCTGCGGTTTCAGTTGACCCTTCCAGTGAAATAGCTGTTTTTCTCTGTAAGTCGGCAGAACAAATGAGTATTTTTCTGTAAAGCAGCTAATGAGCCAAATGTGCGTGTAGGAAAATATGGCTCATTTTGTTTGTGTGTCTGTATAAACATCATGTGTTCGTGGTGTTGCAGCATGCATACTTATATGCGTGTAATTTTTGGTCTTTAAACATCATATTGCCACAAAAAAAAGACATTTTCCTGACTTTTGTGCAAGTCTAGGTTGGATTCTACAAAAAAATACAATAAATATTTCAAATAAACAAATGTTTTTGTCCAGAACAATGAACAACTGATCAATATTCTGCTCTCGTAGCAAAAAGAAGACATTAGCCAATCAGAGGCAGGTGTCAGTACAGTAAACACTTTTTGTATCATCAGCCAGGGTGGCAGTAAAGCCAGCTTAGCATCACTGTTTATTTCTGTTGACTCTATATTTAGGGTGGTAATGAGGGCTTGTAGTGTTGTTTACAAGCCTTTATATTGTAACTACACTTACTATTAACCTGAACCTGTGTGAGCTGTGCTTTATTCCGTATATGTTGATACATGTTAGAGCTGAAATGATAGTTGATTAATTGAAGCCAATCTTAGCCTCTCAAATGTTTTTATTCTGTCAGTTAATGTCATTGTAAAATCAATACTTGGTGAAACTGTGGCATTTTTATAGACTAAATGAATCATTGATTTGTTAAAAAATAATCAACATATGAGTTGAAAGTTCGAGCCCTTGTGTATGTGCATCTATAAGTGCACAGATGCTGCCCTTTACACACAAATGACTCGCTCTGTGTGAATCACTTATCTGCTTCTCACTGTATCTGATGTTGATGCCACTCAGCCACCACACAACATCATTCATCTACTGTGTATCCTATTAATATGATGAGAGCACCTCTCATAATGGCGGAGTAATTGAGAGTCAAGCGGAGGTCAAACTAAAACCCGACACGGCGCTTGTGTCACTGTGACTGCACAAGTGAAGAAGTGTGTTTTCTGTGAGTGTGGATGAACATTGATGTGAGTGTGCACACTGACAGTCACGCTGAGGTGGATGTATGTGTTGTGTGTGTGTTTGTGTGTGTGTGTGGAGGCTGAGGTGTCCTCTGTCCTGTTGGTTTAACCTTGAACACACACACAGCAGCTACAGAAGCAGGTGGTTAAGGGCGTCCAGAATTACAACGGGTGATTGCAGTGTGTGTTTTTTTTACTAAACAAGGACAGAAGGAAGTTACAATTACAAAAATGTTGAGGGAAAGAATAAAAAGTACTGCTGTTGAAATCAGCAGACTGTCACAGAACAATTTAACAGCATCATTAGTGGTGTTTTAGTAGATTTCAGTGATATATAATTGTTTTCTCCCCTTGTGGAGGCAGACAGACTATCTGTGCATGACTCATACAACAGGTCTGGACCACTTGTGAATTAACCAGAGAGAAAATTCTGAGAAATTTGTTCTCTTAAATCACTCACCACTTAAGAACAAATGTTTGCAGACCCTTTTCCTTCTTTACCCTGCGTCTCTACTCCCGTTTGAATCCACCTTTTCCGTCCCTCCTCTCTATTTTTCACCATTTTTTTCTCTCCATCTCCCCCCTCGTTTCCATCTGAATGACTGCCGTTACTGTTCTGCCCCATTTCCCTGCGTGTTCCTCCAGTCCGTGTACTGATGGTCGGGTCCCATTGTGTTGGTGGGGGTCACTAAGTTCAAAGGCTGTTGCATGTATGGTGCAGAAAGCCATGTGTGTATACAGTACAGTTTGTTTCCTTAGGTGGAAGGGGTTTGGGGAGGGGTAACGTGTCCCTCTCCTCCCTCACACTCTGCTGTGCTGTGTAATTAGGTCAATCAGACACGGTCATTACTATTAATTGAAACTGATGATACTATAAAATCCATGTGGAGGAAGCTACCAGGCCAAGTTGTTAACGCCCAATGAAGGGAGAAGGACAAAGACTTGATAACTGACATTCAATGAGTAACTTCATGTTTGCAGTTTGTGTTTATTTATTGTTTATTGTCTAGTTTTGATTGAAGAAACCTGAATATCAGACCTTCCACATTAACAAATCATATCAGACATCACAAGACCCAGACCATCATCAAAATCTTATCAACTTATCCAGATTTCAGCCATGTTCTCCTACAAATAGGCAAAGCTTCATGTACAACTATCAAACTTTGTTGCCAGATGAAACACTGACATTAAGGGGAATCAGTAATGGTCAACATCAGTCACATTTTTCAATGATTCTCACTGTTACAGGCCTTGTTTGAGTGTTGGTTGTTGAAATAGTGAAGAAAAGAACTTGACTGATGCTGTAGTTTTGAGACAGATATTGATATTTTGGAGTTGATATTTGAACATTTGAATGTTTCTAAATTAAATCAGACGTTTCTGAACTGCAATTTTTAGAAACCTATCTGCCAGCGTAGACAAATACTGATGTATCTGTGAAGTGTTGGAGTTCAAAAGTATTTTATTGCAATCAAATCCTTTCAAATCCCTTTTTGAATCTAACTGGATTTGGCTTTCAGCATTTGCAAGTAACAAAGTGATAAATAACTAAAACTCAAAGATGCCATTGATATGAAACAACAGTTTTGATTGGCTGCCTAATCAATGTTTACAACCTGAAAACAAGCTTAACAGCATGCTGATCAATCTGACACATTAAAATAACGGGTGTAGTTTACTTTTAGCTACTTGCAGACGTAGAAATGATTACTTTATGAACTTGGAATATCAAGATGATATACATGATGGTTTAACTGGAACATTCTCCTGAAATTGACGTAACAGAGACAAACAGACTGTAGAGAAGAGTCTGTTGGTCTTGTTGAGCTACAAAAACTCGACCATTGTTCACTCGTGGTCAGAGACTGCTGTTGGAGTGTGATGTTTTTTCCCCCCTTACAAACGATCACAGCGGCCTGAAGAGAACACGTTAAGCAGACAACAGTCAATTTTGGTATTTTGCCAACGGGGAATTTGATCCAAAATGAAACCAGCAATCAGAACCTGACCATATATCTGCCATAAGCTAAAATTGTCAGATATATCAGCCATGCCTTTATATTGGCAGATACATTTAGTCAATAGTTTTTGTGGTTTACTTTTTTATGATAATGTAGATTTGTGAGTTTTGTAGATACCAATTACTGAAAGATTCACAGAGTAGAAACTATGAGACAACAACAAGACAATTCAGACAGGCTTGTTCCAAAGCACTGAGCTGCCTCCTCCTGCAGTGTGTGTCTGTGTGTGTGTGTCCTGCAGCTCAGACCACAGCCTCCTGTATCAGTTACCTCCTTCACCCTCACGTTACGATGAAGGTCAGTGGAAAGGCTGACGAGGAAGTGGCAGTGTAGAGGGAACAACCTTAGATTTACAACAAACTTTACTCTTCAAACTATGATACATTTCTTTTATCTAACAATCCAACTGAATGTGAAAATAAATGTTTCAGATGGATATACGGTGACAGATGGTGTATGTGTCTGTATCAGCTATTAAGAACAGGTGTCAGTGGTGGTGTGTTTGTGTGTGTGTGTGAGTGAGTGAGGAGAAGGAGTTGTAAATATTTAAAGGTGTGCAGCATCACTCTCTCCACCCCTCTACTCCTATCTCTCATTCATTCATGCATAACAAATATTAAGATGTATTATGCATGTATAAAAGGCAGAGGTAAACATACAGGTAAATGGATACATGCCCAAACAGTCAAAAGTTTGTTCTCAAGTCATGTGAGGCTTGGATCTAATGTGTTCTCTCTCTGTCCCTCTCCTCAGCCGAGCCTCTGCCTCTGATGGACTTGTGTCGGCGTGCGGCCCGTCTGGCGCTGGGTCGGGAGCGGCTTCAGGAGATCGAGAGCCTCCCTCTGCCCCAGTCCCTCAAAAATTACCTCCAATACCAGTGACTGACACCAGCAGAGCCGACTGCCAGTGCAAGGACACAAACCCGACCACCAGAGAGTCTAAAGATGAATGGATGAAAGAAATTGATTAAACAAAGAGGGGGATGATGAAAGCAGGAAGAACGTCCACACTGAGGGCACCACAGCTCTAGAAAAGACAAACCAAGGATAGGACAGCATCTTTTGGATTTCGAGCTGCTTTTTCATTCGTTTTGGACTTGAAATAAATTATTGATGATGGTATCCCATCAGTGTCTCTCTCATCCTGAAAGAAAACCCATTCTCTTGACTTCACAGTGTGGTTACGTGGTGAAAGAGGTGGTGGCAAGTCAACCACCGCCACCTAGTGTTGAGAATGAAAAACTGCGCTGAGAAAGCACACTAATCCTATCCCTGGAGGCCTTTATGACATACAGTCAGTGACCATATCATTGCTGTTGGATACTATTGTGTGTACCTGTGGTCTCCACATGCAGAGCCTGGATGTCCAAGAGGATTTTAGCACTAATGTTGTTTTTTATCTAACCGACTCTGGGCCCGACCAAAAGCTCACACTGCATACAGAGTAGATTGAAATGTGTGTATGCAAAGTTTAGTATGCAGACATTTAATGATAGTTCAGCCCTTTTCAGACATGTAACATTGCTGCTAATCTACCTGATAAACGTCTTTTTGTCATTCAGATTTGGGTGTCTGTTACGTTAATGTTCATAATGCTTGCATGATGGGGCTGCTGCTAAACAGCAGTGAGTTAAAAAGTAATAATGTGAAGGAAGAAGACTCTGTGACAGGCTACATAAGTGATGGATTTTTAAAACTTATTTTGCTTTGAAGTCTTAATTAATAACCATCGTCAGCGAGAGGGGAAACTCAGCACTCATCAATTTCCTAATTTATTAGTTAAGTTCATAAAATGTATTTTACTGCTCACTTTATAATGTCCCACAGTGCACAACAATAGAAAGGCAAGACATTAAGTTATGTAAAGTATTGGCTGGATTTATATCCTTTCATCCCTGCAGTTGGCATGAATGATTTTATGGAGAAAGACTGCCATCTGATGATTACTGCTACTTTTAATGTTTGTTTTTTTAAACCTCTTTTTCAACTGCACCACGAGGGGTAAAATATTGTTATAGACTGATCTGACAAAAGAAGAATCACATCTTAAAATTGGCAGGTGGTTTGGATGGTTTTTTTAAACCGATTTCTTTTTGTTTTGTGTGCGTGTGTGTAAGAAATTAATTAAATTAAGTGATACAGTTATAGCAGTGCTCTTAATCAAGGGTATAAGAAACCCATTTAATCTCGTCGTATGCTGCTGTAGCCTTCACGTTAATATGAAAACAACATTCAATTCAGAGTTTAGCCACTCTGGAAGTGTTACTAGTTACAAGTCTATCTTAAAACAATAGTAAGGTGTGCACATAAACATTGCAAGAAGTTTTTAATCATTCCCTCTGTTCATACTGGACATTAAAATATTCTATCCTAATGTGCTTTCGATGTAAGTGATGGGGGACAAAATCCACAGTTCTTGTTTTGTGTTTATCTGAAGCCAGTTTGAGGCTTCAGCAGGCTGTTAAATCAACTGGATATCTTCCAAAGTTACAGTGTCTTCAGGGCAAAATTCCCTCTATGTATAACTGTCCCTCCACCTCAGTTAAGCATGGAAACACTGTCCATGCAAACACAGAGAGAATTTTGGAAGATCCCCATTTGAGTTGATTATCTCAGCCTGCTGAAGTCTCATATTAGCTTTTTACACAAAACAAGGACAGTGGATTTTGTCCCCCATTAGTCACGTTGTAAGTGCTTCAGGAAGAGATATTTTAATGGCCTTACAGCAAGAAAAACCTGTTTCAGTGTCCATATGGACACCTGACTGTTGTTTTAAGACTTTAAAAATTTCCTTTAAGGTGACGACATGAAAAAAATTTCAATCACATTTATGTTCCTCTTTTAACGAGCTGCATGTCTGAAAGGGGCTTTGTTAAAGAAACAAACAGCAGAAAACTGCTTGCCGTTTAAAGTTGCACTGAGAAGCATTTCCTCACAGGACACTAAATGTATTTTGATCATGACCAAAGTATTTCATACATGGGGTATATATTTAGGAATGTGTGTGTTGGAGCTGCAGGTTGTGGCCCAGCACAGTGTAAGTAGTGCTATCATGCTGTTGGCAGTCCAGGACAGTAAGAGGAGCCTCACCTGCTGTTGTAGCAACCTGCTGTAGCTCACTGGTACCAGAGAGAGTCTGTCTGCTCTCTGCACAACTGTCTTAAAGACCACAAACAAACAGACTAACAGGACCAGAGCAGATCTACTCTCACTGGATCTATAATAAAGGCTGTAGTGGGACGTAGGAATATTACTGCTACTGCAGCGGCGGAGCAGATAGAGGATGACCAATACAAACATAAACACACACACACATGCACACACACACACACATACTGTAGACCAATCATGTTATATTTCCTAAAAAAAAAAAAAAAAAAAAGGCTTTAGTCACTTTTTTTTACTTCTGAGTTTGTATTCTTCATCATTATTATTATTATTATTATTAATATTATTGTGAGTGTGGAGTCTGATTCTGATGATGGTAGGATGATGATGATGTTTATTTATCACAAGCTAGTTCTACGTTTGTTTTTTTAAGTGATCGTTGATGGTTACATTCAGGTAAATTTAATACAAAGATGCTGGTGATGAAGGGAGAGAGAAATCAAAACTTGTTTCTTCAATGCTGCTTTTATTATTATTATTACAATTATTATTATTATTATTATTATTATTATTATTATTTGTGATGGCGCTGGTCTTGCCTCCTGTTTCCATCAGTTAGGATGGGGAGAGAAGGGCCATTCAGAAAAGTAGTAGAATGTATGGACGGATGGTGCAGTTGAGATATGAAATGTGAATAAAAGCCAAGTGAATTTGAAAAATATGTCTGTAAAATATTCTTTGTGTCTCTTTCCCAACAAACTCTCTTGCATGGAAAATCAAACCCATGACTCATTTTGTGTCCAAAAACATCAGCCTGTGATTTTTAGGAATGCTGACTGAAATATACGCGTTAAAGCCATCCAAAAAACATCTGACGCTTAAAAAAAAACAAAAAAAAAACTGCAGTAAGATTGTGCAACCAGAGATGAGACTCTTGCAGCATTAATTGTGTCTGTGGGAGCCTTTAATCTTCCCAGCGAGGCCTTAGCGAGCAAAATCGGGCTGTAAAGTATTTGGCTGTGTGTTCTGCCTTTTGTCAAGTGTGCTGTTTCCCCTTCAGAAAGTAAACAGCTAATTCAGAGCTCATCAGCTCCTGCAGCTGTAAATACAGCTCACACTCTCACACTCAGCCAGAGAGCTATTGATGCGCTCAGAGTCCAAAGTAAAAACAGCAGGGCAGCACAGAGTGAGAACATCAGTGAGGCTTGACGAGGTTTCAGGCTTCATGTTTCCTCTCTGCACGATGTGGGATCAGACTTTCACTAAAGCCTCATCAGGTCTGGCTCAATGTAGTATCTCATCACACAGAGGACTGCTGCTGTTTCATACATCAATAACAGACAGACGCACAGTTTAGCAGGACCAGAGTCTCTGAATAAACATGTAGACTAGTGTAAACACACTCCATGTTTGTTTATCGTCTTACTTGCACACACTGACATGAATACTCAGAGGAATATGTGGTGCAGGCAGCCAAACTTTGATAAGGCTACACACACACACACACACACACAGCAGAGGACCTAGTGATTTACTGATGACAGATAACAATAAATAAAAAAGCTTATTGATGTTGCAGTTTAAAGGTGCATTTTACTTATTTCATCATGGTGGCTTCACCTGTCTGCATTTTACATATACTGTTGCATTTTTGCTGCAACTAAGGACCATTTTCATTATTGATTAAAATGACAATTATTTTCTTGATTTGTACATTTTTTTGTTATCTATCTAAAGTAATAATAATGATAAGAAGCAAATGTTCATGTTTGAGAGGCTGGAACCAGAGACTGGTTGGCTTTTGGCTTCAAAAAATGACTTAAATAACTGACATTATAAAAACATTAAATAAACTAAATGTCTACACGGGCTAAATTTGATGTTAAATTAACTAAATTTCTGTCGATCGACTAATCGGCTCATACTTTCAGCTATATTTCTATGTTTATTCTGTCCAGTGCATAACTGATCCTTTCTCTCCATATATCATCATATATATCCATATAAATCATCTAATACAGTTAATCCAAATATTAAACTCAAGTTCAAAAACAGACCTTGGAAACAGAACTTGGATTTTGTGGGGCTGCAACTAATAATTGTTGTTCCCGTTATCAATTAATCTGTCGATTATTTTCACAATTAATCGATTAGTACTTTGGTCCATAAAATGTCAGAAAATCGTGAAAACAATTGATCTCTGTTTCTCAAAGCCCAAGGTGCAACCTCAAATATGTTGTTTTGTCCCAAACAAAAGTCCATAAACCAAAGATATGCAGTTTACTATCATACAGAGGACTAAATAAGCCAGAAAATATTCACATTAAGAAGCTGGAACAAGTAAATTTTTGTATTTTTTTCTTAAAAAAATAACTCAAAACAATTATTTGATTATCCAAATAGCTGGCTATTAATTTTCTGTCAATCGACTAATTGATTAATTGACTGATTGTTGCAGCTTTACTTGTATTGTATCTACTAATGGACATTACTAACAAGAAGTATTTCAGCATATCAGTAAAATCAATGTGTGGAAAATGAACCCCCAACCAGATAACTCTCCAACAATAACTACATAAAAGTACAGTAAACATTCAGCTCACAGACTCCAGAAAATAGTTTGAAAGAGGATAAACCATCTCTAATAACTTTGGTTTAGAGTTTTACTTTTACAAATCTTTCTGGCTAAATAATGATTTAGGGAAAAGTTAAGAGTAAACAGCAGCAATCTTCTTCAGTATTTTGCCTTTCTGTCATCAGTTTTGACATAAAAAATATGTTGTTCAGGAGACGTGACTGAACTCACTGAACTGATGTACTGAGAGAAACGAACATTACTAGTTGCCAAGGTGGTTGAGTGAGCCAATGCACTTATCAGATAAAACTGTAATGACTGCAACCATCTGGGACTGCATGGGGTGTTTTGGCTCAATCACATCAACAGTAAACTACTTTGAGGAGGAGAAACTTCTCATTCTGCCTTTAAAACATGAGAATGTAACATTGTTGCAGAGAGAGAAAATTAGGCAGAAATCAGATGCATATCAAGCCTCTCTCCTGTTGAAATGTCAAAAAACATGTTTCACCACAGTGCTTATTTCAAGAATTAGTCATTTGTGTCCTACACACAAACACACACACACACACACAAACACACACACGCAACACCTCCTACAATTAAGCGACTCACAAAACACAGCTCCCCCAAAAGCAGTCGTGAGGAGGCGAGAGAGTCATTTCCAGAGAAAAAAAGGGACGAGCTGAATTAAGAGAGGAATAAAGGAAACAAGGTCCTACACGAGTCCTGATAGCAGGGCTGATGTCACTGTTAATGGTTGACTGTGTCACACACTTGTGTAACTGTGCATGTGTGTGTCTGAGTGCACATGTGCTTTTGTATTGTGTGTGTGAAGGTTTTATAAAAGCTCCTAAAACCTACATGAACAACCAGCTTTATATTGTGAAAATACTGAATGTCCTCTTATCACAAGACAACACACACACGCACACACACACACGCACACACACACACGCACACACACACACACACACACACACACACACACACACACACACACACACACACGCACACACACATTATTTTCGCTCATGTCCATTAACAATTATTCAATCAATTAGATTGAGTCAAAAATAGTCAGAAAATAGTGAATAATGCCCATAACAATTTCCCAGAGCTCAAAGTGAAGTCTTCAAAAAATTTTTTGTCCAAAAACCTAAAAATATTTGATGTAGAATCATAAGTGTGAGTGAATGTTTGACATTTTTACTTAATAAATGACTTGAACAATCATTTGATTATCAAACTGTCCATGATTATTGTGCCTGATTAATTGACTAATCATTTCATCAATAGACAGGTGCTTGTAAGTGTAGCAGATTACATTTCACTAATTGAATAAAAGTATGTCAGTTATATCAGTTAAGTACAGCTCGATCGATACAGGCTTTTTTAGGCCGATACCAATATCAATATTTCAGATTTTAAAAATATTTGATAACAATAGCAGTTTGTTGGCTGATTTAACACATAATGTAAACATTTTTCATAAGATTTCTTACATTTGTTCTGTTTGTTTACAGAAATAAACAGGTTTGTGACCCAGCTGTACACTGAGTCGACATTTTGAAAAGTAAACCTGTCAGTGAACAAACTGTTCCTAAATGACCTCATACATATCATAACATCAAACATTTATGTGCTGCAGGTTCTTCTTATTTATCAGCCAACATAGACGCTGATGCTGATACAGAATATCTGCAGTCAGCTGATATCAGCTCACATATGGCCTGGCTGACGTGAAATATTGGCTGAACTTGAATATAAGGTCATGCTTTGAGCTGAATGATTTATGTGACAGCCTCTGCTGTGTGCGACAGAAGCCGTACTAAGTTCCCCATGAAGATAATATTAGAGTAAAATAATAATATGAACACCTAGGTTTACTTCTCTAAAGCCAATATGCAATATTATTTCATTATATAAACTCTCATGAGACTCAACAAAAGAATTTCATATTTCACCAGCAGGTCTGTGGCTCCCATTGAAGACATTATGTCCTCATATCCTTCTATAACTACATGTTGGGGGATTTTTAAGGTGGATATTTTTAGCTTCTTTAAATTTGACTGTTTTAGGCTAAAAGCTAAATAAATTGCAATTAAATGAGTTTAAAAGAACTTCATTCACAGTTAAAACCATTTCAAATGCAGCTGACAGACAGCAAACAAGTTTCCACTGGACACAAAACCAACAACAGTCTCTGAATCCTCACTGTTACTGCAGTACACAGTTACTGACAAAAGCAGTGAAAGTCAAATCCTTTCAGAATCTGTATCAGTCTGCTGATATGAGGATCAGGATGATGTTGAGTCCCTCAACAAAACCAGCAGCAGCAGTGACACAAACATGGTTATTTCCTCTATGAACCAAAGCTTTCTTGCAAAATGCTTTCTAAACATCTACACAAACAGTAGCAGTGACTTTCCAGGTGAACACTAGCAGGTGGCAGAGCTGAAAGTTTAAATACTGTTTCAGAGGGAGCGTTAGGTTTATGTTACAGTGTGTGCAGGATGTCATGTGGAGGCATGTCTGCCTGATCCAGCTATATTTGATTTGTTCTCTATATAAACTCCCTCGAATTTGCATAAATATCCTTTTAGCTCCAAGTCTTAAAAGTTGTATTTTTGTATCTAAAAAAGAAGAAGGTATGAATGTGAGAGTGAAGATCTTCTCAAACACACAGCAACATCAATTATTGTGCTAATAAACTGAACTACAGTAGAGAGAGAAATAAAAGAAGTTGTGTGTAACTGTGCAAGTGTGGAGGAGGATGTTTCTGAAAAAGCATCTGTGTTCAGAAAAACTCCTTTAGATGAAGGGAAAAAGAATAAGAAGAAGAAGAAGAAGAAGAAGAAGAAGAAGAAGAAGAAGAAGAAGAAGAAGAAGAAGAAGAAGAAGAGAAGAAAAATAAGAATAAATGATCCCATCGAGACAGAAAATGAGAAACCTAAGAAAAACACGGATTACCATGTTCTTTAAAAACATATTGCCAATTAAAAAGCTGAACAAACTCAACGTTTACAACAAATAACAGCAATTAATCACATTCTTGCCAGTCTGAGGTCCATTAGACTGTTATTGAACATGTGGTGCTCATCAGTAAAAGGCACATTAAGCAACTAATTAGCTGATTGTATTTCTTCATCCTCAGGGAGCTGCTGAGTGTAGAAATGAAGTCAGCATTGTTGCGAGCAGAGAGCTGCAACACTTCATCTACGCAAGCTCTGGACATGTAATAGATTAACTAACGAAGGGCAGTGATTAATAACTCTGCCAGACTGGATGGATTTTACACAACCTCAGCTAATATGTCGATAATGTTTGTTGGACAGAAAAGCAAAGTATAATACTGTATTTACCTGCTGTAAATAATGTAGGGCAATTAAAACATGTGTCATTAATTATAGGCATTGATTATTACATGTACATACACTGTGGTATAAAACAGAAGACTCTTTTCTATCATCAGTGTCTGAGTGTTTGAATTGCAGCTGATCATTATTTTCATTATTGATTAATTTGGTGATTATTTTCACAATTGATCTTTTTGTCTATAAAATGTCAGGAAATAGCTCATAATCAGATCAATAACTGAAATTTGATGCACAGTATGCAAGTATTTTTTTTTCCAATAAATGTTGCAAGAGATTATTTTTTATGGGTTTTGCTTAAATATGCTGTCAATGAAAGTCAAACCAACCCTTCCACCTGCAGGGGTCAGTAAAGGTCTGCAGGTCAGTTCTTGAAGCTAATTGTACTGAATGCACAGTGATAACATTAAAATCCATTTTCTCATCTTTAATTTTACAGAATACCTTTAATTATTCATTACTTTTTATTGAAGTTTGCTATTTGTGTGGAATTTTCTAACAAATCTTGATGATCATAAATTGAAAAATGATTCCTGTTATAAATCTCTTCTAAACTGTTCTCATCCTTCTCCAAACAGGTTGTTACTGTTGGGTACAAATATCATATTATATTTGTATTATTGCCTTTTTTTGTGTTTGTGTAACCTCACGACCTCTGTTGTTTCCCTCACAGCAGTCACATCACCCTGTGAAATGATAAAGACGATCACCAGATGCAACATCTCAGTGTGTCAGTGTGTATCTTTACCTTCACATTCATTCATTGTTTTTAAGCCAGTAAAGAAAAATAAATGTGAGAGTTTTGATTAGAATATTTTTCAGTTGGTTTTCACTGTGAGCCTGATAGTCTGTCTCTGTCCTCTTCACTGTTTGTACTGTGGTTTGTTTTGATCATTCTTGCCCTGAGAATAAAATCAATATAGATACTAGAAACATAAATTCACTGGAAACATAAATACATATATACCTGTATTTATATACACATTATAGTGTGAAAGTTTAAATGAACTCAATTCAGATTCTGATTCACTTGCCGGTACACTTATTGCCAAAACAAATTCATTGATAAGTTTTACCTTTTACTTTAGTTAGTTTGTGTTTTTCAATTAATGAATCATTAACTAATGTGTATTCTGACTTAATCATCCTTAAACTAATCAATATCTAAAGAGAAAGGATCCCTAATTAAGGTCTAATTGTGCACATAAATTGTGAGAAATTCTACTAAAGAGTGATTTTTCATTTCCAGATGGTTTCATATGAAGGATTTCCCAGGAGTCCCAAAGAGAGGAAACTCCAAGTTTGTCTTTCTTATACCTTATGCCTCTGATTTATCTTATCTTATGCCTTATCCCTCCTTCTAAGGGAGTCTCGATCTCCAGGTTTTACAGCTGATTCTATACATGCACACATACAGTACGGTGCTGAAGTCTGTTTTTATAGCTATAATAAAAGTTATTAATTAAAGACAAGACTTAGCCACCTTAGAACCCTTTTTTAATATAGTTTAGAACTGATACCATATGTCCTAAAATGTGCACTTTTTCTGTCTTTGTCCAAAAACAGATGCTGTGGTTTACAATATGGCTTCAAATATGCATTCCTTATTAATTGTAGAAAAAAAACATTTAGACATTATATACAGGAATACTTGTGAACAAATTCAGTGATGTGATGTACGTCATACACCCCTGCACGCCCGCTCTGTCCATGTAAGCTTATTATGTAAACAAATGAAAACCCAGTCAGCCAGCTCCAACATGTGATGAGTTCAGGCAGCTTGCCAACATCCACACTGACAGCTTATTTATTATGTAATTTAGAAGTCTCTCAGTTTGCCAACACGCGCACACACACACACACACACACACACACATCTGATGTCTGGTGCATAAACAAGGAGAAATGGAGAGACGTGTAGAGTCTAAAACAAGTCTTTATTGGTCAATATACAGAAAGCAGTGGGATGACCACTAAAGAGGGAGAAATCCCGACCATTTTGTTTACAAAAAAGAAAAAAAGAAACGGATATATAAAATAACTGTCTTGAACATTTTTACAGGGTTTGTTTTTATATGTAAAACAATCATTTTCTCTTTCAGAAGCACAATGTGACAAAGGGGGGACGAGGGGAAACAAGGCAGTTGTTTCACAATGATGACATCACAACCACAGGTGCTTAAAGGCCAAAAGAGGGAGGGAAAGGTGAACAGGAGACGTATTAGTAACACCCACTGATGCTATCCAGACATGAACGGGTGAGAGGTTTGGAGCTGATAATTCTGAGAGGGAATGTCAAAGAGATCTGAAGATTCTTTTAGATCATTTGAACGATCATGAATTTACTCTGATTTTCTTTCAATTCATCTGTTGTAACGAGAAAACAAGATGGACCCATCATCAATAAAACATCCACTTCTGCTTGTCGTTGAAGTCTGCGTCTTTGTCTTCACCTGACTTTAAAGGGGAACTCCACCAATTTTACACATGATCAGTTTACTCATTACGAGAAGTACAACTCATGATTGTTTTTATGTGTAAAAGTCATTATACAACTGGTTTCATACTGAACAGTTGGAGGGAGCTTTCTCAAGTCTGAGAAAATAACCCTGATGATGTCATCAGGGTTATTTTCTTGGCTTGGACTTGAGACTTTTTTTTTAACAGAAAGCCTATATGACAAACTGGACATGTAAAGTTTAAAAAGACATTTACCAGGCAGGAAGAGTCTACGAAAAGATGCTGTTAAGTTGCATTATGGGAAGTGTAGGATCCAGTTTTCTTGGAGGCACTAAAAGTCAGGATATCTCTGCCTCTGCTGCTTCAATTTTGACCATTCTTCCTTTTTTTAATCTGTCTCTTGTAAGTTTGCCAACTTTAAATTGCTGGAGTACCCCTGTTTCTGCCTACTGTTTTTTTTTTTGTTGTTTTTTTGTTTTTTTTTACTGGGCCCATAATTGCATAGAGGGCTCCCTTTAATATGTAGTTCAAAACAAAGACAGGAAAGACAGGATATAGATAACATGACATCTTTTTATCATTTCATCTGCTGAAAAAAGAAACATAACGGATCTAACCCTAAACAGCAACGGCTACATTCGGCCACAGTATGGATAGATATGTTAGAGGACACAGATGCAAACAAACCCTTTTGGTCTCCAGCAGTATTTTAAAACCAACTTTACCCATTAGCTTAGTTGCTGATGGTTACAGTGATCAGTTTAGCATTAAAATACTGTGGAGAAACCAAAGGTGGAATATATCGAGCTGTTAATAATCCTGATTTGTTCTGTATGTAAATCAGGACAAATGTGGAATATTTACGATGAGAGATAAAGTGTTTCTCTAGTGTCCAGGCCTCTGAACCACAGCACTGTGATGCACGTGGAGAAACTCAGAGATGATCACACAGACTTCAAGGAAAGAAAAGTGTCAAGTTTGAGCTAAAGATGAAAAAACAGGATATACACTGAATTATACAGCTATATTAAACCGACCACACAGAGCAAAAATTATGTTAAAATATGCAAATGTTAAGTAGTTCCTTTCTTGTGTATCATACATCTCACTGTTAAATTCCTCCTCTGTTAATAACTCCTGCAGATAATCTGTTTAAAAAATAAACAATACAAAAGTAATCTGAGAACATATTTAATTGCAAATATTAAATGTTGGGTGAAAAGCCCACACTATACTTGTGTTTTTGTAAGAAATGGAGTGAAATGGTGTCACCGTATTTAAGATCTGGCTAACGACTGTTGTAAAGTTGCAATTAAATTTTTAGCAGAACAACTCCGGCTGATTCTGCACATATAATGAGAAAAGACTGTGCTTGTTTGATATTCATCATATATTTTGCTTCGTTGACTGTGATGTGAATAATAATGTACATGCTGTTAAGTTATGATCAACCAGATAATTGTTTTTCAGCGCTGTGGGACTCGTACAGTGATGCTGTAGTGCTGACTTTGTCCAGCAGAGGGAGATGTTTCATTAAAAATGACAACGTGGGACGATTCAAAGTGTTGTTGCCAGCAAATATTGTAAATCACTTTGTGGGATTTTCTTTTGAGTGTACCTGTAAGTGTGCATGAGGGAATGTCTGCATGTTGTATGTGTGTCTGTGTGTGTGTGTGTGTGTGTGTGTGTGTGTGTGTGTGAGAGAGAGAGAGAGACAGAGAGGGAGAGAGTGTAGAGAGAGAAATGATGAGTGTGTGTATGTGCAGATATATTTGCATTTGTGTATTTGTGTGTGATCAGTATGTTATGGAGGAACTGTCCCACTCAAGCTTCCCCTTCTGCTTCCTCTCCTTCGCCTCTTCGCTCTCCTCCTCTTCTTCCTCCTCGTCCTCTTCGTCACTGTTATCTGACTCGGTATTTATCATTCCTCCCACCTGTTCTTCATCCTCTTCTTCTTCCTCCTCCTCCTCACGCTCCTCTTCTTTTACCTCTTCATCGAGCGCCTGAGCTCCTCTTACATTCTAGAAAAAAAGTGTGATTTAGTGAAGAGCCCAAATCCAGTTTACATATGTAAAACAAACACAAGTGATCTCTTTTTGTGAGATATATCAAGAGGAATCAGTAGCCAGCTCATCAACATTCAATCACATCGACTATTTTAAACATACTGGAGGAATAAAATGCCCGAAAATATCCTTAAATCCTCAGCTCAATTACCTCCATGGGGTTGACAGTAATGGTGAGTGCAGAGTTGTCCCAATCCACCTCAGGGTCTTTGACTCCATCCTCATCCTCTCTGGACCCCTCCTGATGTGTGGCGTGGATTCTGTAGACGCCGATCACCACAATCACCACCAGGGCGGCAATACAAACCACGATAACTACTGTGGCCGCAGGAGGTGCTGGTCCTGGAGGAGAGGCAAAAGATTATATAATATAATATATTTTGCATCTTATTTTGCTGTATGGAGCACTTTCTGCCTTTTTAAATTTCATTGCTGAGATCTGTAGATGCAGCAACTCTGTTAGAGCAATCTGTGATCAGGCAGGTTGCAAATAAATTCCCAGTTTCCCCCAAAAATACAAATGTCCATTATAATTATCCGTTGCACTGTAAAAGTGCATCTGAGCTCAGCTAAAGTAAGTACGATAGGTCAAAGTTGAGCCTGCAGGAAGGAAATCTAACTTGTTTACATGTGCAACAAAACATATATATTATTCTATGATATATGGTTCTGGGAATAAAAACCTTTGTAGACAGCTGGTGTAGAATCAGTAAGTACATGATCAACTATTTACATAATTATAGTCGTTATGAAAAAATATTCCAGTCTCTACAACGTTGAATTTTCACCTCATAATACCTTTAGCTTACCTGACATGTGTGAGTTGAGAGTGTGTATCATGAGTGGGTGGTGGACGGGTCTCATGTACTGTGGTTGAGCTGCCATATGGTTGACATGCTCCACAGGTGCTGAGTGGTGAAGAAGACTGACCTGCAGAGGCAGGACAAAGAAGAGCAGTATCCTCAGAAAAGAGGCTGTAAAACTTGTTTGAGAACAGAGAGACGATGCAAGCCAATCTGGTGCGACAGGTGAAGACAGACAAAATAAACTAACTGAGCATTTGGAGGATTGATAATTATTCATGAAAAGACAAAAAGATAAAAGTAAGTGCAGAAGAGCAGCAAGACAAAGATGGATGACAGATGAAAGGAAGAAGATTAAACAGCGCTGGACAGAGAAAGAAAGTAAAAAGTTGAAATATGATGCAAGATAGACATCAAACTGACCTCCAGGTTGAACTCGTTGCTGGTGTAACGTCCGTTGAGTTCAGAGCAGGTGAGTCTGAACTTTCTCTCGCTCAGAGCTGCAGGCCGCCCGTTCCTGTAGCGCACCTGCCTCAGTGCCTGCTCATAATGGGCCATGGAGTCCACACCTTACACACACAGGAAAATCAGTGTTACTACATGCTACAGTCTGAAACCTGTCATGTAGAAGACCTGCATGTCAGCCGATATAATAAATATAACTGTAATATGTTATGACAGGACTGATTTTATTTACAGCTGCGTTACAGGGGATAGAGGGAATGTTAATCTCCTTAAATCTCATGACTACTGTTTAAAGGGGAATCTATTTTTAAAAGCGGATCTTCCTTAAAGTAAGAGGTGTGTATGTCCTACCATATATTGATATGCCAGAGGTAGAGTTGGTAGCATCCAGATGTTTTCCCAACAAAGCACTGTGATGAATCTCCAGACTCTCTCTCTCAGGATTCAGTTCCTCCCCAATCACCAGGACATCACAGTAGTCCAGGTTATGCATCACCTCCATCACGCCTGGCCTGCGGGCTGTATGCACAAAATCCCACAAATATTTCTCATGTGTGCAAATAGTTCTACCTCAAAAAGAATTAAAAATATACATTTACTGTCATAACACAACAACATCCTAGCAGCACAGGCAGCCTGTCCACTCACATCCACCGAAGCTGTCTCCCTTCATTACTGTGCTGGTGATGTGAAGTTCTTTGAAGGGTGCCACACCCAGTGGGCCCCGCAGGTCGCTGGCAGGCCTGACGAGTCGATTAGATCCTGTAATGGTGATTCTCGGTTCACTAGGCGGCAGGACCATAACTACTGCCTTGATGTCCGGGATGGAGAGACACGTGTCCTCCCCGAAACACCTGACACGCAGGAGAGGAGAGGAGGGGACACATGACGCAACAGCTGAAGCTAAAAATCACATGACAGAGATTCCTAACTGGGTGTAACAACATTAGCTCCATGTTATTCGAGTAGATTAGACAGCTTTATTTATATGTGCAGGATAACCACTAATCTCAATATTATTATTTTCTACTTTTGAAAAAAAGTAGAAAATAATGTATTTGTATAAGTGATGTATTTGTTTTCAGCTCTGAACCAAAAATTTTACATAATGCACCCTGAATTGTATTTGCTTTGCTATATACACCTTTTTTGTCTGTAAATTGTATCTAACAGCAACAAAATATTACATGTTAGATTCCCCATCATAGGAGACTAGCAATAACAATGGCAAACAGCAAAATAAATTAGACTGGTTACACTGTTAAGTGTGAAAAAAATAAAATGTTGCAATAAAGTGAAGCATCACTTTAAAGTCTGAGGTGAGTACCCTTTGGAAAATAAGCATAATATGCAAAAATTATGTTTGCTTTTAAGGTTTAGGATGAACCCAGGTTTGTTTGAAATGCTAAATCTATTGACCCTGTGAATACTCAAGTGGCAATTATCACTGAACTACTCTTTCTGCTCGTCAACACCTGTAACACAAAGACAATAAACACAGCTATAAAACAACACAACTTGCTGCTTAAGAAAAGTATTAACAATGTGTAATGGGACTACATATTATTGTGTTTTCCTCAGTCACAGATTCAAAATATCTGCTGACCGTAAAGCTGGATATCTGTCTTTATCTTGAGAGGGGCTGTGAAGGGCTGTCCAGCCTCTATTGCTGCTCCTCCAGCTTGCTTCACTTTATTGACTAGCACACGTCCAGGCTGATTTAACCTATCTGTGTTTGCTGCTCAACAAACAAACAGGCACTACACGACTGTAGAGACGGGAGCAGACACATACGAGTACATACGCTGCGAGACACATGAACAAGCGCTCACACAAACACATATGCAGCACACACCTAAACACACGCTTACTGTACACATGTGGGCACACGAGTTGCGTGAAGACTAACAAATACTTGAAGAGTGAGGAGAAGCAAAGAAGACACACACACACATACACTTCAGCACACACAGATTCTACCAAGCATGCTACATTCAATGTTCCTCAGTTTAGTGATTTGAGAGGGACCAGGTCAGCCATGAGACCTGTAGGGGAAATCCAGATCACGACTGTGCAAACGCTATTAGAAAATCCAGCTACCAGTTAGTTTTAAATTAGCAATATACTACATCCGTTTTTAGCTAGAATATAAATCTATATTACAACTAACAGTCAATAACAGTTACTGTTGCGTAACAAGATACAAGAGTTTTCAAATATAATGGCTCCAAGAGACAAGGAGAAGTATTTTCTCTGCTAATGTGTTGTTAAATGAACTGTAGGTATCAGTTTACAGGATATATATATACATGGCTGCACTGTTACAGTTATATCATTTGGTTCATATTATGCAATGAGAGGGAAATAAATCCAATTATGTCACTGGAAACAAGTTATTGAGACAATGTAACGGATGTTAGAGAAAATGTCAGTAGATCAGCAAAAACTTAAGTATTAATCTTTTGGGTGTCATGAAAATCCACAGCAAATATCAAGAAAATCCAGCCATTTTCAAGTATGCTGTTTTGGACCAAAGTGTTTGCAGATTTCGTAGCAATGTGGTGAGCAGATGTCAAGAGGTTTTCCTCCACAGAAGTGCTGGACAGAGAGACAGACATCGATTTCCTAAGGATGTGCTGCTAGTGGGCAAAGTGGACAAAGTCAATTCAATCAAGTCAAATCAGATAAGATCAAACCCAGAGACAGACCCCTAGAAAAACAGAGACAGAGAACAAAAGTTAGAAGGAAGAGTTAGATGCAAGCACTCAAGTCTTTCTAATCACCAGGAGGCTTAATGTCCTTAATTGGCCAGCTGGTGTGTTTGTGGTTTAATAGTTTTTGCACTAATGATCCATCCTTTGCCATCTCCCTGCGAGTTTTGTGGTATAAAGACAGACACATCTGACACAGCCTCCCCTTAAATGTTTTCACCACTAGCCCTGTGAACTTCTACAGGATATTTGTTTACCAGCTGGTTTAATGCATTAGGTACGCACCATTTCACATTAGTGTCCTAAAGATAGTTATAGACTTTGCACTTTGTAAAGAGTTAAGTCACAAGAGTCATAAAGAATGAAGATGTAAATCTTAACCTGCTAGGTAACCACTAACTCTACATCAACATTCACAGTAACACAGTAACAAGCTTTCTGCAAATCATCAGTCCCCGTACCTCCCAGTGACCCACTGAACATATGAAGCAAAGGAGAGAGTGAATTATCTAATGTTAGCTAATTCTAGGTGATGTACACAGGTATCATATCGTATATTTCCACTGTACAACCCGTGTGATGAAATACCACTGAGTCATGTAAACATACAAATAAAGCCACATGGTACACACACACACACACACACACACACACACACACACGCACACACACACACACACACACACACACACACACACACACACACGCACGCAATATGAAGCAGCTGATATTTTAAAGTTTAAATTGATCTGCTACTGTTTCCAGCAGTTTGGATGTAAATAAAATGATTATTGTAGTCTTTGCCATTCTGCTGTACTTTTCATCAACATGTATGAAAGAGAACCAGGTAATTAGTTGGAGAATATAATAATAATATTCACTAGAACAAACGTCATTGGTCCAACAGAACAGTAGTTGGCTGTGAACATGGACGTCTATACAAGCATCATCGAAGAAAAAGGAAATGTGTGCCAACAGAAAATCCAAGAAAAAATTCTTTTAAGGGGGGAAACAGAGACAGGTTTGAGATGTCCAGTGCCCAACTACTCCAATAGAGCTGCTCAGTGACTGTGGTTGGAACTGGACAACTCCAACTAATAAAATGTGTAAATGTAAAAATGTGTGAAGATGTCTATGTGTAGGAGTACTCACTGTACAGTGGTGGTAATGTGTAACCGTCGGAGACCAGGCGTAGGGAACTGGCGAGAGTTTATGTAGGAGACTTTGGTCATGGCTGTATTGATGCTGTCCACATCCTCTCCTTCCACCACCAGCACAGACTGTGCAGGGTTAAAATGGAACTGGAAACAAACACAGACACAAAAACCATTTATCTTGAAAGCAAACAAAGATCCTGATTCAATTCAGAGATATAATGGATAAATACACCAAGATGAATGTGCCTTTACTGCTTAATAGTTAAATACGGTAGTTATTTATTTTATTTGACTCTCTTATTCATTTTCTCCTTGATCCTCTTAATTATGTCTGTGTTTTTATTTGATTGTAATTCTCAGTCTCTGTGAAGCACTTTGGTCAACATTTCCTGTTTTCAAATGTGCTCTACAAATAAATTGACTCAACTTGACTTAGTGTGACACATGAATCCCAAACTGGACACAGTGTCTTACTTCTTCTTTGCAAAGGCAGTTAGCAGTTACTCTACTACTAACCAAAGGCTGCAAGTGTGGAGTCTGTGTGTGTGTTTGTGTGTATTGGTAAACTCATCTTCATTTTTCCACGCACCTTGATGTCCTTAGCAAGGCTTTCAAGGGAGTTAATATCAAGGCCTTCTTTGCAGGCCTGCAAACAGGAGATAACCTTCTGGGTTTCAATGCGGCCTGGTCGGATTGTCAGACCTGACAGGCTGCCATGGAAATACTGGGTGAACCTCGGGGTTGCTACTTCACCACCTGATGGGAAAGAGGGAAGAGAGAGGAGGAGAAGAGAAGAGAAGAAACACATGCAGGAGAAGTGAGATAAGAGAAGGTTAAGGGCAGGAGTGGAAAGTGAGAAGAAGAAGGGCAGAAAAGGACAATAGGATTGAAACAGATTGACAACATCATGTATTATGTATTTTTCCAAGGGAAAAACACACACAGTTTTCTGAAAATAACATCTGTGAATCTGCTTCAGAAAAAGCTTACAAGCCCCAATAGATAGCAAGCTATGAAGAATTTAGTGGTTATTTTTTCCCAAGTCTACAATGGAGGTAAGAAAAGAAGCATGTGAAACAATTCTGACTCAAGTTCTGACTAGAAATAGATGTTTTTAAATTGTCTTGACACCGAAATTGCATTTTTCTTCTCATGTACATTTGTATGTACATTAGAAATTAGGATATAAATGTTAAACTGCTTACTGTACTTGACAAATGCAAATGTTATCAAAGACAGATGACAGTGAACAATTATTACCATTCACAAAATGCTAATAATCACTCTCAGTCTGTATGGCTTCACCCACATTAAATATGTTGTGGGAGCAGGTGGCAACAACTGTGTAATATTACTGAATAAAGATAAAAACCTACATACACGAGAATAGTTGGCACTGCATGAGTATAAGCAAGTCTGCAACAAATATTGTATGATAGACTTTCAACACCTGGCACAACAGCAGTTATTTTGACACTTCCTGTCAGGTTCACACAAGGAATTTGATGCATGAGGTGACAGATGTAATGCGTGCTTGACCTGAAATGCTCTGCAACTGTCACAGCAAGTAGGAAGCACATCCTTTCATACAAAATAAATGGAACCTCTAGTGCAAGCCAACGCACTGGCACAGTCTGAGTGTTCAAGGTATCAGAGCACTGAAGTCTGTGGGGTCTGCTCCATCACAAATTCAGTCAAGGCCTGACATCTCCTTAAGGGGTTTTCTTGGTCCTGAGCGCCTGATGTTCCTATAGGGCTGGGGCAATTTCTCAAATTCTGATGAAGTGTGTCATTTCGACCAAGTCATATAGATCAAGTCCACTTTACACAAATTACTTTCAGAGTGAATTCCTGAGGTCAGCTATGATTCGTACATTTTGAGAAATTCTAGCGATGGCTGACATTTAGGTTAAGTCTACTTTATGCAACTGCTACTACTTTATATACCAGACTTTAACATACATGTGCTTATACTATATATGATATATACCATATCAGTCAATTGCAAATATGTCACTGTGGCTTAATGTGAGCTTGTGGAAAATACCCTGGTTCTCTAAATTACACATTTACATTTAGATAAGACTCGCACTTTATACTTACACATTTAAAATTTAAATGGTATCTTATAATGCACTTTATTAACTGAAATATCTGATTTGGACAATAATCTACATACAACAATAACATTATTGGGTCATTATTTTCAAATGCCAAGTAAATTGGACAAATGTTTCACTTTTGCAAAACAAATGTTTACTGTATTGGTACACAGAACATTCATGTTTGGTAATGACATTAAAGTGACAACTTACTTACTCACCAAGACTTAAATAATTAAGTTTGTTAACTACCAACAACTGGTGATTTTATTTTTTGTGTTGAAAATGACAAATTCCACAGTAAACTACACTGACAATCAATGCAAAACATCTCTTTAGAAGTAGAAAAATCCCTACTGTGGCTTTTGTTGACTTAAAAGTTTTCCCTTTTGTCATCAAACAGCAGACATGATTCATCTGTTGTAATATATGCTCTTGCATGCTCCTTTTTCAAAGATATTTCCATTAGCTTCATTGTTTATGCTCTTGATCTAAACATATTTCAACCTACTGAAAAATCACAAATTCCCTACTGTCCTACTGAATATGAAAGTGTTTGATTGTTGAGTTGATGGTTTTAAACACACTTGATCTTTTTATTGTCATCTGGAAAAAAATGGAAACAATAACAACAAAAACTCAGAAATTTTGTTGTAGATGTTACTAACTCAGCTAACACAGACTAAAGCTTCTCCTGGAACAGAACTATTCTGTATAGCGGGTCTTGGGGGGGAAAGGTAGACAGATATTTGGAACAGCAGCTACCAGCCAGCATGCAGGGCTGGAGGCTTCTACTCTCTCAGCTCTGTCAAGGTGAATCATACAGGACTGTTTACACGTATGCAGAGCTGAGAGAGAAGATCCTGTCAAAGAGACACTGAATACTGCCTTCAGCACACTGGGCAGCAAGAGAGTTTCACTGCACATTTTGCAAAAAGTGAGGTTGAATACAAACCCTTTTCAATAAGTATCTGTTTTCATATATTCTTATTATTTATAACTAGATATGTCGAGGAGAAGAAGAAAGTTAGGCTATCTACAGCACAATAATAACATGTTAATTATTAAGTAACTTTAGCACTGTTTTTGATAGATTATTAATATTTTTGTTGTCTCCACCTTCTCCTTTTAGTCAGAGCACCAGTTCAGTGTGTCATTATGTTTCTGTCCTGGAGCTGTGAGATGCAGGGAAAACTCCAGTGGGTGGAGACGAATGATGCTGATGAACAATGGTGCAGTTTTAGGATGCAGCTCATGTTCTCCAAGAACCATTAGGTCCAACAACCTATGTAAACAGCAATAACCATGCAAACAACATTACAGCATCTGGTATGCTTTAAAACAGCAGTAAATAGAATCAGTTTAAACAATCCCACCTTCTGAGGAAGGTTTCTTAACTCTGTTTAATGAAGGCAGGGACAGACACTATGTGGAAGTTCATCCACACTCACTCACCAACAAGCTGAGTGGCAGTGAGAAGTTAGACGAAAATCTTTGCTCTCTCAGTGGTCTAAACAGTTCATGAGCTTCATGACACTTTTTTGATTGTTCTGTATCTGTTTGTTTTGTGTTTTTATGCAGGTCAGCTTAGCCTCAAGTCCAAGAACACACAGGTGTAACAAATTCTCTCGCTTTTTCCATCCCCATTTCACTGATGACGACTTTTCTCTGCTGCAACAGTTCAAGGTGACACCCTGAAGCATTTTTTGCAATTTTACTTTTTGAAGACTATTTTTCAGCTATACAGTAGGACATCCAGAGAATAGTAACACAATGCAAAAAAGTAGCATATTGTTGAGCTTTGTCAGTAACTGAGCACTAAATTGCTGTGGTTGCATTTTACTGTAGCACTTTAACCTCTTCCACTCCCTGAGGATGCCGCCGTCCACGGGTCATATTACTGTCTTTCAGAAGCTGTAGCGCCCTCAGTTTTAAAGCTACAGTGAAGATACTTGTATCATATGAAACTAGGGTTAGGGTTAGGGGGCTAAATAACACAGTTAGGCTAAATTTTGCTGAGGGAAAAACTGGCATGGCCATTTTCAAAGGGATCCCTTGATCTCTCACCTCAAGATATCTAAATCAATCTCCCCTTTACAGAGATGCCCACTTTATGCTAATCCCGTGCAGTTTTGGGAAAAAAACCATGCAGTTTTTTACAAGCAGTATAAATGTGTTATTCTCGCCTATTCTAAAAATGGCATATTTGAATATTTCTGCATACTATGTTCCCTAAACAGTCTTAGAATTGCATAAATTTGACTGGAAAGCTGAGACTCTTGTGGATTCAATGAGCCCAATTGTATTCATGTGTGATGATGTTAGTCCCCATGGTAGCCATTTCATTGTAGTGAGACCATTTTTTGAAACTTGAACTCATTGTATAAAATGACCTATTGTGACCTCTAGGATAATCACAGCCTCATAAAACTATACAACCACAAACTAGAGACCAAGGGGGTTTCTGAGCAATTTCCAGAACAGAAGAGTTTGCCATCCAATCACGAAAGATGCAATTCTTACAGAAATCTCTAAATGTCAAAAGTTTGTGATACCAAATGACAGCATGCATTTTTCTATAGTGTTCCTCAATGTCTTGTAGTCTTAATGTGGTATTTTGGAAGGATTTTTAATATCAACCCAAAAATTGCTGCAACAACTTATGAGACATAACTGAGCATGGGAATGGCTGTCATACTTCCATCATAATGTTCTAGGCCCTTATACACTCTAAACTTTCAAAAATTGAATAGGCGCCTAACCAAAACACAATGTTCATTACAGGTTCATTACCAGAAAAACTTGACATACAGTGCTCAATTGCATCTCAAATTAATCTTCAGGCTCCTGGCTTTCAGATGATGTATACCATTTCTATGTGGCATATACTGTTGACCTGCTATCTCCTCCCAAACATCCCCTGTTTCCCCCATAAATGGGTCTATGGCAGGGGAGCAGGAGTGGAAGGGGTTAACATAGTAACACATCACGTACATATAAGATGATGTGGAAGTCCTGGAGAGCAGCAGGATTGTGGCTTTACCACCTGATGTCTGATGTAAGACTTGCAAACATACCAATACTGACAAGTATTATTCTCATCCTTTATATCTGCCCATGCATTAAGAGCAGACACGGTAAGCACTGTGTTTTTGTGATGGTGGACGTAGGGCAGAGTGAGTCATACTCTGCCCATCATCTCCCTTTCTCTCTCCAAATGTAGAAATATTCATTTTCATTCTGTTCTTTATTCTCTAGTCATCTGTCTGAGAAATGCATTGTTCAAAGGTTTTCATCAAGGCAAGGTCTTTGTGTTTAATGAATAAGTGGGAACTGATATTTTTGATTTGCCTGTGTCTAGACGTGCATATGTGCATATTTATAGATCCATAAAAGAGAGAAATGAATGAAATGAATGAAAGAACAAGAAGAAGACGACACGTCACATGTTGTATGGCAGGTCTTGCATAAACATTAACATATTGGAAACCTTAACAGCTATGATCTTCTCTAAACAATTCTTTCTTTAAGTAAACCAGTGAGGAAGCAACTGGTGCTTTAAATTTAGATTGAACAGCTCCTTATCAAATTAAAACATGTTGATTCATTATTTTGATTTGATGCAATGAGAAAAAAAGCACTGTATGTCCAAGTAAACAAGGACATTTGCACATTTTAAGTCCTTAGGCTGAAGCAGTAAAAAAGATGAAAAATATTTTGTTTCTGTCTAATTCATTGGCTAAAGGCTGCACAGACAGACTGAAAATACTGCTGTTTGTCCTTTCCATTGTGGTTCCCTTTGGCAACACAGCCAAGGCAGTTACCTTGCAATTTTCTTACTTGCAAACACACATTCAGAAACCCATTTCAGAAACACACACACGCCCTGACATCAATTGTGAGGTTCAGAATGAAATATGACGCCAACGGCATTTTCACTGGATCAGTGTCACTGAGTCAATACATCTGTATGATTTCAATATTTTGAAGGTTTTGAGTGTTTTCCAAGGACTTATACGCTCCTTTAACTGGACCATGTTCAAGCTTGTTTTCTTACAGAACCTTCTGATGACAGACATTATGACTCATCATACACCGGTGTAACCAATGACATTAATAACTGTAATAATTGTGATAATTTCATTTAGGTGTTCCAGTTCCTTGGCCCTTATATTGTGCATGCTGGTTCAGTGGCATGAAACAGAGCCATAATTAATCTTATTAGTTACACCTGTGCTTTTCCTCAAAATGAGAAAGGTTTAATAGATAACCTTCAATGTGAAAACAAATACTGTTTATGCTTGTCGCAGTGCACTGGGATATTAAATGTGACTGTTCATTTCTCATATCACAGTGTGCTAAAAGCATACTAAAAAGTAGCACTTGCCTCCCTGCACCTTTTGCTTTCACATTAGCCGCTAATTATCTAAATATGCTGATGAGGTATATTGATTCATTCTTTCATTCATTGCCTACATAAAATTACCCATGTGCCTTTCTGTTTTTTTGATGCCTTCACTTGCTTCTTTGATTAAGTATTTGTATACTGTGAGGGTTGCTTTGAAATTTCACACCCACTTTCCTGTTGCATATGAAATGAGATAGCAAAGACACATTTCCCATCCAAACTTATGAGCAGCTTATCGCTACAAAAAAAAAAAAAACTGCTTTAAAAAACCACCAACCACCAAACCATTTTCTTGTTAACCTTGTATGGCAACACACGTCTTCTTTTTGCTTCCAGGGCAGTGAAAGTACAGTCTGAATGCCTTTCATTCCACATGTCTCATCATTATGTTGTTAATTGTGGGGAAAAGGGGATGGTGAAATGAAAGACTCTGAAAGGCAATCTTGCTCACTAATGGCCTGCAAAGTTATCAGTTGCGGCTTAGTGAAGCTTAAAGCGGCTTCATTGGGATGTAATAGCTGGCAAAGTTGTCCTCCATTCACTCCAGCTAATCCTTCCTTCAGGGCTTTCTCTCACAATCAGAGATTCATGGAAAGAGGCAGCAAGAGAGGGCTGTGTGAAGCAAGGAAGAAAATGATGACGACAAAAGGAAAATTGCAATCAGGCACAGGATGAAAAGAAATTTAAAACGCCAACCAAAATGCCATCAGGATTCAAGCTTTGGATGATACTGGTGTTGTGTTATTGAGTGTTACGAGTGTGATTTAAGCAAGCTGCAGAACGGATCACTGCTGTCTCTATCTGTCCTCCTGTAAAGCACTTTTTTTTATAATTATTCAAGTCATAAACATGGCAGCAGGGGAGCTCTTATTCATCCCAATGCGATCACTACTCGCTCTTGTTCCCTGCTGCTGGAACTGACACGCAGAATTTCCTGCTTGATACCCACTCCGCTCGTGCCTCCCTGTTTCAAAGAAGGAATACTTGCAGCCCCGGGGCATAAATCTTAATCTCTTAATTTATTTTAACAATAAGTTTCTTGCTTTCTCTCTTTCTCTCTTTATTTGTGCTTCAAATGTAATTTTCAACATCATTTGGCTGCTGTTGATGCAGTATGTCGATGTTGTGCCATATGTCATCATCATTTTCCCTTTGGCATATAAAAAATGCTGTTTTTTTGGACCAATGCACCTACAATTTGTGCATTGATCTCCTGGAGGCGAAATATTACTATGAAACTGTTGCATTACATATCATTACACAATATGATGCATTAATTGCAATTCAATTCCATTTTTGCTTTGAGTAATTATTTGCCATGTTGAGTATTGCAGAGTGGAGTTACTTTTTGTTAAAGTAGTCCTATAAATACCTGATTTCATGGTTTTATGTGGAGCAAATGAACAAACACCACAAGTTGAACAGGCTGCTGCATGTAAAACAACTGTTATATTATAGCTTGTAATTACGCTATAATATATTAAACAGTCCCAACAACACAACGTTGTAGCACTCGCATCTTATTCCTGTCTGAATTCAGCTTCTTTTTTATGTCCGCATTATGCTAAAGCTACAGTACATGTTGTTAGACAGACAGGCGCACACACACTGACCTTGCCAGCAGGCGCCCACAGTCAGCTGCGTATCAATCTTTGAGGCGTGGATCGGCCAGTCATCCGTCACCAGGTAGGGTTCATAGGTCACACCATCCACAAATAGTGTCACTGCAGGAAATTCCACGTTGATCACATAGTAGTGCCATTCCTTATCACAGATCTGCAGAAGAGAAGAGAAAGGACATCATGACTCATCCACTAAGCTACAGTTCTTTCTGCTCTGTGTCCACTTTTTATGTATTCAAATAAGAAAATATTCTCGGGTTGGGCACGCAAAAATAGGGCAGCTTTAAAAATACATTACTCTGGCAACTACACCCTTTTTACGGGGGTCTTATTTAGGTTAGGAGCATTTTTCCGTGGAGGATTATGTTTATAGGGATGCTGTTATGAAGATGATGATGTTTACTCCAATCATGCAGCCGAAACGGTAAGAGCATCCTTGAACATTCCCTGCCTTTCTACCTTCAATGAAAGAGATGAAATAAATTCCTCTCGTCATCTCTGGATCATTTGCTCCCTGTCATCAGATAGCTAATGAGGTTTCCGTCTAATGAGCTCTTCATATGATGAGGCATATGATGAGTGACAAACACGGCTGCCGAGGAGCCGTGCACCATGAAACTTTTATCAACCATCGCAAACATTCTTTGATTATTTGGAGAACATGTAAAGACACATCCTGCTCTCTCCTTCTATCTCTCATCACCCCCTGTCTCTCTACTCCACTAACAAACACAAACACACACTTCCCTCCTACCTGCAATATGTCATTACATATTTGCAAATATGTTATGATATATTCTGCATGTAAGTCCATGTGGTTGTTAGTAAGACAGAAAAAATATCAAACTGACCTGGCCAGCTGGGGCCTTTCTGTGTGGAGTTTCCTCCCATAGTTCAAAGACATGCAGAATTAGGTGAACTGGAAATTCTAACCTGCCTGCAGGTGTGAATGTCAGTAGGATTGTGTGTTATGCCTGGTTTCTGTCATATGGGATGTAAAATAGAGTTAGACAGATTCTTATGATGTGAGGGTGTTGGGTGTTTATGTGAGCGCTATTTAAGAGTCAGAAACTGGTAATTATAGTAACTCCAGTATGACATGAATGTGACATTAGCCCCTGTGATCAACTGCTGACATGCCCAGGATATACAGTACCAGTCAAAAGTTTGGACACACCTACTCATTCAAGGGTTTTCTTCATTTTTACTATTTTCTACATTGTAGAACAACACTGAAGACATCAAAACTATAAAATAACACATATGGAATTATGTAGTAAATAAAAACAAACTAATGTCCTTCATATTTTAGATTCCTCAACGTAGCCACTGTTTGCACACTATTGGCAATATCTTAACCAGTTTCATGAGGTAGTTACCTGGAATGGTTTTCAATCACCAGGTGTGCCTTGTCAAGTGTGTGTGTGTGATGGTGTTGGGGTGCTTTGTTCGTGACACTGTTGGCGATCTATTCAGAATTCAAGACACATTTAACCAGCATGGCTACCACAAGATCCTGCAGCGACAAGTCATCCCATCTGGCTTGTGCTTAGTGGGACATCATTTGTTTTTCAACAGGACAATGACTCAAAACACACCTCCAGCTTATGTAAGGGTTATTTGACCAGTTAGGAGATTGACGGATTGCTGCATCAGATGATCTGGCCTCAACATTCACCTGATCTAAATCCAATAAAGATTGTTTGGGTGGGATGAGTTGGAACACATAGTGAAGGAAAAGCAGCCAACAAGTGCTAAGCATATGTGGGAATTCCTTCAAGACTGTCGGAAAAGCATTGCAGGTGATGACCTCATGAAGCCGGCTGAGAGAATGCCAAGAGTGTGAAAAACGGTGGCTACTTCAAGGAATCTAAAATATGAAAGATATTTTGACTTGTTAACTACTGTTTTGTTTATTACATGATCCCATAGGTGTTATTTTATAGTTTTGATGTGTTCAGTATTGTTCTAAAATGTAGAAAATAGTAAAAATAAAGAAAAACCCTTAAATGAGTAGGCGTGTCCAAACTTTTGACTGGTACTGAACCGTGCAGGGATAGGCTCCTGTCCCTTGCAACCCTGAACAGCACTAACAGATATAGAAAATGGATGAATGCAAGAATTTAAGATTTATACGTTATATTCTGCAAAATGTTCCAGATGTTATATGCTGTAAAATGGCTAAATAGAAAAAAATCTTGCTTTAAACTGTTACAAATAACATATAGGTGTCACAATGCCTGTCATTTCTCTGAATCACAGGGAGGTGTGCAAATACTCTCAACTTAAATCACCTAAACTGTAAGTGTACTTCCTTTCCAGCACCGTTGGCAAACACAGTTTCAAAGGTTTTAGCAGCCTTGTTATTGTTCCTCCTGTCCTGGCTATAGCATCTGTTTTTCTGTAATCATTCTGGTGGGAAGGATTTGGTTGAATTAACAATAAACAATTTATTTGCACTAAAGGGGATCAAATCTGCTGATTTGAGATGCACAGAGAAAAAACAGCAGGAAAGCACACAGCATACTGATAGATTTTCTTTGGTTAGATTTCGTTCTAAGGTTCAGTGGCCACACACAGACATTCTACAACCACTAGTAGTTTATTTCAAGCTGTGATATGAACTAATGGGGTTGAGACCTGTGTTAGAGCAACCAGGAATCTCCAGGGATGTTCGATTTAGAGCCTAGACTGTCACCTTTTACGAGTGTGAAGAGACAGAAATTCCCACAGGACACTCTTCCCACACAGTGTCACATCTCCCAGCAGATACTGGGATGTCTCTGCCTACCTATTATGCTGTTGTATGGATCATTTCCTCTTGTGACAATATCATGTACATCTGTACCCCACATTTCAAGCTCTGACAGTTTAATTTCGTTGTAGCTACAATGCTTTGGTACTCAGCAAAACTGTTCTTTTTTTCTTTTCTTTTTCTGTGATAATTCATTATAAAAATCTTTTTTTATAATGAATTGGTTCAAACTGCAGAAAAATACGTTATATAATAAGTGCAGAATAATATAAACTATGTAAATAAAGTTAAAGTATAATTTGATCTGTTTCTCATCTTCATGAACAGTACATAGATTGAAATATTATATTAAATGTTAATGACAATGACAGCGTATTTTAGTTTCATCAGCTCACATTCAGGATTTTGATGTGTACTTGACTAGACAAGCAGAATAAATTGCTATTTAGCCACTGACTGCCTGTGGAGGTGAGTGCAAAGTTACATATCTCTACAATTATCTATTATTATGACCATCTCTGCTATACTGCACCTCCCAAAGCAGTGATTATGTTGTTTTTATACAAGCATGAACAGCGAATAGTTCAACAACTGCACAATACATGATCCCTTTAATGAAAGCAACACCAAACAAAAATCTAACAATGACAGAAAATTAGTCTGACAGTGAGAGAAAAATATATTCCTTGACATTTTCAGCTGCAATTACCGTCCTCTCACTTCCCCTCTTTCAGTCTATTCATCCAACCTTGTTCATCCACTTTGCTCCAGCTTCTCTAACTCCATCACCGTTGAACTAACAATAGCAGACTCCCTCACTGAATACTGGTGTTGGGTACCACTCGTGTCTGTGACCTCAATCAAAACACCCATGGTAGTGATAGGGGTGTAGTACTCATATTACCTTTTTGGGGCAAGTTCAAAAAGAGGTTTCACACACAAATCTATCAGAATGCTCTTTTAATCCTATTTTTTCCCATTGTCACCAGGGCTTGAAAAAGAAATTAAAAAAAATGTTCTGATAAATTTTGATGTGGGAACCCCTTTTGAACCACACATACTCCAGCTCTGTTTTTTTGACCTTGGATGAGCGCAAAGTTTTTAGGGATAAATTAATGCTGCAAGAGCTAAAAGGAATCAGATGGAAATCCTAACCATCAAGTGGCAAAAATACTACAAAGCTCCACTTCCAGGAAAACTACATGAAACTGTCATGAAATTCAGGCGGCAAACTGAGTTGCATTATTTCTCTCACACAGTGAAGCTGATTGTTTCTCCCTTATTCTCTTATCTTGTGCTCTCCTATTTTTCCTCTCCGTCTGTCTAAGTGTAATGACTAATGGAGTGGGAGCACAGAGTGGCAGAAATAGAGGGGATGAACAGATAATGTCCTCTATGTCTATATGCTTGCTTAGAAATGCATGCACGGTGACTGCATTTGTAAAAATACAAGATTGTCCTTCCAAAAAAACATCACTTGTTTCAGCAAATGTCCAAAAACTACATTGATGTACAGTACCAGTCAAAAATTTGGAGCCACTTTCTCATTTAAGGGATTGGGAAGGTGTATCCAAACTTTTGACTGGTACTGTACGTTCAAGTGACAAAACCTTCTAGCAGCCGTATGAATTATAACTCTTGTTAGTCAGGAGCAAAGGAGTATATAAGGTGACATTATTATATAGCAATAAACTCTGCAGTGGGTTGATGGTTGTGTCAACAAAGCGTTGTACTTTCACACTTTCCCCTGCTTGTTTCCCATAACCTAATTACTGTCAACACTTGTTTCTCTCAACCATGAATGCTGCTGTTCTCTAACCAAGACCAAGTGGTATATTATTGTAACCATGACAATGAAGGTTCTCTAACCTTATTTTAACCCAAACCATGATTTAACTGACTTTGTGCCTAAACCTAACCAAACTTTAACCTGCCGGTATAAAATAAATAGTGGCTTCGGATCAGAAAATGCATGTACATATGTGTCGTTCTGGAAGTCATAGACCAACAACATATTTTGTTGTTTAATTTGGAAGACTTGTTGGAAAATCCTTACAGGGCACTTTCATTTCACCGAGTAATGCAGGAATGAAAACAGAACCAAATTATACAACATTGTTGGCAAGACCATAAGTCATCTTGTTATAGATCAACTTTACTGCGTGGCATGTAGTGCAATAACTTATGTGCACATATGTGACTACTATAACTACTCAATTTGTTTATGTTGCTGACTTGAGAAATCATACTGGCACACTTACAAATGCGCAGATACACACACACACACACACAGATCATTAGTAGATACCATCAGCAGTGCTCTTTGTGCTGCTGAGGCATGTTTGTGTACACTTTGCTTGTCTGAAGGCACATTAGTTCGTTAGAGCTTGAAAGTATTTCTCCTTTGCAACAGTGTAACAAGACACTGAATGCTGAAACACTGTAATGAGCTGGTCCCCAAGCAGGTTACAGGCCTGCTTAGGAAGAACACAATCACCTGATCCCATAAGGAAGAGAGACAATGAGACGGGGATAGAAACAAACAGGCAAAGGAAGAGACTAAGAAGATGTTGCTGCAATATGGATAAATTCTGAACTACATGTCTTTTGCTGCAATTTGGTCTTTCATTCAAACTTGGGTGATGTTTTTCACCTCCGCGTCTTCTAAGGGGTCACATCAAGCACTCAGTGAGAGGATCATTTTTGCTAATCTCCCACTACCAAAGTTGACTATTGCTACATTTTGCGATGAATGAAACCACTTTTGTGGACATAACAAGGAAAAATAGTAATTCATGATAAACTCTAAAGTGAACACATTTGAAGCCGAAAATGTAATAATGGCCCACTTGAATAGAAGTGTGGAAAACAGCAACAGCATTTCCTCTGATGAAAACTTTGGAGATGTTCCTTCTAATGGAGCAGACGTTCACCCAACTACAAAACCCTCTTGACAGAATGAATAGCTGTATTTACAACAGTGCCAAAAGGGTGAAGAGCATTTGGCCTCCCAGCAAGGCAGGATCACTCAACTTGGACAAAAACTTGAACTTCAACTAAACAAGGTAAGTACAGCAAAAACAGAAGATGCTGGGTCACCATGTGAGAAATTGGATGTAAAAAAAGGTACAGGGGGAAGGTGAGAAGTCAAGTTTTTCAAGTCCTAGTTCTTAAACATGCTGGATCTTGAGACCAAGCAAAGACATTTTAAGACTGACAGGATTCACAGAACACACTTTTTACCATGTGATGACCCTTCTGAATTCCTATTACTTGCACAGAGAATGAGTTTTACAAGTGATTGCTTTTTTCTTTTCATGTGTCTTCTTAAAATTATTCCACTTAATGTGAAGAGTATATTAACCATGTTATCAAACATCAGGAAATGTCAGACCTTTCTTTAAGAAACCCACCTTCCAGACTTTCAAACCATATTAACACCCATGATATACCCACACAGGCGCTTTCAATTATTTTGTTTGATTAGATCTCTTCACAAGACTGTGTGGGTGTGTACAGCCTGTGATTGACTGACCTCTCCATCACTGACATCTTAGTTTTATTGCACCTCTCAAAGCAAGACAACTTACGTCTTGTCATTGGATTTTTCACAGCAGACATTTTTTTTGATGAGTCAAAATAGGAGAAGTTACTCCTACTCTAATTAATGTTACCAATAATATTAATTATGCCTCCCTTCTGTTTTCTAACAATTAGCCAGGACCCTGAAACTGAAGCGTTTTAAGGGAATTCAGTCATTATTCATATCATTATTTCTACCTGTGCTTTTCCTACTGTGAGACATGTCAAAATACCTTCTGTGACAAAGTCTTATTCTTTTTAGTGCGCAGAGTTTGGCAACATTGTGTAATTCTCAGCATAGCTCCACCCACCCTAAACCTAAACAGAAGTCTAATCAGCAGGAATAAGTGAAAACACCTGCTCGAATGTGCTGGGCTTTTGGATTAACAAGAAGATGACGAGGGAGGGTGTTTTACTCATCCTACAATGCCAAAGGTGTGAGAGTAATTATATCCACAGTTCTCAATAACAGACAGGAAGGACTGCTATGAATTTCTGTCTGACTTTGTTTATGTTTATGCTCTGACATTTCATATAAAACATATTTTTTTCCTAAATTCTTTTGTTGACTTAGCTACATTGCCCTCTTCCTTTTTGTTTCTTCCGTTTACTTCCTTTTAACAGTCTTTGATCCTAGCCTATGTTGGACAGGATCAAGGATTGTACAATTGTTATCCAGACACTTTCTGATGATTCCTCTATGCTGTAATACTCTTGCCTCCTTATAAAGATTCAGCCCGCAGACACTGCCGACTAAACCCAACCTTACTGAGTCAGATTCCCTTTGTTGAGTATATTACCATGCAATAGGAGTGTTTTTATTGCTGAGAATAAAACACCGGAGATATGCCCGTTTATCTTGTAGAAATCTGTCAAGGCATATTCACGAGGAGCAATTACGTCTTATATATTGGCACAAAAGAAGGAAGCTCTTAACAGCCAGTTGAACCTAAAAATTACTGTACAGTCTGGAGGCTGAATTTAAAGGATCCCTGCAAAACAATTTGATCAACATTAGAACAACTACTAACAGGAGGTGCTGAGTCCAAAATCTTTTTGTGTGTGCCAAACATAGGTTATATGAATTAGGTAATAAACCAGACTGGTCTGGCTTGCTAGGGAAAAAAAGACTAACCAAATATAACCACTCATTCACAGATATCAATGTTGCATTTTAAATCTGCTGACATGAACTGAATAATAAGGATATTCTTAATAGGGCCAAGTTTATTTTGATGCACTGAAGAGGTTTGGGAGAGGGGGATAGTTTTTAAAATGGATATTAATCATATACAGTATAATGATCTGTTCTTTGTGACTAACAGCACCCGACAGCGATGCCAGCTTTGAACCACTGAACCACTGGCCAAGACTCTCAGGCTCCCTGCTGATGTAAAGGGCATAATGACTGGTACGATGATTGACATTGACTGGGGCATGAATTTATTATTTTGATATTATACTCTCCAAAGCTATTAAGTATTTTATCATTTTTATGAATTTAGCACTCACAAGATTAATTTCAGTAAATCTGAAGCTTTGCCTTAAGGCACCACTACTCCCCCTTTCCCTCATCTGTCCTGTGTCATGTGTCTTTGTCTGAACTGCTGCCATCCTTCAGCTATCCCCACCTCCATCTCATCACTCCCTCCTAACTTTTACCTCTCTTCTTTTCCCTTTCATCTCCTCTGTTCCTGTTCACATTTCTCTCCTCTCCTCTACTCTGCCACTGTTATGGCACTGCATTATTGATGCCCGCCTATTATATTTCACTGTGGTGGTAGAGAAGAACAAGAGGGAGTGAAAGAAAGAAAAAAATGGTAAAAGAAAGAGTGACAGAAAGAAAGAAAGGAAAAGGTTTGCTAAAATACTCAACAGCATGTGAGTAAAAACCTTTCTTGTAGTATAAAAGCAGCTCTGACACTGATTAACTGTGATGGGCACAAACCTAAATGTAAGATGTAGTGCACTCCTAAGCAAATCATGTAACACCCACCACTGTAAGTAAATGTCCTACTAGTTGTAAAGAAAGTAGATACCTGAAAAATAGTTTCATAAGTTTTCAATAAAGGGAAGCTACCTACAAGATCTGATTCATGTCAGTGATACAACTGAAAAAGCCAAGCAAAGAAAGATGTGAGGCCTAAGATTAACTAAGATCAATGCAAAACATGTCTGCCACTTCAAATCAGAGGTGTGCTTTGAAATTATGTTTTGCTGCAGGAATTTTTAAATCTCTGTCTGTCTGTCTCTTCTCTAATTTCTTCTCTGTTCTTACTTGGTTTAAGTAGCCATATAACAATGAATTATCTAAATTTCACCTTTAGGTTGACTGGGAAGAGCCTTTTTTGCCTAAAGTAAAGTCAGGTGTTAGAGCAGAATGGAAAGGAAATGAGACAGAGGGATGGAGAGAAAATAGGGAGATGGAAACGAGCTGCCAATACATTAGTATGCTGACTAAAGGCTTATGTGGTGCTTATAGAGCACTCAGCAGACATGCTGAGTGCTCTATAAGTAGCAAATAGTCGCATTAAGGGCCCCACCTCTTACACACACACATTCGCACATACACACAGTCACATCCATCACCCTGTAGTCTCAGCACGCAAACACACTGCAAAGACATTTACATTTAGCGAGATGCAGCAGCTCTACATAGAAGTAACAAAGGAAGCGCCTAAAGGAGACAAAGTACAGCTGAGCTCTCAAATGAGGTCATTTGAAAAATAGAAGCTAGAAATAAAATAAACACACACACACACACTGAAATGTATACGCTAGAGGCAATGCTCAATATTTTCTCTATTGCTCTGTTTTTTTCTGTTTTGTTCTCACAGAAAATGAAAGAAAAATGTCTGTTTCATCATTGCCAGCTCATGCTTATTTATACTTCAGTAAAACGTGATGCATATTGAATCTTTGCAATAGGAAGTCTTGCAAAATTAGAGTGATTCATAGCTGACAATATTAACGCTGAAAAGGGAATAGCAAAACAGCAAAGCCAGAAAACACATGATGCTGACTGAAACGAATTATGGATTTCACACAACATAAAGCAGTCACAGAAAGGACTGTTTTACAAAAAAAACAAAACAAGAAAGAAGATCTCGTTGCACTTTTTTTCACCTGTGTGGTAAATAAACAAATCCCTCATGCACACTCATTCCTGCTTTTTGCTTTAAATTTTGAAAAGGTACTTTAATCTATACATATTAAGAATTAAATTGGGAATTACAAAGTGAACTGAAACATTTATCAGTTCGGCTCTCATGTTCAAGATGGAGCTAAATCACTCTGTGAATAGACACTTCAATCTGCCCTGATATCTGCTGCAAACACAAAGAGAAGCAATACAGACTCTCACACACAACACCACCAACACCATCCAATTAATCTCCTGAGAAACAAAGAGAGGCTTCTAATCACCACAGCACAGAGAACAAGCCATGACACAACCAAGCCTGGTAATAACAGGCAGATAAGACATATAATAGTAGATGCTGTATAGACAAGCAACGAAGATAATTTTGTACTACCCCCAACATAAATGATAAATGCAGGAGGTCTGCAGCTATTTCAAGAAATTGAAGAGTTTATCTATGATTCACAACACGTGATCTGCCACCACGCTCTGTCAGTTGTACAGTTATCTTGGACTTACGTGAAACAGCTGCCAACACAAATAAATCTTTGGCTGTCGACTAATCTTTTCCACATATCAGGCCTCAGCTGTGAAAAATGCAGTACATTTATCTCACCTCTCACCCCTCTGTTAGCATAGATTTGTTCCTTCTCTATCTATAAGGGCCCTGCTGAGGGCAAATAACACCTAATTTGTAAGGGTTTGAATCAATGCCACATCACACCCACTTGTTCCTTATCTTACTAAGCTGGGCAAACTTAGAGCTGTTCAAATGTGAATATTAGGGATAAAAAGGCCAAGAAAGAGACAAAATACCTTTTTCTTTATCCTCTATTCTTGAATTTGTTTGCATGTTTGAGACATTTCAACAATCTCTTGCTAACAGGACAGTAGAGGAGTGAATCTTTATTTGTGTGGGACTTTTTGACTGTGAGTGAATACCTTTTGGACAGCTGAATAGGCTTTCTGGACTCAGGGAGAATGAATAATGTGCATAGAGAGGAGCGATCCATCCTCTAGTCCATTACCAAGTCTAAAAGAGAGGGAGGAAAATGAGTATCCTCTGTGTATATGTATGGTTGTGTTCATATATACACTCACAAATAAGTTAGTGCTTGAGGATGCGTGTGTAAAGGCTTCTGTCAGATGTGACATTCCTTCACTGTGTTCGATCGACATGGAAAATGGAAGCCTCTTTCTCTCGCACTCTCTCTCTCTTTGCCAGCTTTCTTTCATCCCTCTCTGCCTCTCCTCTCTTGGGGTGAGAATTGCAAAATCAATAGAGCTAAATGGAGTTGCCACGGAAGCCATTGACTGTCCTTTCTAAGTGCTGGAGAAACAAGGACAGTAAGAAACAGCTGTGACACCCCATAGTCACCTCTTCTCCTTCTTCCTCCTTCCTTATTTCCACCACAATCCTTTCTCAACAGTCCTTTCTGCTCTTTGAGCTTGTGCTCATTATCCGCCACTATACTGTAGCAACTCCTGTCCTTCATTCATCCTCTGTTTGGTTCAGTTATTCTCTGAGATAGGCCTACTGATCAAAATGTAATAATATATTATTTAAATAATAAGTGATACAATGAATGAGATATATCAAAAACACAGTGAGGAATAAAGAAATGTGTAAAAATCTTTCATTCCCTTGGCTTCACAATTGGATTTGGCCTGTTAGCAGGTGCCACTACATGAGCTAAACTGATATAACATTATGATCTAGCACTGTGTATCTGCAGTGCTGTGAACCCACTTTTGAGTTTTGCTTGAGTTTGTTGTTAAACAACATGGTCTTAAAACAGAAGTCAATGGATCTGTGCTGTGCTATAAATCAACTGTATATTATATGGAGCTTTACTATTTTTAGTTAGCATTGAGCTAAGTACTGCCTCACAGCTCCGCTAGCACGGCTGTAGGCTCTTTGTATTGTTGTAACATTTCAGTAATAAAAATGACTGTTTTATAATGTTATTCTTTCTTATGAATACATAGAATTAAACAAAATGAATAACAGGGTGGCAAACGTGAACACTTAATCTAATCTGTGATTAAAAATTAGACCTGCTTCATATTTTGACTTGTCATAGCAGGTAAAGCACAGGTATAAGTAATAATATTAACAATAGCTCTGGTCCAATAAGTGTCCCTGTACCTTTCAAGTGAGCCAGTATGCACCAATACCTGGTCTCCGGAAAAGGCTCATCTAAATGCAGTGCAGCCCTGATGTTATTAATTACACCTGTGTGTTGTCATGTCAAAAAGTAGATTTACTGACAAATATATCATCAATATTTCATATCTACTGCTCAAAACATGTTTTTAATTACAGGTGGGTTTTTTTTATGAACCATAAAAAGCTAATATGCCAATAAAAGCAGATTTATTTATCAGATTTATTGAAATTTAAATTGATTTTATAGATTACAATTGAGAAACCATTCATTGGCAGTCATCAATTTAAGATAAAAGAGTGATTTAAGAAAATGCTGCACTCAAGTTGTCCAGTCCACTATACCTTATGTCATCTGCAACAAAATCCAAATAGAATATTATATGTATCGAGGGCTGCAGCTGTTTTCAAAGGCACTGTGCTCACCTCTCTTTGGCGTAAAACACCCTGTGTTGCTTCAGGGCACACATCAGTTCTTTAGTCTCAAAGAACATCGATTTCTTTCTAGACTCACCATTTTGCACTGAGATTCAACAATAACAGGAGCAAAAATCAATTGTAAAAAGAGGTAGAGACACCAGTGTCTGTTTTGGCCTTTTTTTCAGTAATGCAACCCAGCTGCAAGACATGTTGAAATCCACACTTAAATTCTCTGAAACAACATTTCACTTATCTGCTGTTCTTTCCACCTGCATTTCAATCCAATAGTTGAGTGAACAAAATGGTCAGGCTTTTGTCAAAAAAACATACATAAGGCAGGTTAAGGATAAACTGCACTGTACATGACTGAATGACGACATAACAGTATATGAGAATCACAAAGACCTTTACTCTGTCCTTTTGTGCCCATATGATGTCATCTTTCTTGTTAACCTCCAGCATTTCAGACCAGTTTCCATTTATGTTTAATGAGAGTCTCTGCACAAGTGATTTGTACTGGTGAGTAACTTGTCATCTATTCCCTTTGATTGCGCTGCATGCTTCCTCCATAGTCCTTCACAAGATCCAGTTAAAGGAGCAAATGGGATCTCCGCTATCTGTTCTGTACATGTGTGTGGGAGTGAATGAGAGACAGAGAAAGATAAAAAGAGACAGTGAAGAAAGGAGACTGAAATAGAACTGTCTTGAGGTTGTTTGCTAAGAAAACTCAGCAGTTGGCTACTTGGCTGCCCTTCTCTTTGTCACACATACCTCTCTAGGCCTCAGGAGAGAAGAACACTGGGCTGAGAAAAACAATTTTAAATCTACCTCTGACCTAGAACAAACAGCTATCTGGTTGGAAGGTACACATGAGAAAAATACATTTTGTTGTACCTGTGACCTACAACAAACAACTCTCTGTTTGGTAATTACACACAGGCACCAGAGATAGCACCAAGAAAACCCACTCCCATGTTTGCATGCACACAGAAATGACTGCATTTGCAGTAGACGCACACGCTGATGCATGGTCACACATGCGTAAGTGAGCACACACACAGAAAGACCCAAATACAAATCTCTTATAATCTGCTTAGTGAGCAAAACTCTTGAGAGCTTGCCATAATTATGAAGTATTTTGGATAATTTCAGTATGAGGTGGATATATGCTGTATCCCAAAGGGTAAAGAATTCGATTAGATACATCTATCATCCATTATTAGTGAGCTGGGGAGAGTCTGTGGAAGGGGGAGGCATGGGAGATTCCCTTACAAGATAGTTCATTGGCTTATCATTTAAATAATTTGGACTCCTTGAGCAAGACCTATATACTTCCAGCCCCACTGCAGTGGCGTTGTTAGGTGTTGTTATATATATATATATATATATTTTTTTTTTTAACAAAAATAAGAATAATAAAAAAATGGCCCCAGGTCTATTCATCTGTCATTCCGATCATGTATTAAAGCCCTCAAAAATAATGTATTGATCAAAAACACAAGTACGTTTTGGGTCCTTGGGTCATTCAAGCAGCAGATCTACTGTTCTTCACACTACTTGGCACACGTGCATTTTGTGTGAGCGAGAGAGACAGTGAGAGAGAGCACAATGGTTTTTCATTGTTGGTGGTAGCTACTTGCTAATTCACTAAGGCAAGACTTGAAGGTTATGGATATAAGAAGCTTTTTCAAAAAGAAAAGGATGAAGGCAACGGGGCTCAGATGAGGCCAGAGGAGAGTTATCGCCTGTTTCTGTAGCAGCAGATGAGTCGTGAGAGTGCCGCGGCCCCATCGACAAGCTCAGGCTGATGAAGAAGAGGGCTCCTTAGCCAGCTAGCTAATCTAGCTCAGTGGTTTTTTTTGGCAAGACACATAAATAACATGTGTTTATGAAAAAATAAAAAAATTAGAGATTTGATTAAGATTTTGGTGATTGCATCTTTTTGATGAGCAGGACAGGAGAGAGGAGAAGAGAACAGGAGGAGAGAGCAGAAGAGATAAGGAATACGACAGACAGATGACACACCAAAAGAGCTACTGGAGAGATGAAGAAGAGGAGAGTATCAGATAGATAGATAAGACACAGAGTTAACACAGTTTGTCACAGTTCAAAAGGAGCCCTTGTCACACAGTAGAAGCAGAAGCTATGAGACCAGGGTTGGTCAATTTTCAAAATTGAACAAAACACTGGAAACATACAATCTGCCATATGACTGCATCCTCAACGTCAAGGCTCTTTTTCTCAGGGTTTTACTCCTGCTGCTGAAAATAAAAATAATAACGAAATTGAATGAGAACTCAGATTGCACTAATTTTGTTTATTTTGATTTCAGTCGGTTAGAGCACAGTGTCTCACATCTTATATTCATTTTATTGTGAAATAACGAGAAAATGGTGCAATTATCTAGTGGAATATAAAGATTTCTGGGCTGGGCTAAGATCCAAACAATGCCTCTGCCCTGCATGTAATGCCTTGAAAAGTTACAAAAATATGTCTTTTTCTTTATCTTTAGCTGAAACACCTGCCTTCCGTGCATCATATTTGAAGTAATTCAGGGACTATTTATAATATCACTGTGTACATCTACACAATAATTCCAGGTAGAAAATGACTGTGCAACATTAAATCATGTTTAATGCACTTTTTTGGCTAAAGCAACTTCATAGTTTGCAACTTTTTTTCTTTGAAAGGCTTTATGCTGGACTGACACACTAAGCTTCACTGCAAATTAATTAAAGGACCAGTGTGTAAGATTTAGGGGGATCTATTGGCAGAAATGGAATATAATATTCATACGTATGTTTTAATTAGTGTATAATCACCTGAAAATAAGAATTGTTGTGTTTTTTTACCTTAGAATGAGCCCTTTATATCTACAGAGGGAGCGGGTCCTCTTTCACAGAGCCCACCATGTTGCACCGCCATGTATCTACAGTAGCCCAGAATGGACAAACCAAAAACTGACTCTAGAGAGGTCCTTTAGTGTTTTTCATGAATTTTGTGGCCACCGTAGGTTCTCCTACACGCTTGGAAGGGCAGGAGGAGCGGAGGGATATTCAGTTGGTTGAAAAATGCAACCTCACTGCTAGATCCCACAAAATCTTACACACTGGTCCTTTATACAACTCTCCATGACATGACAGACAGATAATAATAGAGATCTGCTTCTGGGTAAGCTATTACCCATAACTAAACAGACTTTCCACTTGGGTCTATGCTTGTGTGTGTATGTGTGTGTAAGTGTGCAGGATAACAGTATCTTCTACCCTCTTATATCCTGCAGTGAGCAGAAGAAAGTGATGGAGGACCTTAGGTAATTAAAATGGAGACCCTCTCCATTCACTACACAAATAATGATAGCCCTTCACCTACTGTGGAAAATCACACTGAATCTATGCTCGCACTCAAACAGGAGACGGATGAGCTCACACATGTACACACACACACACACACACACACACACACACACACACACACACACACACACACACACACACACATACATGCTCCTCACCTGCTCCAGTTTCCAGTGGAACTCGGCAGGTCTGAAAGTGTCGACCTGAGTGAAATCTCTTCTGAGCAGGAACACCAGGCGGCAGTTGTGAACATACAGAGAGTAATGGTGTCGATTCATCTCTGCAACAGGAAGAACACATACATGGTCACACACACAAACACATGCACATAAATAAACATAATTATACATTATGATTAATTAATGAATTAAGATTAACAGATTAATCAACAGGACTATGGCTTCTGACCTTTTTGTTAAATAATAGAGAAGATATTAGAGGGATTAATGTGAGTATAAATTTTGACCATGTGTTTAGAAATTATTTGATAATTACACATTCCTATTGAGATAAATGCCATAAAAATTAATATGATAGTAATTTTATTACCAACGCTTAATGTTATCTGGCTCAGCCAGAGGAATGTGGGAATTTTTGTACATAGCTTTGCTTAAATGGCCCCAACACTGAGCCCTCGGACACCATTCACATCTTTTAGCCAAAACAATGTGAATGGAAAAATGGTTTAGAAGAGTGTGATGGTCTAACATGAACTGCTCTGCAGTTTTGCATTACAAGATCAGACTAGACATTTCCTAATCTAATAAGCCATTTGTGAGACCACTGTGAGAGTGTGCAATGTGCAGATGGCTTGCTTAATTACACAGTACAGCCAAGTTCAGACATACAGTGAAGAAAAAGGTTTAAAGTTTCAAGGAGCATTAGCCATCGTGGGCTTCAGACTTGACTTAGTTCCCTTGTTATTTTGGAAGAAGATTTTCATCATGCTGTAATCTTAGTGCATTTCTAATTCAATGGGCAGTAGGAAATCAAAGTCTAAAATGTTTAAACTTTAATAGAAAAGACCCTAAGCATCAGTAGTTTTCATTTTTCAGCCTCTAACTTTTCGTGTTAGAGGCTGTCAGCACGTGTGAAATCGTTTCCTCACCGGTCTTGTCAGAGCTACACAGTAAGGTTTCCTTCTCAGCTCTAAGTCCTGGACTGGGCCCATGTTTCATCCATGTTGCTATGGTGAACTGATCTGTCAGGTTCTGGGGCACCACGTGATCTGGAACATTGGTAGCCTGGCGTCCATCGAATTGGTAGATGAGGTCGCTGTCTCGCCCACTGTCAGTCAGCAAACACGCAGTCCAGTTTGTTGAAGGGCTGGGGGCAGGAAGGAGATCGGTGCTGCCTGATGCTGCACCTGGATGAACCAATCAGAAGATACAAAACTGTCAAAACAGCTGCACAGAGAATAATCCTGGAGAAAAACTGCTTCTCCAGAAATACCTTCTTTTTTCTATATCATCTTTCTAGATACCATACATTAGCATTCATCTTTTTATACCCTAATATTGTTTGTGCATGTCAGCACTCTGGATTAAACAAACATACCTCTACATAAGGTTCAGGGCTTAATAATGGACAATATAACTGTAGTAATATTACTGGACAACTTGTTGTGTACATGGAAACCTTTTGTGTGGTCTCTAAAGATGTACTGAAGCTCCCCTTCATTTATGTCACATAATCATTCATCAATCATTTTGAGAGAAAACAAACACAGTATGATTAATAACTTACTCTTGTCAGTGGAATAATGCAATGTGGAATAATGCAACATCTCATTTTTAATTGCTTTTCTACAGATTTTAATTCAGATTTGTGACTGGTCAAGGTGATCTGATCACAGAGGCCCAAATAAGGATGTGGTGTAAGAAAATCAAAAAGAGAAAATGTTTAAAATTATCATTATGCACGACAAAAAAACATGTAAGGCTTTCATTATTCCTCAGCAAGGAACTAATTCTAGTTTCTCAACAGGAAAACTCTGTTAGTGATAATATCAAATTTATTATTAACATAGTTTTACCAAGTGTTTCACATATTGTATATATAATAGCGCAAAGCAATGTTCCAGGGTATAAACGGGAAGCAATAATGAACACATGTCACAGTTTGGAATGGAGTTTGAAATTTAATTTAGAACAAAAAATGAAATTCAGAATAGTCTCCAGGATTAAAATGGCACACTGGAAATTGGCACATTAATATAATGGAGAGGTTGAGACGTCAAAAGGTAATTTCTTCTTTAAATTAAAATTTTTCTTGTCTCTCATCATTATTACCCTCTGCTCCTAAGGAGCGGCTTACTATTTCAACAAGGCATTCATTCCATCGTTTTCTTTTTTTTCATCCTCTGGATCGCACTCGTCACTTCTACTGCTACCAGTTTCTATTCTCTCTCTTCATTTCTCTCTACTCACCACAGAGTTTTTGCAGAGACTTTTCAGAGTATGTTTCCCGGTCGCAGCCCTTCCCAATGTGATTGGTCTGCAGCTCTACCATCGCCCTCACACCAGATAAGGGACCACCGCATGTTTCCAAGTGCATCTTGGGAAATAGTTGCTTGCTCCCAGTCCCTGGCTCATAGTCCACCCGCTTGTTCCAACCTTAAAGGGTCAAATCAGTTAGTAATAGTTTATATACAATAAGTAGTTTATTTCAGAATTTCAGAGGTCTCATCTGTTGCAATTACAGATAACCTGATTTCACATAATTAACAATATTTAACTTGTTTTGTAGATAATTGTTTTGCTTTTAATGTTACCTGAATGAATTTTTCACATTGCATAAAACATAATAATATATTGTGTATTTTTTGCATTTTTGTACTGTATAGAGTATGGTAATTTATACTGTATGTGACATGATCGTTTTACTTAAATGACGTATCTGCAGGGTAGTACTCTAACTTGACATACACACTGATATATCTAAATATCATCTCCATTTTGTGCGACAACAAAATAGTCTGTTTCTGACCTACCATAAGATCCTTTTATTCTACTGGTCTCTCTTGTTTCTATTTCTTTTTTTCCTTCCCACTTGTACTCAGCACTTTGTATTCATTCCAGCAACAACAGTTGCATCTGTTTGATGGTGAGAAACGCTAACTGTCCTGTTGTCAGACAGTTTTTGATATCCATCTTCTCTGAAAAAAGCTACAGGTTCACTACTAACCTTTCACTTTGTATAACAATACTTCAATTTAAAGCTGCCTCTCTGTGATGCTGTGTGTGGAGCCGGATTTCGTAATCATTTATCAAATTTTAAGGTTCAACTTTTGAAGAAGTTTGCAGTTAGACTGTTTATTTAGCTGATGTTCTATGAGACTTGTGTCCTCTGTTAAAAAAGAAATCTGTTGAAGCAGGATAAAATTTAAATGTTATGTAGTAATGGAGTGCTACCTTTTAAAATTATTAATATGAAATCTGTTTACTGTAATTTAAAGCATTATTAGACCATTCCACAGTAATGTAGGAGATACGATTATAAGGACTACTGTATGTGGTTTCATAATGAGTATGTTGATCATGAAAAGATGACAGGAAACCACACAGGATGGCAACTTTGGAGCTCAGAGTTTGCTCAGTGAAGCCTTGCCCTGTGTCAAGTCAAAATGAGATGGAAATGGCCTGGTAACATGACAGGCCTGGTAGAGAGGAGATTCACAAACACATTGTGTATAGATACATCTGTGAACATGTGTGTGTGTGTGTGTGTGTGTGTGTGTGTGTGTGTGTGTGTGTGTGTGTGTGTGTGTGTGTGTGTACAGTGCTGTCAGTGCACACCTGGCAGCTCTTGCCAAGCCAACAGAATGTAATATCATGTCTCCTGAGACAAACATTCACAAAGAGAGAAACAGACTGTGATTATGTAGGTGCGGAGGAGTGAGAGGTGATATACGTTTTTAGCCTCCATTTATGCCAGGGAGTCTTCTTCAATACTGGCCTTTGCACACACAGACATATAAGGTTTTGTGTACAGAGGAATAGATGTTCTATTCATGGTTTTAAGCTAGCATTAGTTAATGGTTTTACAACAGGATTATGTAGTATGGGCTCTTTTATGAGCCTAATTGCAACATATCATGAAACATTGATGAAGATGTTAGCAGGGTATAATAGTAAGTGTTTCTTTGTGAGTCAAAAGTGTAGAATCGATAACAGTGAGGTACCATCTGGATCTCAAAAATGATTGTGTATTTTTATCTAAGAGCAAGAGCTTTCCAGATCCAGCTAGTAATATGTTGTCAGTTGTTTTATGTTCTGTAAATCAGTGTGTTTTGGATTAAAAAATGCTATGTATGTGTCCCTTCTATTCTTAAATTCATTCCTTCTTTCTTTAGGCCTGTTGTGATCAAATCAATTAGCCCTCAAAACTTTACATGAAGATGACATTTACATAAAGCTGAACGCCATTTCAGACCACTTTCTCAACACTGCATGACTCTTTTTTCTCTTCCCCTCTTCTGTGATGCGCACTGACATTTCTCTCAATGAGTGTGCAATTGTAAAGCCTAAACTCACATCCACGTCATGTTCAGTATGTGCTATCTTTGTACAAATGGATCTTGTCTGTAACATCGTCTTTATTAAGGCACACATGTGATTTTGTTGAACTAAATTATCTTCTCTAAAAACAACACAATATTAAATCATGGAGACATAGAGAGGGATATCCAGCATATGAATAAGCAAGTATCTTTAGGGTAGCTAAAAACATATATTATACACTTGGACCATCCACACTGCTCTAATCAACAGTCTGATCCTCTCTAAATTTAGATAACTGATAGCTAATAATCCAAAGATACTGATAGCCAAAAGAATGTAAAAAAATGGATGCAACTTTTGTTTGGTGAGTGCCATTCCTCGGTGTTCAGATGTATATGTAAAAAAAGAGCTGACGTATCATCTAGTGCTACTTTCCAACTCTAAGCTACACCTTATTACTAAGTCCTATAGGGGTATTGCATGAAACTGAATGACTCAAAGACATATTTAGAAAATTCTCCATGTTAGATTATGTTGCTTTTCTATTGTCTAGCTGAGCAAATTCATATATTATTTTATATGCAAGCTCTATAAAGCTTCTTTTCTGCTACAATGTTACTTGCATTTCATATGGTTTTAAGCATAAGAGATTAAGGACACTTAGAATACAATGCAAATAAAATAAATTGTTAAGGACATCTGGTCATGGACGGTAAAACAGCACTACCAGCTCTGATGTTTCAAAAACATGATCTTTCAGATTATAAAACCACAGCTTTGCAGAGAATAGTGGTTTTACTCAACAGTACGTGGTGAGATATAGCCTGATCAGGTCACTTATCTCCACCTGGGTCTTTTTTTTAAGACTTTAGGAATAACCATCACCTTTCTCCCTCACTGTAACTTTGTTCCTCTCTTTTCTCCCTTGAGTTGCCTCTTCATTCAGTCTGTTTCTTTATCTCTTCCTCCCTCCTTCCCCCCTCCCCTCTTATCTTTCTCTGTCTTCCTCTTTCATTCCTGTGTGAGCTTGACTCCTGAGATGCTGTCAGTGCTGACAGGTGAAGCAGCAGGGGAGACGGTCTGGCTCGAATGCCAAGCTGCTAGCATGTTGAAGGGGGAAAAAAACACACACACTCCAGTCAACTTGTCCTCTGGAGGTTTTTGTCAGGTCTTCTGATTCCTCATTCCTCTGGAGACATTCATTCTTAAATGAGATTGAATTCCCTTGAGGGAAAGGATATGCTCAAAACCGCACTGAACTGCTTGCTTCAATTTGAGTGGTATTAGTTTAAATTTACTGTAAGTACATTCAATTAAACTGTCAATTATTGCAAGGTAAATTTAGGCATTTTTAAAATATTTCAGTGGTTATTTCTTTAACTCCGACCTTGCCATCCAGGTTTGCAGACAGGCTTGACATCAATATGCACAGCTACATCCTCCCTTGCTTTCTTCTGACCGCAGTCAAAGGCCGTCACCATAATCTTGTAGCTCTGCTGCTTGTCGTAGCTCAGTCGCTCTGTGTTTCTGATGTTACCTAAAGGAAACACAAATCGAGAAGAAATGTATTTATTATTATTCACCTATAGAGAAAAATAATCAGTTATGCTTATTTGGCAATAATAACGTGAGAAAAACTTTCCACTGAGCAATGATTGAAACTGGCTTCGCATTAAAGAAACAGCTTCTTGAGAATAAAATAAGTCTTTGTACTTATTGAAGTCTTTGACTAAAAAGTCAAGGTCCAGTAACCTTGAATTGCATTTGAATATTAAAGCCTCTCTGTAAACACTCATGTAAAATTGCAATGATGGATTATCTTCACCTGTCACCAGGGTAACAGTGTAAGACTGAGGAGATGCTACAGGCCTGTGGATTTTCACAAACATGCCTCAGGAACAGATTGTTAAATTGTTGTGACCAAAACACTTGATTAAGTTTAATTAACTTAAACTATTAATCTTCATTGTGCACTCTGTTTTTTTTTCTATTTGCTACTCAAGCCAAATTTAAATAAACTATTTGTAGAATCGTGGCCATGATCCAGGTTGTAAAGGAATGGTGTCTCCACTTTTCCAGGAGTCAGCTGGCGATTTACAGATTTTGATTTAAAATGTGAACTTGTTGGAACATGGAGAGGTCAATAACAAACTAATCTTGCTCCCCAGGTGTGAGTGGCCCCAGGTGGAGTGAGGAGGTCTACTCAACTGTAACCACCAAGCACACGGCTTATATTTGTCAAAAGTCGATGGCACAGAAAAGCAATCACATACACAAATATATACAACGAGAGAGGAGGGAGAGAGAGGGCATGAGAGAGAGAAAGACTTCAGTGTATTTTATTGATCACTGGTCATTTTATAAATGGGATGCCTCAGATACCTTTTCCAGTTGATGAATAAACACATATTTTTTTTCTGAAACTACCATACAGATGTTCCTCAAGATAAACAACAGTCTTCAAAACAATGTCATATTCTTATTTCATCAAAGCTTTATTATATAAGTCATTGCCATCACAATCTGTCTCTGGACTTATGAGGAAAACTAAAGCTATTTTTGTTGTTAGCAATTGGAGGCTTGGCTGTATGAAAGGCTGTCACTCTGATTGCTGTCAGAGAAGAGAGGACACACGAGGAGAGAAAAGAGAGGATACAAGAGGAAACCAGAGGGGAGGAGACCAGAGGAGAGGAAGGCTCACTGAGGAAATCAGTCCAGAGCCCAGCAGTACAGAAAAGAAAAGAGCTGAGTTTGAAATGTCAGAGGGAGAAAGGTGAGGAGGCCAGAGTCAGATAGCTTCTACAAAAATCTCCTGCAGTGACTATTTGATCCGCAGCTGGTGTGAAACAGTAACAGTAACAGTTAAGGTACTAGATATCAAACAATTGCCACTTTTTCAACAACAGGTGGAACCTAAGACAATTTCACCTCTTGGTTTATTAGATAGCAGTCTCTCGAGGGATCAACTGCACCTACCTGGATTTAGGGTTTTCTTAATCATCAGCTAACTGACATAGATTGTCCAATCCATTAGAATCTATTAGAAGTGAAGAGTCTGTGTCATGTGTCACTGCAAATACAAATTTTGTACTCAGTGCTGGGGATGCAAGCCATGTTATCCACATCACAAATTGTTATCATGTAAAGATATTTGCAAAGGTGCAGTTAATGAAGACTATCAGGGACGGAGAGTAGTCGTTATTGTATTAACGAGTACAAACAATGTATTCATAAATTATTTTCCAAATACATGAGCTACTCAGTGGAAACCAAAGTTTTTACACCCCCATTCTTGTGGTAAAGATAAGGAGTATATGTGACAGTAAGTCTTCCACTTTGCACCCTCAATTACAGATCTGTAGAGCAGTACACACTGCTGCAATAATATCAATGTCAGCTGTCCAAGAGAACAAAAAACTTTTTTATATTCACCAATTTAATCAACTCTGCTTGCAGGAAAGTAAGACAATTTGTGTATGGTTGATTTAAAACTAATTAAATTTATCTTTGATGTGGGTGTTAAACACTAAGTTAAACACTATACTATATGTAATCAAACCATAGAAAAAAGATTTAATTCCAAACCTCAATTTGATTGTTGAAACTGTGCAAACATCTGAACTCTGAAGCATCAGTGCTGGTTGCGGGCCAATTTATTATCACCACTATGAACAAAGGTAGTGTTTCTGAATTCCTTTCTTCTTAATTCATTCTTAATTCTCTTTTAAGATGGACAATTAAAATCTATATCTAGCAGCGGAGATACACACTGCACATATACACATATACAGCCTATTTACTTCTACATTTTACCAAACTTCCCCCAGCACACAAAATTACCATCGTTCTGAAAAGTAGATCTACACAGTACGTTGTGTCTTTGAGTTTCTCCCAAACAATATTACTAGTCTAGGAGGAGATCAAATCAAATGAACCAGACTACAGTAAAATACAGTGAGAAAAAGACCAGGAGGATAAACTCAAAAAGCAGTGAGACAAAATAATGAATATGACCCTGAGAAAGAGAGAGAGAGAGAAAGAGGGAGAGAGAGAGAGAGAGAGGGAAAGTGAAGAAAGCAGGGGGTGCTTCTGTCTGATCTATTTGTAGAATTCAGCATACACATACACACAAAGCCCTCCAGTCTCCTTCAGTCTGGATTACGCTGCACTGAGATCAACACATTGTGGATGTGGAAGGGAGAAGCCAGCACAAAGCCCAAAGCTGAAATTTTATATAGGCAGTTACGCTCAGAATAGCACTCAATCAGATATAAAATACATTCCTACAGTCATCTAAGACTTGTGTGAAGCCACAAATGTACAAAAGAAAACAAGAAAAAATAAAAAAGGACACTGTCAAAGCTGAGGTTGAGTCTTTGTCAAGTAACTTTTGAGCTACGCACTAATGAAAAGCTACTTCATGGATCTCAACATTATTGCAGAGAGGAATCAGCCACAGTTGTCTGCTTGCTTTTTCTCTTCATTCTGTATTTATATTGGCGGGACCATTAGATATATTTACATTAATCTGTTGTATGGTGTACATCCATATGAATATATATATATATATATGATTGATATAGTGCCTACTGTACAAGCAGACAGTGATAAAGTTAAAAGCAGTTTTCACACAATCACATAATCTTTGAACTTTCATTTTTCTATTATTTGACCACTTACAGACAAGAGAATGTGAACTTACTGCTGTAAAGTCGGTGTAGATGATATGATTTTTCACACAATTTTGCTTTCGATTTACTGTCTGCTCCTTGATTAATCTCTATTCCATCGTCTGAGTCTCCGCTCCCTCACGTCTATCTTTAGCAGAGACTTGTTCATGTTCATATGAGGTTCGGCTGGCTGAGATCATAGGAAGAACATATGCAAATTCAGCTGGTGCCATGGCTTTTTACTTTTATCAAGACATTAACTATGCTGTTTGTGTTCAAGTCAGGCACGAAGAGCACTGCTATTACAGTACAGACTATTAAGTGTCTCAAGTAAGGTTCAAATGTGTTTAAACCCAAATGATTAAATGATAATACTGTAAATATAAGAGCCTTGAAAATGACCATTGACTGTTACAACTTACAATATGATGAACATACGTACATTGCTGGTCCAAAGGCAAAATGCTTTCAACTATGCTGTTTCAGCTGAGAAAACAATCTCACCACAAGGTCCATTTAGTAGCTGTAAATGTTCAAATTTCTAGTACTGTGGGGGACTTTTCATTCATGTTGGCTTAAAAGCTGATATTCAAGTCATTTTTGACCTTATAAACAGTAATTGAAAACAGTCTCACAACAAGGTCCATTTACTTCTGTAGCCGTTTTTGTTTTGTTTTATTTTCTGACATTTGGTAAAAGCAAAGAAAATATTTAGCGCTTTTATTGCTGTCAGACCAAAACTCATCTAAGTGTAATGATAAATAAATACTTGTCATGGTCAAGTGTCATATCAATGAATGGACCTTCAGTGTAATTAAATAAATTCCCATGAATTCAGGCTCCAGGCACGCAAACTGAGCCTCTTTCTTTTGTTTTAGTTTCTCTCTCTTGCTATCGGTCCTAATTACATCACTATCAGCAGTCTCTATCCAGTCTCTCATTCAGCCCAAATTTAATCAGACACACACACATGCATACACACTTACCATTGCGGTCTATGGCAAATGGCGTCCCGGCAGTGACTATTTCATAGTTGCAGATCTGACTGTACTGTGGAGAACAGTCTTGGTCCCAAGCTTCCACCTGTAACAGTTCAATATCCAGTTACAGCCCTGAGCTTCAACAACTTCAGGCCAAGTCTCTTGTTAACCCGCACATTCATTTGCAAGGTTGATTCCAGTAATAAAACAATGATAAGAATACATAGATACATAAAAACATTTAAATATTATATATAAATACCTGCAAAATGCTGTCATAGATCTTTCCTTCTGTTACAGATGCCTTGTACAGTGGCTCCCGAAACACAGGGCAGAACTCATTGACGTCATCCACCTGGATGTGAACCACCGCCCTGGATGAAGGAGGGAATGGAAAGAAGAGAGAGGAGGGAGTGCAGCAGGGAAAAGGACAGAGAGATGCAAAAAAAGTGGAGTGGAAATGATTTATGGAGAAAAGGAAAAGTGAGGACACAAGAAAAGAAGAGATGGATGGAGGAGGAGACAGAGGAGAAAAGGAAAAATGTCTTTAAGTCATTAGAGATGATCAAAATTAATTACGACCTATTTCACTGTCTGGTTGAAGAACATTGGTTAGATAAAGGCAGGAGGGAGTGAAAGGAATAGAGTTCCTGATTATGGTAAAATAGATATAATAATAATAATAATAATAATCATAATAATAATAATCATAATAATAATATAAACTTAATTTGTATAGCACTTTTAAAACACATTTACAAAGTACCTTACAGAGCAAGATAAAATAATACACACAGTCAGGATAAAAACAAAAAAAAATTATTCAAAACATAGAGCATAAGACCTGAACAAGAGAAATAAAAGTGATAAAAGAGGGATAGAAATTTGACAAACAACAGATTCACTATAAAAAAGCCTTCCTGTACAATTAAGTTTTGAGAAGTGATTTGAAAGAAAGCACTGACTTTGCTAACCTAAGTTCTTCAGGTAGGGAGTTCCACAGCTGGAAATGCCTGGTTACCTTTTGTAATGAGGCGAGCTGTGTGAACAGTTAGGAGGGTCCTACCTGAGGAGCGCTGGCAGTGGCTAGGCTCATAGGGCGTGAGTAAATCTATGATAAAGGTAGGAGCAAGGCCATGTAGGGCTTTAAAAGTAATAAAAGTTTAAAATCAATTCTACACCTAACAAGTATCTAATGTAGCGTTGCAAGGATGTGAGTGATATGGTCTTGTCTCTTGTAATTTGTTAAAAGTCAGACAGCTGAGTTTTGAACAGGCTGGAGAGGGGAGATGGTCTTTTGGCTGAGCCCCGATTACAGGGAATTACAATAATCCAATCATGACAAAATGAATGCATAGATGACTTTTTCAAGTTCTGTTTGAGATAAAAGATTTTTAACTTTTGCAATGTTCCTAATTTGGAGAAAGCATGATTGTACTACCTTGGTGATTTGTATGTCAAAAAAAACCTCAGAGTCAAAGTTCACACCCAAACTGCGGGCAGAGTTCTTAACGTTGGAGGACAGGTTCCCAAGATTCTTTTTCAAGTCATCAGTCAGGTTAGGGGGACCGAATAAAAGGACGTCAGATTTGGACTCATTGAGCTGGAGGAAGTTTTGTGACATCCAGCATTTGATATCAGAGAGACAAGCCATAACATGAAAGAATTTGTCTGTGTCACTACCAGTAAGCAGAACATAAAGATGAGTGTCATCCATATAACAGTGAAAATTTATATTATAGTTATGGATGATCTGACCCAAAGGAAGCATATAAATATAAAATAATACTGGACCAAGAACTGACCCCTGGGGAACACCATATGAGAGGAGTCTGGGGATGAAGAGAATTCTCCCATTACAACAGAGAAAGATCTGACAGAGAGGTAGGAGCGAAACCAGGCAAGAGCAGTATCCTTAATGCCAACACAGTTTTCTGGGTGATTTAAAAGGATGTCATGGTCGACCGTATCAAATGTGGAACTCAAATCAAGCAGAATTGAAATTGAACAGACCCCAGAGTCAGAGGCGACCAGTAAGTCATTGGTAACCTTAATAAGGCCAAATCAGGCGTTGCAGTGAAAATGCCATTCCTCCCAATCATTTGAAGGGGGGTAGTACATTCAGTCTGTGTGCGTTTTGATCGCAGCATTTTGCGGTGAGAAAGTTGATCCAGAATCAACTTTTGGAGAAACGCAACCTGATGTCAAGCTGCAGTGGCCAATCACAGCCGGTGATCAGACTGATCAGAGCTGTAAAACCCTGCCATTAGAGGGTACAAAGACATTACTTGGAGGAGGGGAGGACATTTCTCTTCGTTTGATAACGTTAAAAGTAAAGTTAGGCTTTGCCGTCGGCTTCCCCACTCATTTTAAAACAGACAACAGAAAAAAAGAGAGCACCAGCGAGCGAGAGAGAGAGAGCAGCTGTGGTCGAGTGAGCTAGAGACTGAATGACAAGAAAATAATGTTATGAGGGACCGGCAGTAGCGAGAGAGCTACCCTCGTAACATTATTTTCTGATTGTTTCACAGCAGTGATGTTCTAGAGTACAAATAAACACGCCCACACCTCCATACAACCCTGTGGCGGTGCACCACAATGCCTGATTTGGTCTGAATATGGCCTAAGAGCTGTTTCTGTGCTGGGCACAAAATCCTGATTGATATTGCTCAAATATACTACAGTTATTCATATGTGAGATTAATTGAGAGGCAACAGACTTTTTCTTAAAGTTTTAGATAAAAAAGGTGAGTTTGACATTGGTATAAAATTGTTTAAAACAAGAGTGTAAGTTTCTTCAGAGGAGGTCAAACTACTGCATTTTTAAAACTGGATAGGAAAGAGCCAGTAGACAATGAGCAGTTGATAATGTGTAATTGACAGGTGGAAGAATTTAAATGGGAGATTAACTCCTCCAAGTCTGATATAGAAATTTGCTTAAAGTGAGGCATACTGGTAGAGGGTTCAGTACAGATGAGGAAATTTCTTGTCACAGGTGTAATATGGAGCCTAATGTCATCTATTCTATTTATGAAATGGTGGAAAAACTACCCACATTTCTCAGTCATTGGCCGGCTAGGAGGAGGGCTAACCACTGAGTTGATTGCCTGAAATAAAACCCTGGGCTGCTTGTGGCAGCTACTAGCAATCAGACTGGAAAAATAGGAATATGTTGCTTCTTTATTCCTTAAGAACAGAACTGAGAAGAGTTGATAATAATGTACCTCATATACGGTCTTGTTTATTAGTGTTTCTTTGTGAAATGTGTTTCCATTGTTATCTAACGTCTATCAAACTTTTATTTAACAGGCTTGTCTACTGACACAGACTCATCCACAGCAGATGTTACAAAGCTAGATTGTTTTTCAAGATTTCTCTCTACTTTGTCTAAATTGTTCTTTTTTCTCTCCCTCATCTCCCTCCCTCTGAGACTGACACAACACACAATCTCATCTGCCAGAAGGGACTGCTGAAGATAATAACAAGGCACACTGATAACATTTGGGCACTAAAGTACATAAATGAAGCAATAATTCAGATGTATCATGAAGTTTTCCTTCCCTGTGACCTTCTCTCTCAACAACTTGCGGTGTATCTGAGGAGGCACATCTGGCTAATTAATGACATTAGCTTAATGAGGCCTATTTAGAATGTCACGCAGTGATAATGTCAGACATGCACACACGTACACTGTGTGTCATTCATCTTCCACTGGCGAAATTCATCATAGATCCCTGAGCTGATAAATTTCTCTCTCTCTTCTTCTTCTTCTCCCTTTAAGTACCAAGCGGCAGCTTATTTTAGCAGCTCCTTGTTTGTGACTGAAGAACCAGAGGGTTTGATTTGCTGCTGTCCATCCCAGTCTGCCTGTCTGTCAATCTCATTCACATAGCACTACCCCCCTCCCCATCCACACACACACACACACACACACACAGTATACCGATGGGCCATTAGGGGAACATATCCTGAGAGCAGAGCTGCAAGTCTCAGCTGTCACTGCTCCTGTACTGAGAGATCTCAGGGAAAATGAAAAATAAAAATGAAAGGAGAGAAAACAAAAAGCAAAAACAAGACCTACGGTAATTATCATTATCATGATCTTTCTTGTTTCTGACTGAGTGTAAATTATGAAGCCATAGTAAGTAACATAGTAAGAACCGAAGTACTGTGCTGGTATTTCTACCTATAAATAGAAAACTTTTCTAAAATATTTTAAAATAGTATAAATGAAATGAATGCAACTACTGCAACTTCTATCTTAGAAAAAACATGATATTTGGTGATTATGTTATTATAACAAATATACAAACTTTATTTCTCCTTGATATTATTTGTCATGCCTGCCTGTCATATATTGTGCTTTGTATGATTATTCTCTATTTTGTGTGGAACCTATGACAAGTAGCTGCAGTGACACTGGGGTAAGTATCTAATGGGGATACAAAACAGACCCACCCCAGCCTGCTCTCTCTTGCAGTGTGAAGCCACAGGTGTACAAATCACTTTTACAGCCATGACCTCACTGCAGTACGGGTAAAAGTGAAAGTGCATTTGTGTTTGAGTTGAAAATATACAAAACCAGGGACAAGTACCATATCACACTTTTGTAAATTTCATTCCTGTTATTAAACTGTTCATGTGGATAAAGGAAATCATTATAACACACTCCAGTATTGTGTGCTCTTTGTACAGTAATTACAGCATTCAGTTTTTCTGTGCACTGCTTTGGATAGATGTTAGTTCAGCTGTGGTCATTTTTAAGGCTGTGCTGTATTTTCTTGTAGTGTTAAGCACATATCCTAGTGTATTTCTGTTAATGTTGGTGAGGGGCAACTTATGACTGTTCTTCTTCTTTGTTGATAAAGTTTGCCTGTGCTTGGCTTAAGTTGTCATGAGAGTTGAGAACTTAATATGACTCATTTGTGCAGCTGCCTTTGTAACATTGATTTAATACTTCAAAAACAACATTTGTTTTTATGTCATGCTTCTGTTATTTTTACTGCCCCCTGTAAATCAGAAATACAATAGTGGCAACACAAGTGAGTCATGCTAAGTTAAAAGTATGTGACAGCTATAATACAGGGTCTGACACTCATCACTGTCATAACAGAGTTTTTAGGGTGGCATCCAGAAACTCTCAGAGATACAAATGAGGCCACATAGTCACTATCTGAAGTGTTGGTGAACTCACAAATTGTGTAAAGATTTTGACGACTTTGGCTGCATCAGGAAAGAAAAACAGTGACCAAGGCTCAGTTGCTTAACAACATTATAAACTTAAAACAACAAGATTATAAGAGTTCAATTGATCACTTTGACATTAGCTCAACCCAAATTGAGCATTACATGCTTCACAAAGGAAGAATCTGTTGTAGTGATGGTGTATTGTGTATCGAAGCCGTTGCTCGACTGCTGTGGGTCTGTGGCGCATGCACGACTCACACCTACGGTTGACTCACATCGTGCAGTGCTATAAGCTATAAGCCATACCTGTTATTTTGTAAACCTCTCTGTAGATGGTTATTTTTTCTTGAACTTCAAGTGTTAAGTTGGTATTTGAATTTCCTGTCAGTGGGAATTCTACCAGGCAGGGTCCCATGTGTTTTGTTGCAAAATTATCCTGATTGTACAACAATGTTCTGTTCAAATTTAAATAAAACACTGGTATGAAAACTAAACATTGCTCCAGTTCAACACCACTGTTGGTTTACATGCTCACAAAGCATTTTATACCATGAGATATGTGGACATAACTAGACCTGCTCACAAGTTGGGACATTAAACGAAGAAAATTCCTTTACAGTAAATAGATTCATACATTCAGTTATACAATACGATATATAAGTTACTTATATAAGTTCAGTTACTAAACGGCAATAGAAAAACAAGTCAAATATTTACTGTCACAACAACTACTGACAACCACTGTATTTAACAGACATTAACGGATCAGTCTTACAAGGGATGGAAACCAAAAGCTCTTGTTTGGGTAGAAAAACAATTATCTGACTGATCTATCTTATTGACTCATAAACTAGAACTGAACTAAACACACACATACACTTGTACTGTACACACTTGTACTTGACTCACTTGTGAGATTTCTTCCAGTCGGCCCCGCTGGGTCCGGCTCCACAGTCGTAGGCCTGGATAATAAAGGTGTACTCCTTCTGGCTCTCACAGTCCACAGGGCTACTGGCTCTCAGGACTCCTTCTCCTGATGTGCGATTCAACACCACTGCCTCAAATGGAGCCTCCTGACCATAGATCTTAAAGGCACAAATCTCCCCTACAGAGACAAAGAAAGAGAGGTATGAAGTGGTATACTTTCACAGTTACATTGACAAAATAAATAATTAAATATATAGTGTTTATTTTTATCTTTAGAAATGGACTATGCTCGAGGATTCCTTCACTAGACCTGAAGACAAAACAAACAATGAGAATGTGTCATCAAAACTTATTTCTTTCCCCTTTGTGTCAAAAATGAAGGCAGCATTTACATCCCACAGTGCACACCAATGTCATTTAGTAAGCCAGGAGCAAATTAAAAGGAAAAAAGACAAACAAAAATAGTGTGAAGACAGTCAGAGAGAGGGGATGAGATAAACATCAAATGAAAATGAAGAGAGCCAACACGCATGTATACTTTAGACAATTTTGAGGAGGAGAGTAGTTTATCAGTAGGATGTCTTGAACAACCCTTATCTAAATGAACAACATGAGTTCTAAAAGAGAAAAAGCAGAAAGAGAGAAATTATCAGAAACATAATTGGCTTCAACATGTCTGTCCCCCAACAGAGAGTGAAAACGTTGCTCAGCATATGTTGTCATCAATGGGCAGACAGTGAGGACTCTGGATGTTTAATATGGACGCCGTCTACACAACAACCATCAGACTTAGAATGAAAGATAAAGTCTCAGCCTGCATTTAATTTCATGTCTGCACTGTGTGAAGGAACAAACATTTCTGATAACTGGATTTTTTTCCTTTATTCATTTTTCTTTCATGATACTGCTGGTAAAAGCTTATTATTTTTCTTTTTCCTTTTTTTCCCCATCATCATTTTCTCACACCCTGCTTTAGCTACCAAACGGCTTGGATAGTTGAGGATGATTCAAACTGTGGCTAATGAAGTAAAAACTAACAATACACGCTGCTGGCATTTTCTTAACAGCACAGCTATCACTTCAAATCTCAGTCAAAGTCCCATTTCTGGACACAGTGATCTTTGTCAGCATGAGCTGCCCACAAAAACACAGCATACATCTCCTGGGGTCTAGTTAAGAGAAAAATAATTTCTGATTTTGAATTCTAAAAAATACTATAATTCTTTTTTACATTCGTTCTTTTATACTTTTAATATGTATATATGTTGAATATTAATTACCATTTCTATTTTTTTAGAACATTCACAGCCTATCCTCACCTACTCACCCAGTCTTTCCTTACTTTTCCTCCCTATAGCCCAAGCTTAAGATACCTCATTAGGCAGATCATCTGACTATGAATATCAATATTATTATATCTTTAAAAAAAAACAAAAAAAACAGCAGTCAGCCCAGTGGATGTGAGCGGATATTGATCAGTAATGGTGGCAAATCACGATGCATTACAGCAGCAACAAACTTGGTTACTAAAAAAGGTACCACTTCGCCCATCTGGCAGTATGTTGGGTTTTGGCCAAACAAAAGAAGAGAACCAAGAGACACTTCTGAAGTGGTGTGCAGGATTTGTGCTAATGTAATCCTTGCCAGTTTCTCTTTAGTGAGATGGAGACGGTAAACTACCTTGAATTGTATTAGACCACGTCTAGCACAAGGAGAGGAGGAGTGTACTAGGTCAAGAATTGAAGCCCACTGGTCCTCTGCAAAAGACGCCTTGTTCTTGTTCCCAAATTGTCCTTACATTGTTCAGAAATTGCGGGTTGATAGCGTCAACTGTATCATAAACCAGGGAGATGGTACGCTTGAAACCAGCATTAAATTAAAGAGCATCTATGGGGTTACTTGGGGGTTGCCCTGGGAAAGGATGATAGTCTTTTTGTACAAAGTGCCTAATTTGTAGGTACCAAAAGAAATGGGAGCACGGCAGTAGATACTTTTCTGACAATTGCTCAAATGATGCAAATCCCCTGTTTATATATAAATCCTTGACAGCTTTAATACTGTTCCCATGGCATGTGGTCTGGATGGGGAAATATCAGTGAAATTGCCCTTTTGTCTGTTTTCATAAGCAAAATAAAGGTTTCACAAATCTGAAAGTTGGTTTAAACAGCGTTGAGGCTTTTGCTACAATGTCTAACACTCTTTCATGAGTGTAAATGGTGAAAGAACAGAGAATCCCCACTAAATATCATTATTTATGTTTCCCTTTGGTCTCTCAGGCAACTACCTGTCTTCGACTGTGTCAGTGATCAAACCAAACAGCCAATTAAAGGACATGGTCAGTACTCAAAGTGACCAATCAAAGGAGCAGACCGTCTATTCCATCCCCGCCTCCAAAGTCTCAAAAGTCAACTTGACGAGCGAGCAAGTGTTGAGCAGTTGCAAGCATGTAGGGACGGTTGAGCTTGCACTCGTCACACCTCTGTGCTCGCGGGAAGGCATGTGTGCACGTGGCTACTGTTCTGTGTGCTCGTATCACATGCATGCACCTGTCTTTTATGTGCACGGGTTTTGAGACTAATTAAACACCATAGTTTTGCTGTGTGTAAATCTGGTTGCGAGTGTGAAATCATCTGTGGGGTTCATCCCCTGCACAAGTGTTCATTTCAGGGATTTGGGAAATCTCCTTGCAGAGGGAACAAAAGCTGCAGCACTCTGACCCTGTGCTAGCTGATATCTCTCAGAAGTCAGAACTCTGACTTCTTTTAACTTGATTCAACTTTTCAAAACTCCTTCTGGCAAAATATTGATGCTGCTAAACATGGTGAGCTCCAAGATTTGAGCCCCAACCAATTTTCAAAATGTCTGGCCCTTATACTGAACGCCCTTGAGGTCTTATCGAAATGAAAATGTCCCCAATACGGCAGGGGAATGCGATGTGTATAGTATGTACAGAAAAATAATAATAAACACAGTGGGTGGTATGGAAGAAAAGCGATAAGCACGATGGTGATCCTGCTTGCACATATACACATTCATGGACACACACTGAGCAAATACGGTCTTAGATGGGACCAAAGAGAGAGGAATCTGGTTTGAAAATACCAATGATTATAACATACCACTGTAGCCCACATGCATAAACCTTGACTTTGTGGTGGAAAGCAGGAAAAGGCACTTCCACTTAACAGTTTGGGGTTGGATGCAAATCCATTTTCCGCTCCATCTGTTGCGGCAAATACATTTTTCTGGATTACATTTTACAGGAGAATGTAAGAGTAATGGAGGGGAGGAATGATAGAGAGAGCAATAGAAGAGGAGGGAGAGAGAGATGAGAAGGAATGGGCCAATGTATATGTAAATGGTAATGACAGAGATTTCAGACGGATTCCTACTATGTCAGCAAATATGTACTTTATGCATATACATACATACACACACTTTATTTCCCGCCACTTAAATTTGCTTCTCACCAGCCCCATCAGAGGGAACGCTATAATTTCACTCAGTTGCGGTCTATGGATGAAATAAAGTCTAATCTTTTGGCCTATATGTCATGAGAGAAAGAGGCCGCTTTTCAAAGTAAATATCAAAAGTATAGATTTTTGCTTTGGGGAGTTGGCTTGTTGCCATGGCAGATTGAGAGCAAAGAGTCAGCAAAAAATGGCTCAATAATAACAATCATCTAAAATAGATGGTATTCCACAGAAAGCTTTAGCAGCATAAACTGCATTGACAGAAAATGTCAAGCTGTCAAAGAGCATGTATTTCACGGGATGTTAAATTGCCAATATAATGGAAACAGACAAGATGGATAATTCTTTTTTTTAGATTATTTTTTTCAGGCTCTTTGCTTTTATTTGACAGACAGTGTAGAGACAGGAAACTGAGGAGAGAGAGAGATGGGTATGACATGCAATGCAGGTCCCCCGGTCGGGATGTTGCGGTTATGCTGAATGCGCCTTAACCATTAAGCCACCAGGGCGCCCCAAGATGGAATCAATTCATTACAAAATGATGCTCCACAAACTAACACGCTGTCACAAGGAGCTGAAGCAAATTTGTGTATTCCCACCATAAGTAACATTAGTTGACAGAGCATTTCATTTCTTTCAAGTTTGTTGGATTGAACAATCGATTTTACTTCATACATTTAAATTAAGGATTTAATCTTGTAACTTAATCCAACTGGCTCTGATTGGACTTAAACGCTTTCTCTAAAAATTTCATATGTCTCTTAGTAGATATCATATTATACTTTCTGTGTTTTGTAATTTGAGTTTGTGCACATATTTGTACTGAGGCAAGTTTAAAAAACTTTTTCAGTATGTATACATGCTACATGAACTCTTGCATTCTGTCCACACAATTTGGTTTGATTGAATTAAATTTCATGTAATTAAAAATTAAAACTTCCAAACAGTATAACTGATTTATTGTGACAATACTAATGAACAACTGAATAATGAACACTTATAAACTTTATAATAAGGCACTAGTTCAAATTATGACATTTACTTTAAATTAAGGCAAAACTAGAGACTAACGCAACATGTCAGTATATGTGCTACTGTGGAGGACACGAGCTGAACAAAAACAGATCCTTGTCAAAACAGGCTTACAGTTGTTTGTACAAGTATTTTAATTACAAGAGACACTTGCAATAAGGCAATATTCCTCCATGACATTACCGTCAATATATCAGTCCTAATGAAGAGAGAATTTCTTAACTAGCACTGTAATTGCACTTCTAAATTTTCTACAGTGTTTCCTCCACTGATGAGTATTTTTTTCTATTAGAGAAGACAGGCCAAATGCAGTTAGGGATTTGCACAGATAATATACTGTATACTCTGTATATACTGTATATTCAGATAACATAAGGATTGCCAGAGCAGGAAGAAAACACTTTCTTCCACAGTAGTTTAACAAACTGATTAGATCAGTTCTCCTGCACAGCACTGGATCAGCTGGTCATCTTACAGGTTATGTTATAGTTACAGTATTACACTATGCAGGATTTTCATATGATTCTGATTCTGACATTATTGATTAAATATATTTTATATATTACATAGTTGGGTGAAAAGTTGTATTTAACTTCATGGTCATAAATCAGCTTCCAGATCAACGAACTTACTTACTTAGCTACAGGTAGCAACAGAAACTGTTAAGAGACAAAATCATAAAGCAAACAAATAAAAATAAGGGTGGGCTGCTTAAAGTCAGTAGTGTTCATGGTGTTTAATCACATTTAATCAGCCATAGTAGTTTTGTTATACACAAGTGTAGAAATGTCCAATTTAGCACATTCATAAAATCTGATTAAAAAGTGCTTAAGAGAAAGAAATACTACAATAAAACTATAAAAAGAATATATAAATCAAATAAAACTATAAAATACAGATTAAGAAGACAAAAGAAGTAAGCTTTGACCTTGACGGGACATGAATGGATTCAATCATTCTCTTTAAGACTGTAAACAGGTGAAACGAATATCACTAACGATGGCTCTGTAGCATCCCAGTAACACTGAGCCAGCATGATAAAAACCTTCACTTGTCAAAATGTCTGACAAAGGTCTATTATAGGGTAAATTAAAACTTACTGTACAGTATGTAAATGTAAAATGCTAAGTCTCTAAGGATGACCAACCTCTGTAAGTACATTAATTACAGTAATCTGAGCATCATGTATCAAATGCATGAAATGCTATCTTCAAATGACAGGGCTCATCTTAACAACATGACAAAAGCAACATGCTCCCAAGAATTAGGATAAAAAAACACTGAGACACAAGCATCATACATGGATCCCAGTGCAGAGGGGTCAGGAACTGTGATTTAAATTTCTTTCTTCGCTTTCAACTTGAGGTTTTGGGCCATTCACCCCCTGATGTCAAAAAGAGAATTATGTAAAATAGACAGGCTGCTCAAGTCCTTTGGGTTAAAGGAGGATTACAATTGTGTATCATCAGCATAAAAATGAAAGAATATGTCATGCTGTCCATTAATGTGACCCACATAAGTAGAAACAAATTAGGCTCAGCCTCAAATTTTTATTTGGAGTGACAATCATCAGTAATCAGCTTTCATTGGTTAATGTGATGCATCACCTTGCCTCATAATTATGATTCTGTGATCTGTACTGTGACATACGTGACTTTAAAAACCACCGAAAGCCTCATCTGAACCCACTTTCTCAGTCAAGTCTCAACAGAGAAACAGAAAATTCAAACATGTTAATTCCTCTTCTTAATCAAATACTGTTGTGATTCCATCTGGTGTGTCTGTGCCTGTTTGTCTGTCTCTGTGTAGAGTATTAGACGCAAAGCTTCTGTATCAAGATTTTAGTGTGTGTGTATGCGTGTGTGTGTGTGTGTTAGTGGGGGAGCTGTAAGACCTTGATTAAAGTGAGTTTCTAAGCAGAGTATCAGGCGGTTTTAAGCCTTGATTCCTTCACTCTCCTGCCTTCAGTACTGAGCTCACATTCACCCCTGTTCCTCCCGTTTAATTAATGACTGGATTACACTTCATCCCACGACTGACCCACAGATACACCCTCACTCATACACACACACACACACACACACACACACACATACGGACTATATACAGAATGTGTGCACACACTTATACACACACACTGTAAACTCCAAGAAACGAAAATTATTTTGAGGGTAAGGGGCCTCATTATATAGTCTCAGATTTTGAATTTAGAGTCTCAGCTTTTGCTTTGTGTCTGTGTCTTTTTTGTGCTTAAAATAAAAAATAAATAAATAAAGGCTGAAGCTCTTCCAATATAAGATACTCCTCTTTTAGGTTGCAAACAGCATATTGAATACATTAAGATTCTATTTAAATAGAGTAAATAGTCAGAAGTGTACATTTGGAACTTTCTGACTAAAATGTCAATTGATTCTGGTGAGTTTTTTTGTTGTTGTTGTTCTGCTAAGGTTTAATCTTTTATTCATTTCATGGCAGACATAAGAGAAATGAAGTGAAATAACCTTGCTCTAAATCACTTGGTGGCCTATAGAGCACATGGCTGTGTATTAATACGTTAAGGTACAATATGTATTATAAGTCTTCACTTGTTATGGTGATTAAATCACTCCAGCTGGTAACACTGAACAATGAAAGCTTCACAAATGTCAGGTTTTCTTTTGAAATGGAAAGCATTAGACTGTATAGGTGTAACTAATTAACAGGTAACTCAGCGTACATTAATGATTGGTGAGATCCAGTTCAGGGAATTATACTCAATATTTTTCAAAATGTCAGAATGTTTTTTGCACTATTTGCGTTTTTATTTGTGAGCTTTAATTCAGTTTAGCTAATGATCAATTATTTGTTCATTAGTCACAGTTACAGTGTATTCTGACTCAGTTGTGTATTTCAGGCTTCGTATTACATATCAAGGTTCTAATATCACTGTATGTAAGAGTCACACTGTGAATGTTCATTTTTTGAATTAATGTTAGACATTTTACATATCAATTTTATTGAAATGAATCTATATCATCCCAATTTTTGGGGGCAAAGTACTGTACTCTACTTCAAAATGCCTTTATAATGAATTTACTTATACCCTTACAGTTATCTGGGAATTTCTCATTCAAAATACTAAAACTTACGGCACGAATCATTGGGAAAAAAAACTCTTAGCTCTAGTTTTGTGAGAGTGGGGGTAGAAGAAGAGGATGCAAAGGAAGAGGAGGAGGATGAAAACAAATCAGGGTTCATGGCCTTACACTAAGCCCTTCTCCTGTTGGCTTTAATGTGATTTTCTCTGAACTGTCTCAAGGTTTCCGATGAGTACACGATGAGGACACTGAGCGGCAAGCAGTTTAACTGGAGGATAAGTTGTCAAATGTCAGCGGTGGTTCTGGAGATTTTTGTCACTGCCTGACTTATGGCTTTTTAAATCTACACTCAAAGCTTCACTCTACCATGTTACATCAAAGAAACCTATGAAAGGAGCTACATTGCAAGAAGAAAAGTTCATCGATTATAAAGTAAGCAAAGTCCTCACATGAGAATTAGAGGTCTCTATAGTGGTCTCTAAATTGAAAAGCTGGTCATAGATAGTGCTACATGACTGCACAACATAATCTGTTCAAAGTTCTGCATAATGCAAATCCAAATAATCACCCACTCTTTGAATACTAACAAAATACTAACTCTTTATATATATACACTCACATGCAAATAATTTACAGATATCCTCAAAACTGAGCTGTAACAGGAAACAGCCCCTGGTAAGACTATAGTCTAAGTCTATAGCTATGCAAGCAGCTCTATGAGGCTGTCCTGAGAGACAGTAATGCTTTGAACTAAATGGTAAATCAGCATGCTAACATGCTCACAATGACATGTTGATGTTTAGCTGGTATAATGTAAATGTCATTTGTTTTGACCAGATGATGGCGCTAGAGGAAAGTTCAGGGGATCAAAGTTATTACAGTTCATCTTCTGGACAGACATGAAGGTCTGTACCAGATTTGACAGCAATCCATGTAAAGATTTTTTAATAAAAAACTGAAATGTAAACGTTGTGGTGGCATTAAAGGAAAAGTCAAGGGATCACCAAAGTCATTAGGATGCATCATATGTGCAAAATGAATGACTGTACCAAATTTCATGGCAATCCATCCAATAGTTGATATTTCAATCTGGACCAAAGTGGTGGACCACTGACCAATAGACAGACTGAGCTTCCAACATTGCCATCTGTAGCATGACTGGAAATGTCTTCTAATTCAAAAACATCAGCATCTATTTTCCCACCTCACTCCCCTCCAGAAAAGTCTCCCTGTAAAGATATATGGAGCCTGGTTGGCACAGGCTAGTATTCACACAATGTGTCTGTGTGCATGGGTGCATGCATTTGTTGCTGCTTGTGACCACAGTGGGCTCCCAGTCAGTTAACAAGAGACATGTTGGAGCAATTCATCAGAGCCTCGCTGGGCTCCTTTAGCTAGCCGGCCACTTCCTAATTGCATTTGGGAGATTGTCGCACCATCCACTTGACCTCAGGGTGACAAATCAACAGCTCACACAGGCAAGAAGCACATGCACACATGAAAGCACATGCACATTTTCAGGTTATCTATTCACCCAGGACAGCTGATGCCTTGGACAACACAATATAGGAACGGGGAGAATTCAATATCGCAGACAATACACATTCATTCTGCTGGGGGCTTTGGTGGTCTGCAATGCAATTAGTGTTAATTGCAGCCTCTGAAGTTGTGGGATTAGAATTCATCAGATGAACTGTGACTGTCAGTGTTGCCTGTTAATTGAACTGCATGAAGCTCTGGTTGTGTGACTTAAATGCTGAAGAGGAGAGCTCTGAAAATCATTTTGGCTTAAGTGTTTAAAGTTGTGGAGTGGAGTGAAGTGGAGTGTTAAGAGTAAGTTGAGACTTTTAGAAAAGCTATAGTGCGCCTGAAAGATCATAGGTTTGAGTGTAATGACAGACTGTGAAATAACTCGCCTTCATCAAGGTGCTTAACCCCAAACTTCTCTGGTGGAGAAATGTAAATATGAGGAAATAAATAAATAAAGAGATTGTTATAGGTGATTGTTTATCAAGGTAGGAAATATGGATGTGCAGAGGGCCCAGTATTTGTATTTCTATCTGTACTTGTTGAGGCAGCAAAATTATTTGTATTTGTATTTGTATTCTAATAAAAGTGGAAAGACACTTAAAAATCCTGTTTTTGTTTTTATTACACTTTTAATTTTAGAAAATTTAAGTGTTACAATAAATGTTCATGAATAAACTACCTTACGAAGGAGGTCCCCTCATCAGGTCTCGAACTGGAGTCTCCCAGATCATAGACAACTACGCTGAATACTAGCTAAAACTTTGCTCATCGCCTCATTGCAGACAGACCTCTACCTATTTATACACCCATAACACAGAGACAGCACACCGTGTAACATGTACGGAAGAACTTCAAAGGCGATTCTTGCTTTGCACTTTTCATTTATTTTTTACAACGTAACTTTGTGGAAAGGAGAAGGGGAACAACACGTTATGGAGAATCCCTTGAGAGCACTTCACGTGTGTCAGTAACTCAGTTTTATCTCTGGGGAACACCTCCGACTCCGAGAGTGATGCCCAAATTAGGAAATGTGCGTCATGTAGCAGGTGGATGTGACTCCCCTCGTTGAGGGGTATCGTTGTGCGCTGGTATTTGACATGTTTTTTTGTCTTCCTGAAAAGAAATATTTTTAAAAATCTGTGTATGAAACAAATATTCATAAAAAACCCACTATTTGTGCTTTGCTGAATATCATATTTGTATTCGAGCACACCCCTAGTAGGAAACTGTGCAAATTGTGTGTATGTGTCTGGCAGAGTGCATCAAGAGTTGGACCGCAAAGAAAACACTGTGTTTTTTCATTTCAGTGGTTCACAGTATAACAAGAAATTCTAGAAATTCAGTGTCAGGGCATGAGTACGACAGTAGGGGAGGGAAACCCCCAAAAACGAAGTGAGAACACAGGAAACATGAGCGGTGGGGAGGATACCACTGACATGAGTACAGAAGGGGTCAAAGAGATACAAAGGAGTGGATTAAAAAGTGAGTGTGAGGAGATGAGAAGCTGCGGGGGACAGCGATAGGAGGAGTAGAAGGAGGAAGGATATAGAGATAACTACAGTGTAAGAAATCGCTAATGCAGGTATAAATAGCACTATCAACCTCTCAAATATCTCGCTGTGCTTCCCCTCCTCCTCCTCACCTTCTCCTCCCCATGTTCCTTCTCCATTCCTCTGCAGCGGATTTCACAGCAGTAAGCAATTATTCAGCTCTTAACATCCGCACTCAGAGGCACCGCTCAACCTTGCCCTCCTTTACCCCTGACACGCCTCACCCACTCTTGTTCTACCCTCTTTCTCACCTTCCTCCCCTCCTCCTCTGTTCCTCAGTCATCTGCTATTTGCCATAGCTGACAGTCCACGGCTGTCCAAGGGTCACCAGTTGACAGTTAAATGGCTTTCTGAACAAGGGGAATTTGACATTTTGAGGATGTGTGTGCAGGTGCTCTCTCACAAACATGCACATACAGTACAGTATCTGCATATAAATACACACCCAAAAAAAGAAAGGGTGCTATGCTAAGAACTGCTGCCCTAGGTCACACTCTGATGTCTACAGGACCAAAATTAGTAGTTTATTAAGTCATGTGAAGGATAAAGGACATATTTCTTCACATGCAACAGAAAACTCACCAAATCAGTATGACAGACTCTCCGTGATTGGAATATTCAAATAATGCATCAGTCAATGCCTGTCATGGCATCTATTTTCTTTCCTTCTTTTTCCTAATTTGCAGCAGTGCTATGAGCTACTGTAAATGCTAACACATCTTAATTTAGCCTATTAGCATGATAACATTTGCTGATTAGCACTGAACGTGAACTATGGTACAGCTGAGGGTAATGAAAATGTCATGAGTTTTGCAGGCATTTGGTTGTAAAAGTATTGGACAAATTAAAATTTTAACTTGATGATGATGCTAGATGAAAAGCTGAGGGATCACCACGGTTATTACAATTCATTCATATCAAATTTCATGGCAATATATATTCAATTATTGAAACATTTCACAAATAACCGTAAATGTCAACCTCATGGTGGCCCCAGGAGAAAAGTCTCGGAAATGTAATGTAAAGGCAATCCATCTAATAGTTGTCAGACATAAAAAAACAAAACAAAAATGTCAACCTGCTGGTGGCTCAAAAGGAAAAGCCGTGAGGTCACCAAAGTCAGTAGGAAAAAATCCTCTGGGGACAATTGATGCCTCTACAAAATGTCATCTTAATACATCCTATAGTTAGTGAGATATTTCATTCTGGACCTTAGTGCTGGAGTGACCACTCTGCCATCCCTAGAGCCATGCAGCAACTGTGGCTAACAACAGGACTAACTCCATGCAATGGAGATAGTTGTAACGTAATTTTGAATCATCATTTTTTATATTCCACAGAAGATGGGGAAAAGCTCTGTCTCATTAACAAAATCTCCCTTTGACCATTCTCTGAAGTCTGCTCTCCAGGTCAACCTTTTCATACTTAACATCATCTGTGCATTATCTTGTCAGCCCAATCACAACCCAATCCAAAGTGACATTCATACCCTTGTTGTTCTCTTTCTTTCTACATTTTCAACACCCTTCAATTGGACTGCAGGGTAGTACGGTTCTGAGATAATCACAGACTGCCAGGTATGGTGGGGAGTCTTCATAAGCCTCTGAGCTGTAAATGTCACAGTGGCTCCGACTACGACCTCTGTCAGCTCAACGGCTCACTGAGAAGAGAAGGACATGGCCCAGTGGTTTATAGAAGACGCACACACACACACACACACACACATATTTATCCAATACATTTTCTGACTCATGTACGTGCTTCACTGGATACAAACACGCACACATGTGCACTCACTGACACACATTTGCATGCAAGGAGGCACAATCAGTGACAATATTAGAGGATGGACTTAAAAAATAATTGCTTAATATTAAATGATTAAAATATAAATAAATTGTTTAAACTGCCTTTTTAGATGCGAGTAACAAAACGTATTTTGCTTTTTTCTTTTGTGAAGAATTAAGAATACCTCATTAATGTTTATGACCTCAAGACGCCACAGTGACAGCGGCACTGAGCTGAAACTGCTCAACCACTGTAGTCTGAAAGATCCTTAGACTTACTACCTATGAAGTCATGTCTATTTCCCAAACCACTGTTCAGCTCAATAAATAACGTAAATAACTGAACCTTTATTCATTGGAAGGATAGAGGCTGGTGTATGTTTTTCAGATTGCAAAGGCCTCCAAGACAAACTGCCGGCTTTGTGCTAAATAAATAAAACTGACCTGACTTGGCAACTCAAGTGTAGACATTTTATTTTGAAAGAAGCATGGATGAATTTTACAACTGGCTGGGAACTGGCTTTATGTTATGAGCACAACATCAATTCAACACATCAACCCAGTAATGAAGGGCATACTGGGATACATATGTGCCTACATGTTAAATTTTAAAGAAGCTGTCAAACAACCCAAGTCGATCCAAAGCTACCACTATTAATTTATCTCTGATCCTGACACTGTCTAGTTACTTTAATGATATTGTACAACCGCTACATTTATTTTAAAAATGACCTGCTGCTGAGTTCCACAAAATTCTAATCATGGATCCACATCCCACACTAAAAAGATCCGGACTCAATATAAAACCACAGCATACCTGGGCTGTGGTTTTATATTGACTTATGACAGAAATGCACTCTGCATATAAATATAACTCGCATAAAAATCCAATGGATGCCAAACTGTAGCTCCATCAGCAAGTCATCATCAAGTCATCAGATCTAACTAACTAAATAGCCAACTAATAAACCTGTTAATCACAATATACAGTCCGACATGTGACAAAGCTTTGCCAGACTGATCATAATCCCCCTTTAGTGCTTTGAACGCAAAATGAAAAAATTAAAGGTAAACAACAGCACTTAAAAGTACAATGTTTTTTTTACCACTAGCAGAGCAGCAGAGCAATGTTTTGATGATGAATTGGTACCCAAATTGTTTGATTCTTGTGATCTACAAGTGCACAAAAGAGAATAAATACACAAGAATGGGACTGAAGGGAAGCACAAAGGTGATGTGATATAAGTTTGTGCTTATTGCAGAGGGCAAAAATGAACAGTTAGTGATGTAGTTACTCTTTAAATGAAGGCGACAGTAGTGATAACAATAAAATGGAGCATGGAGTGCAATGAGCTTTGATTAAATTTACTATTAAGTTACCATAAATTATTGTATTTTAAAGTGTAACTGCACCTCTAGGTCTGAGCCTAACTCCACCCACTGGATAATTTTGAAAAATGCTAAAAAGTGGGCAAGGGGCTGAGGGGGGAGGAGAGGGGCGAGCATGGCTGTGTGAGGCAGGAGGGCAGGAATTGCTCAGTTCATAATAATAATAATGAGAGGAAGACAAACAGCGCAACGACATTTAAACGAGCCAGAAGTCAGAGCTTGCGGCCACAAAAACAAGAAATCCTCCTCGCCTCTCGCCCAGCAGCTCTTTAACTCTCCAGCTGTCTGTTCCTGCAGTTATCAGCTGGTAAAATCTTATCTTAAAACATTAAATCTTGGTGTAACCAGAGCCATTACTGAACCTGTCTGACCGCAGCTCTGCAGATCTGCAGCTCTGCTCCGCAGTGGACATGTTCAGTTTCGGCGGAGCTGTTCTGCAGTGGACATGTTCAGCTGACAGACAGGACAGATAGTTTCGGCAGAGCTCCAGTTACACCGCAATTTCACGTTTTAAAACAAGATTTTACCAGCTGATAACCACAGGAACAGACAGCTGAGGAGCTGAAGAGCTGCAGGGTGAGATGCGAGGAGGATTTCTGTTGTTTTTGTGGCTATGGCTTTATATACATTTCATGACTTAGAGACCTCCCAAACGGTCAACTCTACGTCAGCATTGGCCCCGCCTTTTCATGGCTGTTTTTTTGGGTGAGCCATTTTCAACCCATGAAATGCTGATTTTTATGAATTTCGTCAATATAAACACCAGCATTGATGTGTTTCATTACAGTACAGTCATATAATTTGGTTTACAGCTCAAAAATACACATTTTAGTGTGCAGCACCTATTTAAATAGGATGTTGGACTCTTTTCACCAGCAGCTCATTTACTTACACCGTCACTGTGCACTAAACACAGGTGGTGTACAGTCATCTTCTGTGAGCTTGTTTGCTGAGACTGGCTGGCAGCATCTTCATACGGTTTGCCTGGGACTGGCAACCCAAAACAATGAGATGAAATCAGCTGAAAGTACAGACGGGTGTGTCAATTCTCAGTGGGGTCGACACTACAGTCAACCCTTTCACTTTACACTGAGTCATTTGATTCATTCATATTAAAATATTGTTTAATGGAGCTTTAAAATCATCTGGTGTTGTTACTTCAGATGTCTGTAGGGCCGTTGTGACTCTATGCAGTTTCATACAAACAGAAGGAGGCTTTGCTTATCTTCTGCTGAAGTCTTTGAACAGACCACCATGTGAAACTCAGCAGTGAGTTGAAATAAGTTTCCCTCTGTGTCTCTTGTGCAACTCTCTTTCTCTCCTCTCTCTCACTCCTTCTGTCTTTATCTGCATTTGTTATGAATACTTGGGTGTATGATCATTTTCACATGATCTGTTATAGATGTTAAACTATAACATGAGTTAAAAGCAAACACAACATCAATGGAATCTGACAGGTGGCATTTGAGAACCCCAGGAGACCTTTTGCATGCTAATGCACACTTATTAAAATGACATAACTAAGCCATCAGTCAGACGGGCCAGCAGGGGTGTGGGCTGTGGGGTGAGACCACATGCAGCATTCATCAGGAAGGTAAATTCAGAGAAAACATCTTGAGAGGAGGTAATGAGCAGTGTACTTTTGATATTCTGTGGAGGTTAAGATAACCTAATCTGTCATCTTTCATTGATCTCTGCATGCTAGTTATGTTTGTCATAACAGACGGCAGGCAATAGCTCATGCATGCATCCCTGTCATGTTTGATCATTTGTCAGGTCGTCAGCTGAGGTAAATGTGAAGGTGTCTTTTTGGTTTTGAAAAGAACGGCTCCATTCATTCACACAGATTTGCTACATTGAATCACAGTGTGAAACTGGAGAGGAACAGCAAATTTTTGTGCAAACCAATGATTTTCATTCCCGGCACACATTAAGCTGTCATATCTACTTTGTCTGAACACTGTAATAACAGTATTTACCAGGTAGGAAAGGAACACCAAGTCCCATTAAACACAGATTTGAAAGAAAACATACAGTGGACACAAAGCACTTGAGTGAAAATCATGATCTTGGAATAATATTGAAGAACTGAGCAAAGTGCAGTTATGAGATTCTGAGCATCAGTGATTCACAATCACAGTTGTTAAACAATATTTACTCCCTTTCTCTCTGTATTTACTCTCTATCTAAATGTTTAACTCTAAACTGCTCATTTTGATATAATACTGTGTGTGTACAGTCACATGAAAAATGTGGATAATGCAACTGCATAAAATGCCAGAACAACACAATCCAATGGTCAAAGACCAGATAAGCATATGTAGATGTCGGACCATACAGAAATATCAAACAACAATATTCAATACAAAAGCATTATTTATTTACTAGGGAAAGTCACTGAAATAGCTTTTAATGTCAAACTGTAAACCTAAATTGAAACTGATGAAAATTGGCTTTATAGGTTCACTTTGGAACATAATATACAATATACATTTATAGTTCACAAATATATATTGGCAAATAACAGAATATACCAATAAGGAAATATACATGTCTTTTGTCCGAAGCCTGGTGTCGATCCTTTAGCTTCTGAGGCTAGTAGCTGTTTTTTTGTTGTTTTTTTTAATGGATTTTGCTCCACCACACTAGAATCTGTCACCCACACATAATACCCAACCCATATGGACTGTGAGCTGACAAAATCCTCACCTTGTAGCGACAGCCCCACTTGTGATAGAGTTAAATGACACAAAAAGGTCAGCAAAAGGTCTTAGAAGGGCAGGAAGGCTCTGGTATTAGACTGTCTTCATCTGTTCGTACCATGGGAGGTAGACGAACACAGATAAGGGAGTTTTTGTTATTCCCCTTTCCCTCCCTCTTTTTCACTTTGCCTTTATTCTCACTCACTCTCACACAATTAGCAGAGACAAAGAAATCCTTAGAGGTGTAACACTAGATAAAAACCTGTGAAAGAATACTAATAACACTAGTGGAAATCATAAGAGTAAATTAGTTCCTCAGCTGCAGTGCTGCATAGGTCAAGGTGTCATGCTTTACATACTATGTCCATACAGTATGTATGGTGTACTGGTACGAGAAGGGAAAGATCTTGAGCACAGTTTATTTTATTTTATTTTAGTTTTCTTTAACTATCAACATTTACAAGAACTAAATCTTTTATTTATTCACTACCTCTAATTATTAAATACACAAAAAAACATAAAACTCTCTGTTCAAAGTAAGACAAGGACAAATTTGTCTTTTATGTATTTATCTTTCAATTCTTGTTTGTCCATGGTCTAACTGGAAGCGAAGCACTCAAAGGTCATTTGATCTATATTTACTCTGGGCTGATATCATTTACATTGTTCCCAAGGTTCCCTTAGGACATCAACAGAGGAAAAACAGCACTTAAGGATTTTTATTTGTGTTTTATTTGCTTCGTAATCATTTGAAGAGGTATGTACACCAATTCTCCCTCTTTATTTTGCCACAATTCTCTTCAAATGGCAGATGAGGTCGACTAATCTCAAACTAGTTCTTCATACAATATATGTGTATTGTGAATAACTTTTCAAAGTAATTTCCTGCTACAGTGTTCCGCCTAGGAGGGAAATTGAGTCATTTGTAGGTTGTGCAGAGGTAGGAGAGTGGCTGTAAGTATATGTTAGCTAGAACTCTGACTTAGTTCTGTTCAGCACTTGACTGATGGCCCTCGCTGCCCTCATCCATTACTCTGTCACTCGTTTGAAATTGCCTTTCAAACGTTCTGGCACTTCTGGAAAAGTGAGCACTCCTCCTTTTTGTCTGAATAGCCGAGAGAGGCACAGTGGCAGGTGAAGACGCACAAAAATCTTATTTCACTTACACAGCTGTCAGATCCTGTGGGACCACTTCAGAGGTGATCTAACTCTGCACTGTGATTGGAATGCCATAATGTGAGCAAAATATACTGAGTGAAGAAATTAGAAAGGACATTGGAAAAGAAAAGACACGCGGACACACGCTGCAAAAAAGAAGACACGTAACTGACATACTCAGAGAAATTTGAACACAAGGCAAGCTGTCATTATATCTGCTTTTTTTGACTGGATGTGTAAGTAGGTCCTGAGAAATTGGTAGATTTAGCATGAAATTCTGTGAAGATTTAAGAAACCATAGATGTGGACATTTGGCCTCTACTTCTGTTATAAGCACACATGTATGTTGCCTGTAATCTTGATCTTATAGCCCTCATATTGCGTCAAGGGCACTCTCTCCTGCCTCTCACCCTCCACTGTGTCCCTGTATGTGGGCCTGGTGACATGACAGCTCATTTCTAGACACTATTAATGACGGATCTCCCCTTTTCTAGTGCTGACTATCATCTATCATCCAGAGCCAGACCGGCAATCACTTCTTCACTAAATTACAACTCGCTGAACGAGACATAAAATAGGGTAATGGGCTGAAAATTAGCCAATTACAATCATTACACTGCCATAATTGACCCTGGAGACCCTTGTCCAGCAGTACACACTCCGCCTTAAGGTTGGACCACGAGGATGAAATCTAATCTGTTGAACAGCAACAATCTAACAGCAAACTGGCTTTAAACAGGGAGCATTTCTTAGAGTTGAATAGCTGAGATGTTACCTTGCGAGGCAGCTGGCTTTGCAAGATCACGACATCGGGAGATCACGCAAGAATCCATCTTGTCAGGGTTCAAGTTACGCAACATTTTGAGAAATAAGGATCCAGCATCCTATAAGCATCCAGCTGCCTTGCAAGGTAAGATGGTGATAGACAGATGGTTCATCCAATCACCTGCCAAGTATTTTTTGCGTCTGCCCTTTTCCAAACAGTTTCCAAGGACGACTTCTCAGATGGTTCTGTGTAACAAACCATCTGGCGCGCCAGGTTAGCTGAGATGCATTTAATATAGAAAAGAGAAGAATTAAAAAATTGAGAAAATGAATCTAAGGGGAGAAATTGGCAATTATTTATTAACGAAGAACATGGCCGATAGATTCAGGCTCCAGAAAATCTATCATATGTAGAGTTCTCATCATTAAATATTCAGTGAATAGTTTTAGTTTCACAAGCATTTGGGGTCTCAGTACACTTTCAAGGAATAGTTCAACATTATGGGAAATGTCCTGAAGTCTGTTATGTGAGGTTGTCAGGCAACCAGCAGAGACTTCAGGAGGTTACTGTGTCTGATCAAAAATTAGTCAGGCAAATAATCTCCCTTATAACCATTCGTCATCTTTCCACACAAGTTTTTGTCCGGTCCAAGATACAGTATAATATATTAATTAGTGAGCTTTTGGTGGTAGTAGGCAGATTTTCTAACTTTTGGACAGAGCCAGGCTAGCTGTTCTCTCCTGTTTCTGGTCTTTATGCTGATCAAGCTGCTGGCTCCAGCCTTATATTTACCATACAGAGATGAGAGAGGTATCGATTTTTTTCATCTAACTCTGGACAAGAAGGCAAATAAATTTGTTTCTCAAAATGTTGAACTATATGTTTGTTATGTTTGCTTATTTTTATTTGGAACTTAACCACTAAACCACTAAATAGCTATATTACAGCTTAGAGCTGAGCTCTGTATGCTTTTTAAATAATAATTTGGTTATCTAATCCATCTGAATGGTAATTGCCATACTCTGCTGGAACTGTTAAATATATTTGTTGGGTCTCCTTGCTGCTAAGCCCAATGAAATCAACCTTCTTCACTTCAATAAATATTTACATTCACATTACTTGAACAACTGGTGGCATTATAACTGTCAGACCAACCACAATGAGGTGAAGCAATTTTCAAAGGCAACACTAGGAACAATAAATAAACAGAGGTTTTGGCAATGATTGATCTTAGAAGTCATCTTTTGAACAGGTTCTTCAAGAATGCTCTTACTTTTTTGCATGAGACTGAAAATGATGCACAACACACTGACAGTGTATCAACAATTTTACTTAAAACATTGGCAAAAACAATAGAGAGATAGATATTTTAAATTAAACACGTATTTTGCAGTGACTCACACAGATGATTGACTCCTTGAAAGGGTCTTATAGCCAACCATTTCTCTACAACCATTTAAAAAAGTGTGTTTAGTTACAACACATTATGCTTTCTCTGCAATATAGTCCATCTTATAAAAACATAGATGGTGAAAAAGAATAATATAATAACCCAGAGCAAACCCTTTGCCCTTCTTGTACCTACTGTATTAGTCCTTATTTAACCTTTCTCTCTCTTTCTCTCTCTCTTTCTCTCTCTCACTCTCTCTCTCCCTCTCTCTGTCTTTCTCTCTCCAAAACAGATGTTAACCTCAAGGTCGCTCAGTCTGAAGCATCACTGAGTGAAAAGGCTGTTTGTCTCTTTCACCTTGACAGAAAACAACAAGACATCCATCAGATTTTATTTTTCAAACCTGGTCTGTGACCCAATGTCTAAAGTGTAGTTATTCATGTTTATTTTGTAAAGTGAGAAAAAAAATCACCTCATAAAAGAGCCCATTTGCATTTGTTTCATTCATCTTTTGCCTGAATACTAAAGAATTTGTACACCGATAAATCCAAACCACCCCTCTGCCTCTGGATATTTACTGATTTGGGATCAAATGAAAAATTGCTTGATTGATTGTTGTGAGACTCTATGCAGGATATCTTTTGTACAAATACGCAAAGAATTTCTCCTAGCTTACAAAAATACCCTTAAGAATTCAGATCTATGCCACTACTATATACAATGGATCACCGTTTGTGATGAATGGAGATGATAAAAAACAGTGTTACTACTGTGTATGTGCTTCTTGACCCACAACCACATTGATTTAAGTGGTCTAAGTTTTACTTAGATAAAATTAGGCTACATATTTAATTCTGAATAAACCATTCATTATACTGTGCAGGATTTTTCTTTTACACAATCCAGGACATGATACATAATGATGTCCATAATGATACACTACTGTATCATTATCTAATGTCTACACTATTTTATTGTAGCCACAGATTCTCTTGTATCATGCAGGTTATGTTAATTGCTTGCATTAGTATGCCAGCTGTAACAGATGACTGCAAATGTGCTGCACTTATCCAAGCATATTCAATGTGATATTAGCATATTACACCTGCATTATACCTAAGGTGCAAGTTTGAGCTGGATTGTCAGAAACATACTGTAATAGTTGAAGTGACATAAATATGAAACATGTCATACAATCAGTGCTGAGTCATTTTAGCAAGATTCAGACAAAACAAAGCACTCTGTGTCTCCAAAAAAGGCTGAAATGTTTAATATATAAGGACTTTGATGACATTACTGTGCAAGTGAGCATCAGTAAGTGAGGTTACCTTAAAATAAACTCCAGACATTAAAGATGAGAGAGTCAGACTGAGCCAAATACATGGACACTAACTTGAAATATTGCCTTGGCTGGACACTAGAAATATTGGCATGGCATATTAAGAGTGGCATTATACATTGGAAATTGACACTGGAATTTGTTGAATTATTACATCACAGTACATTACATTACACAGTTTAATTTTTTTATATCATATTTTTGAAGTGTTTAGCAATATTTTGGGGAAAATTTTTAATAAAGCACTGGCTGTTTTAGAACCACAACCACAGCCATTCAGTTCCTATAGAGAGCATTTACATGCATGTATGAGTATTTTTATGTTTGCTTGTCATATTACAATGGACATAAAATATTTCTTTGTAAAAATACCATCTACATTTCCATTAACTTAGCTCAGGTGGCACTGTCCTGTTTACTTTTTGCAATTTGGGTGTGACAATGATGAGAGGGAAGATAGCTGAAACGGCGGGGGCTAAGATAAATGGGAATGGGAAAGGATGAGAGAAAAGGTGATAGAACAACAGAGGTCTAAGTCAGTTACAATGACAGAGATGGGGTGGAGTTGGGCCGGTGGAGAGGTCATGGATGATGGAGGATAAAGTTAGTCTGAGTGACTCTGATGTCGTACACAGGTTCAAAAGCCAGATTATCCTATTTTATGCTCACATGAACAAGGCAAATGGAGCGAGGAAGATATGCAAATTGATGTCTAATTGGCCTGTCAGGATACTGAAGCCCTGTCAAACCACTGTCGGAGAGAGAGAGAGAGCAAGAACCAGAGAACACAGAGAATTACTGGATTAGTTTCAGCTGCCACTCACTGCACATTTCATTAAGTAATTTCAGTTCACATCAGGACCATGGGTCAGCGCTCTATCCTTGAAGAGCAGGTATTTTCAGCCATTATTTTGAGAAAAGATAGGCAGCACTTCTCAGCAACGCTCTATCTTCCACCTCCTGCATGTCTCCCACAACCAAAAACACAAACACTGCCAGTAAACAAGTTTTTACTGGCTCCTGTCCTCTGCAGATGGCACAAGGAAAACCAATTTGAATGCTGAGGAGGTGACAAGAAACTAGTGTAAAACAAAATATTGAAAACAGCATTTTCTTGTATTTCAGTGTAGAGCTAGTTGGTCCAAGTTTTATAATTAGGACAGGGGAAAGGTGAGATGTGACTTATTTTGTTCTAACCCCTTTGGTTACTTAGCTTAACTTTCCCGAATCCTATAAAGAACAGGACCGGCTTCCATACAATAGTGAAAACCTGTGACAATTAGTCAATTAATCAATTGGTCAGTTGAAAGAAAAGTAATTGGCAACTATTTCGTTAACTGATTAATTGTTTCATTTATTGGAACGTTTTGGGTTCCAGCTTCTCAGATAGGACGGTTTGTTGTTTTTCTTTCTTATAAATGACAGTAAATTGAATATTTCAAGGTTTTGGACTGACAAATTGAAGACATCACACGGGCTCTAAGAAATTCAGAATTCAGATTTTTCATAAGTCGAATCCCTAGATGTGCTCTTTGGCCTTGAAAGTAACTATTCGTTAATACAATTAGCAGTAAACTAGTTAGCCAGATATGCTAATGTTTGCGGCTTAGCTGAAACCACAGTTTGATCCATTTCCTTTACACCACTTTACATGTACAAAATATTTTTGCTATAAAATATTGTAGCTCCAACTTGATTTAACGATTAAATGATTTTTTTTCTAACAGATGTGGAATTCATGATATTTATACAATGATAAGTCGTTATGTATTGCTGTTGTTCTATATAATGAGATATATGGGGGTCAGTTGGAAAAGTTTGTGTATGAAATGATACCTTTTCTTTTAATAAGGAAGCTGCTACTGACATGAAACAACTTCTTCAGTGGTTTCATAACGAACCAATGGACACACACACAAGCACACACATGAACACACACACAGCCTAAGCTCATTTAGAATGAACACACAAAAAAGAAAAAGAGAGCAATCGAGAAATTGAAAATCATCACATGGTGTCAAGAAATGAGAGACGGAGCCAGTGCAGAATAGAAAAAGGGGTAATAGGGTAATAAGGGAAGGGACTGGGTCCTCCAGAAAATCAATCAGAGGCTAAGAGGTTGTTTGACGCTGTGAGCAACTTGACAATGCATCGATGACAGAGCTCCACTGGAGCATTACTGGACATGTAATTACTCTGACCATCTTATATGGATCCAATTAGCTCAACTCAACAGTGGAGTGGCATTGTGATTCCCATCATATAAACGGGTCAGGTTTCATAGTTTGTCAGTGTGTTATATAAAACGTGTAAAACCATGTTAACTGTTACTGTATCTTTTCAGAAACTGTAAGAGGGATTACTGTCTTATCTGGCATTTTTTAGTGAGATACAGGTAATTTTGGCTATGTCCTCAGATCCTGAAACGATTTGTTGGATGATTACAGGTATCTATTATAGTAAAAAAAGGTCTGAGTAGATATGTGCAATGTCTTCACAAAGTGACAAAATGTTTCCTCTGTGCTTAAATTGGCCCTGTAACTTGTACTGTAGTTTGTGTGTTGTGGACCACAAGACCACAAAATTCTTCATCACTAATACAAAGTGTCTTTCTATCTCTTTCATCTTTCCATCAACTGGTTCTTTAATCAGGACTTTTCATGTCATTATGTAACAAGCCTCTATGAAATACATACAAACATTTTGCTCTTTGCTGCGCTGGTTTCAGTTTCAGTGCTATGATCCCATTTTGGTACAATTTCCATGATTAACTATCCAAAGAAAAATATCACAAAATATCCTTTAATTAAATAAATGTAGATTAAATGTTTCAACTGCCTGCAACAATAATATGGGTTTCAGTGCTATGATCCAAACAAAGTGTGCTTGTTTAAAATGTAGATTTATGTAGATCTATGAACAGACCACACAATGGTTCCCCTTCCTCTGACACATTGTCTTTGGCCTTGGCTACACCGTAACATTATTAATCACATGTAAATATTGCTTGTCAAAATTCCATTTAACTGCACAACTGCAGCACTTAATCCAATGCAATTATTATTTAGGTATAATTCATAATATGTTGCTCTGTGCTTCTTAGTCTTTGCTGTACTGTCCCATTACTTCCTCTCTTATAACAGGCTAATTTTGTTGACATCAACCTTACAAACTGGAATGAATATCAGGACCACATGCTAATCCCCCTGAGAATCTCATGGAGGAAAAATAATGGAGGGAGAACAGTTTACTCCTTTAATCATATTCAGTTCTGAGGGAAATCTGTTGTACTTTGACATTTCATTATAGGAACATTCAATCATTTAATAAAATTAACATTTAGAAGGTAGAATGTTAGTTTACCCTTTAACAGTGATTTGATCAAAATCTATTTTTTTTTAGATTATCAACGGTCTTCATGTATGAGCAGCAGACAACAGACCCTGCATGGAGACTGACTGGCAATCTAACAAACCTGAGGGCAAACATGTAAGTACAGTAGATCAGATACAAGGCCAAGGGAGAGCAAAATCAATCAAATGTGACAAACACGATATATATCTGATTTGTTATAAGAGGATGTTACGGAAAGCATGACTGTGTGGAGTAGTTCAAAGGAGGATTCAGGTTCAGGGACAGAGACAGTGAGGGACAGGGAAAACCAGAAAAGGGCTTGAGAGGACTGATAAAAGGGAAAAAAGGGGAAATGCATCTGTCCTGCTGCAAGAAAATACTAAGAGATGGATGTGGAAGTATAGCACTGAAACTCATGTCCTAAGGCAAGGAGGAGATATCAATACACGCACTCTTAACAGTTCGCTGACAGCCAGTCTCCTGCCCTCAACAGAAAGCAATGGGAGATACTGTACAAACAGAACGAGATAAGTATAAGGAGAAAGGATTGCACAGACAAAACTGTACTACATCTCAAGAACCTCTGGGGACTTGTGTCTGGGCAAGGTACAAGTTTTTTTTAAGTGTTGCATCCTTTTTATGAACATTTCCATTTTTTGTGTCTAAATCATTGTGTGAGGTATAACAAACAAACACACACACACTGCAAAAGCAACTAATATATTTTTCCAATCTGTTTAACCTGAGAACCACTAATGCTGATGATACCAATTATAAATTGGTACCATTTTATAAATTATAAAGCCTAACTGACTTAACCAATAATATATCAGTAAAACTGGATTTATTTAATGACTCAACTTAGCACATTATTAGTAATTACTGTAAGTATTGTATATATATTGTTTGTTTTGGTCTCCAACAACTCTGAACGGAAATATCTCGCTTCTTGGCTATTAAATGCTCCACTATGTTCACCAGCTAGTTGCTAACTTTTGCCTTTCTGCCATTTGGTGCTGGACAGGTAGCTGCTGCCCCTAAAACCAAAACAATGAGCTGAAAGACATTAAAAAGCTCCATAAAGCAGAGATGAACTGCAGAGTCTGTGATAGTTATTTGTGGTTTTGTCACAATGAGTAATCCATTTCACATTACACATAGTCATTGGAGCCATTGTTAATAGAAAAATATTGATTAGTGCAGCTGTAATGATGTCGTGTTATTACTGTATTTAGGGGTTAACGTTAACAGACAAGCTTCTGACAAAATGTATATCACACTCAAGCAGGTCTGCTGCAGACAGATCTGGTTTGTAGGTAGGTGTCAGCCATCAAAAGAGCATCAGAATCTTTGATGTTCTGCATCTGTTTCATGTTGCAGACCTGCTTCACCATTACCTCATGACTAAGCAGCCACTGCAGAAATTTATCAGCTACACAGAGGCAAAGAGGACAGAGACAAAGAGAGAGAAAGAGAAAGAGAAAGAAAGAGAGAGGCAGGCAAAATGATATGTTCTTCATCTCGCAGACAGACAGACACCTGCGTGGTTTGATCAGACTGTCCCTTCAATACTCTCGCTTAACCTTTGATGATCCATCACATCATATCTGTATGTTCCCCCTTTCTGTCTCTCTCTCTCTGTCTATCTATCTCTCTCTCTCTCACACACACACACTGCATATCCCAGTTTCCTGGGTCTACCTTTGTTTCTCTCTTTCATCTCTTCTCTCCCCACCTCCCTTTTTTCTGACATTCTTTTTGTCTCTCTCCCCCTCTGTGTTTTGCTTCCTTCTTTGCCTCAACACCTTTGAAGTGTGTCATAGCTTCTGCTTTGTTGGGTCCCACAGTTTAATTAGCACCCCTGCTTTTGTCACTTTGGTGTAGTTTCACTCTCAGGTAGTCACTGCAGGTAGACTGGGATTTGGCGAAGGGAAACTGACTATCATTATCGTGTGAAAATGAAACTATTGCTGTTATCAGTGGTACTGTAATATTGTACTTGAACTCCATCATGACATTAGTTTCTCTTCTTCTTTATTTAGTCACATTTTCCATTCCGCTCTTACTGTCCTGTCTCTCTTTTTAGATTGTAATAATATGCCATTGTACTGTTTTTGAGCAGATGGAAAATATTTTGATCGACACACAAGTACAGTACATCAGATGCTGTTAACATTGCTTCTGTGCTAAGAGAAAAACCAATACAGCTGCAAACAGCAATTCAGGGGGTACAAGCAAAATAGCATTATGCAGCAATGAGAACTTGTCTTTCCACCTAACAGTTTGAATTTCTGTGTGTGTCTTCCTTGCCGGTAATAAAAGATGTGATTGTTCCTGACAGAACTGCAGGAAAACTCTTCACTCACAATACAAGAACTCAACAAACCTATTCAGCTGTCTTTCATTGTGACTCATTACAAGTCATGTACTGAAAATAATGCATGCTCACTCAATTCAAAGTATTTGCTTTTCATTAGAAAACTCAAGGGGCCAGATGCATAAAACTCTGATTCATGACTAAAACTGTGTGCACACAAAGCCAGAAATAAGCATACGCATTCTTTTCATCAGATTTATAAAGCCATGCATATGCACGGTTCTGTTTTATAAATCTCAGTCATTGAGCGACTAAGCGAATGTGCACAAGCCTCATTCCACTCCCACAATTAGCCATAAATGGATGAAGACAAACCCTGATCCAGATGTTTTCATATCAGTTGAAATGAAACCAAGAGGAAAGAAGAAGTGCTGTTTCACCGACTGTGTTGCATCGGCATAGTCTGTGTTTATAAATACCAGTTTATGTGCAGGAAATGGCATACACGTTGTTTTTGTGTGAACGCATTGTTTATGCAGCTGGCCCCTGCTCAAAGCACCCCAGTGGCCAAATGGTTACTGTGCAAGCCACATAATTGCAACATCCCTGGTTCGATTCCAGCCAGGGACCTTTGTTACACACCATACCATCTCTCTCTCTCCCCTTGTTTCCTTCTGCCTCTTCACTGCACACTATCCAATGAAAAAAAGAAAATAATAGATACATTTTTTTTTAAATCTCCTGCTCAACACTGACTTTAAACTTATGATAATAAGTCATATAGTTTCCATATCACACTAAAAGCAATAAGTGGATTTTCACTGTGTGCTTGGTAAAAAAATAGGATGAATGGTGACAAAAAATATTTTGTCTTTCTAACAAAAGTTATGTTGAAAAAGAAAGCAACTTTCAACAGTGGAATATGTGTACGCATTTTCAACCCTGTTGCAAAAGTGTAACCAAAGCAAAAACATCTAATATCAACATTTTCTATTAGAAGCCAGTTATCCAATCATGATCAAGAGGTTTAGAGTTGACATGGTAGCAATGAAAGAGAAAGTAAGGACTTGATCAACTTTTGTAGGAAAATAATGTTTTTGGCCATTTTAAAATGGTGGTTGATTTCATTGGTTAAAGTTGGCCAGACTATATTTTCTGACTCAGATATGACCTATTCAGAATCTAAATGTAAATGTGACCTTAACTTTGGCCTGATGCTGGCAATAGATGGACTGTCAGGGGTTTACACACCGGTGCCATGAGGAATTATAGTATGTATCTACTGAAGAACTCTAATCTTATTCAGGGGAAGAAATGCAGAGAAATAGAGTTTGTATATTTGTGTCTTCACCACCACACACATACAGTGGGGTTCAAAAGTTCACATCTGAAAATCTCTGGTATTTTCACATAAACCTAGAAATAATCAGAAATTTTGAGGATTCAGAAACATTTAAAAACACAAGAAGTTATGACATTTAAAATGAGAAGAAATATTTAAGATTCTGCATTATTTCTAGGTCGGCTGTCAGATTTAAGCACATTTGTGGCATTGACAACTGGCAACTTAACTCCTTTGTACAAAAGGTCAGATTTCTTTGAGTTGCATTCCTTCCATTGAAGCATATGTTCAGATGACACTCAGGTGGATTTGATCTATTCATCAGAGGCTCGCTTAAGTAATTTAACTTGTAGCCAGTGTTCACCTCTTATAAATATGGCTGTGCCTCAAGTTTCCAGCAGATCATTGCTCACTAAGTAGCATTGCGATAGTGGGAAACATGGCATCAGAATTAAGTGCCAGTGTCAGAAGTCAGATTGTTATTCTAAGCAAAGAGGGGCTTTCTCAGCATCAAAGGTTTCTAAGAGGTCAGTGCATGAAACTCTAAAACGCTTTGCAGAAACTGGATCAGTTGTATCCAAAGCACGATCAGGCAGACCAAAAGTAACCACAACATTGGAAGATCAATACATCAAGCTTAGTTCCCTGTGAGATAGAAGAGCAACTTCATCACATATACAGAATTTGCTAAATAAAGACTAAATAAAGACTCCAATTAGCAAAATTACTGTCAAAAGAAGGCTGTCTTGTAGTGGTCTCAGAGGACGAGTGGCAGTTTTTAAACCACTTCTCAGGAGGGGGAAACAAACGCTTAGGGTGGACTAAGAAATACCAGCATTTCACAGTGGATGAAAAAAAGTCCTATTTATGGATGAATCCAAGTTTGAGATTTATGTCAGTAACAGAAGGTTGCATGTAAGGAGACAAACATGAGAGAGAATGATACCACACTGTATCAAACCTACAGTTAAACATGGTGGTAGGAATATTCAAGTCTGGAGTTGGACACCTGCACCGAATTGACTAGATCTTTGTGGAGAAGGATTCATACTGCGGCAGGATAATGACCCCAAACACACCTCAAAGCTTAGCAAAACTACTCGAGACTACTTGAGACCAAAGAAGACCAAGGAGTCCTGATTGTCATGGACTTTCCTTCACAGTCACCTGACCTCAACCCCACTGAACATTTACGGGGGCACTTGAAGACTGAGAAAGCCGAGTATTAAGTGGCATCACAAGAAGCTCTTTGGAACATTGTCAAATCATGCTGGGATAACATGGGTCATCAGGTTTTGCACAAATTTGTAGAGTCCATGCAAGCTTGAGTGCATGCTGTTATTAAAGCAAAAGGGGGACATACCTAATACTGAGATATTCTGAAATTCATGTACATATTTCAAAGAGTCAACTCTTCACTCAAATTGTTAAGTTGATATTACCTTTTGTGATGAAAAAAATAGTGTTACATTTGAAACAAATGCAAAACAGAAGTATCTTGACTAGTGGTCTCAGTCTTTTGGACCCTGCGTGTGTCCAGCTGATTGCATAATTAAAATTCTGTTGATAAGTTATAATCAAAACATTCGAAACATGCTTTCTTTCATATACAATATGGTGACTTTGTCAACTCTGTAGGAGTGGAAGCAAGAGGTTTGCTCTTCACCAAACTAAGTAGTGGCTGAACAAATTCTCTGTAATTTACCAAATTATTAACTCAAGAAAGTCTACTGATATAAAAAAAAGTCAAAGAAGTCCAAAATGTAGTTTGAATTTGCTGTACATCCTTGTTACATTTGTCAGTCGCACAAATAGTCTTCAGGTCTATTTTCTTATGTGCATAACTACAGGTGTCAAAGTCAATTTCATTTGTATTATTTGCATTGCCTCATATCACAATCGCACATTTGCTTCAAGAGGCTTGCAGTGATTATGTATTGGACTGTGACCAGGTCAAAACAGGTCTAAGCTGACAACAGTGCAGCTGAAAGCATCCAGCATAGACACTAACGGACGACTGAAGCTGCTGCATTGTTGATGTGCTACTTTCACTACACAGCAGGTATAGACAAGATGTTACTGGACTGATGATGCACAGTGCAGTGAATATGGATAAAGAATTCATTAAATATGAGGGATAAAATGGATGATGATGATCAAGTACCAACGAAACATAGTGACTCACACTTAAAACGCATTAAATTCAACAATATTACTGAGTACTACTAAATGCTGAGAGTTATAGTTTAAACAAACACACCCACATGCATACAAATAATAATTTCCAACCAATGGGAATAATTGTTCATGTTTCTTCATGGCTGCTGCTTGTGATGACCTTCTCTCATTTTCATTGTGCATATGTCTCTTCCATTTTCTCTCTCAGCTATCCATTCTCCTTTTCTCTACCATTTCCTTACTACTTTTGTTCCTTTACCCCATGTGAGTTCTGCAGAGGAAACACTGTACCACAGCACATTATTCTGGTACCGTGATGAATGGGGAGAATCTGTGCCTGTTGACTGTGGCCTTGAGATAAAGAATAAGCAAATGAAACTGCCTGCTTGCCTCGCAGCACCCCCGAGTCCACTGCCACCATACCTCATGCTAATTTGATTGAGAACGCTCGATCAGCACATACTCCTCTACCCACACACCTTTGCTCCGAGGGAGGCGCTGGGGGGGCAGAGGATAGAGAATGCCATCATGGCATGCAGTAATAATAATTTATCTCCAGGATGCCTGTTTCAGCGTATAATGTTCAAGTTAGGCCCACTGTGGGTAGTTTACATCAAAGTGAAATGTGGGGCCGCAGGAGAGGGCAGGACAGAATGAGAGACAGGAAGAAAAGGAGAAAAACATTTAGATAAAAAGGTGAGAGGAGGTAAGAAGTGAGGGGATGAGATGTTATGAGAAGCACTACTGATGGAAGGCCAAAGAATTGGAGGTGAAATAAAGGATGAGGGGAGAGGAGAAAATAGGCAAGTACTAAACAATCCTGGTCTGCGTTCCCACACTACAATTAATGGGAAGCCAGAAGGACAGCCTACTCCTTTCTGCAGTAAAACAAAACCAGGATTGATGAGAGTGTCTGTAATGCATAAGCGACTGCCTGTACACACTGTAGGCTTGCTAGGAGCAAGGTGTCGGGATGGAGAAGAGGAGAAAGGATTGAGAAAGAAGAAATGTGGCACTAGGTGGAGAGAAAGACATAAACAGAGGAACGCATTGAGATAAAGATTTAAAAGAATAGCTAGACAGAGACTCCAAGAAGGGGAGGGGCGTTTGTGTGAGTTTGTGCAAAACAGAGGGAGAACTGTAGCAGAAGACAATTGCAAAGGGAGATAAATTGGGACAGAGCTGCTCTTTTGATGGCCATTTTTTCTGAGTCTCCTTGGTAGCTATTGTGAGGGTTTCATTCATTAGATCCCATGCAATGAAAAACATTCAAGGAGAGAAGTATCACCAGTCAGCAGCCAGAGCAGAGCTCTGCTGGTCCTCTCAAATGATATTTCACCAGGTTTGACCTTGTCAACTCAACAAACCAAGTGTTAATCATTGAGAAAGACAATCAAATTTAATTTCCTCTTTTGTCTGCCTGCTTGTTTTGTTTTGCCATTAAACCTTCACTGCTCCTCACATAGGATTTGATTACTAAGTTGGGCTTTGTATTGTAAGGAGTATATTCAGCATCCACATTTGTGATATGAATAAAAGATGAATTAAGTTGATATTTTTCCATGATATATTCTGTTAATTTTTTTCCCCTCCAAGGGATCATTAAATTTTTATATACAGTACATATGCCACATTATTTGGGTTACACTGTACAGTATTTGTACAATACAAGGACCTGTGAGGAAAATGGAAAAAAAGAGCCTTTAAACTGACTGTTTCACACTCTTCAAGGGCAGCCGTATTTTTCCATTATTTACAGAACAGCTCACACATAACATTGAAAAAGAAAAAAAAATGGTTGTAGCATTAAAACAAAATCAAAAATGGAAAATAGAGGGAGAACAAAACTACATAACCTAGTATATGGCTGGACCATGTTTGGGTGTGCAAAATTGTGGCCAATTTGTTACAGGGATAGTCAATGGTAGTGTCTATAATGTGAATTCCTGGATGTTAAATACTATTTTCTGTAGTGGTCCTGGTATTATTTGTACTGAAGCAGAATATCACATGACATGGTTAAGCTACGTTTGAGTCAAAAAAAAATGTTATAAATGCAGTTGCAACAACAATAGCCTACTTTCCACTCTATCTTAAGTCTATCTTCTCCTGTGCTCTGCTCTCTGTCTCTGTGTCTTGGACATATAAAGAGCTGCAGGTCTGTGTGTCTTCTTGACCGAGGGCAGGGCTGAGCTACACACATGTAGAGCAGAGAGGCCACAGTGGACGGGATGAAGCTCTGCATTCACACGAAATCCAGCAATGCGGCACCTTCCCGCAGGGTTGTGTAGAGGTGTGGGCGTGTTTATTTGTGCTTTAGAATGGAACCGCCATGAAACAATCTGAAAATAACTAGGGCTGTAGTCTGCTGGTCGAATGGTCGATTAGTTGGTCGATAAGCTCTCGTCTGACTAAATTCTCATTGGTCGAACAATCTCTGTGTTATTTTCATAAGGAGAAAAGTGCTACATCAACAGCTTTCCAGGAGTAATCCATTATCTCCTGCGGCGGGAGGGACAGACTAACAAATTACCTGTGAAAACGGGGGTGTATCCAAAACACCTCCGTTGTTTTCACAACTTTGAACTCACCCAACCTAATGGAGACCGCTGGGTCTAACTGTACTCGAAGTTTACTGAACGTACTGAACGTTTACTGAATCTGTGTTTCTCCATAATGACACAACGAGAACCCCCGCCAGGCCAATAAAATATTTTTTAATATTTGATTTCTGAATGAATATCCATTCATTCGGAAATCAATAGCGTTTGGGAGTCTCTGTGCAGCGCTGTTCCGGTACGTGAGTCAACCTCTGTCGTTGCCTGGGAAACTATTGGTAGTGTGGCTCCGTTAAGGAGTATGATTGCGTAGCGAGTGGGAAAGAGCGAGGGGCAGAGAAGTGACAGTGGATGCGAGCGGGGCAGAGGAAAAGGTTAGTAGTAAGTTATCAGTCTGGCAGTAAATGTACAGTACAGACTACAGTGTGTCAATTAATAAATGCTAAAAAGTCATGTCTGTTGTTTCTCCAAATGCTGGAAAAGTGAAGGGGGTTAGCTCCAAAGTTAGCAACAAAGACACAAAACAGAGAAATACAGAACAGAGAAATGTGTGTACTGTGTCCCACTCTGTCCCGTTACACCCCCCCACGACTAATCGATTAGTTGAAGATTATGTACGATTTTAGTCGACCAAGATTTTCTTTGGTTGAATGCTGTGTGTTTACAAACACCAACTGACAAATCCTGCATAGTTTTCCTTTAACTGTGTGCTCTCCCTCATGCCTTACAATCTCTAGTAATTTGTAATAATTGCGGCGGTCGTCTGTGGTCTTAATCCAGTGTAAATCTGCCATGTCCGTAATTTGTAAAGCTAAAATTCTTCAAAAGCCTACATGAGTCTCATGTTTTACCTGCAAGACTTGTGTTTAAATGCTGTTGTTCATCGCTTGTGATGTGAAAACATCAGAGGAATAAAAAGTGTGTGTCCTGGTAGTAGTTGAGTTATAAAATCCAAGCACACCACTGAGCATCTCTCCTGCCAACTTCTGACAGCACCGTCAGCAGAAGAGTCGATCATACTGGACAGTAGAGGAGGAGATGGCACAGACGCTGGTATGTTTCTGTTTAAAGAGGATTTTAGCCAACTTTGCTGCATTTAACAGAGGAGCTGAGAGCTTGGAGCAGGAAACACAGTTGCTCTGCATCACGCTGTCCTCTGTTTCCATTACAGTAATGTATTCAGGTCATTTACAGACAAGACTGTAAAATGTTGCAGCCTGTCATGTTGTCATGCATGTCTGGGGGGATAAAGTCAATAGATTCAAGTAAAATACAGACTTTGCTTGTCTGATGCGAATGTGCCGCACTGCACAAAAGTGGGTGGCGGGTAATTTCTAAATTGCATGAGGTCCCCAAGTAATATCTATTCATTGTATTTGGGATTTGTGTCTTATGTACGTATTTTGTTTTGTAAATTGTGAACCTGTTAAAAATTAATAAAGCTTTTTCAAAGTAATATTAGTCCTGTGTAAATAGGGTGAGTGGAAGCGCTGTAAACGCCCCCTGAGGACGTAATGGAAAATTGTTTGTGCCGATTCATTTTGAAAGAGCAACAGCCAATAGGGAAACTCTTACACTTGGCCAGCCGACCAATGGTGTAACTTCATCACTCAGCTACTCAGCTACTCAGTGAGTCACGTACAACCGCATGTGTAGGGCTGGTCCTGCTGTTGCGGTCCAGCCAAAAATAGCTGAGTATCAGTTTTCCATGATTGTCAGCGTTGGGATTAATAGGAGCCATTTTACCATAATGAGCTGTTAAGCATTAGCTGCCAAAAAGCCTCTTTGTTTGCCTTTGAGTCTCAGAATACTTTGTCTAATTATAACAGCTCTCTCCTTCCTGTCACTGTCAGCACCGCTGTACCTGCGTGACGGCTGTCTGATTTCTGCTCTTGTTAGACAACACAATCAACATCTGAAACAATCATCTGGAGATGAGGTTTATAATGATATTGTGCTGTCATTATAACATGGGTACCTGTTCTGTGACTCAACCACACAGCTTTGGGGTTCAGTCAGCACTATGCTTCCAACAACTGTGTTAACAAAACCATTATGGCTGGGTGGCATCTGAGCAGCAATAAAAAGTTAAACAGAAGAAATGTTGTCCTGGAGCTGTTTTTCACAGATTATTCAGGGAATTTTTACTGTTCCATTAAACTGTGGAAACCTTTTTTTCTTAAATGAATGCAGACCATCTATAAATCTAATACTACCACTAAATCCTGAGTATAAACCCCTCAGTTCAAGCTTACTGTGTTTTTGCACTGTATGATGATGCATTTCTAAAGAGTAATTTTTTGATTTAGGCATCAATTTACATAAGTTAAAACATGAATGTATACATTGTAGTTAGGATAAAAAAAACATTAGAAATGTATATCTGTAGTGAGGCTACATTGCATATAGCAAAATAGCACAATCTGAAAAGAGATAAATAAATTTGGAATTAAATATAACTGGAGCTGGGATCCATAATAGGGAGCGTTGAAAATGGAATAATCATTTCAGTCATTTGCTTATGCAAAAATGCCAAATATTTGCTATTTTTAGCTTCTATAATGTGAGAATTGTTGCTTTTTTTGTCGTGCATGATAGTAAACTGAATATCTTTGGGTTTTGGACTGTTGGACTAAAACAAGACATTTGAGGACGTCACCCACCGTCTCTTTTCACAAATTTTTGGCATTTTATAGACATAACGATTAATTGATTAATCGAGAAAATAAACAGCAGATTAATCAATAATGAAAATAATCTGTAGTTGCAGCCTTAATCCACAATTTATGCAAATCGTTTAGTCTAAAGCCTAATTAAAGGAGACATGAATGTCTGAAATAAAAGGCCCGCTCCACTTTGTCTGATTAAGATTTAGGTTCAAAAATTAACATTGTCATCATGAAAAGATGACATGGCATGCAGGAAAATCTTTTGAGAACATTCTTTTGGACAGGTAAAATGGGCCAATTTAGCAGCAAGAAAAAGGATGACACGCAGTCACAATTAGAGGAAGCCTTAAATAGATCCCTGTCGGGGGAGTGATGAAGATGTATGTTAACTCGAAACCTGACAAGATGATGAAAATAAATGCATTCTCATAAACCACAGCTTCAATCAGTCAGTTGTCTTTCCTCCATCTGCCTCCATCTTCCTCTTATTGGATGTTTAAAACAACTCACCCCCTAGTCCCAGGTTTCATATAAAACAGCACCACTGAAGTCAAGAAAGTTTAAAGTTAATGTATTTTGGAATTTTTATGAATGTTCATATTTAATCATATACTGGTGGTGCCTAATTTAAGCAGCGATGAGATGACAGCACTCTTTAAAAAAAGAGAAAATCGTTTGTTTTGCTTTGCTAAGGGTGATAAATGGAATTCAGTCTCCATGACAAACAGTGAGTACAGAGAACTGTTGGATCATCAGTTTTGTCCTGCGGTGTGAAGTTGCCACAGTTGCCTGCACAGAGTACTGAGGCATCCTTGTCTAATGTGTATGTCAGAGGGTGTGTATGTGTGGGAGGGTGTTTACACTGCATGCGTCTTATTGTATACTTTTCTAAATGTGTGTTCACCTCAGTGTGCAAATACAGCAGACGTTTTTTCTGTGTACTCTGTGTTGTTGTGTGTCTTTCCTACCAGCATAGGGGACCGGGGCATCCTTGTCTAGAGCTACAAGTGGAGGGTCCAGCAGCACCGTGTCCATGTTCTCTGTGATCACACCATGGTAAGACGTCTCTATCCACGGCTTGTGCTTGTTGACTGTGGAAGAGAAGGAAGAGGAGGAAAAAAGGATGAAATACCATAAATGTTACTGTCTCCCTTTATAATATTACTTTTTACTTGCGCATTTCACTTTATAGCAGTATTCTAAGAGATGTTATTGTAACTCACATGCTTTTTTTCCCTAGTGTTCATCAGTGTATCTAAATGGGCCGAGTCACTCCAAGAGGACAGAGAAGTCAAACATTAAGTTGTGATCATCACCGTGGTTTGTGATTGATCTCTGAGGTTGTTACAGATGATAGACTGACTAATGAAAGTCAGAGGGTGAGTATTGTGGGGGAAAAAATATTGATTTTCCCTTTTTTTGTACTCACAGTGTTGTCCTTTATTATGCACTTAAGAGCTAAATTGTTGTTGTTTGTCCTTACTTACTAAAGGAAGGTGAAATGGAAGAAAAGCGGCACCACGTTTGGTCACATGCAGTATATGTATTTTAAGGTGTCCTTGTTTAGAGGTTACCCCTTTAAACCAAATATTGCAGGAGGGAATGGAAATTTATAGAAATATCTACTGCACCCGATTTATCACCGCAGATTAACCTCTATGGAAACTGGGAAAAGCAGGTGTAAAATCTCCATACATATACGGAGGTTGAGAAGCTATAGCCAGGTCAGTTCAGTGAGAGAGAGAGAGAACCACAATTTACATGACGCATTACAAAGTTCCTTTAGCTGAGCTCTCAGTTCAGCACCACATCAAAAGACAAAAGTGCAGTGATGCAATGGCCTGTTTTTTTTTCACATGACTTTACCTTTCTGTTTCCCTCAGGTCCCTCCTGCCTATTTTTCCTGACTTTTAATGGCCCACGCTTCCTCTGGCAGGAAGGAGAGCACATTTGCAGTTCCAGAAGTGTGTCCCCTTCAACCGATATTTCAAGTTCAGCGGCAGAAACCACTCTACTCTACACACGCTCCATTACTCTCCAGACAGGTGAAACATGTATCACAACAGTCTGCCATCAGATCTTTTTTAGCTGCACTTTATGCAAATCAGATGAACGGATGAATGGCTGGGCTTACATTTGCAGTCTTAGTAAATACCCAGGTAAGTTCAGAAATTGCAGGTGTTTAGTAAATAACCCCCTTGTCACTGATAACTCTCTCTGTTGGCCTGGGGAGGTTGTAGACAGTCATGTGTCTCCTCACCAATGGCTACACTGCCATTTGTGCTTGATGATTCGCTGTACATCAAGCACCAGCAAAGCTTTAATCTTCTATCTTGACTTAGTTGGGGAAACATTAGTCTCAGTAGTCCAGAAAATCTTTGTTGTATCCACCAGCCTTTATTTTTAGTGACACAGTTCTAAACTGTAATCTTAACCCAGACATACTGCCACAGTGAACTACAGAATCTATACCCAACTCTGTGTTAAGCTGTGTTTTGACCTCTACATCTCTGCCCTTCCTCCAGCACCATCATCCCTCTCTCTAGTGCTTTCTTATTGTTCCTTTTTTCTATGTGGTGTTCTGCAAAATGGAGAATCTAACAACTGTGCCACAAATGTGATTGAATAGTCGAGAAGATGAGCTAGAGATTAACGCAGATCACCATCACACGTAATTACTGCCAGCGTAAATTAAACTTCCTTCCACTTTCTCGTGGCGGGACCTCACAAGTAGATAGAGACCGATGCATAAGCCACAAGAACAACCATATGTGCATGTGCACTTTTGTTTACACACACATATACAGTATGCACACGTCTCTGGTGTACAAGTGTCACTCTCTGCTGGGAGCTGGGATGTCAACTTGACCTTTCAATCCACTGAAGAGGAAAGCTTTGTCTCATGCCAATGAGCAGATGACATGTCCAGCTGGCAGCGATTTAAAATGCTTCAAACTGTTCCTAAAACCTTCTCACAGCGTTTCATCTGTTTGGACAAATTTCAGTAGTTTTGTCCTACTATTCCATTTTCTCCCCCGCTTGTCACGATACTGTGCTGATATAACAGGGTCAAAGAAAAACAGGAAGTGAGTGTTATGCCTGCACAAAGGAAATTTAAAGCTATAAAGAAAATGCTGTGAGTGGAAAGATTTAAGGCAGCAGTGTCAAGTGAGAACCAAATGTAAAAACTTTTTAGGAAGTGGGAAAAGTGCTAGATCACACTTGATAACATTAAATGCCTTTTCAGTGGTTTCTATTGGTTATAACAACGTAAACCACACTAATTAGTCAACAATAGGAGATCATTTCGCTGGTGCATTACTTCTCCTGAACATTTGCCTTCTACTCCTTCAATCCTATGACAAGGGCCTACTGATCATTTTAGATGAGACTCTCGCCCTGCTGTGAGAGAGTAGAGAGTGGATATATAGGGAGCAAAAGAGAACCACAAGGGAAGACATTATTCATACTAGGAGTCTCATCTCATGCTCATGCAGGAGATAGAAAGCACTGCAACACACAGCAGGACTCTGCTCTGCTGGAAAGTGGAAAGAAGAGTGGAGGTCTGCGTTCAAGTGGAGTTTAGATATATTTACACCTGGAATATTTTACATATAATGGTTGAAAATCAGTAGATTAAAGCACACTAGCACACACACTTTTATGTCGTATTGTAGGTGCAGCTTACTCCTTTTACTTACGGCTTTCCTTGGATTTACTCTTCGGTGTTATTCAGCACTGAAACTATATATTTTTTTGTGAAAAGCAGATATGAAATGAACTGAAATGATCTTATAAAGAGACTCTCCAAAACCAAGACCATAACAGATTGAACTGCTGAGGCAACTTTATAATAGACTATACAAATTGGCCTTATTCTAGTGATTTTTCATTCCTGTGCCACTGTAAATACATGTTTAACATCATGCTCACACAGCATTTCATTTACATTTGAAGATGTCTTCAGTAAGTTTAATAGCAGCCCACAGCTAGTGCAGTTTACTCATGGATGGCAGGTTCAATTTCTGGCTCAAGGTCTTACATTTATCCCAAACAAACTGGGTGGCGGTTGAGGCAGCAGAGCTGTGCCTCTTTAAAGGGAGTCTAATATAAGAGCTGTTTTGTAGAAAGAGCACACATCAGACCATGGAAATGGACTATTTCCAAAATGGCTTTCATGACATGTAGTACCGTAAAGCCATTAGTGATGCGTTCAAGGTATTCATCCCTGTCTTCCCAGTACTGAGCCACAGCAATGAAACAAAACTTGAGGTAAGCTTGAATTCAAAGAGAAAAAAATCAAGAGTCAGCTCTGCTACAAGCATATACCACACAGTTTTCCATACGATTATTTCTGATACTGAAAATTGTTGTAGCGTGTGGTTCCTCCTTTAATAAGTGTCACTGACTGCAACATCTATGGTTGTCTCTGGTCATTTCCTAACATCTGCAACCATTACAGCACTACAGCATCACACTGCACATTATGGACTAATTCACTTACTAGGACAAACAGTCTAAAAGTGGATCCAGAAGGGCACTGGGTAAAATCTGATATGACAGTAATGTGAACACAGAAACCCAATAACAAGATTTCCTGTAAATATCATTACTGCAGTCAACTTGTCCATTGTGGTACTAAAATCAAAATATCTGCTGGTGCCGTCGCTTGGGACTGAGATACATGAAAACATATTACTGTATAGACGCCGCTTGTTGATAATCTGTATTTAATTTGGGTCCCAACTCATATCCTAAGAGACCCTTTGTTACTGCTCCATCAATGTATTGATCAAGTCAAGTCATGTCTAATCAATTTCTGATCTGACCTTCATTTGATTACTATGATGTCATTTGTTGCAGTAGAATAGAGTAATCTTTCCATAGATACAATAAGAAGAAGAAAGTTAATTTACAGTACAAAGTGCCGTCACAGACAGAAAAGCACAAGTTCAAATGAAAATAAAAGATATGTATATCATAAAAAGGGTGAAAAGTATTTTTAAAACGATGGAGAAAATAATGTGACAAAAAAGAAGAGGTAGAAAAAAATGAAGAAGGAATATAATGTAATTGTGTCTCTATAATTGCCAGTTGCCAACCTGCTTGGAGCAGCACAATATTTTGGTCACTTAATTTAGTGAAGGTCCTTCTACATCCTTCAACTAGCTGTCATGTGATCACAGAGAAAAACATTTTTATTAAAAAAAAAAAAGTTTTATTCCAAAAGATGGAATAAAAATTAATGAGAGATTCTTTCTGTCCAGAACAGCTAGTGGTCTATTCTGACGGCCTTTACCCTAGTGATTCTCTTCATAGCCATCAGAAGACGGCAGGTATCTGTTCCATTTACAGTCTTTAATTGGAGTCATGTTCTGCTCTGTTAAAACACAATTAAGCACGCCAGATCTGCTGGTACAACCAGGCTGCTGCAGAAATAACCTCAGAAACCTCTGTGATTATGATCACACTTGTTGGTTATAATTTATTATTCTACATAGTTTCAGCAAATCAACGGGCGTGTCGGAGACTGATTGACTGAGTGCGAAAGCACTAGGTAACCTGGAGCAACATCTGCAAATGTAATCTTCTTTTCAACAACTCTGGCCAAACATAAGTCTGATGCCATATAACTTCCGCTTCAAGTCAGTGAAGATCGCAATGAGGAGGCAACTACTTTGTCCTCAGATTGTCAGCAATCAGCGTTGCATATAAAAGGGAAAATCTAACTAAAGTACACTACATTTTAAATTATTTTATTTTATTTCTGGTAGTGTAATGGTATTTAAGTGCAGATGGTTATTGGATGGATCATTGTGATGCAGTAATGGCCGCAGGATTCACAAAAAAAGAGCCCTACAGTAAATCATAATAACGCCTGTGCAGTAGTAGAGCACCACCAGGCAACACAGGGGGAAAGTGAGATAATGTACACTACGCACATGATAGAAATGTGAGAGAGGAGGATGAAAGAAGTGGAGTAAATCAGTAACAGGCAGCCAAGAATAGAAAAATAAGGGATGAAAACAATACCACAGACCGCAACAGCATTTCAGTAGTGTAACAGAATAATGATGAACCCTTGGTAGAATGATAGAATGAGTGGTAATTAATCTTGGGTGGGCACACACACATTCACCCTCAGACCTAAATGCCCATGCACCAACACAGATAGATAATTATACAGTGTCCCCAGAAAAACACAGCTCTGCGTTAATGGGTGACTCGTTGTGTGACTGTAGATCCTATAAGCTGCTGCTGCTCAACACCAGGGATAAAAGTAGCTAATACAGATGGACATACTGCATAAAAAGAGGGAATGAGAGCACGTCATTATAAAATGTGGGGACGTGAGGAAAGTGAATGAAAAGAGGGAGAAAGAAAAGGGTTAACACAGAGATGAAAGTAAAAGAGAAAAAAGGAAGTAGCAGAAGCAGCGATACTGGAGGCAGTGGGTAAGGGGTGGGGTGAGGAGGGGGAGATAATAGGGGAAGGGAGTCAGGGAAAATGGGGCAATCAAAGATAGAAGAGAGGCATAGCTATCACTTCCTGTATGAAGAATAGGCAACTGCCTATAGGCCTTTACAAATCCCTCAATTTATTTTCCTATTAAAAATATTAAATTGAATTCCTATTGGAGACATTACATGCTAGATATCATACATCATTAAATTATAGCACTGATTGAAAGGGGCTCCATCCCTCGCATGTATGGAAAGATCCAGCAGCAGTGTCAACGTTAACGTCCCGATCTCTGATCCAAGTGGATGGAGACCTTTGCCACGTTTCATTTTCCTCATGCACCCTGTGCTCCTTGTCTCTCTTTATTGTCAAAACCATCCAATAAGTGTAAAAGGTCACAAAAATAAAAAAAACAATGTCAACAGTAGTAGCCCATCTGTCCCATGTCATCACCCTTTCTCTTCCCTTTTTTCTTGTCATGCTTTTCTGTCAACTATCAAATAACAGAAAAATGTCATCAAATAATTTCAGATGTATAACAGAATTAGTACAAAAAGGCTGCAACAGATATCTTATGAGGCAATCAGTGATGACTTCTCTCACAAAAAATATTGTAAAGAGATATCTTAAAGTAAATCAAATGGTAAAAATTGTAAAAATGGTAAAGAAAGATGAATTTAAAATTTTGTTCACTTATGGTGTGGTCTTCATACATTCTCTCATTGTCAAGCAGAGATAAAGCCCTTCTCTAATTTCTCTTTCCAGCTTCATTAACAGAACATGAATTTGGTACTATTGTTAACTGACAGTATAATAATTTTACAGAAATTACAATCAGGTGAGAGAATTTAAAATAATTTATCTCACAAAGAGGATTACGTATTAGTTCTCTGTATTTGAGGAAACTTAGAAATTTAGATTCTCCTCTGACACAGGATGGGTAATGCGATAATTAATCATAGTGTTTTCTCTTCCTTCCTCTAATGAGGCAGTTAAAACAAATCATCTCATCCTAGACTTGTCTCTTATAGTGATGTGTCCATGTGGGAAAGTGTTTATGATGCTGTTAGTTTCATAATAAAAAGTGGTCTGAGAATTGAAACTGCAGATTCATATCCATTCAGCTCAGTTAGGAGGTGATAATTGCTTCAGTGGTAAATGGTGATTCTCATACCACACTTCTAAGATTAACTGATGGCATCTTAGTATCTAGGCTATGTAGGAGTTAATTATGTGTAGCAGTTATAACACAGCATGAGCAGACGAGATGGACAAGTTCAATCCAAGTCATTAGTGTGTCTGAAAATATCCCCAATATAATTCTTTCGATATCACTGATTGCTGTCAGAGAGGGAAGTAAGTGACTACAACACCTCTTTGCGGAGTTTACAGCATGGGGCCAGAGATCATTAGTATGTGATAAAATCTTTAATCCCTTGTTAGTGTATGCAGGGAAAAATATCCCTCCACCAACCTAAGATGTCAATGTTAGGTGTCAATTAAGGCAACTGCACTGTACCTTCTTATTAATGTAGAGGACAATATTAAAGTCCCTCTCCGCTCAAAGATCTCTCTGTTCTTCTTGTTCCTTCAGTTGGATGTTTGAGCTTCACTGTGCAGAATGATATATGTGAAGATTTTGACACTAGAAGACTGTTTTCACATTCATCTGCTGAAGGGGGAAAGTTTCTCTGCACTCACTGAAAATCTGAGTTTAAGGGGCAGGCCTATGAACAAGATTTGTGACATCACAACTAGTTTTGAGCCAGTTGTCGTCCAGTATGCATATGTAAAGTGTGATGTGGAAACTTGAAGCCTCCAGTGCACAAACACTGAGAATGGACTTTTCAGCTTTTTAATGAATTAGGAGACATCTTGTGTCTGGCAATCCATCTTTTGAAAAGAAAAATATTTGCATATTTATTTGTAATTTTCAGTGAGGGAGAGGCAGTAGATGTATTCTTTATGGTTTTAATGGGGTAATTGGACTTTTTTGTGGAAAACCCACAGTTACAAATTATTATTCTGAGCAGAGTCTTTCAACCTTTCTGGAGGGCATCTTTAAGTACTGGCCAGCAGTCAATGTTTTGATTTAACATAATTGTAAATGTAAAACAGAAATACAAGAGTAACTTTATATTTTAGTTTGCTGTCAATCAGCGATTGTGGGGTGTAAGATACTCTCCTTAAAGCTGTACTAATACCAATAAATATTTTTAAAATGAACCAAATGACTGTAGGGCTCACTTGTAGTGACAAACCCAAAAAAGCTCTAAAAATCCAAATGTACACTACCTGCCAAGCACCAGATGGCACACACACAAAGTTAGAGACAAGCTGGTGAACATAGTGAAGCATTTAGCAGCAAAAGAGCCAGATATTTTTCTCAAGAGTTTGTCAGGTGGACAGAAACATGATAATGAATGCTAATGTTGCTCTATGTCTCTTGGATATGTAAATAGGCAATTGTTTGCTAAAACTTCCCCGTCATTACTTTATAAGGTCATAATATGTCAATAAATTAATGCAGCTTTAACCAAAATACACAACACAAGGTTAATTACTTTTTTAACTTTTTCTTTACTTCACTTCTTTATTTGTCAGGACACTTCAATTGATTTTTCTTTTGTTTCAAGGACCAGAAAGCATTCTTACCTGAAGCTACAACTTGCTTGCAAAACACACAGTTTGTTGACAATTCATAAATGTGTTTGAGGCCAGCACTGAGAAACACTGACATGTGCAGTAACATAACAGTTAAATGCATTACAGGAATGACCGAGAAGGGAACCAACCACAACAGCAGTAGCACCCGAGAGAGGCGGGGGACAAAATCATTACATTAGGTCCATAAGTACTATGAGCATCAACTCTGACTTTTACAGTCCCAGTGCTCAAGTGCAAGATGCAGTAATTAGGTATATTGACTGCTGCATATAAGTGCTGCACTTTAAGCAGAACCAGGTTGGAGCTGGCCAGTGGGTCATTTTCAGAACATTAATTCTTCCCACTCACTCTCTCCCAGGACCCTTCCTCCTTGTACAGGCTGTGTTGTTGTTTTTAATGTTGTTTTTTTCTTAACAACTAATTAAAGGGGCCATAAACTCTCATTTCCACCATCCATGAGCCATAAAGCCCCCACCCCTCCTCTTCCCCCCTTTTGATTTAATTTGGCTTTGCCCACAATCCCATCAAGACAATTTGGAGGTTGCTTTCCTATCTGAACAACAGTATGTGAGACACAGATGCGTCATAATTGCTCTGCAACGTACAGCTCCCTCCTTTTACCTGTCTGTTGTGGACTGCATCAAAACAAAGGAACAAAGGAACAAAGACACTTTGTTTAATTGGCATCAAATATTTTGCACATAGCGGTGCAAAGTTTATAGACCTCCATAACTGCAGTTATTTGAGTATATCTGAGGACAGAGTGGGTGTGTTTGTAGAGCAGACTGTAGGGGCTGGCCACAGAAAAAAAACTAATGAGAACAAATTTAAAAAAGTAAAAAAAAAAAAAAGTGATTTACCTACTACTGGAAGACAAAAGAGAGAGAAATACAAATAATCACAGAAAGAGAAAAGGAGGAAGAAAGGAATGAGGGAATAGGAAGTTAGTGGTCTGTGGTCGTATGTATCTCTTTGTAAGCATAAGATGAAACGCAGCAGGTTTCTAATTCTGGTGGATCTGATGAGTCAGTAGAATCCTATGGGGACTTGAGGGTGAGTGTGTGGAGTTGTTTCAGAAAATGACAACAATTCTGAACAGGAAAGAAATCAATTATCCACATCCAAAACAGAGAGAAAGGCAACCCATGCTCTGCTGTCTTTAAAGTGACTATAATGAATTTAATTTATGTTTAATGATGGATCACATGAATACTTGTGTGTGAAAGGAGTTGTTTGTGGACACAGTAGGCAGCTATTTTTAGTGAAAAAGCTCTTATAGTCGACTGAATGCTACCTGTCCCGCACCAAACAGCATACATACGAAGTTAGCGACTAAATGGTGAACACTGTCCAGCATTTAGCAGCTGATGACCCATCAGGAGATGGTGGAGGTCCAGAACAGAGCTAAAAGGAGAGTGAATACTGAATCAGGTGGACACAAACTCGACTCTGAATGAACACATATGTTGAATGCTATATACGTGTAAATAGCCAGATGTTTGCTAACACCATATCAACTTAAAAAGTGATCATATGTCACTGTTTTGTTCACAGCTTGTTTTTGCTGCCCTCAAGTGCAGTTGTTTAGGTTTAAATGGGATTTACCAGTCTAAGAATCATCAAACAGAAAAGCTACAGTACATCACAAATTAAAGGCTAACCTTGAGGCTCAAGACACGAGGCATAAAATAACTGTGAAAGACTTACCACATAACACTAAATATTACCATCATTCAAACATCAGAGTAGCATTCAGCTTATGAAAGCATGACATTCTGAAAGAATTATGGGACTTTTGATGTAATTTAAGGAAGATGACAAGTCTATACTTAATTTATCACTTTGCTACATTAAATTGTAAATTAAACTAAGTAGGTCCATTCCAAACAAAAGTAATCTGTGTAATTACACTTTAAAGAGGACCTATTATGCTCATTTCCAGCTCTATATTTTTATTCTGGGACACCACAAGAGTAGCTTTGCATAATTCACAGTTCAAAAAACTCCTTATTTATCTTATAGTGGCCCTTTATGCATCCCCTCAGTTCAGCCTCTGTCTCTTAACAGACAGTCTTAGCTCCTGTCTCTTTAAGGGCCCCTTCCTGATGAGCCCACTCTGATCTGATTGGCCAGCTTTTTGGAAGTTGCAGAGGGGTGGCCGTATCAGAGTTGTGTTAACTTACTGCCGACCCAAACCCAACATTTTGCTTTTGCTTTGCTGTGCTGTGTAATAGACAAATACTCACAGCCTGCCAGCTGAACTCGAGTCATGGCTCGGCAAGACTACCCCTAAAACAATGGAAAAATGACATAATGTTAGTGTAGTGGAGCAGTGAACTCAGGGGCTGTGCATCAAGCAGATGCCCATATAAAGAAATCTGTCACAAGTTGGCATCAGCTCAGGCTGAAATTAGAAAAAACCATTGGAAACCAAGTATTCAGAGCAGTCTGAAGCTGGTGCTTTTTGCTCACAGGGATTACTTCTACATATGTTTACCTCATTATTTGACATGTCAGCCACTTTTAACATGAACATCCAACATTGTAACATTATATATATATGACTGAAAATACGGAAAAGCATAATAGGTCCCCTTTAAGCACACATTCCAATATGTTTAACTCCACAATTATGTTTTTTTCTCAGCTGTGGCTTTTCTTGATGCGATACCCGGGGAGTCTCAAAATGTCAGTTGTTTGCCTTTAGACTGCTTGGCATTAACTATAAGGAAATATTAAGCCTTGCTTAAAGAAACTCTGCCTGCCTTTCAGAATTGCACTCAATAATAAACCTTATTTGTTTTTCCTCCTTGTCTTCTCTTCTGCTTGTTATGAATCATTTGTTGATTTACAGTACAATGAGAGAGGGAGGCAGTGTGTCTTGGATAACCAACAATGGCTCTGATTAGTTTCTGCAGAAAAAGAGATGCAGAGTGCTCTGAGTGATGGCTTACTGTCGATTAGTTTCACTGAGTGGGCCAATGAAGAGGCACAACAGAAGGATTTGAAAGAAGTGAAGTGAAAATGGAGTGGAGGGAAAGGGCAACAAATAGAGAACAGAGAAGGGGATAGGAAGGAGGAGGAGGGAGGGAGTGATATCTCCATTAACAGAAAGCAGCAGGCGACTAGAGGAGCCAAGGTGAGGAGAAATGGATGGCAGTGTGACTGGACTGAATTAGAAACAGTTCTACTCTGGAGACTCAGGCTTCATGTGATGATCAACCAATGTAAACAGTCTACCATTTGCACTTATTTCAACTCACTTCAAATGCAACAATCTGCTAAACGTCAAAAAACTTTGAATGGAAATTCCACGCCCTGATTGGCTAGAGTGAGTGATTCCTCCATCTGTTCTTGTCTTCTTTTGCATCCTTTATTATAAGACTTTTTTTACACTTTAAATGCAAAGCAGGTTCTTTATGTAAGAATAGTCCCAGAATAGCCTGTTCTGTCTCATAATACCACTTTGTACCTCAAGAGGCAATAGTGAGTAACTGTAGTGTCCAGTCTGCCCTCAGTCTAACATGAGAGGATAAAGACATAGAGCTGTCCCAAGCAACCGGCAGCGATAGGGGAGATTTTGAGCCATGCTAAAAGCTGTATAATATAGTTGTGTAATCCAGGACCATTATTATGTCACTTCATTGAGTTTTAATATTTTTTCTGGTGAGAAAGTAACCATTTAGACTTCCAATATGTGGTCAGTTTATCCAAATAACACCTGTTTGGAAATTTGCACCAGCGTTTTTGGAGATGTTTTAGAGCTGCTGGCCGGATGAGACCAGCCGGTCATCTCAGCTGCTAGCAGCCCAACTCCTGAGATGATCGGCCAGTCAGCATTTGTTGTCATACCAGGGAGAACATGATCTGATGAACTGATCTGTGCAGCTCTTTGGTAATTTACTGCTGGCTCTAATGTCTCCATAACATTTTGATATCTTGACAACATCATAGCACAGATTCACTCTTAACAGTAGGCTTCTTCATCCCCTCATGTTAGACTGAGGGCAGACTGGAGGTACTCTTGAGGTACAAAGTGGTACTACGAGACAGGACAGACTGAGGCCATTCTTATATATAGCACCTTTAAAGAGTGTGATCACTGAGAACACATTTTGACAGTTTGAAGAGATTTATATGGTGTGGAAAAGTTAAATGAAAGACATTTGGGAGAATAGTAAAAAAAACAGCCATGCCAGTTCATCATGCGAAATAGTAAGAAAATATTTGACGTAAACTGACAGTATAATTGAAATAATTTAATGCTGTGAACATCTAGTTTATATCACCACAATAACTTTGTATGCTCGTATGTAATTATATCTTTTGATATAATTTGTTTTTGTTTTGTTGAACCCTTCAATCAGGCAGTTTCAATCTACAAATTTTGTGAAGTATTTTTATGGCCAAAAATGAATGGCAGCAGATGGTTTCCTCGGATGGGGTGAAAAGAAGCCCCTGATATCTCCAGCTATGCTGACTGTGTGTTGATACCAACAGGAAGCAATCTGGACAGTCTGCTCCATTTTGTGACTGCCAGTAGTTACGGTTCCATCCGACTGCTGCACAATTTGGAGGTGAAATTCTGAAGAATTGATAAAATGCAAATCAGTGTGAGTCTCCATCAGCTACTGCTCTGGGAAATATGTGTTAATGTGACAAGATTAAAGAATTAATCAAGCATCAATAAGTCACATCATGGCATTTAATTTCTGCTGTTTAATTTTACTCATAATTTAAGTTATTTGGAAATTGTTTAGGCCCTAAAAGCATATTTTCTCAATCAGCCTAATACTGTTATAAAATTGGGTGCTACATGAACCTTCAACTTTCTGCCAAAGTTACAACAGTCACATGAGAGATTGTATTTGGTTTTTTTTTGTTGTTTTTTTATCTGTTCTCTTCTCACTGTTTTAAAGTGAATTCCTCAGTCGAAAAAAGGTGCTGGTACCATACTGCATACTGTGCATCAGTCAGAGGGTAGCAACATGTGAAAATGATGGAAGTTATAATTAGTTAGTTTACTTTTCTGAAATGACAGATATCACTGGTGGCAGAGTATATAATCTGTGCTAATTAATCTTAATGTCATTAAGCTAAAATTAAACTTTTGGCTTGCAAATGGTGACAGCTAAAGGTATTCAGACTAGTGATTTGAAGGGATTAGGATTCAATATGCAGCTTTGATAATAGTTTGGAATTCAATTAAATGTTCTGATAAATGCAAACACCAATCCTACATCTGGCTAAGTAGCTAACTAAGTGACTGTCATTGTCATTGCTGAATCCATTTTGTCACACCAGGTCAAAGATCACCAAATCAAAGAGGACAAGTTCTATCAGGTTGGTTAGTTGGACACCACACTGGGTGAGAGACACATCACTTGATTCAGACCAGTCATGAAAGTTGTGCTGTGGCAGACATCTATTTGGTTGCTGCCTCTCATATCCTTTTTGTTGCTGATTCACATCTCAGCTGTGTGTCTGACTGTCTCTAACTTTTCTTTAACTTTTCTTACCATCTGTCTCAGATCTTCTGTCACTGTCTGCCACGGTAAATCTGTCATCTAAACCCACTTAACTGTGTCTTTCTTTTGCCCTCTCTCTCTGTCTCTCTCTCTCTCTGAGAGAACGGCGGAGTGAGTGGAGCGTGGAGTTGCAGCGTGTGCTTCAGCGTGTAGTTTGCCTTGGTAGCATGGCTACCGGCTCAGTTGGCCAGTATGCCCGTTGTAGACGGTGTTGCGGAGTTTGAGAAGCTGACACGCCATCATGCAATCATACTTGTGCCAGCAGTAAATTGTTCAGTGGAGGAGGCCACCTTAGCGGCTGAAGAGGTGATGGGTTGCAGCAACGTGAAGTCTGACTCCCGCATGAATGGAGCTATTGTTATCTTCCTGGATAGTGCGGACAAAGTTAGTGGTAGTCATTCAAGACACTTTCACTCCTGTTCTCCTGCTGGTTAGTCCGGCTAGAAAGATAAACATCTCTAATGCTCCCCCATCCATTAAAAATGAAGTGCTGGCTGAAGAACTGTCACAGTACAGACAGTTCATCTCCCCAACAAAAATGTTTTCTTTGGGCAGCAAATCGCCCCTGCTCAAATAATGTGGTGTGTCACTGTGGGCAGGTTTTCATGGTTCTCAAAGATAACACTGATGATCTTAATCTGTTTTTTCACTGTAAAATAGACAGGTTCAACTACATGGTTTTCGCCACGTCTGAGACCATTAAGTGTTTTGGTCGTGGTGGATGCAGAGCGACTGGGGCTGCAAACGGCTCCCGCGGGCAGTGAACCCCCTGCAGGTGCCAGTTAAGAGCAATGATTAGCAACAGGGAAAGGATAGCAAGCAGGCCGACATAGTCAAAGAGAAAGAGTCAAAAAAACCCAACATAAACAGACTCAGTGTGAGAGCAGTTCAGAAAACACAGCTACTGTAACTGATAATTAACAAAATGAAAAAGTACATGATAATCTGTCAGTGTGTGAGGATTTTATTGAAGCCAAACATATATCTGATGATGAATTGTTAAAGCTTTCAAAAAAGAGGAAAAATTCAGAAACTGTCCAGAGTAGAAAAAGCCAAAAGCCATTAAAGTCACTGAAGGGACAAAAGCTGGAAAATCCCTTGCGGAGTCAGAAAGTGATTTCTCACTGACCCAAGAGGACCAGCAGAGTCAGTACTCTCCTGCTGATATCAAGAAGTTTCTGCAGGGAACTAAGGGATTCAGGCTTGTGAAAGTAGAGCATCACTTTTCAGACCTGAAACTATTTGTTGAGTCAGCTAGGCCTCCAACAAAAATATCAGGAAACTTTGGAGATGATGTCCTGACAGAACAGGAAATTTATCAGTTGAAAAAAGTAATACTTAAAGTAAAATCACGAATAATAGGTGCTGCTGCTGATGTTTAAACAAAGGAACTTGTGTTTCCTGTTATATTCTTCTCTTGTTGTTTTTTTCTCAAGCTTCTCTCTCGCCATGCATGAATTCAAAATAGGCAATTTGAACTCAAACAGAGCCGGAAATGATATTAAAAGAGCTGCTTTCTTTAAGCTGATCGAGTTGAAGAAAACAGATGTAATATTGATTCAGTAAACACATAATAATATAGATAATGAAAGTGATTGGGGGATGTAATGGGGGAAGTCATTTTGAGCCATAAGTCCAGCTGTAGTGGAGGAGTGGGGATTGTGTTTTTCAAGAGTTTCTTGCCTTCTTCCTGTGAAGTGGAAGAAATGATTAAGGGCTGTTTATTGAAGGTTAAAACTCAGTATGAAAATGTTAAAATATTTTTTATTAGTGTTTATGCACCTACCAATGGGGTGGTTAGAATAGCAGTACTGAATGTCTTGTGTGATACCATTAGCAACTGTAGTAGAGACGAGTATTTGTTTTTAGGAGTTGATTTCAACTGTACTGAAAATCCAAATCTAGAGATAGAAGTCACCAAGAGCCTCATCCTGCTTCATCACGCAGGTTCAAACAGTTGACTGAAGCACATGAGTTATCAGATGTTTGGAGGATTTTTCATAAAAATCACAGGCAGTAAACCTGGAGTCACTCTAAAGACAATGTGTTATCTCTGGCCAGGCTGGACTGTCAGCCTAAAAGCTGTCACATTAACCCAGTGCGCTTCTCTTATCATTGTCTTGTTTTTTGCCCTGTTTTTATAAAAAAATGTCCATTTACAGAGTGCTTATTGGCATTTTAACACTGCTCTGCTTTGTGACAAGGCTTTTAGAGCAGCTTTTGAATATTTTTGGTTTACCCACAGAAAATGTAAATCTGTAAATCTAATTTTGCCTGTGTCCAACAGTGGTGGGATTTGGTAAATCACAGATAAAACAGCTGTGTCAGCAGTTCACTCGTAATGTCACTAGAGACATAATATTTTTATACTTTTGGTCTGGAGAGGAAAAATGGACAGAAATCCAGAAGTGGCTCTACAATCTTAGATTCTTCTGAGATTAGGAAATTTGCAGTAAATTATTAAAGAGATCTATTTAAGAATGAACTAACAGAAAACCCAGATGTGTGCAGCAGCTTCTTTACTGATCTTCCTCAGGTGGATGCTGAAGCCAATGTAAAGCTGGAGGCTCAGTTATCCCTTTATGAATTGTATACTGCTGTGATGAGCTTACAGAGCGTCAGAGCTCCTGGTATAGATGGTCTTCCTGTTGACCTTTACAAGTCCTTCTGGTCTATGTTGGGTGAGGACCTGTTGGAAGTTGTCACAAACAGCCTGAAGAGAAGATGGCTGCCTCTGAGCTGCAGGAGGGTGGTCATCACTCTCCCAAGAAAGGAGACCTGCAGGAGTTGAGGAACTGGAAATCTGTTTCTCTGCTGTTCACGAATTACAACATACTGTCCAACGTCCTGGCCACCAGACTCAGAAAAGTGATGGCTTCTGTCATTCACACTGATCAGACATAATGTGTGCCCAGCAGGCTGATGAGTGACAATGTCACCTTAATTCGGGATGTTTTGGAGGTCTCTAGGTCATTGGCTGTAGACACTGGTCTGATTTCCATAGACCAGGAAAAGGGTTTTGACCAGATTGAACACCAGTATCTATAGCAAACTTTGGCTGCTTTTGGGTTCAACCCAGGTTTCATAGCCAACATCCAGGTTCTGTATAGTGACACTGCAAGTGTTCTGAAAATGAAAAGGTCAAAAGGTCTGAGTGCTCCTTTCAGTGTTCAGTGGGGAATCAGATAGGGACTGCTCTTTGTCCAGCATGCTCTACACTCTGGCCATCAAGCCTCTGCTCCATAAACTAAGAAATGATCTGAGTGGTGTTTGTTATCCTCACTGTGATGTCTCTTAAACTGCCGGCGTACACTAATGATGTTATTGTCCCAGTTAACACACAGAAAGATACTGATGTGTTAGTGGATATTGTCAATCTGTTTGGTTGCATATCCTCTGCTAAAGTAAACTGGGGGAAGAGTGAGGCTGTCACGGTGGGGGTTAGGCTGAGGGATCGGCTCAGGTTACCTTGAGGTTTGGTCTGGAAAAAAAGAAGGCTCATAAAATGGAAATGGCTTTTACCTAAAGAGGTCATATCCTTGTAATCAATAATTTGGTATCTTCTGCTCTGTGGCATCGGTTGGCCTGCGTTGATCCCCCAGCTTCTCTTCTGTCACAGATCCAAAAGGTTTCACTAGGTACCTCAGAGTGTCCTGCTTCTTCCTAAGGAGGAGGGTGGACAGGGTCTGGTCCATCTGGCCAGTAGGGACGCTGCCCTCCGCCTTCAGTTTATTCAGAGATTGCTCACTGGGCCTAAAGACCTGGTGTGGAGAACTTAGTCAAACCTGTTGGATTGGCTGCTCGGCTGGGAGTGAGATCTACACGAGTCATAAATCAGTTACTGAAACATTAGAAACATAAGCTGACAGGACATGACTGTTCCCTTTAACTGACTTTTGTGATGGTGCACTGCTGACCCATATCCTGCCATTGGACTGTTTCCTGAATTTAAAAATTGTTCTCGTCCTTTACTCAAGCCTGTCGCCCCTGTAGGTGCTTCTTTGGTGGATGCCTCAGGGAAGACTGTATAAATTGATGGTTAAAACTTTGAATCAGCGTAAATTGAATGGGCACTGTGACACCCTGTGGAGGACTTATCTGGACTTAGATCCTGACTTCAAACCAGCATGGAGGTCTTTGTATAAACCTCCTTTCACAAAGAGACATGTGGACTTGTAGTGGAGAATCCTACATGGCATTGTAGCAGTGAACTCCTTTATGTCTGTTATTAATGCTGCAGTAGAGGAAAAGGCCCCTTCTGTATCCAAAGAGAGACAGTGTTTCACTGTTTCTCAGACTGCCCTTGTCTGACAGCTCTGCTTTTGTTGTTGGAAACCACTTTTAGCAGATTGAGAAGTTTTTATGGAACAGGGTTTTATTCGTGGTTTTAAATACACTCGCCAGCAGAAGAACAAATGTCAGCTATTGACAGGCAAAGATGGCGGTGTATGTGAGCCGGAGAAGGAAGGTGGAGGACGCATTGAATGTTGATGTGGTTCCTGTTTTTGTGAAAATGGTGAAGTTCAGACTGCTGGTAGAATTCAGTTTTTACAGAGATGCTCATGACCTGGAAAGTTTTCAGCTGATTTGGGTTTAGGGTGGGCTGCTCTGCTATGTAAGAGATGGACAGTCAAGTTTTGGACATGTGCTGATGTAATTTTTATACCTATGTAAATATATTATGTATGTCTTAATTATGTTTTTGTACAGTGCACATAGTGGTAAGTAAACAGTTTTAAAAATCCCTCTTTTTCACTCTCTCTCTCCCTGTCATTGATACCAGGTAACAGGTGTCACCTGTCACAATTGTCAGTCTGACAATTTGTCAGGAGTTTTTTCTTGGTTCCTACTGAAGACTTATATTAAATGTCCCTCGAAGGAGGAAGCTGGGAGAAATTAGAATGACAGTTGAGTGCGGTTCAGTCCAGGCAAAAAAAGACAACAAAACACATACTGTATGGGATGTCAATGGAGGTTGGTGGCTATAGCGACGATAATCATAACAATGACAAAGATGGAAGTGCATACTTCAAATGCACAAATGCATACTGTAATCATCTTCTAAACAAGTATTGTTATCAATTACTAAAATACTATATATTCAAACTGTCAAACATCAGAAGGAAAACCAACTCAGAGAAAGAGGTTTCAACATCAACACAGAAACAGTTTTTCCTCAGACTTTTACTTTCGCAACAAACACCAATTCCTTAACTAGCTGCCTTCAACCTGCTTTAGCTGCCCCCTCAGTTCAGTTGCTTATGGAGAATGTCTAACATCTACAGATCAACCAGAGTAATAATGCATTAAAAAGAGCAGGAAGTCTGTTATATCTGTCCAAGCTGCAAGATGTCTGATTCAATTACAGCACAAAATCTGTTCCAATAGCTCTCTAACAAGGGGAGAGCAGAAAATTACTTCCACTGTGGTGTCCTCAACTGAGCTCATAGCAGCACACAGTGACTACATCAGAAATACCCTTGGTCTAAAAATGTCCATTCTGTTCCCTTTGTGTAGAAGATGGCACAATAATGCATTCTGAAGCATTCTCATTTTTAGCATAAGCAATAAAATTCACATGGCCTGAGACATACTCTCAATTAATAAAAAAATTGCTGTCCTTGTGATACATTAAAACCTTTTGTGCAAATACGGTGCTGACTGTACTGTATGCCTCTTACCCAACATACTCACCACCTTAATCACAATTAAATATGCTGTCACAGGTCATGTGGGTGCTATTATAACTACTTGTGTCTGCAAAGTGCCCTTAACAAACTTAATTTTGTTCACGGTTAACAAGTTCTTCAGCTGAACTTGAGACACAGTGACTGAGGAATTGCTGTGTTTTCACAGTTCCAATTACCTTCTCCTTCTTTTTTATTTTCTAGCACCTATACAGTAGTTTATCCGTCTTCGGAAGCATTTATTCAGATTCATTTGGTGTGTAAAAATGTGCAATGGAATTAATTCAGAAGGCGAATACCGGCTCAAAGAACTTTAAATATAAAGGTATAACATATGGCTGGAAAATAGTTGCAAATCCGTGTATGGCACCATGGATAAAGAGTGAGAAATCACCCCAGGGAGGTTAAAGTTGCTGGCAGAGGCATTTTTAAAGCGGGAGAAAAGCTTTAGTCATGGCTGAAAGGGCCTATAAGCCCCCTTAGAAAAGTATGAGCATGAAAAACAGTCACTTTCCACAGAAGACTCATTTACTACACACAAATGTGCATGCAAACACCAACACACTGAAACTCAACAACACTGACAGAATTAGTAAACTACTGCACCACTGGGAGTGATTGTTTAAAGCTTTTAAGTGTCATTTTAGCACTGTTTCTCAACAGTCCTCTGGTCACAATGGTGTGCACAGTGGTGTATGCATTGTTGAAGCACTTGGTCTCAAAATTGAAAAGAAATTGTATGACTGTAAAATTGTCAAATTCCACCATCTGAGAGATGGGGTTGAAGCTGAAAGAGATACAGTCAAAAGTAGCGAGACAGTGATTTCAAACAAGCTTACATTAGGGAGGTTTCATTACATTATAATTTGGAATTCACATTACTAAGGAAAACTTTTTATGAGGAAAAAGTGCATTATAACTGAAATGTGGGTCTTAATGAGACTACAGGCTGAAACTCTGCCATAACAATATAATCAGACTGTAGCTCACCGTTAAGATTAACATTATGTATGTTTATTGTACCTTATCTGGGTAAAAAGCAGAATGAACAAACAAATGGATGAATGTACTAATTATTTTTAAAATAATCATTGTGTTGTGGAGGTGGATGTATATAATTCCCCTTTCAAAAGTTGTCTAAATCCTAATTGAATGAGCATCTGTGTTTCCTTTTTTTTTTTTTTTTTGCTATTATGATTCCAGAATCAAATTTTAACTGGTACATTTGTTACATGGAGTTGCTTGTAAATGTGTTACAGCACATCGCTTAACAAGCACAACACATAATATTAAAGCAATGCTCAGAGTGTGGGGCTAAAACAATACATTCACTTCTGTTATTTATGATAACAGAAATCCTGGCAAAGTCACATACTTTTGGTAACACAACAAACATGCAGGTACTCCTCATTCTACACGAAGCTGATCACTGCTGAGTGTGGTGTCAAGTGGTCACAATCACGTGAATAACACCTTGTTTTACTGTGTGTCTTTACAGTATGATATTTAATATCACTGACATGATCAATCAACGGCTCTGCATCATCCAGTATCGTGAAACTGCCAGACATCAGACCCATCTGGTGCAGTCGCACTGTAGCCACCTGCCATGTAACTCACTCACACAGAACTCAATCCTGGTGTACTTTGAAATAAATACATATGCAAGTGGATACACTCACAGAGAAACACTAAAGCACACATGCTCCTGTTGATAAATGTTAACACAAACGTGCAAAATAAAGCTGCAACTTAATCCGACACTTCATAAAACACATTTGCCTGACTCTCCTGGCATCACTGAACAGCAAGTTTCTGTGTGTAAGAACTTAATCAAACAGTCAGCTTTTGGCGTATGTGTATACAGATGGTGGGTCACGCCTTGGCGCTGGTGTGGATGTGTGTTTTGTGGGCAAAGGTCTCAGTAGAGCTTAAGACATTAATCATATTCCAATATGTTGTTTTTAATTCAATAACTGTATATGTTTAATCTTCACACTTGTTTTTCAAATGGCCTGTTTCACTATATATTCTGAGGATAAACTTTGTTGATGCTAGGGCCTGTGTGGAGCCATTAGGACTGGAATGAGGCTCTTACGATTGGAAAACTATTAAACTCTTACTCTGTTCGTAAATATTTTAGTATTTCCATCACTCTGAGTCTCCCTGTGTCTGTCTGTCTCTCCTTCTTTTATCCCTGTTCATTCTATGCCTCCAGAATCACAAACACACTGGCACACACACTCTCACACACTCGTAGCCTCAGGCTATATCCAAACCACCATGGTAGAGAGGACCAGGGGTGATGGACTATTGACTGATAGAGTTCAAGCAGTCCATGTAACTCTTGGTGTGGTTAGCCAGTCATTTCAGCAACAGCCTTGGGCAACCTGCTACTATTCACTGTATGTTTGCATGTATGAGAGAGAGAGAGAGAGAGAGAGAGAGAGAGTGTGTGTGTGTGTGTGTGTGTGTTGGGGGAGGGTGGGCAGTGTCGGGGGGGTATAAACACCGACCCTGTTGGGGCTATAATCCTCATGGGGACCAAAGCCTGGTCCTAATGAGGCAAAACGTTATTTGTGAGGTTCTGGTTAAGGTCAGGGGTAAGGTGTGAATTGAGGCTAGGTTAAGGTTAGGGCTAGGCATGAATTGGTTATGGTTAGGGGGTTAGGATTAGGGTTAGGCTGTCCACCATGAATGGAAGTCAATGCAATGTCCTAACAAGGATAGCTGCGCAAACTTGTGTGTGTGTGTGTGTGTGTGTGTGTGGGCGCGCATCAGGATTTGTGTGTTTCTGTTTTGCTGCAGACTGATGGTATTCCCAGAAGCCTAGGAGAGTGACTGGGAGGATGTCTGACAGGTTAAGATAAAAGTGGACCAACAGCCAATAGTGTGGAGGCAGTGGGCTTTATAAGCACAACATGCCACACAGCATACATTGTCAACTCTGCATAAAAATTAACTATGTATGGGATTTCAGGAATAGGATGCTGCATTCACATATGAGATGGGGTTGGCAAAGCACATTGGCTGTACAGGTATGTGTAGGTTATAAAAATGTAAGTGCGTGTGTTTGTTTTAGTGTGTCGAGTGAATGCGACTAGATGGGAACTCAGGGAGGGGAGTAACTGCAAGAAGGAAAAGGAAAGAAAGGGCCAGAAAAATGTGAATGTAACAGCAATGAAACAGAAAGATGAGGGTATATATCAGGGATTAGTTACGGAAGAAGAGGTAGAGCAGAGCGGTGGATAAATCATCACCACCTCGAGGCATCCCGTGGGGTGGGGGGGTAGGTGGGTTCAAGGTATCCCTCATGTTTTTAGATTAGATCGAGAAGATTATTAAATTGTTAAAAAAATAAATAAATAAAATAAATTATTAAACAAGATGTCCAATTCAAGAGTCAACACAGAAACATCACAGACATCTGGATTACACCAACACTGTTGCCCCTAGAACTGCACCTGATCCTGTTATTATACGTCAAGTGGCTGGAAGAAGGGAAGAGTAGCGGGATCATAAAAGGCTAGGAAACATAGCCTTAAGCTGCAAGTGTCATGGTGGCAAGAGACTTTCATCTTTTTACACTATCTTAAGAAGACACACTGATACATTTAATCCATACTACTGCACGCTGCTCCTATACCACTTTACTTTACTTTACCCTTAAGTACCAACCCAGATAAGAGCAGACACCATTAGAGCCTTCCCTTCAATAGAAGATCACACACACACACAAACACGCACACACACACACACACAAGAGAATCCTGATAGACTGATGAATGCACCCTGCCATGACAATAACAAAGGAGCGCACTGTGTGTATGTGGTGTGCGTTTTTGTGTGTGTCTGTGATGTCCATGTGTCATTTTTCATCTCCTCTCTAAGCAGGTTTGGCCCTGGATGTCTACATAATCTTGTGTACTGAAGGCTCAATCAGTCCCTGTAGGTGATCAAAGGAAATATAACAGTTCACACTGGTATTAGTCTAAAATATTGCACACAAACTTGTCTGTAATACAAGGCTTCTTTGTATTGAGAATATCATATTTTCTACATGGAAGCGTTGTAAAAAAAAAATAAAGGGTAACAACTGCAGATGTTATATAGCTATTATTAAGCAATTATAGCCTCCCTGGTGTAGATTTTTACACTATCACTGTAAGCCAGAGGTGGTGTACATTATTCCCAGTTCCCGAATCTCCTGCCTTAGTGCCTGTATTTCCTCTTTAAACACAGATTTCTTGTAAAGCCATGTCCAGTGAGACAGGTTCCTAGCTCAGTAGTCATGCTCCTGGACGTCAAGTGTGTGTCTCCCCACCCATATACAAGTGTTCCTGGCTGATAACAATTCCAGTCAAATAGAGGAGGCACAACTCCTTTCACCTTTGAAGTCCCACTCTCCATTTGGAAAAATAATTAGCATTTTAATTTGTGGGCTGTTTACAACATTCACTCTAGCTGCATTTTTATGGACTGTGGGAGGACACAGGTGGAAGAGATCATATCTCCACACAGAAAAGGTCAGGGCTAGGTTCAGGTTGGGACCCTCCTATTCTAGTGGTTTGTCCTGGTTCAGTTGTTTGTCCTGCACTACAGCTCCTCTGAGTGTTTGACCAGTCTTAACGAACTGGACCACACTGCACAAACACCGCAGCTCAAATTTGCTTCACCCAACAGGTTTTATGTTAAAGCATCCTTCATAAATAAATATTTGAACCACCTTATTTCTGAGCATCAGACTTCATTTGACTGTGGAAACAATAGTGTGACAAAAAAAAAAAACTCAAGGTCCACTTTACCTGCAAGTCACAATCTTCCTCTTCTTCAAACTCCACTGACGAAGACTGTGAGTTAGAGGCAGTTAAAAGCCCTGGAAAAAGCTAATAAGTGAACTTCCAGTCGGGAATGTAACCCAATTAAATAGCTTTTATTACCTACTATTTACAAATAGTCATTTAAATTCTTTAAGAACCTGCAGACATACTGGGCTGGTGTGTGTGTTTGTGTGTGTGTGTGTGTGTGTGTGTGTGTGTGTGTGTGTGTGTGTGTGTGTGTGTGTGTTTGTGTGTGTGCGAGAGAGAGAGAGAGAGAGAGAGATAGTGAGAAAGACAAAGGAGAGGTAGGGAGGGACCAGGCCAGCTAAGATCTATGAGCTGTCAGTAACACTAATCAGGCTTTCCTCAGCAGCATTCATCTCTGGAGCAGCACCAAGAACTGGGCACTGACCAGCAGCCAGCCAGCTACAGTAACTAACCATGGGCAGCCATGGCTACAGCATTGCCTCAGCCCGCTGATAACAAAGCAAGAAGCATATTATTTTACAGAGATGACACATCATATTGAGTTGCAGCGGCTTCAAACCTTTGTTGATCTTAGTTATGTTCTCATTTTGAAAACTATGTGTCTTCTTGAAAAAGCTTTTTGCCTTTTAGTTGTCGCCAAGCTGCCCAGTGAACTCATTGTTAAAAGACAATAAAGGAAGTAAGAGCCAACAGGGTATTCTGAGATTGTGTACCATACATTTTCAACAATAACATGATAGATGGAGAATGAGACAACATTGTGAGAGTGTGACGGAATACCATGGAAGATACAGTATGTGAAATATGTGCACTGACTGACTTCAAGGATACAATTTTAAGAAAAACAGTCCCTCAGCATTGCCAAGCTAATATCATCTGAACCCTTTTCATGCTTGTTGCTCTACAGTTGTGCCATTTCCAAAACCTCTCTGCCTCTCCCTGCCAGCCTTATACTCACTTTCAATCCTCTGCAGTTTGCATCTGACTTTGTCAAAGTTGTCCGCATTACATTACATTTGAAAGAATATGTCATTGGAATAAAAAGGCATGAGGGAGGAAGGGTGGGGGCCAAAGTAATCAAGGGAGCTGAAAAGCGTGAAAGTACCATTACTCATAATGCCATATACACATAGCAAAGATAAATGACTGCAATCCAATGGCAGCCCTCCAATACTGGATCCAGTTAGGCGGAAAGGAAGAGGAAAAACCTTCCCCTTGCCTACCATCTTACCATTGTTTCAAATAATTGTTACATATTGGGAGCTCATATGAAAACACGTTCTAAAAGCTGTGTGAATCAAAAGGACTTTAAGACAACAACAACAGGTTATGGCTTTTAAAACCAAAGTCTGATTTGTGTTACCTGTTATCCACTATCAGCATGTTTGGCTGTGACTCTTGTATACATCCCACAATTTGCCAATATTGTCACTTTCAGTAATGTTATGGATGTTTTGAGGCTACAGTATTTGCTGTGGATGTGTCACATGGTTGTGGCTGTCAAGGTAAGGCTAGCAGCCCTGATGTAAAGACTGCAGAACTCTCTCTGTGAAGAAACAGAAAGTGAAGCTGAACCTGCAGCAGACAAGACAGTCCTTCTTTCTTCAACAGCTGTGGTAGCTTCACAGGTGACAGTTATCTCTGCCTCAGGCTACATGTTCTCTAAGGATAGACAGCACATCAGGATGAGCAACTTGTGCTAGGGGAAGCTGCCCAACTTAGGGGAGAAGAGTATGAGAATAGCAATACACTACCACACTGCCTGAAGGATTCTTCTGCCAAGGAATAGTTGTATATTGTAGAAAACAAAACAACAGAAAGGATTGTGAAGCCATATTGTAAGACAGCAAAAACTATCCGATTGATCCTGTTTGTTATACTGACATAAAAACTTCACCAGTGTTTGACATGATATGAAAAAACTACTTGATCTATTGTAAATTTATACATAGGCCCACTGACGTTAACTGGTACTGTGATGTCAACTCTCTAAACTAAACTAAACTAAACAGAATGTTTTCGTTCTGATAAGCACACTCATTTTCTCAACAATTACAGTGATTTGAGTGAAAAACAGTAAAATACACACATAAAAATTCACATTTTTCAGGCGCTTTAACTCTCACGAGCATGCTGTGCCAAAATCGTGTTAGAACTGTGGTTGATGTCATTTAGTTGTCATGGTTTGTATAATGTTGGTTAAAAACAACAGCTCTTGACATGGGTACATGACACAGTCACACACCTCCCAGTGTGATTTCACTTCTTCAGAGGTTTTTTGCTGCTGAGAAAGAAAGCTGTGGGAGTTAGGGGGAGGTAGCAATTGCCAACAGCAAGAAACTTTGAGAAACAATAGCGAGAGAAAGAGGCGTAAAGGTAAAAAAAAAAAAATACTCAGAGGGAAGGAAGAGAAATATGGAGAAATAAGGAGAGTTAATTAGGGACTACTTGAAGGAACCATGAGGTTCACATAATGTGTATTGAAAGACAGAATAATACTCAACTGAACTAATGTCAGATACTGAAAACAGCCTGCAGTATCACTGAGTAACAATGCAGTGTTACATCATGTTTCTTTCTGGGCTTTAACACAAAGGTTCCCATCATGCCACAGCAGCACCTGGGTTAGGGTTGCAAATTAAACTCTGCCCATGAAATGATTGTGGGGACTTCAAAGCTTGAAGTTTTCCAAAAACTTTATTTTTTTATAAAGATAATTTACTGGCTTTGCTATTGCTCTACACCTGCTGCAAAGGTAAAAATGTTTATATGCTAGCAGGGAAGCAGGTCTAAAAGAAAAGGTATTTCATCATATTAGCTTACACAGTAATCTAAAATACTTTTAGGGTAGAAGACAAATCCAAATTAGAAAGAAATCTAAAACAGCAAAATTAAATGTAGTTATTCACAGCAAAACCGTGACAATAAAATACAATATGGATGAATCTGGATGTTAAACAAGTAATTCTACAATTTAGCATTGCACTCCCATAAAATTGTTGGACTTGCAATGGATAAGTTTTTCATTCAACTTAATTTTCAAACTTGTCATCTTCAGCCCAACCGACGTTAATTTATCAGACTTTGTACAGCTTCGTCTGGAGCTGCATAAGGCTTTTTACAACTTTTTTCACATATGCAGTACTACTTTCCAAGACCTGTAAACAGACTTTGATGTAAAATCAGTGGAGGTCCCCTTTAAATAAAACACTTTTATCTAGCTTTGCTTGAGGTTTCTTCCCGTTAAGAGTTTTTCCTTGCCGCTGTCACCAAGTGCTGTTCATGGGGGAATTGTTGGGTCTCTGTAAATGAAAGAGCATGGTCTAGACCTGCTCTATGTGAAAAGTGCTCAGAGATAACTCTTGTTATAATTTGGCGCTATGTAAATAAAACTGAATTGAATTGAATTGAATAGTTTTGTTTGCCTCACTGATAAAGGCTTTATTGGTCTCGGTTACTGACATCACAATGCAATGAAGTACATTCCTCTCGGCCCCCCTTTGTTCTCTGTGGGTCTCTTTCTCATCATATTCAGTCTTTTAACACTTTAAACATACAGAAGATTGGTCTGCCTATTATTGTAGTGGCTGGGTCGGTAACATGTACTCACAGACTCACTCATGGACTCACTAAACACACAGAGATGGCAACAAAAAACAAAAGTACCACTCATTTTCTCTTGATTTCCATTTAACATGAAGAATAAATCTTCTAATTAGCCATTTTATATTGTTTAATAGCTCTGTTTTGAAAAGGTAGAACAATGCCAACATCAAGCAAATACAAAACCCTGACGAGTTACTGCACATGAGAAACAGTGGGACACACAAACACAACACTTAAATACAGACAACCACACAAAAAGCCAAGCTACTATATTACACACTCATACAGCAGCTACATACACCTCCAGTGGTCATCCATCCTCCCATAAAAATTTTAGTGAGAGCAGCGTTTTCAAACTCCACCCCTCAGGCAGAAACAGTGTTGCTTCCCCACACAATGTGTTCTCAGAGGTGAGGAAATGATGTTTTCCTGGAAGGAAAACTTGGCCTGACACAAAGCTGACTGGCCTGGATACACCTGTAACTGTGTTCCAGCCAGTTACATCAGCAGTAGAGGAAGTATAGTTTGCCATTTACCACAAAGAAACTCAAAAGACTTTTTTTCTTGATAAGATAAGGAAGATGCTCTTTAAGGTCTGCTTTGTAATATTTTCTTCATTTATCTGAGTCATCTATGACCTTGTTTCAGGTTATTTCCAAAACTGCTGTATATCAAAAACATTCAAACAAGCTGGCAGACACACAGGAACCACCACATCACAGGCCTTTACAGATGCTGCTGTCAATCAGACACAGACACCGACACGCTCCTCCAGCTGGCTGACACAAAAAATAAGCATTTCTGATATTTTCCCAAAGACTAGTTTTTCTTCTTTTAATAATAAGAAGCTATTCTAGTCAAGAAACGTGTTATTTTTGACTGCAAAAAGGGATGAAAAAAAAGTGATTTCATTATTGATTGAAAAATGGAAATGGACATACAATGAAAATCCATGGACCTGACCTCGGTGCTCACAGTGGTAGTTACAGCCTAATATACGACAGCAAAAAGGAGGCACAGCACAGTGTGAACACCAGTCAATAATCCGATAAGCAGAAGGACAGACGGGACAAAGTCAGTGACGAGTGAGCTGGTCACACAGAGTCAGTGTTCATCACCAGAGTGCTTTATCCAGAGGAATTACAGCACTGAAAGGAACAGAAGTGTTTTGAAGTCATTGTATTGCTCTTTTGCCCAGCTCACACTGTGGCATCAACCAGCTCTCAGCTTGCAGCTGCTGGTCATTGATTCTCTCTCCGATCTTTTTTTTTTATCAAATTCTATTCCATTCCCTTTTACTGTGACAGACACCAAGAGAAAATCTGGCTTAGAGTGGAAATGTTAGAGGAAAGAGGTTGATGAGAGCAGGCTCAGAGCGTCATTTTGAAGTGGTCACTGAACAGGAAACTCTGTTTTCCTAGATCCACCTCTTTCAACTCTCAGCACTGATCAAGACACAACTGACTCACTCACTAGCGTTACACGTACAGGTTCTAGTTTGGGTTATATTTAGAGCCAAACATTTTCCTGATTTTCAAGCTTTCAAAATTCATCACTATGTAATAGGGCTTAATTAATTATGAATTATTCTAAATTGTTTTAAAACCACAATCAAAACCACAATTTGAAAGATTGCAAATTTCAAGGAGCGATGATTTTAATTATAATTTAGATACAGTAATTAACAGAGCCTTAACATGCTGTAGCAAGTGAAAGTTTAAGCTGACGACCATTGCTTTCACCAGCTATAATGACAACTCTCATTAATAAATTTACTGAGCTGTGGCTAATTAACATCATTTTGAGAGTTGGCAAAACAACAAAGGATAAATATTGGCCATTGTCTGATTAATATGTAAATATAACATGTTCCCTTCATGCCAATGTCAGCCGAGTTTTGAGTCTTTCGATCTAGGTCAGGTCACATCAGTTTCTGATAGCTAGCTTGGAAGTTGAGGAGTGTAAAAGACAGGCGGCTGGTGACCAGTCATTATCACCAAAACTGTCCAACTATGGAGCTGTTATCAAAAAACCTAACATCACTTATGAATTACTAACTTAACTTAATAAATGTGAGCTAAATAGGTATTTCCCTGAAACTGTTTAGATCTTACATTTAATCTTTATAAACTGCTTGTAATCCTAACTCAAAGCTTTCCGCAATTTAAAATCCTTATCTTAAAAACTGACAAACTACAATTTGACAAACTGTCAAACAGTTTATCAAACAGTTGTGGCTATTCAACTTCACACTGACTCATTGTACAAAAAGCATCTGATGAAGTCCCAAAAGCTATTAAGCCACACACAATATACATAATATATTATTCCCCTTTTCATGTTTATACCCAACTAGTCACAGTGCAGAAGAAATACATAACAGACAGGTTTCTGTTTCTCTGCACTACACATTTTTGGCATTTTAATAGACCACAACTGCATGTGATTTGCAATGGGAACAATATTGTGCCACGAAATAGTTATTTAGCTGGTATTCACACTGCTGCTACCTTTGCACATTTTTGGCTGCACTGCAAAAGTGGGGCCAGCCCTATAAACACAAATGTCCCTGACTGACTGACTGATGAAGTTACACCATTGGTTGACCGAATGCCACCACTTCCTGTATCCTCTTCAAATTAAAGGGTGACATTTCAAATTAAAAGCCCTCTAGCATTTCATACACAGTCCAGCCATATATTAGGTTTTGACCTAGTCTTGTTGGTATTACGTTTAGCCTGCTGCTTCATTCTGTGCTCCTGAGACAGCAACACAGTGGTTGTGTGCTACTCATTAGGCCACTGTGTTGGTAGAGACTACACAGTATCACTGCATGGCAACTGCTTCACAGACACTTGATAAAGGCATCGGGGCCAGAATACAAATAGGTCTGGAGTTTTCTTATACCAAAATGTATTTGGTACTGTGGACACAGATTCTGTACACTGCTGAAAAACTGAGCAGATGACTCACAAAGTCTAATGAGGGGAGGCCAGCTTCTTTTATAGCTACAAGTATGGTTTAAAAGTTGCATGACTATGTCTATGGTGTCTGCTACAGAGATATGAGGTCAATTCAAGTATTTTAAATAAGATGATTCCCTCATTGGGGAACTGCATCTCAAAGAAGTGCAGAAGTGTAGTCATTCATAACACTCGCTCACTTATTCCAATACTGTGCCTGTGCATAAAGGTTTAAAGTCAGACATCTGTGTTTGTTTTAGTCTCACAGCACAGAGGTCTTTATATCCATCTCTGGCTGGCTTCCACTTATATGCTAACTGAGATGCTGTGTGAGGGCTAAAGCCAGATAACACAATCTGAATTTATGTTTGGCTTCTCTTTTAAAGTGAATTTCGAGAAGAAAAAAAAACAAAGAGATTCAGGGGCAAGCTGAGGTAACACTGGTCATTGCATTACATCACTTCTTGCCTATCTTTGCAGGTAAACAAGTACCTTTGTAAAAAAAAAAAAAAAAAAAAAAAGAAAAGAAAAACAAAAACAAACAAAAAAGGAACCACCTAGAAATAAAGGCATTTGCAATCAAGCCGTCAAGGGGTCTGAAACAGCTAATTCGTGGCTATTCAAGGCAGGGTGGGCAGTGAGCCATTTGTTAAAAGAAAAGCAGTTTCAGTTATTAAAAAGGGATTGTTATGCCATGAAAGCCGAACAAGTGGGAGTAGAGCTGCCACGGTTACCGCATTACCGCCCACCGCAGAGTCAAGCTGATCACCGCTTCACTGCTGAATGAGAGGCTCAAGTGATGGGACCTTAGTTATTCTCTCAGGCCTGACATAAAGAATGATGTGCCTGCCGAATGCTGACCAATATTCCTGCTGCAAAGTTGGCCTCTTAATGAAGACACTGGAATAAAGATAGACATTTAGACTATAGAGACTATAAAGAATAGACTAGTATAGGAATAAATGCATTCGAAAAGTTTACCGCACTGGTCCAAATATAGGATTTTTTTCTCCCCTGGAAATATTCGGGGTCTAAACAATTACATGTTCACAGCATCAGATATTCTTTTTGAATGGATAAAGAACCAGTGTAAAACCTACATGGAGTGTTGCATTATGGGTTGTTTGTAGCATTTATGTTGCTCGGCTAGTGATTGTCTTAAGTTTATATTGAGTGTATTAGAGTCAATTAGCCCTAAAAGTGTTTCATTTGTCAAGTTTAACCTGCAGGAGTTTCTGAAAGCAACGTCTTTTTCTGCCACGGAGGAAATAAATTCATGACGAGTGAAAAGTCCAAAGGAGTCCAAAGCGTCTTCAAACGTCTCTACTGCAGAAACGGAATATGTCAAGCTGCCAAATACCACTGTCACAGATGATGAGGAGCTCAAAAAGACAAACAGGCAGTCTTATAAATGCTAAATGCCAGAGATAACAGAGATTATTTTTGACTGCTTCCAAGAGCCTGGTAGCAAAGTATGTAACTATACTATGATGTGAGTTATATTCATTCATTTTTCCAAAAACAGGTGTTGGAAAAGATGGCGGGGGCGGGGGGGTCATCTTATAATCAGGGTTGCCTTATATTCAGGTCAATTATTTTATAACTTTTTTTTTTTTTTTAAATTATGGTTACTGCAACAGTTTGAATGACTTCGCTAATTTCTGCGGTAAGGAAAAAATCAATACCGCAGCAACTCTATGTGGGAGTGTTACTCCAGGCCAAATGCCAGACAAGAAATTTCATTGAAATTAAGCTTTCCACCATGGTGGATGAAAATGAAGCCAACAGTGTGACGAAACCATCTGATACATATGAGGGGGCAGAGAGAACATGAGGTAGAGGGGGAAGGGAGCATTTGACCAGCCAAGGTCAGAGAACAGGAGGAAACTGCTTAATAGACAAACTATTCAGGTGGTAAAAGTGTGTGTGTGTGTGTGTGTGTGTGTAAAAGAGAGAGATGGAAACAGGCAACTAAAATCAACTAACAAGATGAAGACAGAGGGGAGGGGGAGGGAGATCAACGTCAAAAGATGAAACAGGTCATATTCATTTTTCCACATAAAATCCCTCTGGCTGCCCCCCTCCTTACCCCACCTGCACTCCGCCCATCACATTTTCACTGGCTTTTGGCTCTTGATTTGAATTTAGACAGGGAGCAGTGAGCAGAGAGCATGGCTGAGGTTTGCAGCGGGTGATTTGTCCTCGCTACCCTTGGAGTCAGCCAGAGGGACAGAATTCAGTTTTTTTCCAGCCAGGCCTGGCAGCGGGCAGACCAGAAACTGAAAGGCATGTAGAGGTAAAAATTGTGTGTGCCAGGAGGGTGGCCTGATGGAGAAGGGGTTTTAAAGGGGACCTATTGTGCTTTTTGTGGTTTTCTGTTATTTATATACTGTTATGATGTTGGATATCTATATTAAATATGGTCAAAGTTCCAAAACTTGAGGCTCCCTGCAAGTAAAGCCAGGGCTTCAACTTGCTCTGACAGCTTTTCGGGCTTTTTTTGTAGCTGGATATAATTTGTAGAATATTAAAAAAAATGACTGAGGATAGTGATAGTGAGTTACTTGCTACAGTTGCATTTATAGTATTGATGAAACAGCGAAAACATGAAAAAGACGAAGGGTCTAGGCTGTCTTTTCCTCTGCCATTTCAATCAACTGACTTGCTGACTTGACTAGCTGACTTTGCTATGAGCTGATTGGCTGTTGAAACAGGTGACATGCCTTATTTTCTAAAACCCGCCACAGGCGACTTGACAAGCTGAGTTGCAGGCAACGCCATAAGCCAGCTTCAGTCGAGCTGAGATGGGCCAGTTCACACTGCGGCAACTTTTACCTGCAACGTTCGAAAACATTTTCGTCTCATCATGAATCTTTGGTCTGAACTGGGCGTTAAAGAGAAAGGAGCTAAAATGGCCTGTTTCAGACAGAGGCTGAACTGAGGGGCTGCATAAAGAGACAGTATAAGATAAATTTGATTAGATTTTTTTGAACTGTGAATTATGCAAAGCTACTCTAGTGGAGTCCCAGAATAAAACTATAAAGCTGGAAATGAGCATAATAGATCCCCTTTAAGACGCTGACAATGAAATCACAACATTTCTGGTTCATGTCTGGCCAGGGATCATTCCCCATCTTTCTCCCCTAATTCCTTGTCAGCTCTCTGTCACCTATCTACTGTAATAGAGGCAAAGGAATTATGTTATACTTAACAAATCTGCAACGCATGATTTATGTCCAAAGCCAGCGCTCAGTGTTGAGGCAGAATGTAGTGTGCCCTTTATGGAGTGAGGTGGAAAATATGTGCATTTTGGTGTAGACGTGTAGCACGTCAAACACTGGAGTCCAGAGTCTGCAACCCATCACAGACTTGCAGTTAATTCTTGCTTTCTCTTAAAGTCAGACTTAAATTAAATTGCATGTTGTTCTCTGCTACAGCATACATATCTACTCTGTAAATTCACTTTTCCTGTGTTCTCCTTTGAGAAAAAAAAGAAACCAAAAGGGAGAAATATATGTCATATTTTTTGGCTTCATAATCATGACTATCTTTGCATTATTACAGTTAGTTCATGGTCTAAGTAGACGAAGAACCTGTTTTCATACATCCAATCAAATTGCTTCATTGTAAACAATATTTGCACCAAGTATTTGTGATTTCTGAACACTGACATTCAGCCTGCCAGCTGAAATCAAACAAGACACCCACATGCCTCTCCAGCCACTGAGATTTCCTCATTTCAATAATAAACTAAAAAAACACATTGACATTATTTTTGAAAGCAAAAAGAGATGACAAAGCGTAACCATAAACAAAATCTTTCCCTAACTTTAACCACATGTTTTAGTTACCCAGCTGTAACCATTTATTTGTCATAACCATGATCATTCCCTACTGTAACCACACCATAGTTGCCATGTGCAGTTATTGTAGAAATAAATCATCTTAAAAACATTGGCATTGGGAAGTAATCTGGGGTTTTGCAGAATTGTCCAATATCAATTTCAGTATGTGTGTGTTTATGTGTGTGTGTCAGACAACAATCTTCTTCCTGTCTTCTTTGTAAAAAGAAAAAAGTTGCAATCTAATAAACTGTATTATTAATTGTAAAGCCAGAACAAGGTTAAAAAAAACTGATGCCCACCCAGCAGCGTACACACTGCTACACACACCAAATAGAGCACATACAGTACATACGTAAATTTAAAATGAAGACATACCAACATGGAATACGCTTCAGTGGCTACCTTTATTGGAATTTACGAGAGAAATGCTGTATTTTCTACAAATAAAATGGCACTGGGGCATTCTGGATTTAGAATAACATTTTGGTAAACGACGTGAGAGAGAAGACTGATAAGGAGAAAGAACTAGAAGGGCAAAAGTGACACCGACAGTGGGAGACTGCGCTGAGGAAAACAAATTGAACTATGTTGCATTTTCTTCAGTAAAAACTTGTAAGTAACAGTTGCTTAGGCAGCTTAAGCCAGTCACACTGCGAACAGTCTGTCTATGAACCAAAGGTTTTATAATTGAGGGTAAAATAAGATGTTTGTTCTTCAGTGCCTTGGCGACAGAACAAGAAATAAAACATTTTGTTGTCTGTTTGATAGATTACCATCTGCCCACTATTCCCTCAGCATGATTCTTCAATCAGACACAACCATAGATCTTTCTAGATAAATCCCCTTCTCTAATACTGTAAGGGGTAGAGGGGTGGGGGGACAGGAAAAACAAATCTAAAATCTAATTTTTCTCACAAACAGTAGAATGTGTACATCAGATTACAATCAAATTGAATTTCCTACTCCCCATCTCCCAAGTTGTCTTTTTTCTACATCCGCTTGTACGCAAACCTCCCTGAGTTTCACTGTTTGCTTTGATGTTACGAGACATCAGTTGGGGCAGTCCGTGGGGCTTCCCTCAGCACATACTGAGCACTCTGATGCTTTTTTGTGTGTCTTCTGACATTTTCATTTTCAGATGGTAGGGTTCAAATACTTTTGCAGCTACAGCGTTCATGAATACAATAGACACTAATCATCTGCAGGTAATTTCCCAGGGTAGAGAACTAAACTCAAAGATTTCCCCTGAGGTAGCTGTCTAAAAATGCTCCTACTTTTTCCAGTTCCTGTTTTACATACTTCCTATCTTTCTCATGTTTTCATCATCCTTTCCTCGTTGCCCCCTGACAGACTCCAAAATCAGTAGCAGTATTTTTGGAGTAGGTGCAGGACTCAAGACTTTGTGCTGTTGGGTGCGCATTAGTCATCTATACAAGTTCATTTAAAACACAAATATATTCAATAATTTTGTAACATAGAGTAGCTTCCCAAATAAAGTTAGACACACATTAAAGCTTACATTAAAAACACATTTTGTATGAACTTTGCAACTACGTGTGACCTGTGACATCTCAACAAAAACCAAATCTGAACTTTTATACTACGGAGATACTTAGCCCAAATTCTTATGTTTATATGTGAAAATAGACACATGACTAGACAAGTATTTCCAGATTGATTTTGAAAAGATCTCTGAAACGCCAGAACATTAGGACCCACACCTTGTTGATGACTTGGTAGGCTAATGATTTTTTTTTTTTGCAAAAACACTAAAATGCCATGCCAGCGTTTTAAGATTTATCCATTCTGCACACAGTTTTGAAAAAAAGCTTTTTGTGGGTGTCAGAAAAGACCAGCTTAAAGACGGCTGAAATTAAGAAAAAAAGACCAGAGTACTGTTGACATACTCTACGGTACATTTCTCACCACAACTATGACAGTCCTGTATAGGTTTTCCATTCTTTCTTGGTTGACTTTTTAACTTTACATGACAGCAAATCTTGATTACAAAGCAACAAAGGAGCCCTCTAAATTTCTTCTCCCTATCCTTCCATATATTGTTGGTTTTGCCATCAATAGGTTCCGACATTAATTAAACCGCATCAAATCAGGACTGAGGATCTTACTACATATTGCTTGTGCAGCTCCTGTGAAGCGATAACGGGTCATGAGCTTTATAATAGAGTTCCAAGGTTGAGACCTAATCATATAGACCTTGTGTGTGTTTGTGTGCATGCAAGGCTTTACAAAAATGAAGGGCAGGCCCCGAATACAAACAGACTCGCATTAAGCATTTAAAATAAGCTCTTGCATGTAAACCCTAAACTCTGGAAGCCCATAGTTAAATACTTTCTATGTTTATGTATTGGGGAAGGAGCAGAGTCATGAACAATCCCAAGTCAGTGACAAGCTGGTTCTCTAAATTATAATAGTTGTGTTGTTAAATTAGACGAAGAATTGGAGACAGCTGCGTGTTTTATTTTTAGTTGTGTTTTTAGAGTATACTCAAAAATAGCATTAACTTTCAAGCTGTAGTCAAAAGTGTCATCTCTCAATCAGATCTAATTTTGCATATCATCTCCCTCCATCCCTTTACTCTCTCTCTCTCCCTCTCATATAGTGTACCACCGATCTTGTTTTTTTCTTTCTTTTTGCTGTTTCTCTCTTTAGCTTTAAGAACGATCACATTAGGGGACCCATTAGGTCAGAACTGAAAGGAGAGAAAAGGCTGCTAGCAGACAAACTGTTAACACAGCAAGGTCAGCAGATAGCAATCAGACTGTTATCAGGAAAGGTTCACAGCCTTAATGCTAATATACGTGCATTTGTGTGTGTGTGTGTGTGTGTGTTTGAATTCATTATCAATTTATTGTATGGGAATGAAAGATGTGAACACAATGTAGCCTTTCAATGCAAAGGATCATTTAAATTTCTCTCTCTATCTTTTACCAAAGTTTATTACCTCAAATAAAGCTCTATTCTGTTCTGTTCTGTGTTTCTTCTGTGCCGTCCAGATAAACTGATACAATAGGAACATTAGCACTCTGTCTTTCACGCTAGGTTCCCCCAGGCCTGAAACAAACCAGACACGGAACAGTCCTGGAACACTGCACTTTGGCATTGATGTTAACCAACCAGAGAGGAAGCAGCAGCGGATGCTATATGAACACTCTCTTTACCAGTCATATCATAACTGAATCATATATCATAAGAATAATAGTAATATATATTGAATATATCTAGATTTTTACTATTGTTGTGGAATAAAGTGTAGAATTGATGTCTCATTTCGATGTATTGTGACATTTGCTGCTGTCACTTTTGAGAACTTGGTCTATTTATTTTTTTAACTTTTAAAGTCAGTGAAACGGAGCTTGTGGGCAGCACTTCAAGGTTTTACTTCAGTGGTTTAGTGGTTGTGCCATGAAAATGTAACCTGGTGGCAATTAAGAATTAAGTGTACTGAATACTCACTGAAAGAAGTGGCTGTTCTATGCATTATATATTTTGCAGGCCACCGCTCATGTGTCGGTACCATGTGATACTTCACACTGCACATCTGCTGTGTCCGTGGTCTTAGTTTCTTTTCTTTCTCTTACTGTGTTTTTGTCCTCTGCCTCCATCAGTCTGTTTATTGATCCATCTATTTTAAGTGTCTTGCTCACTCTCACATTCGTATAGCATCAGGGTGGCAACCCTACCATCTGTCCTCTGTACACTCCTTCCCTGTTTGCAGCTTGCTAATTTGCCGGTTAATTATAGAAATGCAAGGGGATCAGTGTGGTCTCTTCATAACATAGGCTGTATTTATTGTCTTTGGGAAAAGCTGAAACTAATGAACTGATCAAACATTTGGCGTATAAGCCAGTAAGTCAGGGAATGGATTAAAGTATGTGCACATTCATATCCACCTACAGTGCAGATTCTGTCGTCAGCCAAGCAGGCCATTCCAGGAGAAGATGAGTAGCTTCGGTAAAATTGCTTGGGCAGCTGAATTCCAAATTGGTGTTGTGAAGCTAGTTAGCTCATTTGTAAAGTCCTTCAGATGGCCCCAAAACATGCACTGTAATAAAACAGCATGTACTGTATTGTACCCTTTTGCAAAGTACACCCTCTGAATCTGTGGGTTTATATCATATCCTGTAAATCTGTATCAGGTCACTCTGAACAAGTACAAAATGCTTTCAATTCCTTTAAAAAATGACAATGGCAATGACAGAGACTCAATAAAATGAGTCACAGCATGCACAGTGTTTTCTTTACTGTCATATCCATCATCACCACAGTTTTCTTGATTCAGCAGCATGACAAGCAAAGTGTGTAGGTAGCAATGGAGCACGACTGCTTCTTGGCTCTGCCCTCTGCTTCACAGCAGCTTTCATTTGGTGTGATTTAATTGAATGTTTTTCCTAAAAATGTGTTGTGAAAAAAATGAATTTTGATTAAAAGTTTAACCGAGTTAGTTAAATTTAATTAAACCATTTCATCTTCATCTTCACAGGCAGAAAAGTTGCAATATTGCTCCTGACTGGCTGACAACTCCGGCTCCCCGAATAGATCAGAAACGTTTTCCGACTAAATAAGGAGCTCCACTTTCGTCACCTCATCCAGCTTGTGTAAAATGAAAAGATGATACAATAATGTGCTAATACTCACCAAAGGGATATCTGATTTTCTATTTGGTAAAAAATGGCATTTGTGTTCATCAAAAATATGCCAATACATTATAAAACAATGTACATTACTAATTAGCAAATGGTTAGTGAAGTAATACAAATGTATGCTGTTTCAAAGAAGACACACATTTGTTGAAATGAGACATTATTACAAATCTGTTTTGTCATTTTTGAGACGACCATTTCAAAGTCACAATGAAAACACTGAGAAAAAATATTCCACTATCTTTTGCCATATAGTTCTATTTAACTAAAATAATCTAATCATTTATTTTATACAGAAAACATTTTCAAAACAGGCAAAAAGGAACCTATATGAAACCTTACAGAAACTCCCTGAAAAAGGGGGTCATTAATTGACAATGTAATAACTTTAAATTAATCAATTCAAACAAATTGAAAAATAAAAGTTTTTTGACCACATATAAATAGATAACTATTATTATTATTAAAACGGACCTGTAAGAAAACAGGCAGCAGTGCTTTCAGACATTTCTGTGCTGTAGCTGAGGTTATTTAGACCTTGGGTTGCAGGTGGGATGGCAGATGTCTGACGATGAAGCTAATCAGACTTCCTGCTTGGTCTAATGGCTGAATAATTGTCCCAGCCTTAGCTGTGGTCTGATAACGCCCTATCAGCCCGGAGTCGTCTTACAGAGTGGACAGGGATGGAAAGTAATGCAATAGGGAGAGCGGGCAAATTTTATTAGAGATGATAAAAAATGGATTCATAAGTCTGGATGGAAATAGCAAGAACCAGGGAGGTGCTCATTGCTCTGAAAAAAATGCCTCTCATCCTGACCTTTCAGATATAGAGTGAAAGAGAAAGAGGATCTCATTGTGTGTGAGGAAATGTTCCCTTGTGTGATGAATTATTATCCTACGCTCAGCCACATACAGACTATTGTATTTCTCTCCTATAAAAGCCGAGCAAAAAGGTCTTCAGTAAACACGTAGACGTTGTTAAGGTATTACACTGTAGTCTCTGCAAGCAACATCATTTTAGTAATTAACCACATAGAAAGACCTCAAACCTAAACATTTCATTAATGGCACTTTTTACATAGAATAGTATTGCTGAGGTACAATATAGTTCATGGAGATAATATGGTGATGATACAGCTGTAGTTGAGGGGCAAGACAATGTCTTTCTTGTGACATTTCATAATATACATGTAAAATGAAACAATATTTCTATTTCTTTACTTTTACATGCAAATTCTCTTCATCCCACACTATAAACGTTTAAGTTTAAGAAATCTTTCCCTTTGTTCTCAGTTGTTCCTACAGTAACTAAAACACTATATGCAGTACAGAAAACAGAAATACCAAAAATAACACATATCCATTCATTTGGAAATCCATAGCGTTTGGGGGCCTCTCTGTGCAGCGCTGTTCCGAAACATGAGTTAACCTCTGTGTCGTTGCCGGGGAAACTCTTGGTAACGTAGCTGCTTTAAGGAATAGGGCAGTTTGTAATGTGTGTGCATAGTGAGTGCGTGGTTGAGCAAGCGGCAGAAAAGTGAAGGTGAATGTGAGCGGAGCATGCCGCCGCCGCCGCCGCCGCCACCACCCCAAAGCAGTCAACAAAGGGAAACACAATCAAAATTCTCTCTAATGGTACAGAATGAAGATAGGACCGTGTCAGTTGACTTAAAATTAAAAGAAAATAGTCATGTATTGTTAAGACCAATGAAATGGCATTTTTGTCAAAAAAAAGTATTTTCATGAAGATTCTCATTCATAAAACCCTATTTCAGTGCACAAATGGCTTTGTCCCAGATTTAATCTGCCCATTGATCAAAAACTAACAGCAGTGGAGTCACGACCAGGTGAGCAACAACTGTAGAGTTCCAAGGCACAGAACAAATTTTGTTTTTTGTCATCTTTTTCACAACTACAGTATGGAAGTCCTAAAAACCCATACAAGTTTAGAGTTTTCAATTCGTAAATAACAAAGATGTGAACATTGAATGTGTTTTGAATGGATCCACTTGTGACTTATAGTACACATATGACTACCCATACCTATACTCACCCACACATACTTTCACACCTATATGTCAAAACATATACAGTCATGTTCAGTACATACACACATAGACACATGCACACAGTCTTTGTCTGCTGTTGTTTTCATATCCTGAATCTATTTTATACATTTGTTTATTTAGTTGTTTTAACCTGTATTTAAAAAGCTAATGAGGGACAGGGGCAACAAATTAGTTTCAGCTAAATTTCCTATATACTGTATGTTGCATTACTTCCTCTTATGTAATAATGTTTATCTGTACTGAACAAATAAATAAAAATAAAAAATAAAAACTCTAACCCTCGATCATTTCCCCTTACAATAATTCTCATTACTGCTCTCCTCAAAAGCCTCAGGGGTAATTAGATTTAAAAGAAATCTCTCTCTCTCTCTCTCTCTCTCTCTCTCTCTCTCACACACACACACACACACACACACACACACACAATTTGTTTCTACATTTTTAACATTAAAATCCCCTTACATGTTGGCAGCATGCCACTTTCTCCTTGATTAAATGAGACATTTGAAATAAGCTTAAAAGCATCTTGGTGAAAAGCTTAAAGCGTTTAAACATTTGTGGCACCGAATATTAGATCACAATGTCAACTTGTGTTGTTTTGCTTTTCTACAAAAAACATGAGATTAACAAAAGACTTTGACAGTAGCCTTGGTGCTTTCGCCAAAACTTGAATTCAATCCAATTGTCTGTTCTTTACAGTATTCAGTGTTCGGTGTGAGGGCTGCATTCCTCACAGCCATGAGCAATCCTCATGGCTGTGAGCTGATTGTGTAACAGCATAATACGTATTATCTCTCTCCGCCAAACTACACATCAATTTCTCCAATTTCACTGAGCTTCCTCGGGCCTGTGTCTTTGGAATTTTTTACAGTACATTTTGTGTTTTTTTAAGGCTGTGTTTAGCATGTGGCTGCAGTGAAAATTCATGCACAGTCTTATCACCAGCTCACATGGTTAACACACATTGTAGACAGTGGATAAGAAGCATAGATGTTGGATACGCAGTGTTTGTTCGACTCTATGTCTAAATTTGTTGAACGGTAGCTTGTGTGACTCATATCCACAAGAGAAAAACACATTCATTTAAATCACCATATTTTACTTTGTTCAATCATGCCTCGCCATCTCAGTGACATCAAAATAGTTGATGTAAGTAGATATTTGTTTTGATCTGCTACATTTACACTGCAGACAGACATTGAAGGTCTGATGATTTTTATGCAGCCTTAATAAGAAACTATATCATCTTAGCAGAAAATTACACCAGCAGACAAGATTATTTTTTTGTTTTGGTTTTTGTGTTTGAATTCTTCAAACCAGTCTGCATGAACTTCATCAGTTCACTTAAATTAATAAAGTAATCCTGAATCCAGCAGGGTCACGTTAAATTCAAATACAGCATATAATCAAATTATTTTAAATATGACATCAGTCAAAAGATTATTGCATTCATGCTTTCTTGCATCTCATCAGCAGTTTAAAGTAGCTTTAAAGTTTTGTAGCCAGTGGTGAGCCATGCTTCAGCAGAGTTCAGGCAGCAGCTTATTGATGGGCTAAGGCTGCCAGTGTCACTCACTGATTTCACTGCCACAGGAAAAGAGCAGTGATGCAAGAGCAAGAGAGGACAAACCACCCAAAACTCTACATTTCAAACATAATGGGGCGCCCATGGATGCAGGTACTGTACGCAGGTAGATTCTTGTAGAGCTGCATATACAAATTGAAGTATGATTTATTGTACTTCCTCCTGTTCTTCATCATATTTTAGACCAATTTATTTTCTGTTAGTTGTATGACATTAGTCATAGACAAGTCTATTCTTCACTATATTAATCCAATTCATTACTGTTGAAAGTTGGCTGTAATAAGCTCATGAATCTCAAGCAGTAATTTTTAGAGCATATCTGTTTGTGGTCAAACAGGTATCATCCTGCCAAGCCCCCCGCCTTTGTGTACCACCTGACTGGCAACACAACAGACTGCAGCACCCTGCCTTGTGGGGGGTTGGTGCCCATATGCCTGCAGCTCCACAATGCACCCATTTGAACCCAGATAAGTGGCAGGGAATGGATTAATGGATCAGCTTTCCCACAGTGTTTTACAGTGGATGTGTCACTCCTTTCCTTCCGCTAACGTAAGAGGAAATTATAACTTTATGAAATATAATATTAGGTTTTATAAGCTTTAGGGAAACCAGCAGAGGTACTACATCAAACAGCAAAGGCAACATTTGTAATGTAAATGTTTAAACAAATCATTAAAAAATCCATTGATAACGAGGTGGGATGCATCAGGATCTGTCAACAGATAATTATTTGATCGATCACATGGTATGACTGCATCACAGTAACTGATCAAAGCAGCAGATCACAATGTTAGGAATAAAAAGTAAACCGTAGTTTTTACACATTGGGATAAACAGCTAAATTGGTCATATTTGAGTGCTGATGTCTAAGAACAAAACTTGCTCCGCTGCAGGTAAGACACCAGGCTGAAGTTTGATTATCACCAGTTGGACATGTTGTACCCAATAGACTTTGCATCAAGTTGAAGTTTTTGATTATTCATTGGCATTTTTGCCTTTATTTGATTATTTGAAATTAGAGGGACAGTAAACAGGGGTACAGAAAAGGGTATTTTCTGATTTATTTTTTACAATTATACAGAACACAAAACACCAAAGAAACCCTAATTCCCTACCCTTCCTATATAGGCTAAACCCAGAAAAACAGAAAAAAAAGTGGGGGGGGGGGGGGGGGAAATAGGAAGGTCAGTGCATAGAGTGAAACACAAAAAAAACACTGCACCAACACAGTGTTACATCCTTTAAAGAGGCCTTCTGGCTAACCAGAAATGATCACATCCCTATGGTGGGGTCAGTGATGTGCCTATATGCTCTAGATACGGCTGCCAAATTTTCAGAAAGGTGTTGTGTTCCAAAGACCATCTATCAATAAGGAGAGGAGAATCAGATTTCCATGTCACTGTCGTACATTTCCTGGCAACACATAAAGCAATTTCCATAAATCTAATTTGGGAATTAGTTGTAGATCTACTGACACTTGTGAAATCCCCCAGTAAGCAAAGCTCAGGCTCTAATGTGATCTTGGTCAAGGGTTAGGAAGTTGTACCAAAAGGGCCTCCCTTTTGTACAAAGCCAGGCACAGTGCAGGAAGGAGCCGACCTCTATACCACATCTGAAGCACATTTCTGACAATTCAGGTTTTTATTTATGGAGTTTCTGTGGGGTGAGGTACAGTTGATGGAGGAAATTATAGTGAACCAGTCTGTACCAGGCATTAATAGTAGCTGGCAAACTGCCTTGACATAAATCTGACCAGAGCTGTTCATCAATTGTTATGCTTAGATCTGATTCCCATCTCACTCTAGATTTGTGCAAACCTGGCTTTGGGCCCTCATTTAGCAGTAAGGAGTACATTTTAGAAATTAATTTGTATACATTTCCCTAATGAAGCAGTTTCTCCACACCAGTAAATTTAGGTAAAGTCATTCCAAGGGACCAGAGTAGTATATTTTCATAGTTAACTCTGTCAATTAGAGTAATGGGCAAACTCATCCATCTATGTAGATTATCTTCAATTCTTCTAAGCAATGGGAGGTAATTAAGCTTGTACAAATTTTTAAGGTCATTATCTACAGTTATTCCAAGGTATTTTATACCATTTGGAAGTACAAAATTATATCATCTGCCAGAAAATTAATTTAATGATTTGTCTGATCTACTTTGAAAGCCTTTATATCAGGATCCTGTGTAACTGCTTCGGCTAGGGGTTCAATAGCCAAGACAAAGAGACTGGAAGACAAAGGGCAGCCCTGTCTACTCGACCTACTCAAGGGAAACGCTGTTGAGATCTGTCTGTTAGAGGTAATTTTGGCCTGAGGTTCATGATAAAGAGTTTTTACCCAATTAATAAACAACTGTCCAAACCCAAGCTTGGCCTAGACTTTAAATACATATGGCCACACAGCCTATGGAAGGCCTTTTCTGTATCTAAAGCTACAGCTATACTAGGCTCAGTCTTAACCTTATAAACTTATTAACTTATAAAATTAAAGTGCCTAGATAAATTGTTGGCTGACGAACACTTCAAAATAAAGCCACTCTGGTGTGGATTAATTAATTGTGGCAAGTATTGGCCAAGCCTATTAGCCAGGGCCTTAGAGATCAATTTAAAGTCTGAATTTAATAATGAAATAGGCTGAAATGAAGAGCACTTGAATGGGTCTCTATTTTTTTCTTTTTTTTTTGTGAATCACAATGATTATGGCAGAAGAGAATGATTCAGGGAGAGTTTGAGTTCTAGATGCTAAATTAATCACATCCATGATGAGGGGGATGAGTAAATCTTTAAATTCTCTGTAAAATTCAGTGGGGGAAACCATCTTCCTCTGGTGATTTATTAGATTGTAATGAGCCCAAGGCCTTTTCAATTTCTTTTTGAGTGAAGGGAAGATCAAGATCCTTTTGGTTTTCTTGGCCAAGTTTGGGTAGTTCAATAGTGGACAGAAATTCATACATTTTAGATTATTTGTCCCCTTAAATAAGCTTAATATAAAACTATTGGGAGAGGAGGCACAGTTTGTCTCATAGAATAGCTCTATCTGGTCCCTAATAAACTTGCAGAAATCTGTTTTTTGAAGAAGGGTAGGATTTAAACACCATCTATATGAGTGAGTTGTTTTTTTCTGGCATCAAGATAGACAGGGTCAAAGGGGAATGGTGAATGGACTGCACTTATATAGCACCTTTCTAGTTTTCTGACCACTCAAAGTGCTTTTACACAACAAGCCGCATTCATCGATTCACACACAAGGACACTTCAACACTGGAGGAGCCAGGAATTGAACCCGACCTGATCTTTCAATTAGTGGACCACCCGCTCTACTTCCTGAGCCACAGCCACCCCGGTATGATCCGACAGGGTTGTAGGTAAGTATTTAGATTCTAATGTTCTATGAATTAGGTGCGTTGACAACAGTAAAAGGTCAATCCTAGTATTAGAGTTATGAGGGCAGGAATAGAAAGAGTAGTCTCTGGTTTGAGGGTGCATTTGGCTCCACACATCCATCGAATTTAGATCTTTCATAAAAGCCAACGTAGTTTTGGCCACTTTTGTTTTGGATACTGGTTGTGCAAGGTTGACTTATCCAAAATAGGATCCAAGCAAAAATTAAACTCGCCCTACAAGTATATTTTGTCACCCTTCTGATACCTTGAGAAAGATATCCTGAACAAAGGATTCATCATCATAGTTGGGTGCATATAAATTTAAAAGTGTCCAGGGTTCTGAGTAAATGTGACAATTTACTAATAAGTATTGGCCTGATAGATCAATAGTTTCTCCAATCATCTGGAGTGTTTTTATTTATCAAAGTAGCCACTCCCCTGGCTTTGGAATTAAAGGATGATGATAATATATGTCCTACCCATTCTGTCATAAGTTTCTTATGGTCCTGTGTGGTAAGATGGGTTTCTTTCATAAAAGCAATATCTATTTGCAGTTTTTTCAGGTATGTAAAGACTCTTTTCCTTTTAACCAGTCTGTTTAGCCCATTCACATTAAAGCTAACAAATGTCACTACCCTGTTCAGCAACAATAAGCGTATACATCAATCATGAACTACTCCTGAACATTCGGCACCATCTACCCTATCAAATTGGGATGTGCACTTTGCAATTATCAAGCATGACATGTGTCACTAATTCATAAACATCTTGTCCAGCCCAAGGTTCTGACTGAAAACATGAATTCCCATACAAAATTATCTAATTTGATGAAACAAGAAATTATTACAAATGTTGAAAATACCAATTTCAAAAACTGTTACTATGCAAATTAGTTGGCTTAAGCTGTTTTCCTTCATTATATTTGAGTCACGCAGGGATGCCACCGCTTCCTTAGAAGTAGGGCAAATGGAGTATCCTTAGATGGAAGCTCCCTCTTAATTTGGTCATACTCCTTCCTGCATTTCATTAAGTAGGTGCTCAGGTCGGGAAAAAACAGCACAGGCTTATCATCATACGATAGGATCCTTATTCTCTCTTGTAGGATTTTGTCCCAATTTTGATATTTTAGCAGGTGTATCAGGACAGGTCTTGGTTTCGGGTCTGCAGGTGAACGGGGTGCAAGAGCCTGATGTACTCATTCTATTATCAGGGGCTCAGTGAAATGCTCTAGTCCAACGGTGGCTGGGATCCAGTTAACAAAAAAGTTTCCCTCACAGCCTTCCCGAAGATTAACATGTCTATTGTTGCTTTGGCTGTAGTTTTCCAGTTGGTCTACTTTCTCCATTAAAAAGTCAGTTTCCTTACTCAACTTGATAACACGAGAGTCAAGTTCCATCAAATGGACCTCTGCCGTGCCAATATACGCTTTTCTGCTTCAACTCTGCAGTAGCTCAGATTATCCAGCATAGTTTTCAGTCCAGAGACAGGCTGATTAATTTCTGTGGTTCTAGAGTTGAGTCTATGAGAGGGCTTGATTACCATTTCTTATCTCTTTTTCTTTTCTCTGCAGATGTCAAAATTTGCTCACTAGCTGAATTTAGTTGTTTGTTCATGGGTCTCAGGACCAGCAGCTGTCTTACCAAATTAAAAGTGTGTTTGGGTGTTTGTAAAGGTTTTAAAATAAATTTGTTTGGAGAGCCCCTGGGCTAGTGTCTACATAGTTTCGCTGCATCACGTGACCCCCCATCAGGTGAAAGTAATTTCTTAATTGAACCTGCTGCTGTGAAATGGCTACAGCTATTTAATAAAGTCAAAGGAAAGGAGTCTGCATTCTAAATTTGTTTGGTCAGTGTGAGACAGTGTCTGAAAAGTGGATTTTTAATGCTTAAAGTGTGAGAGTTGGCAACGTGATACTGAAGGAGATGGAGCTAAGCTCCAACAGGGTGCAATTTGGATAGCAGGAGGTGGAGCTCCAGCCCACTTTAACCCCCGAGTATATTAGTAGTACAGAATTAGTAGTAATATAGAAGTAGGAGTAGTTGCATCAATTTAGGACAATGTTATGATAGTATGCTTAATTTAGTTTTTATGCTGCAAAGCAGTTGAGTGAGTTTCTCAGTTTCTCAGATTTTCTGTTGGGATAAGAGCTGAAGAAATGAAAATCTTATTAAACTCTAGAAACAGTTTTCATGGACCATGATTTCTGTACTATATCTCTCAACCTGCCTTTGTAGCTCTTCGTTCATGCAATAATGTTATTTATAAAGGCTAATGTTCCAAGACGTAATCTTAAAAGCTGCCATATCAAATTACAGTCTATGGGTGCGTGTGTGTGTGTGTGTGTGTGTGCATGTATGTGTAACATCATTGCCCAAGAAAAAACATGTATCTCCAAAATTAGTCATTGTTTTGGTAAATTCTCAGAAAAACTGAAGGATTGAATGCTCCTTTATGAGCTCAGATGAATGAAATGCTCCTACTTCTGATATAGAAAAGCAGAAAACTGTCAAATACTGAAATCTGACATCAAATGTCACGTCAGATTCATAATCTTGTTTACTTATTCTCAAATCAAACACACACACACACACACACAGGAGAATAAACGCTGAAACATGACGTAGGTTTACAGGCTGGAACTTGCCATTTTTTGCAACCTGCACTAACCATTCTTCCATGTATGTGCAGGGGTGTGCTGTAACATAAAGGCATACACAGGCTTATATATACACAACAGGATTGACCACACTGCATTAGTAAACATCCTGTGTATATACGTGCTGAAAATTCTGTTTTTGATGTCCCTATCAGAGGGGCATCCAACCACAATAGCAGCTGGAAGTGTAAAAAACGTCTCCATGCATCATTCTCACTATGGAAAGCCAACTACAGTGATTTGAAAGGTTGGGATTGAATAAAATCTATTAATATTGCATAAGGTAGTTTGTTTTCATTTAGTTTTTTTTGACATATTTCTGTTTCTTGTTCAGCTTCCACCTCTCACATACCAATAAAACATATTCAACTGACCTTAAAAGGTGAATGTCATTATTCAACAGAAATCAAGTTAAATCAATTAAACCAACTTGTTGGTAGTATGTGTGACTTTGTGATTGAATCTTTGATCAAGAATATATGCTGATATGAACATAACTGTACTGGATGAATTTGGGAAATAAAGCTTAATGACTGTAATCACTAAGGCTACAACCAGCCAATGATTGCATGAAGTGGCACAACTAAACAAATTGATTTTATATCTGAAACAACAAAAACTGATCCTAAAACCCCAATAGGACATTGTGCACATTGCAACTGCTGCTTTGCCAAAGTTTTTCACTGGTCTTCACTTATTCAGTATTGATAGGGGAATTTTCACTGAATATTTAGTTGCACATTTCACTTATAACATTATATCCTAATTCCAACCTGTTTCCATATGCATCCTTCACGCACCACTTGCCTACAGCCACGAAGATACCAATATTGCACCTCAGCTTCCTCTGCACACAGTGCACTTGACTGTGCTTCATGCATTCACAAAATTTTTCAGGAGTCTTTCATCCTAAATAAAACATTTTTTTGTCTGGTACACAGCAAAAAAAAAAAAACATGTCTAACTAATTTATTCATTGTGAGTCTAATTGTTTTGCAAAATGTATGCTTATTTAAGTATATATTACCTCCCATAATGTAGACCTGGTTCAAACCTTTAAGTAATGTAAGTTACATTTGTAGAGCCGGTGAATGCACAGTTCTGTAAGCTCAGGTTGCAACAAGGCAGAGTGTTGTTAGTTAACCCACAGTAATCAGCCTGAAAATGGTACTGGCCCACCAGGATTTTATCCTTATCCTACTGATTACCACTCTGCCACAGAGCTGAGCTATAGAATGCAAAAGCAATCTAAGTTGAGTTAAGCTGGTTTCAAAGTCCCACAGTTTTGGTACAGGATGGTGATTAACAGAGTCGTATTGGTGTAATGGTGTCATTCCGTGAATATGGTGAAAAGTTCTTTATTAGTGGAAATATTGTTAAGAGGAATTAATGCTATCTAGATACTGTACACAGGAATATATCACAAAGCCTTAGCCTTGGTGTTAAAATATTGGTGTGTCATACAAGCGGCACTGCATTAACTTGGGCTGCCGTGTGTTTTGTTATAGTCCACTGTGATGTATTGGAGGTTCTGGTAGACTAATGGAGTATATGGATGACTCTGAGTAAACATGCTGCAGATGATAAAGCTCCTGCATCCAGCAGTGATCTATTCCTGGATAGGAACACATTCTGTTTCTACTGCGACAATGCACACACACACACACACACATACACACACCTTTACAAACAACCATACACACACGCACACACCCAGCTATTCCTGGACACACAGCCAGACAGAGGGGCTGGCCATGTCTGGCTGGCACCACCAGCAACACAGCTGACACTGCAGCAGGGTCTGTGTGTGTGTGTGTGTGTGTGTGTGTGTGTGTGTGTTCTTGTAAGCCTATCTTTGTGAGGTCCGGTTTGTGGAGCATTAGGACATTTTGAGCAGTCTTCTCTTCTTCAAAGCTCTGTTTGAGGGTTAAGACTTGACTTTAAGTAAAGGAAATCCCACATTTCAATGATGATCCTGACTAGTATAGTACATAAACACATACATATAGTGTGTGCATGCGCATGTATTTAAGCTTTTGTTTCTTTGTTATATGGCACTTACAGTAACTCCATGGCCTCAGGGTGCATTGGCCTAGATAGTGAAGGTGTATGCAATCTAAGATGCATAGCTCAGTGAAAAGTAAAAATGGAGCACTGGTTTCTGGGGGAAAATAATTTAAATTTTAATGAAGACAGAAACTTTTCACTCTAATGAGCAATAACTCCATGCAGTTGTGAAACATATTCAACCCACTGTTCAATACTTGGCCCAGTCGCAGATTTAAGATATTGTTTCCTAAGATGAAAAGAGTAACAGAGTTTTAATGAATCTTTATTTGCAGAAGAAGGTTTGCAAGGAGGTTAAATGGGAATAGTAAAATCCCAGACGAGTTTCCACATTTTACAAGAGTGTATCTTACCCTGTTAATCAGTAAAGGTGGTGGATGTGATCCCAAAAATATAAAAATCACTGGAAAATATATTTGTTCTCAATCAGACTACACTAGATAAATTAAATGCTATTTAAAATGAAAATCAGCGTAGATATTATTAGTTTTGGGGCATACAGGCTTATTTTTGGAAGGGAGATGAGGGAACACTGATTTTGGTGGAAAAGTTCAAATAAACAATAATTTCCATCTATTATTTGGTGTCAGTGGAGCAGCTCCAAGGATTATCTCATTATTTTTGCATGAAGGCATGCAAATGAAAAGGTGGTTGATATTACAGTGCAGAGGTGTTAATACCAGTAAAGCACAGCAGACAATCATGATGCTCAAAAATCTGAATAGATAAACAACTGACATAGATTACAGATAATATAGATGTGTGGAAATCACTTGTTTGTATGATATCAAATAACATTACTTTATTTAAGTTTGTCTTAATTTGTTAAATTATATGGATTCCCTAAAATTGGGTAATTGTGTATAAAAAGGACTACAATTCCCATGATAGTAATCTGACACAAATGTTAACATTCTCAAATTAAAGGTGAAAGTCAGCACTTTAATTGACCAATCAGAGCTTTGTATGTAGGAATGGGGAAATCATATTCCAACATACCTGGCTACCTAGCTACAGCCAAGAAAGTAGCAGCAGAAAAATGGCCAAAAAAATGGATGAGAGTCAGAAAAGTAACAGAAATTAAAACTCTTGAATGAGCATATTTCCTTAAATGGCATGAAAAACGTTAACTGCACCTTGCAATACTGTCAACTAAATAACATTGTCAGGCCCTCCCCCAAAGAAAAAAGACACTTGGCTACCGGGCCTAACAACTTTTCTGGCAGAAATCCTGCTGTATTGTCTTAATTTACTCCTATTTGGGGTAATGAACAGTTTACACCTGTTAAAAAGGAGGGAGGATTTAGGTCATGGAATATAGAAGGTATCTGGAAAATGATGGATCTTTATGTAGACAGAGTTTTGCTTTCCTTTGATCAATTATGTCAATAATTAATTGTTTAAATATCAAATCCCTAAAAACACAGTCTCCTAAAAATATTTACAGTTAAAAAGCTACGTCATCAAAATATGAACAGATAATGTGTATACCACCTTAATCAAAACTTGAGGAAATAAAACATGTAAATTTAGAAGGGAAAGGCCACGTATCTAAATATAACAGTATATTGGTTGCATGTAGTACTGAATCAACACTAGATAAATTAAATGCTTGGAAAATGAATATACAAGACAACACTGACAAGACAGGTTGGAATAATGCTTGTTTAAAAGTGCAAAAACAGACAAATACAAGGTTTAAATTGCTTCAACATAAATGGTTAATGAGAATGTATCTGGAATGTATTCCAGATGTTGGTAGTAAATGTTTGGATGAGAAAGGTACTCTATTTCACTGTTTATGGGAACGTCCAAAGATCCAAAACTTCTAAAAGGATGGGATAAAATGCTTGTCAGAGATGTTTAATACCAAAGTGCCTTTAAATGTCAAACTCTGTGTGCTTGGAATCTATCTGAATGACTTTATACAAACATCAAAATAAACATCTGGACTTTGGACTTCTTCAAGCCAGGAGAGCTACTGCACTATGTTGGAAGACTATAGACGCTCCATCATTGAGAATGTGAATAAGGGAGCTTTCAGATTGTACTGGTCTGGAAAGACGACCTTACATTGCTAAGGGCAAGCAGAAAGACTTTGTTCAGCTCTGGGAACCCTACATGAATATCATGAAAGATGGAAATGTAGGCTTTACCTGAAAGGAAATTGTAACAATGTAGGGAAATATTTAGTTTCATTTGTATTCTATCTGATATCGGTGCAAGTTGAGTGTGTGTGTATGTGTAATGTATGTATTTCTGATCTCAAACTGTTGTATTGTTACTGTTTCTTTAGTGAGATGTTATAATGTAAGAAAATTACCATAAACATGTTGTGGAAAAAAGGAGAGGAAAGGTGATGAGGTGCTGTAAGGTAACGTTGACAGTCCTGTCCAGCCAAGGTTCTGCGGTATTCATGGATATCAAGGCCGCATGACTATGGATTGCAACCTCATGCTGTTTTGGCTGCAACAATGTCTCCTGTACTCACTGCAGAGGAGGTAAGAGCATGAGAACATCCTCGGCAAGTAGAGATAATGTAACTTGACTTAAAAGTTTGACATTTTAGGAAATACATTTATTCGCTTTCTGCGTTGGAAGTAAAGATCAATACTAATCTCATATCTGTTGGCTGAATATGAAGCTACAGTCAGCAGGCGGCCAGCTTAGCTTAGCATAAAGGGGCAGCTGTGTCTCAGGAGCTAGAGCGGGTCGTCCACTAATCAGAAGGTCAGTGGTTTGATCACCGACTCCTCCCATCCACATGTCGAAGTGCTCCCAATGGTTGTGCCAGCACCAGACCTTTTGTCATTTGCCAAAATGTCAAACAGTTTGTTTAACTACTTCTGAAGTTATGGAACGATTACTTGTGTTGAACGCTACACCACAAAATTATTTTTTGAAGACTACCCAACATTGCAGGACCAATGTGGCATCCTGATAATGTGACAATTTCAAAATGACCATACTTTGCCGACGGCCCGTCTCTATTTCGGTAATGCTCTCTGAAGTAGTAATTTTTTTCTTCACCTTATGCCTTTGGTTCAAAGTAAACTAAAATTGAATATTCTCTTCATTGTACCATAGCAGCAGTACTGTAATTACTGCCTTTCCAAAAGCAGTTGAGGGCAATAGAAGAGCAGAGTGACTGATATCATAATGTACTCAAAAAGTGCGACTACATAAAACTACTTAGCAGTCACAGTACTTGAGCTACTTCCCAACCCTCGTTACATCCCAACTTTGCTTTTTTGCTTCAATTTATAAACAGGGGAAGAAAAGTGGGAAGATAGATGGAAGGAGGTAAAGGGGGCAAGTTGGAGTGGAAGGACTGGAGAAACGCTGCATTATTAAGATTTGAAATGAGTAAAAGGGAAGGAAATTAATGTTGAAACATTAATGAATCAGGCAAAAGTTTGTTTTATATGATGGTAAAAGGGAAAAAAAGACTGATGTGGGGAGTTTTTGCAGACCATGTTTTCAATTTAATATGGATGTAACAGTCAGGATATCTGAACGCTAATTCTCTGCCTTGTGACTATTGACAAGAAAAATATAACCACAACATTGCAAAATGTCCTTCTGCTGAATAGAGCCAATAATAAAAAACGATGTCGGTGAAATGCTGTGTGCATGTGTGTGTGAGTATGTATGAGACAGAAAGAGAGAGAGAGGCAACAGGGTGGAAAGTGAGCTGACATGCGAAAACCTGCACTCATTCAAAATAGCGGAAGCTCTAACCACGTCTCAAGACAAGTAATTACATTATCTCTGTAAATGTTGTATTTTTCATTGTAGATAATTACTCATGCAAAAGGCAACTTGTTTTCTGTCTGAAATGATTAACGGCCTCCCTTTGCACTCCTGCAGTTTGTGTTAGATATTTTCTCTCTCTCTCTCTCTCTGTCTGTCTCTCTCTCTCCTAAACCTTTTTCTTCCTCAAATTTTGGTAGATTTCTCATAGAGAATCCTGGCATTTTAAACATGAACTCTGATCGGAGATGATATGTGGATCGTCATTGACAGAGGATCAGAGTGGGGACTAGCTATATGACTCATACACCTGGGGAGAGTCAGAATGTTAAATAGAGAGAAAAATCAATGGATCAAATCAACTTTTCCAGAGCAGATTGTCGGACAACTTGGAACAAGTTACATTGTCCACCACTGCCCATTCCAGCCAAAATGAATCAATTTTTAATAAATAACTGGGTCTAACAACTACGGATCATAAAGAAGTAATTTCACAGAAAATAGTGACAACAGATGTTATTAAATGACAGACATTTTACAACTATTGTTCACTTTTAGCTGCTTTGTAAAGTCAGTCTTTTACTGCACACCTCCATGGTCAGTAACTATTTAGAGAATGTTTTATAATTGTTAGAAAAAGTGACCTGATTTGCTAGTGTCACCAAATAAAAGAAGTTAAATTCACTGGTCACACTCTCATCATTCATTTTATTCTGTATTCATCTATTTATTTTGTTTGTTTTAAGAAATTCAAAGGTAGATATTGTGTGACATTGTTTAACTTTGTTAAAACTTTGTGGGTGCAAAACCAAGTCACATGCATTGTTCTAGAATAGAGAGTTATGTTTCACTACATTTACATCTAAATTAACATTTTTTCAAACATGGGCATTAGTTTGAATTATCTTAATTTCAAACATCAAATTTACCACGCTGTGACAAATTGTGCATAAAATAATCTATAGCAGTAAATTAGGTAAAACATGAATCTGAATATTGCTGTCACTGTAATTTAACTCTATTCTTTAATTTGATGCAATGCTATCTGCTCTGTCCTTAACATGACCCAAATATAAAATGTAAAACTGAGGACTTCAAGATATTTTGATGATTCTAGTAATTCTGTCTGAGGAGGAGGAAGAAACAGTTGTCTGTTCGTGCTCCCCAGCCACCTTTGTGCAGTCTGAAAAACACGCAGAGATCTCTGAATGGAGAGTTCAGTTAGTTTTGCCATGCTTTTGTACAGTAATAGTCCAGAGCTTTGTGGATTGATTGGTCTGACACTTTAATCACTTTAGCTCAAAGCTGCATTGACAAAGTCATTATCTCTCCATCAATAACATTAATTTACTGAAGGGAAGTGGATGTTGTGTTCTAAAAGGTAAAGTATACGTGCACAATTTCTAATGTAACATTGTTCTAAACTGTTTGTGCTTTATATGAATGCCAGATAGAGTCCTGGTACGATTATAATGCAGCATTTACATATAGTTTGTTTTACCAAAACTATGTGATATAAGTGGCAGTAAAGAATTATCAAATCTTCAGCAATCCTCACACAGAAATCTTATGTGACACTTATTATTTAAGCCAAATATTGTATAAATTAAGATGTAATTCATGTTGTGCAAGTAGACATTTGTGTGGGATTTACCGAATTAACTCAAATTTAAAAAGCAGTCACAGACTATAAATGTGTCTCGAGGGACTTCATGAAATTCTCTCCAAGCTCCTTCATGTTTTTGTCATATTGAAATGTGTCTGTGTGAAGTGGAGTGCGGTAATGTATCAACATAATTGTCTTTGAGTACAACTTTAGCTGAGAGTGACTTTCACACACAAACAGACAAATATTTTTCAAATTCATTCATTCAATTACAACTCCAACCTCCCATTTCAACCAGGGTACCGAGTGTCTCTCACAGATGTGCACACACATAAACGCAGACTCACGTACACTACATCTAAATATCATTCTACAAGCAGAAGCCAAGAAGTACTCATTCTTTGTCTAATAGGATTGTTTCTGTGAGGATCAAAACAATTTCCTGACTAATGAAAAGAAAATGTATATATCAGATACAATAAATATAGAAGAAATCAAAATTTTAAGTCTAAGAAATGGGAGCAAGGGTGAGAGAATAAGTAAAATCTAAAGCTTTACAGCTAAGGGGAAAGGAAAGCGAGAAGATGATGCGAGAGAGGGATCTGTCTGGAAAATAAAACCTTGTAAAAAGTATTTATAAAGGAAAATATGTAGAGGTGACAGCAGGTGGAAAACAGAAGGGCTGTTCATCACCACCTTGAGCAAGAATAGATGCATGCTGTCATGTACCGTGGACTAAAATATACAACAGCGAGAAATGTATTTATTTATTTACTTATCTATTGATTGAAGTTACAAGAAAATCAACCTCTAATGGAATGGGGTTTATTTAAAGCAATCACTCAATGTAAAATAATAATTAACTCTCGATCTGTTGACTTAATCATGTCAGTTCTGAAGTTTAGAGTTCAACAACAGGTGAAAAAAAGACAGCTCATTACTAAATATGATTAAAGAGACTAATAATACACTATAAGGTTAAGTTTACATAGCGCATAGGCAGTGGTAGCCTGCTGAGACAAAAAAAAATGAAGATTTTTCTTTTCACTTTTCACAATATTCAACATGAACGATGAGTGAAATAAAACAGAGCATCTGCAAGTTCTATAACAGAGAGACATTCATCACTGAAATACTAAATTTGACAACCCACCCCCACTGCTCAGCCACAGAGTTGTTCAGGGTGAAGGAACAAAGAGAGACAGAGGGGAGAAGAAAAAAGTTCAGGAAGCAGGGAGTGAAGGATTATTTGTTTTTCTATCCCAGGCTGTTCTGGTCTGCCTAACTCATTCTTCCAGGAAGTGAAATCAAATCAGGAATCATTCAGTTGTCCAACAATATATTTTACTCTTATCTTGTGTCAGAGCAGAAAAAAAACACATGGCACAAAAAGACAGAGAGAGGTTAGAAACCCCTCCTCACAAAATGACTCAGAGGTTTTGTTTCCAAAGATAGACCATCCCATGCTTTTCTGAGTATTGAGGAGACATTTGAGTTGCACATGATAATATGCAATCAAGCAACATACTGATGAGGGGAGTCATAAAAATGAACTGTAACTGGTAACTATTCTCCCAAAGAAAACTGCTTGAAGAAACTGATAGGTTTACACTTTTTCAAGTCTACCTCAAAACAATATTCACACACCCCTACAGTATGTACTCTGAAACAGTTTTCTGTCACTGTAATTGTCCTTACTCTATATTAGCCATGAAGAGATCCCTCCCTAATGCTATTCCAATGTAAGTGAAGGGGGGCAAAAATGACTTTTATAGTTCAACTGAAGCGAATAAAAGGCTTCAGCAGTCTGACAAATCAAGACAAGTCAGTTGGTATTAACTTTATTTTTTCTGAAAAGATCCCTCTTACTATCCCTCCAGTGCAGCTCAACAAGAAAACAGTGTCCCGGAAACACAAAGAGGAAGATTTGCACAAAAAAGACTAACTGGACAATATCCATTTGATTTGTCTGACTCAGACTGCTGAAGCCTACTGGCTTTTATCCATCGTCAATTATTATAGTTACCAATAACTGTTTTAATTTACATACGGACATGAGGATTTTGTTTTAAGACGGACTTGAAAAATTGTGAATCAATCATTTAATGCAGACTAACAGACTGGGCTTTTTAGGTAATCCTGTCAGCAATCCTCCAGTCAGCACTTTGCAGTACACAAAGTGAACCTGGTGATGTCTAAAAGCAGCAGTACAGAGAGTGATGAGCCCCAGGCAAGCCAGAAAGAAACTCTTATTTCATTCAACACTAGCCCCAGAAAAACCAACAGCACCATCCGTCGTTACTGCTACCTCAGCTGACAAGGACAACCCTAAACCAGACGAGAGGCCAGTGCACCACACTTCAGGGATTCCAGCTTTGCTCTAAGACCCAAAATATAAAGATGGTTTATTAAGACAAAATTATACAGTGTTTCCCTATATTCATTCAGCAGCAGCGCACCGCCACTGCAAAATTATGAGCGCTGCTGCTAAAATTTCAGACGATCATTAATATCAACGGGCTACTAATGATTTTCACTCACACACTGTGTGAGCACAATAACACCATGCGTTATTGTGGATTTTCTTTAGTCATCTTCCCTCTCTTTGTTCTTCAAAGGACATCTATGTGAAAGGTACAAGAGTAGTATAGCTCCGTTAAGTAATAAGGCAGTGCGTGTGTGTATGTGTGTGTAAACGTGCGTGTGTAGTTGCGCGAGCGCAGAGGGTGAGCGGCAGAAACATGACGTGAACACGAGTGGAGCAGAGGAAAAGTTTAGCAGTAAGTTGTCAATCTGGCAGTAAATGTACAGTACAGACTGTTTGTCAGTTAATAAATGCAGCAGCTCCTCAAGACAAAGAAAATACTCATCTATTGAAGGGGGTTAGCCCCGAAGTTAGCAACAACGCGTTAGCTTAACTTGACCAGGCTCACTTAAGGTGGACTGACTTTCAAGTTGTCCCCCCACCACTCCAAGGCAGTCAACCTAGGGGAAACACTGTTATATTTAAGTAAATTAATGTGATATTCAATAATAGGCTATGTCTGTGGTTAATACCTAAGGACATTTTCTAAGGTATATTGAACTTATACAGAGACCCCAAAATGGAAGCTCAAATGAAAGAAATTGTTGGATGTGGTCTTTGTTGCTCATGTTTTGTTGCTTTTGTTGGTGTAAGTTGGTTCCAGTTGTCATGATGTGAAAAAACTTAATTCTTAGACATGTTATGTTATGTTTTACTCTCAAACTTATAGTATTTTTTACAAATTGTCAGAAAAAAATGACAAATTTCTCCATTTTAATTTGATATTACCTGGTATTGGATCGCAAAGAAATTCAGGATTTATGCCCAATCCCAACAAAGCAAGTATGCAGCAATTAATTTTATTTGGCTGGACTGGCCATGGACCAGCCCTATAACCCCAAATGTCTCTCCGTCACTGACTAACTGACTCACTGACTGACTGAGCAATGAAGTTACACCATTGGTATGGCCGGCCAAGTGTTGGAGTTTCCCCATTGGCCATTGCTGTTTCAAAATTGGTGCGAACAGTTTCTATTACGTCATTAGGGGGGCATTTACAGCAGTTCCACAACAGTTTTCAACTACGTCCTCAGGGGGCCTTTATAGCAGTTCCTCTCATAACTGCAGCTCATTCCAAATTTATCACAAGAGAACATTTTGCTGCTCTTGGATATAACAACTGAAAACTAAACACTTCTGAATTCACTGAGCGGACCATTTTGTTTATCTCTCCAAGGTAAGTGAAATGCTTCATTAAGTTAGTATGTTACACATTTACCAGAAACTTAAGTTAAGATTAAACAACTGTGCTTTAGCTTCTATGATAAATGTGGCCGCATTTTGCTCCCAAAATCCCAGTAATTTCAGCGACACTGACAGTGTTGGAAGAAGTACTTATTAACAATAAAATGCTGTTTATGTATTGACTCATCAGTATTAATAATGTAACATTACTTTGTTAAACGGCTCCCATTTATTCTGTTGTTTGCTTATAGCGTTTAATTAGTCTCAAAACCTGTGCATATAAAAATCAGGCATGTGCATGTGATATGAGCACACATAATAGTATTCGTGAACGGAAGAGCGCAAGTTTGACCCTCCCTACACACTCGCAACTGCTCAACACTCGCTTGCTCGACAAGTTGCCCTTTAAGACTTTGGAAGTAGGGACGGCATAGACAGTCCCCATCCCTTGATTGGTCACTTTGAATACTGACCATGACCTCTGATTGGCTGTTTGGTTTGACACTGACACAGAAGACGCCAGGCAGTTGTCTGACAGAACAAAGGGAAACATAAATAATGATATTTAGCGGCTGATTCTCCGTTTTTGCACCATTTACACTTATGAAAAAGTGTTTAGACATCGTAGCAAAACCGAACACAGTTTAAACCAACTTTCAGATTTGTGAAACCTTTATTTTGCTTATGCAAACAGAAAAAGGGGTGACTTCACTAATATTTCTCCATTCAGACCACATTAGACCAGGTCTAGATCAAAAACCACTATACTTAGACCTGTCAAATCTGGTAGGAGACTCCAGAGACTCATTAAAACAGTTTCAGATTTGTGAAACCTTTATTCTATTTGTGAAAACTGAAAAAGGATGATTTCACTGCCTTTTTCCCCCATTTAGACCACATTAGAGAGATTAGAAAATTTACTCTCTAAAGATTTTGTGTGACTGTATTTCAAATGGTAAAAATAACTTTTCTACCTTTGTTTTTACGGAGCTCTACATGGCTGTAACCTGGAGAGATGCAGAATCGTGCTGTGAATTTCTAGCCACATCAGTGAAATCACCCTTTTTTGTGTTTTCACAAATAGAATAAAGGTTTCACAGCTGTGTTTTAATGACTCTCTGGAGTTTCCTTGGTAATGTTGGCAGGCTTTATGGATGTAGTGGATCTGAAGGAGAATACTGTCAAACAGAATGTTAGACTGCTAACACACACAGGAATCACCAATTAATCAATCAATTACACACAATGAAGTAGTAGCAAAGTTACTAATAGGAGGTGCCGGTGAGGACGGTTCTACATTTCGCATTGCCAAACATAATATCCAGCTTAAAAGTAGCAACCGCAACAAGGTTGATGGTAACGGCCTGTAAGAATCTATAATTCATAACATTAATTCAAGAAATTGTTTCATTGAAAACCTTACAGAATCCATATTACAGAATGGTGCAGGAGAAGATATAGTAAAATCAAGTCTGTACTAGCCTGCTAACTATTCAGAACAGCAATGGAAAGATGCATTTCACATCCTCAAAACAACAAAACAATATGACTTAGAATATTTTGGTGATTTAGCCATTCTTAATTGTGCCCACTCAATAAAGAATGACATCTTGCATATCAACACACTTTGGCAGATGGAAAATACCAGTGCCAATAAATGTGATTTATGCTAATGCATAAGATTCATCTAATGTTAGAGACACCAACATTATATTGGTGCAAGCTCACACTGGCAATCATTTTAAAGTTTGATTCTAGTATCTGACAAAGATATTGAATAACCAATTGATTTGGCGGAGGCATTTAAACAAAAGCAGTATAAAACTCCTATACATTTGAAGGACACCTTGACCCAATTGAATGACAACAATATCAAAACCAAATCACCCATGACTATGGCAAGAGTAAAAAGGAAAGAGTTTTCATTATACAACTTAAGTGTACTCAAGAAAAGAAAGGAGGACCACACAACAGATCTATTTGATCAGTATACTGAAGGTATGCAGAATGTGTGCAAGATCCGTCATAAGCAGTTTAGAAATTTGCTAATACGCTTGCAGAAATCTCAAACATGCCAAACTCATTACGACATGGATTCTTTACAAAAACAAGCCATGGCAAAACAAAAATCAAAAACATACTGAAGCTCAGGCTTCTTACAGGCGAAGGCAATTACTGGAATATCGAATCGCACTCAGATGAAAATGTGATAGAGCAGGTCGCTACCAAACAGAAAATATAGAAAAAGATCCCATAGGAACTAGAGCCAAACGTGCTAGGGGGAAAGCAGCTACAAAACAACATTTTCTAGAAAAAAATACAATTCAATATAGATTAATTACAGCAAAACAAAGAGCAGCACAAAGAGGGAAGAGATTTGACTATTTAAATGAAACCCAATTTGGTAGAATAAAACAGTTCAGAACAGATGTGAGAGATGGGCCGACATTTGCTTGTGTCTGCTCTAAACGAATTCAGTTTTAAAACCAAGTGAAAAGGTATAATGACATGCTAAAAAATCAAATAATTGAAAAGTCACATATCCACATATATTACGCAGTGCTACTGGTGAAATTCTGGTGAAGACATGAAAGTGAAGGATGATTTTTGGATATGTCATGATGCTGCAAAAACTAATGAAAAATCAAATTCCTCCTATGAGTCATTTAAATTACCTTGGACTGGTGAATATCACAGACTATGAAGAACTCAAACTGTCTGAATCAGAAAATGCTCTGATTGCTAGAAATATTTTCATTCAAATACCAGCTTCCCAAGTCGAGGTGGATTGTAACCAAAAAGAAAATAGTTCACATCCCCACATTTGAACAAGATATTGTTAATACAATAGAAATATTACTTACTTACTACCAGATACAGCTAGAATTGTAAAAGGTTCAACTCTCAAGAAAGATGTCCACGAAAAACAATCACAATGACCAATGTATTGATGTTTTCAAAGACATGCGAGCCCTACAAATATTAAGAAATGTGGGAAATCCCTACTACCAATTCACCTTGACAAATTTCAAATACAATGTCTGGAGGAGGATCCCATTGGTTACAACTCCTTATTTAATATTGACAATATAGATAATGAAATCATTGACCAAAATGTGTAAAAACAAACTGATGGTAGCCTTCCCAGTTGTAATGATAATGTTGAAAGTGCTAATCCTTCTGACTGTGATGATGAGGAAGCAGACAGATACAGGACCAATGACCTCATTCAAAAGAAAAGACTTGACACAAACAGACCAACAGTGTTTCTTAATGACTATCCAGAAGTAGATATAAGACACAACATAACCTACTCAAGTGAAGACTCTGCCATCAGTTGCTCACACTCAAATGAACCCATACAAATAGCATCCAGCGAAAGTAAAATACCAACCAATATCTTGCAGGAGTGTGATTAGGATGTCAAGTCATTCCTATGTCTTCATCCAGACGGCAAATATGGCTTACATGATAAAGAGAGATAAATTCCCATTAGTATGAAACAATATTTTCAACAAAGACTACTAAATGTTGATAAGAGATTTACTAACACTCCCAGCTATGCCTTAGCAGTTTTTGCTTATAATCAGCTTGAAAGAAATATATCTTTCCTAAAAGGCAAAAAACGTAAACAAGTACTGGAGGCCTGAAATATACACTAAATGACCCATACAATGTGTAGGATAATAGTCCTGTTACACCTAGATATTTACAAAAGAGAGAACTAGAATTAATCTCTAGACACCCTAAGCTGTGCAGAAAAAAGGATGAATGAAAATTTCACACCTTTCCTGCAAAAACACCAATTTGAATATCATGTTGAAAATGGTCAAGAACAATGTTAAATTGATGGCATGCCTTTGCAAGAATTCCTACAAAAAGAAGAAAATATCTATATATATCATATAAAACATGAATTCAACAAACAAAATATTCTAACTTGTCCTCTTAATTTTGATCATCAAGTTTAGAGTTTAAACACATCGTCATGAATCATCAAAGCCCATTCTCTGTACAATACTACAACTACAGAGTTGAGTTTTAGCTTGGTGGTGCTGCACACATGGAACATTATGGTTTAACTGGTACAAATACGTCAAGAAATTGGTGGGAGAACAAACTACACAGACAAAATAACCCTGGTCAGATAAATGAATTTGAAGAAACCCAAACTCAAACAACAAAATCACTCATAAACAATCCTAGCAATATAAAGCAATATAAAACAGTACTTCAAAAATTAAAGATGAGGAATTGGGTACAACACCAGAAACAAACAATGCCAATCAAAACCTGACATCAGCACATTCAGAAGTAGCTACACACCCAACGAGTGAAACACAAGCCAATAACCCTTCTGAGTCAGATGTGTCTATTACAAGTAGTGTTACTGTACTGCTTAAAAAAAGATACAGAGGTCATGTCACCATTCCATTTCACAAAACCAACATTTCAAAAAATCCTGTCAGAAAAAAGGACCAAACAGTAGATTCCGTTTCCCACGAATCCCCTCAGTAAAAACTCTGATAACAGTTCCAGCAAGAATTAAATATCCTAACAATGCAGAGGTGAGGGAAAAAAAGCTTACTGAGTCATGAAAATAAAGAAAACAATCACAAGTATTTTAGAAAATAAAGATTTTATGAAAAAGGCAGTGGCAAAACACCAGGGAACTATAGATACTTATCTAAGACTTTGTGGGCAAGTTATGGTAAATGAAAACATCTTAAATGAAAGACAATTCATACAAGATGAAATCTTGATAACTGAACTCAATAACTTCATTGCATTAGCATACACAACAAGTTGGCAGCATATCAGCTCTAATGGTCTCAAATAGTTCATCAATTTGAAAAAAAACAGACATAGAAGGCATTCCAATTAATCAAACAAACAAATCTTGAGGGGAACTTTCACAAGAAACTTTCCAAATATGAAGAAGCTCTCGCTTTATCATCTTGGGGATATGAGGTCATTCTACAAAGAGATATTGATGAAATAATGATAAATAATTATAACCCAGAATGCATCAAAGCATGGAATGCAAACATGGACGTGCAAATATATTTGGATTATTGTGCATTAATCACCTACATCACAGACTTTAACATGAAGGATGAATCAGGAACAATTGAATTTATTTTAAAAAGCTTTAGAAACTGAAGAAAATGATACCCTGATATCCATTTTGGAAAACTACACAAGATGAGCTATTGAAGTTAGTACCTTATCATATGCACAATTTGTTCAAAGATATGAACCCTGCAGCTCTGCACCAGAAAACTATGACATAATGCAAGATCTTTATAAGGAAAATACACATGACACTGAAAATATGTCTACAAATCTGCAACATATTTCAGAAAATTAAATAATTCATCAGTATCCAATCTCTACCAAAAAGAGACTTCCAAAGTACATCCCTCTATACACATCCACTCCAGGACAATATACATGGTGAAGCTTTGATCCACAAGAGACATCCGCAGATAGAAACAGATGAAAGCAGGGGGATTTAACAGATAATTAGAATAGTTATAATTAGAATTAAAATAAGTTCTCTTTCAAATCAAACATCCCAAGATATGAGTGGAAAGTATTGTTTCTTGCAACTGCATTTATACCCTTTTATGACTCAAACGTAGCTTAACCATGTCATGTGATGTGCTACGTCAGCACACTTTCACAACAAATATTACTGGGATCACTACAGAAAATTGCAGATGAACATTTAATATCCAAGAATTCATTATAGACACCATCACTGACTATCCATGTAACAAATTGGCCACAATTTCACACACTGACCATACACGGTCCAGCCATATACTAGGTTTTCACCTAGTCGTTTTCATCATCTTTGCCTACTGAAAGCAATTACTGCTCCCAAATCATTCTACTGGGAATACCTATCCTTGGAGCATGTCTGTGTGTGTGTTTGTGCCTGTGAGAAACTTTTTATCTGTTTGTGTCTGTGTCCTTCTCGCAGTTTGAAAGTCAAACACTGGCTGCCCTTCCCTCCCTCAGAGTTGGTGGTGTCTGTCTTCCCACCACCTGCTGGCCTGCCTTGTGTCTCACTCAGTCTGTCGGTCTGCCTTTGTAATGTGGTAATTGGTGGCCTGTTTTATGTGTAGGTTTCTCACAGTTTGAGTGATAAGGCTCTAGTGTAATTGTGAAACTCTACTATGTTTATAGTGATAGATACCTTCAAACTCATCCAATATTGTTCACCAAACAGAATCGCTCTGGGGAGGATTTCTGAAAGCTCAATGTCAATTTCCTCCTTATCGACATTTAATTTAATAGTGCAGGACAGCACTGTAATTCTGCAGAAACAGAAAACAAAAGACTACAACAACAATAAGGTCAACAAAGTGTGTTGGAAATTGTCCATTTATTAAATCTGACATTAAGAACAAGAACTGGACAACACAAACATTAAAACAGCTAATCATGTCATTATTTCCAGTAATGACTTTACACTGTACGTACAAATAATGTACACAGAGACGAAGAGAGAAGACTTTTTGACAGTTTTTTGTGTTGTCAGTCTTTACACAGAGGCACATACTGTTGTACATTATATTTTTAAAGCAGTGTGTTAACTCATGTTTGTCATTATTCTACCATAGTTTTCATTCATCTTGATTAATGTATTTTTAATTTATTTTTTATTTCATATTTGTGGTTAAAATTGGAATACAGACACTTTGTCCATCTCCTGGGTCATAACTTGATCAGAACAAAGAGGCATTTTAGGAGAGTGAGGTGTAAGAGAGAAGTGATTATGAGCTATTTATCTGAAAGCTCCCACCTCCTTCACCTGATCATTAGAGTAAACAGGTTCCATTAATGTGTCTTGTTGACCAGATACTCTCAGGGAAACTGACTGATATTGTTCAGTGAAATGACCGTGATTGAGGTAATCACAGCTGCTTCCTTTTAATGCTTCACAACAGCTCCCATGTCCAAATAGCCCATTAACAGTTTGAAATGGAATGATGCCATTACTGGTGAAAGAAAGGGCACTCTGCAATTTGTTTTTTTTTTCTGTTTATGGAAATAATAGCAGGGGGTGTGACAATGTTTTTATTTCAGCATCTGCTCACATTATGACTTGAAAGATGTTTCAGGTTTTACCACAGCTGCACTTGCTCTCTCTCACACCGTTTTGCATCAGTGAAATGCAGCTTGATGTTTGAAGCCTAAACAGGGGTGAATCACCATGAATAGCAAATCAGTTTTCAGACACTTAAGGCAAAGCACTCCATCTATTAACTCTGATAAGGTTAGACATTTTCATGGTCTTAGTTCAAAGGGAAGGCTATGGCTGACTTCCAAATATTATAAAGTGGTGAACTGGAAGTGTGTATGCAGGGGTCCCAAATGGGCATAATTTAGCCAAACATTTAAACCTTGGATTCATTACAGGGCCCAACAGTTGAAGGCTGCAATTAGTAATCGATTAATTATTATTTTACTCTATCAAATGTTAAATAGTGGAAAAAAAGAATTCACAATTCCTCAGGTCTTCAGTTTGCTTGTTTTGTCTGTCTGAGCCTAAAATGTTAAGATATTACATTTTCCTTGTCGTATATGACAGCAAATCATCATATAACCGTTTTGTTTTAATTTTGTATGTGTGTTTGTGAAGCACTTTGTAACTCTGCGCTATATAAATAAAGCTTTACTTACTAGATATGTTGCTATCAGCATACATATTAGCTAATAAGTAACTATAACATGACAGAAATGCCACAAATATGCTTGAAGTAATTTAGAAACAGTCTTACCATTAAAAAAAGTTTGTCCACCAGAGAGTTTATTATTAATTGTAAAATGTTGGTCACAATCATCTAATAACCTAATCTAAGGGATCCTAATCAAAAAGTGTTTATTTACATAATGTGTGCATGTTAAAAAACAAACAAACATATCAGAGGATAAATCATTAACAGATTTTTTTTAAATCTGGAAAAGTCCTATTTACCAGAACTGGGAGACAGTAAAACTGTAGGAAATTCTCTCTGTGGAAAATAAGATGCTATAAATAACATAGAAGACAACCTAGTTAAAGAAATAAATAACATTTTAACAAGTTACATATAATGTGGGCTATAACTAGGCCACTTAATTATTTTCAAAGGGAAATTTGAAGGAAAACACTGACTGCAACAGTCGTGTTCATGAGGTTCAATTTGTCATACCTTGCTCTCACCTTGAGTGCAGTCGTTTGATGTTAAGAATGTGAGCGTAGGTGTAGGTGTTGATGACAGCGTAGGGCTGGTGAGAAGGTGCTGATTGCTGTTGGTATGTGTGTGTCAGCAATACAATTAACAACAGAATCAGCTGAGGGAACAACATTACCTTGAAAGAAACAGAAATTAGAGGATTTTTTGCAAAACACAGACAGGAAAAGGGCACACACACACACACACACACAAGCACACACACAAACACACACACACACACGTCAATGATTGTGCATAATATCATAGAGAGATGCATACAGTACACACATGCTGCTAAACAGCTGCCCAAGCACACTGTCAGGATAAAAAAAAAAAATTTAAATGACGTTCTGCACTGTTTGCCTCCAGGATTCTGCTGACAGTGCAGCACTGCAGACGGGTAATCATATCCCAGAGCACCTAAGGGCACATAGCAGCACGCTAACACGCTAATACTTTCAGTAATATGGACTGTCAACTGAGTGATTACACTAGATGATGACTTTGACAGTACCTCCCCTGTTTAGGCACACAGTTTAATAGATATTGTCAACATGAAGCGGTAATTTGCATCTCTTATTTATCTTTAACTTATTGTCTTTGGCATCTTTAGATATCATTCATCAGTAAACAAGTGTATCCAGTTGCACAACATCTTTAAATCTCTATACATAGTCTTAACTTTGTCTTTAAGAGCAGTAAATGTAAAAAGGTTTCATGAAATCAGCATAGCTTCAGCTAATATCGCAGTACATTTATTGGCAGTAGCAATTGTCAAAGGACAGCAAAAGAGTATTACTTCATCATATAGACATCAGTTAAGTGGACAATCCATCAAACAATTTGATGGATTGAAAAAATTATCAGTTGATAGCAGATGGACAGAGCTGGACTTATTTTTGAGACGAGCAGGTCCATATGCTATACAATATTCATGGAATGACAGCAGTACGAGAGAATGGCACTGGTTTTAGCTCCAGCCTTGGCAGACACACCACAGAGGTGATCATTAATCATTTAAAACTCCCTACCACCACACTGTGCATTAGAGACTTGGTGTACAGGAAGTGCACATGACTTTAAACTGTCTCTATATGTGTGTTTGTTTGCTCCAAAACACCCACCCACAACTCTATAAGCATACGCACAAATACAGAAAGTTACAAGCACTTGGGTTTTTTTCCTCATACACACATAAACAACACTGGATTTATGAACAAAACTGCTGACATTTGGACAAACAAACACTAGTGTTCATCAGTGCAACATGTGTGCTGTTTTCAGAAGAAGTGAAAGGTGGCTGACTGGGATTGTAACAGAGAGAAACATAAAAGAGATGTAAATGATCAAGGTGAGACATGACAGCAAATACCACAGAGAAAGTCACAGACATGAGAAAGGTAAAGACAGAGAATCACTAAAAATGAGTGAGAGGGAGGAGAGAGTCAAACAGATGAAGACAGAAACTGACATTTGACATTAAGACTTCTTTAATGAGTCACTGAAGTTTCGTATGACATGACAGACAGCAGAGGGGAGTAAAAATAACCAAAAACGTCAAGCAAAAACATACCACCGGTTTGTTAATATGAAGGCAACACGTCGTGTGGCCCTGCAGAACAAACAGCATTACCCACATACCAGACATTGTCAAGAGTCGAACAGAAAAAGAGAAAAGACAGAAACATAAAAAGACAGACATCCAGACGACACAGCAGACACACAACACAGGTTGATGTGACCAACTAGAAATAGTGGCAGCCTCCGCCTCGGGTGTGCCCAGCCCTGCCTACTGTGACATTACCTGCCTACCACCACATAATCATGATGAATCGCTCTGGGGCTTGCCGCCGACCGCTCACATTGCCAAACAATGAGTGGCAATGGCAAACATCACCACACCACACAGCCTCTCTCCCTTTATCTTCTCTCTTTTTCTGTCATGGTGTTCTCATTTTTTTCATTATTTTTCTTATCTCCGCCTCTCTCTTTCTCACCAACATCTTGCTTGTCTGCTGTCCTTGCCTCCTGTACCCTCTCCACATTGTCTTTTTTTTCCCAGCCCTCCTCTTCTTGCCTGGTCTGACTCTTTTCTCTCTCTTCTGTGTTTTCTCTGATGCACCTCTGTCCTCAATCTCTTCTTTCAGATTCAAGGAGGGCAGGCACCAGAGAAAGGAAGCTGGAGGTTTGATAAATAGAAGGACAATGTATGTATGCAAAACAAGCAGTATAATTATACTTAACCTGATGATATTCAACAATTTCAGCAAGTAAATTGTGTGTTTATAGTTAGCAGGCTCTCAAAGAATTTGGAAAATGATGTCAGCCTGCTGCAATTTGAAAGTATGTCAAACCATATTCACTCAGAATATCTGATAATTAAGATGCAAGTCAACACTTCAGACTTCAGTGAACTGTAATTCTGAGGCAGGAAAGACATTTACGTGAAATTTCAGCAAATATTTTCCTCATGGCATTTGTTTTTCCTACGTCATCTCTCAGCATAAAAAAATTGGGTGGTGAGGTTGCTACAGGGGGGGAAATGTGATGTATTATAGTTATACTTCCACAATATCATAAGTTGCAAGACTGTGGAGGGCATTTTCAGAATTTAATACCAAGCCAAACCACATTACTTCAAGCAGCACTTTTGTTTGTTTGTTTTAATCTACCACAGGGATCAGGGTGTGAAAGAAAACATTGTTTATCATTACTTTTTCTCCTAAAATCAGAATCTGACAATGGGAATGAATTACATATTCAGCAATAACAAAGAGGGTAGCATCACTGCTTTATATTTTTTCAAATCCCACCATGGCTACAAAATTGTTCTCATTTCTCAAACACAGTCGAAATAACACAGAACTAAAAGAACAGAGTCTGCTAAATGGAATGATACGAGTCAACAGAAAGCCTGTAAGAGCTGGTAAAATCCAAGATAGTGAATTTCTGTCACGACTTCCCAAGCAATTACCAGTGTTTCCCCTTCACTTTACCCCTCTAGGCTACTGTCTAAATAAAGAAATGAAGCTTGAGAGGTAAACAGTGTAGCTCTTTAATATTGTATGACGCTTCAGCCTCCTTGCTAGCGATGTGAGTAGTCTTACAGTACAGTATCAGTCATCCTAGTGGGGAGAAGAAGGGAAGAGAGACAAAAGTCGTGGGGTTAACAAGACGAGTAAGTTGCCCATCCTCTTCCTGATTTGTCTCATCCGCAAGCATCTGTCTGATCCTTTGTGGAGCTGCCATCTTGGAGCGCTTCACCCACAGCTGATCCCTATTACCGGGGAGGACAGCAGCCTTATTACAATGGCTGAGGAGCTGCTAAGTGAATGTGTATGGGTGTGTATGTGTGTGTACGTTTAATTGTGTATGAGGGAAGGAGGGAGGAAGTCAGTGCAAGGCCTATAGGGGTAAAGGGCAGTTGTGGGAGAGAAGGTAGAGAGGAGAGAAACGCAGAGACACCACAGACTCGTGTACAATAGAGGCAAACAGCCATTACTGTAGGTATCTGCTAACAGGAACACTTTCCCCTCTGATGACAACTCAGGACCATTTTCTGGCCAATTACTTTAAATAAAGTATAATGGGTGAGCGGTCACAGAGGGAGACAGGAGAGGAGGGGAGGAGAGAGGATTGATGATGTGTTTTAATGCTAATACATCCCAAACCAATACATCAGCGGTGTGATCAGCGCTCTCTTATTCACTTCCACACACTTTGATTCCAGTTATTTCATCTGTGACCCTCTCCACCCCTCTCCTCCTCTCTCTCTCTCTCTCTCTCTCTCTCTCTCACTCTCTCTCTCTCTCAACACAACGGCCTCTGGGAAATACCTTTTAATGGCTCCTCTAAATTTGCTTCACAAAACACTCTTCTTTTTCTACACACACTTCTCTCACTAAATATCTATCTCCTGTGACATATAATAAAGTGTAATCATGGGTTCAAAACAGCAACAATGCCAGGTTTAAATGTCAATCATAATTGATATTCAGCACAATGTAACAGTGTAACATAAATACTACATTTATCATCGAGCTCAATGAGCTCCAATTCACCACATTGCTTTATAAAATGTACAACATATTTCAGTAACATAGTCGATGTTGCCAGTGGATGACATAAATGGTAAAATGAAAGTTGTAAAGTTTTTATTGCCTGTAGAGTTGAATTTACTCATCCAATAATCTGGGAGAGAAAAGCACACTTCTGACTATATTGTTCTGTTGAAAAGTATATTATTTAGTCTCAGTAGGATATAAAGAATAGGTTGCCATAGCAAGGATACTATTCTGTTGATAGTTTCAATTATTCCCTGTTCTTGTTTTTAACTATCCAAAGCCATTTTTGCACACCACCCTGATGAGTTAGTATGGTGGCACTGTCATTTCAACTCAATACAATAAAGTTATTGTCTGCTTGTGAAGAAAATTGACTATAATTACAGAGGAAAGGTGCCAGAGATACGGGGGTGAGCAATTCAGACAAAAAGCCTTGGCATTTTAATAATAATTTAACAGTTCAGTCGTGGGTTAATTGTGACAGGTAGACTGAAGAGCACATTCTTACTTTAGATATGTCTTCTTGCCAGGCTTTTTGTTTAGAAGACAGTCATTTCTTTTATCTGACTGCCTTTGTCTCTCAAACACAATACAGAAAAGTACACAGAGAAGGAGTCATTTTACTGTCTTGCAAAAAGATAATACAAATGTATTTGTCTGTTGCCTCCGTCTAATCAGACAGAACTGACTGCTTAAGAGAGACAGACAGCGATACCAAGAAAACTCAAGCTCTTTATTTACTCTTTCGTTTAACAAAGCCATTCAGACACTAATGCATAAAAAATTATGGTAATTATTTTGCTTCACTACTTTCGCCCTCAACAGAAAGGCAACAAATGTGCAAGAAATGAACATCCACACAAACAAATAATGCAGAAGCATTAAGAGAGTCTGTGACAGCCAGCTATCATCCAACACAGAACACTAACACCTTATACAGGCAATAACAAGTCCTCAGAAAAAGAAAGAATCACAGTTGAGCCACGTGAAGCAACATCAAACTAGAAACACTTCCTCGCGGTTGTGTGCCTCTGCCAACCAGTCAAGTAGCAGTTTTCATCCATGTCTGTCCAGACTTATAATATTTGTAGTGAAGACTTTGAAGGAATTTAACAAAAAGGTATTCAGTGTATTTTCCTTGTATGTGTTCACATGCTTGGTCAATAAAGCTGATTCTGACAGAACACAAAATTTTAGCCATAAGAGTAGACGATGCTTCAGATATGGATGTTGCTGCAAAGAAGCATCAAATACTAATATGTGGATGCTTCACACACATCTTCATCCCGGCAGCACAGAAGATCTAAACAGTCACCACAGTTTCAAGGTGAAGACCCAAGATTAGTGTCACCAAGTCAGTATCTGACCAAATGTGAAATATGGACACAATCTCCTCTTCTGTGACTTATGGCGTTGAATAATGGCCAGAAAAGTGTTTTTGCAGAACATAATGATGTCACAGTGGAGTTAATCTTTAACCTTTTGGATATAAAATGTCATAATTTTATCTTATTAGACATTTATGTGAAATTTTGTCATAATTAGCATATCAATTCTCGGGTTATGGCCAAAAACGTGTTTTGTTAGGTCACAGTGACCTTGACCTTTGACCACCAAATTCTAATCAGTTCATCCTTGAGTCCAAGTGGGTGCTTGTGCCAGATGTAATGAAATTCCCTCCAGGCGTTCCTGAGATAGGTTCACAGGAATGGATGGACAGAAGCCACGACTGTTGCTGGCATAGAGGCATAAAAACATGATTGTCAGTGTAAGGACCCCACATTTTGTCATTAACAAAGCTTCAGTTAAGCAAATATTCATACAGTACCACCTCACCACAAGCACACACTTACTGCATATCCTTACTATATAAAGTATGAACTACGTGGTGTCAACTGGAAATAACACCCTTCTCAATCTCTCCTCATCACCTTGTAGAGGGAAATACCACCTTAGACAAAGACATCATTGTCAAAACTGGTGTAAATGAGCGCAAGCTTGTGTGTGATTTTGTACACTAAAATACACAAAGACCCAGTGGATTTCTTGCTGATTAAAGGGATGCTTTATTTTGCATCCACTATGACAAATGTCAATCGATTATCAATAATGAGCTTAAAAAAACCTGGGTAAGCACCATGATCAGTGCAAAAACAATGCTGAACCTGCAGAAAGATTAATAGGATTTTTTGCTGACAGAGAACAGAGTTGTAATAGCAAAAGCTGTGGACCATGAATAAAATAAACAGAAAATGTCATTACACCAGAATAAGTAAAAATTAAAACTCATCTGTTGTGACATGGACTTGATGGGAAATTTTGCTATGCTGACACAAGAGTGGTGGGTGGTAAAATTTTGCTCATTCCTTAGGGACAAAGACAGAAAAACAGAGAGAGGAAAAAGTAGATTGTGTGTGTGTGTGTGTGTGTGTGTGTGTGTACCAGGGATTCCTCATGTTGTGTGGACATAAGTCTGTTTACACAGTCATGTTGTGGGGACTCACCTCCCTTATGGGGACAAAAACCAGTCCCCCTAACATAAATCATTAATTTTAGGGTGAAGACTTGGTTTAAAGTCAAGATTAGTTCATGATAAGGATAAGTTTAACAGCTTGGTGGAGCACCAACAGCAAAATAAACTCTGCAGTTAGGTTTTAGTTGAGAGGCCAGATGAACATATAGGAAAAGTATAGAGAAGGAGGAGCAAATGACTTAGAGGACAACAACAGACAATACATCAAAAATACTGCAAATGGAAAAAACAAGGCGAAGCAGGGAAGTAAATTACAAATCCGAAATTGAGGCTCCGTACTCTCCTGACACGTCCAAATTTATGGATCAGGGGAAACATGCAGTAGATGACTCACAATCACACAATGTATTTATGTTTCAGGGGAAAACAGTGTAAATAGACTCATAAGACCTATGCCTGCAGTTCATCTTCCACGTAGACAAACATACACAACAACACACACGCATGGACTAAATTATACTTTAAAGTATAAAAAAGGGGATAACACAAATGAGGTCATTAAGTCCCTGGAGAACATCTCCTGTTACCGTAATCGTTGACTCGGAAAAGTCAATATTTGTGCAGGTTGTGAAACATAGCAGAGTTGTATATGGGGAGGACACTAGCTTAAGGACTGACAGACACTATATTCAATTTGTGGATTTACTGTATATATACAGTAAATCCACACTGTATATCTTACTGTATATCTTATATTTACACTTCTGCACCACCCAAATGAAGTAAACTCAACATATTTTACTAAACTAAGAAGATTTTTTATGTGGCATTATTGTATGTATTTTATTTGCTGCCAAAAATGCATATTATAAGAATATTTCTAGAACACTAGATGAAAAACACAGAAGAAAGTGGGTTTTGTCCAGAAACACACTTTTTTAAAAGACCCAGGATTTTCGAACGAAGAGAAAATAAACTAGTTTCTCTTATTCCCACTGGTCTCTGAGAATCACTTTTTAATTAAAAAACAAACATCTCCACACAAGAATATTTCAAAAGAAACATTGCCCATTTCTCATTACGGTGTGTGATGACTTATAAACTTTTCCCAGTTCAGTGTGGATCCATTAAGTATGTCAGGCACATGTTTTTGTGCCTGACAAGACTTTAATAAATTAAATGTATTCCTTTGCTATTCCATCAAAGAGGTCATAATTTTGCAGAAAAAAATTAAATTAGGAAATTAGGAAAACAGAATTAAATACATTTTCTACCTAGGTTGTTTTGACAAGAAGGTATAAAAAACTTTTTGTTCTGTTCTTGAGTAAACAAACAAATCTACTTATAATTTGCCTTCATTTCTTTTCATGCAACATAACATCACATTAGAAATGTAATCTAAACCCAAGAAGCATGAAGCACCCTATTTTAGCAAATGTCTCAGGTAGGAATAGTGGTACATGATGAGTTGCTAAAAAGGATTTCGCACAAACAATCCATTATACACACAAAAAAACGTCACACACACACACACACACAAACACAACTGATTTGGACTCAGTAATGTCACCTCCAAACACAGTTAACTACATGATAAATGATTTGCAAATGCACCACTGCAACACTAGAAGAGACTGAGAAAGGAAGGTTAGAGGACAGAAAGCAGACGAGGACAGGACAAAGACAAGAAGGGCAAAGACAGAGGTAAAGTCACCCTTTCTGTAGCGAGCTGAGGCTCAGGACTGGCAGCTTCACAAAGGAAGGAGATGAGAAAATGAAAGTCATTTGAGAAGAGAAACAGGGATATTTGCACTGACACACACATCCAAATGTCATATCTAATGTGCTGCTTCCATGAGGGGAGGAAAAAAGAGAGGAAAAGTCAATGACAGAAAAAGACAAGTGGGGTGGTGGAGAGAGCGTCATAGAGGAAGAAACATGAGGATAGACAGAGAGAAACAGAGATAACTCCTTTGACTGATGACTCATGAAAATTAAAACCGTTCGTCTTGAGGACATGCTTTCATTTTCCGCCCCTGCTGTGATCCCTTTCTTCCTGAACTGTGATTGTAGCTGCAGGTACACCAGGTGCATCAGTCTGTGTATGCATACGGACGTGACTGAAGGTGTGAACGAAACTACGCAAACTCTGTCTGTCTTGTCTGTGTTTCACACACACACACACACACACACACACACACACACACACACACACACACACACACACACACACACACACACTTGTGTTCAGTCTCCTCTCAAGGTATTCTTTTGTTGTTTTAAAAGTGATTTGTTTTTCAGTCACACACTGAGTTGCCTTGTAGGCAACTCAGTGTGTGACTTTTATTGGAAAAATTTTTAAAGAATTTCCTTTGGCATGACTTGCTGCAACACCAGTTATGTTGCACTACGTAGTTTCACTTTGTAGCCTACCTCTCCAGTGTTCACTGAGACCTGGGGTTGTACAACATCTCCAGAATCATACCTCCCGATGGAAAATACATGACTGTTTCATGGTTTCAACAGGAGGGAATCAGAAGCAATAAAAAAATCAAATATAAAGCCATTTGAAAGAGTATAGTGAAGCTTTGGACTGACTATACAAGCGAGCAACACAGGACAACTTGAAAGGGAGATGAAGGAGATGACTCAATTGAATCTGGCTAACATAAAAAGAGCTTTGTGGGTGCATGTGTGTGTGTGTATCAGTGTGTATTTTGTTATGATATTTTTGGTTGGAAATGAAAGCACACATTTAACACATTTTATTATGTGTACAAATACACAACAGGCTAATAAGTTTGTATTGGAATTATAATTAAAACAGTGCGCAGTGGTGCATGTCTTCATAACCTCAGGCTTTATCATGAGTCACAACTTACAGCCGTCTATTGTTTAATAAAGGATTGCTGGGCCTGTGTACATAGAGAAAATAGATAACACTTCAATGACACCAGCTCATGGGACACAGCTGAAGCACAGCACCTCAGTTCAGTCTGTACATCACTGTTGAGCATTGCTCTGTTCAGCCAAACTGATTGAGAACAAGCCATTTTTAAAATTGGTACAGTTTTGTATGCTTTTCTGAAAACTTAAAAATAGCTCACTTTAAGGGAAATTTGTCCAGTAACACAAAACCTCCATAGAAGTTAAAAAGCACTTAACTTCCTTCTTATTTGCTCTAGGATCTCATTGGAGGACCATTGGAGGTTATTTTTACTTTAAGAGAGATTTAAAACAATTAAAATCTTACCTTGGGCTAGCACATTCATATATTTAATAATAAAGAAAATCAAGGCTACTATTATCAGAATCCATTTGCCATAACTTGTTTTATGTTTCTTGGGGTCACAAGTACAAAACTCAAGGCTAGGGAATTATTCATAAATGACACATTCATTTTGACACACTGAAATACCACTACCTGCCACTGATTACCGGTCTGGAACAGAGAGGCTCGGATTACAACACACACAGAGGGGAGTGTGACTTTATTCTCTGCTCAGGACACCATTACTCCACTATATCTTTACACAGCAAATACTTGTTTTCTGACATCTAGTGGGACTGAATGTCATATATTGCACCTTTAACAATATATTTCATTTGTTACTGGCTTTGTCTTTATGTATATAGAAAAACTTGTTTTTGCTACAGAGAGCCAAAATGAAAACAGACCATCTGGGTTATGTTTGCTTTGACTTTGTATGTAATTGCGCCTCAACTAAAATTTGATTACCACTACCTGCTTCTGATTATATGTAACACAAATACATATAATCTATGCCTAAATTGACTGAAGTTGTAAAGTATATATTAGAGATGCCCCAAGTCTATCCTAAGGATCAGTATCAGGGCCGATTCGAGCATATTTTAATGGATTGGTATCAGATCAAATTCTGATCCTCTGCTGTGTTTCGTCCACCTCAGCCTGCTAGTGTTGCAGTGCTGCTCTCCTTTAGAACAGCAGGGCTCAACAGTATAAGCATTTTGAGAGTGAAAATTAGAGCATGCAAAAAATTATTCGGCCACTCAGAGTGCGAATGACTCTGAGTTCTGACACTGAGGTTGGCAAAATTTCGTAACGCTCTGACAGTAACAATTATCTTATCACTCCTCTCTCTTTCTTATTAACTAAGCAGCAATTTAGAAAAAAACTTTCAGGTTGCATCATTTTTAGCCGGCGCTGACCATTGCTGTTGCTGGTTAGAACGACAAACATCACCGCCAGCTGGTCACATCAGTTTGCACTAATTAACGTTAATTCTGTGAGTAACTTGCTGACAGGCAAAATTTTAATTTGTCTGTTGTCAGGTTTGTGATCTCTCTCTGGTGTCTGTACTAGGCTAAAAATCATCTGTGAAGAGAGAGACTCCACTCCACTTAAATAGAGAAAGTTTCAGGAGTGGCGCTCTCCCAGTTTAACTTTCACCCGTGTATATTATCAATAATTTAAGCTTAAAAACCTAATAAAATCAGGATCTTCAGTATCTGGATCATGAAGCTCATGAAAATGAAGGTGTGCCAAATTAGTGGGCTACAAATGTTATTTTAATGTGTCCCATTTATACATATTTAATCAACATTTAGGTAAATATGAGTATCTGATCGGACACGGTATATCCAATATTAAAAGACTGAAGATCGGGATCAGAGACAAAAAAGGTAGACTGGGCATCCATATGTGTTCAGTATTGCTGTGCTATCATTGACTGTGTTTGAGAGATAAACACATAACTACAAACACTTCATAACTATTTTTCACCGTTGTCATTCTGGACAAATTCCAGTATCCACTCGATATGGCTCTGTTGCATTCAAGCCAGCATGCCAGTGTCCGCCAGATGTGGCATCTCAGTCATGGCTCATACGCAGCTCCTCTCTCAGTTCCGCTATCTTTACACACCAGGTCTATTTTTGAAGGAGCAGCTCGCATCTCTGAAGAATGAAATTCACTCTTGAATGTTATAAATGTCTACGTTTATTGACAATTGACATTAAATAAATATTTTAAAAGGTGCAATATATGACATTCATCCCCACTAGATGTCGCACTACAGCACGAGCATCTCAGACCAAAACAAATGTACGCATCATTTCCTCAGTAAAGTTGGGAAAAAAAGAAAGCATCCCCTGAACTGACAGCTCACAAAAGTCAGATCAAACTGTCAAACTAGGCAGTGCTGCTCAAATATGGATGAAGATTCTTTTACTGCGTTGCCTATTTCTCACCTCAAATATTTTCAGAAACATAGTTTAGTTTACTCTTTAGCTGTAATATTATAAAGTTTGTGAATTGGCCGCCATGTTAAAAACGGACACGGGAAGACACGGAGGGACTCACATGCACTAACATGCACGCGCAGCCAGACTGGTTATTAAAACAAAGAACAGAGAGGCTATATCTTTACAGCAGCAAATACTTGTTTTCTGACATCTAGTGGGACTGAATGTCATATATTGCACCTTTAACAATACATTTCATTTGTTATTGGCTTTGTCTTTATGTATATAGAAAAACTTGTTTTTGCTGCAGAGAGCCAAATTGAAAACAGAACATCTGGGTTCTGTTTGCTTTGACTTTGTATGCAATTGCGCCTCAACTAAAATTTGCTTTGCTCTCTGTGTGAACACGCTGTAATAACGCAAATTACTAAAAATCCAGCCTTGGAAAATAGCTTTTCTCAACACTACATTGTGTTGTTTACTCAATATATTTAGACAAGAAGGGGAATTTTTAAAAAAAGATCTAATATCTTTGTTTATTCAATATATCTGTTTAAGCAGCCTATAACAAACTGTATTTCCCATATGCCCTAGACAATCGTGGGTTAAACATCACCAGATTGAGAAAAGAGGCGAGCCCGTTTGTGAGGCGACTGGTCACAGTTAGTTCAGACGTGTTCAGACATGTTCAGACATGAAGAAGAGGTTTGGTCTTTGAAGAAGACTCTCTCTGTCTCTCCTCTACCGCACCAACTCAGTCGTTTACTGACAACCGGCCACCTGGCACAGCTTCAAGGGAAAAATATGTGTCTTTATTAAGAAATAAAAAAGTGTTTACTCAGATAGTTTTGAAGTAGAGGAATGTCAAAGTGTGTGAATGTGTGTGTGCATGCATTAGTGAAAGAACGGGGAACAGTGTGTGAGGATATCTCTCAGAAGTCAGCACTGCATGCAATGTTTATCCACCACATATTGAGCAGTGCTGACCAGAAAGCCCCAACGGGGCCATTGGACCAGCTGGTGTAATACTGGCATACACAAAGCCCCAAACACAAACACATCTCTCTCTCTCACATGCACACACACAAACACACTTACTCTCTCTTCAACACACATACATCATCCTATGGCAGCCCTTCCATTTCACTCCTCTCCTCCACCTTACGCCTCATCAGACATATTATAATTAGCCGTGCTGAGTAATTAACATCCAAATTAGGACCTTCATTTGCATATCTGCCCTCATTTGCATATACTTCCAGCAGCACACAGACCTGACATTCCTCCACACACTTATAAATGCCAGTACAAAACACAGGGGTACTCAGTCTTTTTCAACACAATTATCTGCCATCACAACGCATGCACACACCTTTTCACACACAAGAAACACACATATTCTTTCCTTTGAAAGCTGTTAGAAAACATGAACTGGGAACAGTAAAGGACAGAGAAGGGTCGGGGTGCAGAGAGGTGGATTAAAGCTAAAGTAGGGTTAAAAGAAAGAGAAAATCAGCACAGGCTAGCAAAGAGGGGGACTGAGGAGGGGATAGTAATAGAGGTAGCAGAGATAGAGTGGGAATGTGACACACTCCAGATGAGAAAAGGCAAAGTAAGACAGAAAGAAGAGTGCCTCGCCATTTATACATCTCACTTAAGCCCATAAACTTTGGAATTGAATCCATGGCTGTGCAAAGAGAGAGAGCAGCAAGTCTGGAAATCAGAACGGAGGCTGTTCAAGCTTGGAAAAAGAAGTGAGAGGGAGAATGACGAAACACTTCTCGCTCTCTGTGACATTTGCCCTCTGAATGGCATCAGCCCAACGGAGCGGAGCAGCAAAGAGTGATGCAGAGTCAAAAGAAAAGACAGAGATAGACAGGGAGAAAAAACACAAGTGAGAAAAGCAGAAGAATGAAAGACAATGGAAAGGGCATGAATGACAAGAGGAAAAGAGCGACAGGACGGGCAGAGCAGTTCCCGTCAGACATTCTTTCACCAGTCATTGCACAGAAGAGGAAAACCTGAGTTATGCTTCGGCGTTTCACATCGCTCTCACGATTTATGTTCCGGCGAGGATAATGCAGCTAGACGGCTCTGTTGAAAAGACACTCATAAATCTGATCTTGTTTTCGATTTTTTTTCCCCCCTTTCTTTCTCTTTCAGCGCCCCTAAAATCCTCTCAGTCTGTATTCTTTGGCATTCATCTGCTCTGGTCTATTTTTCGGTCTTCTTATGTGAAGGTATTCAGCAGCAAGCCTTTGTCTCATGTACATACAGTCTTCTGCTGAGCTTGTAGAGCTTGTAAATACAACATATAAAACACCCTCACTTACTGTGTCTCTCTTGTGCAGCATGCCAGTACACAAAGGCCTTGATCTATTCCTCTTCAACTGTTAAGAAGAAATGGCTTTACTTAACAATATCAAGAAAATTGCATGACACACCGAGTCAAAGCCAATCCGGTAATTTCATAACATGCTGAATAATGTGATATTTGGCCTCAAAACCATATTATGTATCTGTGCATTGCATAGCAAGTGATGTGTGGAAACATGCTGGCAATCACAGCTGAGTTCACACATCACATTCACCTTAGAAAATTGAATGGGTCATTGAAGTCTCTGCAGAAAACAGGCTCTCCTCTAAACTCAATCTAAACCTAGTTAGCCGTCCGTCTGGCTCACAGCCATATTGAGGTCTGTTATAAACAGGGAAAATAATGATAATATTTGGTTGAGCGCAGACAGCCAGTCAGCCCCATGCTCTCACTCCAGAGACCCAATTAATACCACTGTAAACCGCCGCTGCCCTTCACAGACAACACCAGTCGGCGCTGCATGTGTGTTTGTGTGTGACAGAGAGAGAGAGAGAGAGAGAGAGAGAGAGAAAGAGAGAAAGATGTGAGAGTATCACATGGTGAGGATGTGATTGAATACAACGCCCTGACCATCGTTGCCCTTCTCCAGCACTAATCGATTATTATTGTAGACCTAAATCATCTTTCAGATCGCTGGCCAACCAGCCAATCATGACCAGCAACGTAACCGCTGATATCCTAAATAAATGTTTATGGTGTTGATCATTTTAAAAGAAACTGGGGCATGTGAGGTTGCCTCCTGAACATAACATTATGAGGAGAAGAGTATCCTAGTAACCTTTCAGCCTGACATTGATATTTAGCTACTATGTGATCTTCTAGTGGCTTAAAGGGTGACTCCACCTGCGTTGCTTTCCGGGTTATTCAAGTGAAAACGCCCACTCAGCCGTAAGCAAAAAGCAGTGACATGGGTTAGAGCCAGAGCGCTGATGCCCCCCCCCACTACACACACATACACACACACACACAGAGTTCGCTGACACAGTGTCTTCCTAACATACTCGCTCGCTGTATGTTACAGCATGAAAAATTGTCCAGATATCCTACGAGCGATGTCACAGCCCTGAGTCTGAGTGTGTGAGATGTTTATAAATGCACCGGATGGAGCGGAGGGACAGACAGCTGCTTGGTGCCTGGAGCTCTGGAGCTTCAGGATGAATAACACCCGCGAGTCACACCGGATTCTGCTCTGATCCGGAGGGAGAAGAGCTCAGAGGTTATTTTTTAAACTTTGAGCAGCAGCAACAGCAAGTTCTCAGTCTGTGGCTGCTGGCTAGGCGGACTAGGGGGTTTGTATCAGTTTATATGTAGCAACGTCATCATGCAGAAACCTACGTAAGGTCACGTGGGAAAAAGTTTTTAGACGGTCTTGGGAAAATGGCATTTTGACACTAAAACACACTTCAACCAAACTTTGAATTTTCGGATTTGAATACATATGGAACAATAATGTGAAGCTACCAAATGATATAAAAACCTCAACAACAAAAAAAGTACCTGCCCTTTAAAGTGATGGGAAACTGGTGTGAGTTATTTGAGATTAAACCACCAGTCAATTAATCAATTATTTAATTGGGAGAGTTTCAGAATTAATCTCAGAATAAATCTGCAACTATTTTTGATAATTTGATGATTTTTTCAAGGAAACATACCAAAACATCCCCTAGTTTAAGCCTCTCAATTATGTTAGTGTTGAGAAAGGAAGATCTTTTCAAACGCACCTGCACCTGAGACAGTCAGACGTGCGAATATCTCCTGTGAAAAAAGGCTCATGTGATAGTAAATTGAGTATATTTGGACTGTTGGTTGAGAAAAACAAGAAATTTCAAGACGTTACCTTGAGATTTAGGAAATTGTAATGGTCATTTTTGCAAGGCTATTTTCTGTAGAGGGGGTAAATGATTGATCGAGAAAATAATCGATGATGAAAATAATAGTTGCAGCCTAATGTCTATATTGACGGTTATTTATCCCACTAACGTATCACTGTATCAAGCTGTAACTTTCCACCTAGCTAACTGTACACCTGTCCCGTTAATTGCCCTGTTAACCATTACACACGAGCCCCGACTAACCGTTAGTCAACAACTGCCACGGGGGGGAAAAAATATACGTCAGGTCAACAAATATTCAGCACAACTTAGCTAAAAAGGGACAAAACAAACAAACAAAATACCCTAAATACCTACGAAGTTGTTAGACGGACCGTTGCTGCCAACTTGAGCAACTCAAGGGCAAAAAAAGCAGCAACATTTTGAAGCCAAGTTGATTTTTCTTTTTGCCAAAATCTTTTTTCTTTTTCATGTTCCTTACCTTTTCCGCCGAGAGCGCAGGAGTGGCCCCAGAAAAGCCCAGAAAACAGCAAAAAAGGGACCCCGAGTGTCTGCATGGTTATCGGAGCTGTGTTGCCGGGTGATGTTTCCCCGTCCTCTCCTCCTCTGAAAACCTGGATCACCTCCTCAGCGCGAGGGTGTTTCTCAACGAGCCCGGCAGGTAGAGAGACCTTCACTGGAAACTGGGAACAGGGAGAGAGAGAGAGGGCGTCAGTAGAGCAGCGTAAATGAAGAGGAGTTTCCTGTTATATGCTTTCAAGATAAAACTCTGTCTACTGTTATTGTTATATAACGTCAAATACGAGTACAAAAACATCGCTATATTTATACTAGATGTTTTTTTTAAATCGTATTGTCACATCTTAATGATTATGGAAGCCTCGAAACAAGTTTTTATATACACTACTATTAATACTACACTTTTATATTGAAGAAAATAGCTTATTTTCCGGTATCAGTATGGCTTAATTGGGTTAACTTGACTGTTAATGAGGCAGCTCCCTCAGACCAATGAAGAGAAGGAGCAAGTGGTGAAGACGGGGATGTAAGTAGGGGGATCTGTCTGAGATGAGTGTGAATGTGTTGAGTTTGGTGTTAAGAAAGGGGAGGGGGTGATTTTGACACCCCAAGAAAGAGCTGCTGTAGCTAATGGAGAATTTGCTCCCAGTGATTGCACTCCTCTACAGAAATACAGCTACAGTTATTCAATCAGTTCAATAAACCCCAAGCCATAAGGCACCAGAAGCTTACCACACATCCCCAAAGTGAAGTGATTTATGGTAGCTAGGGGGGGTCATAATACCACCCATACACAGGGAACATTAATTCCTCTGTGATTCAAGTTTTTCAACACATGAAACAGCTTCTAAATCAGTGTTTCCCGACTCCTCTGGCTTGTGACCCCCTTAAAGCAAAACGATGTGTATTACAGCACATTACAACGTGTACTACAGCACTACTACAATAGTCTACTACTTGGGAAAAGTTCAAGCAAAAAGTTATATTTTTTCTCCATAAGATAAGATAAATTCTGTGTAGATATATTTTTCTTTTTTCTGGTTTTCTATCGTGTTAATTCTCTTGTGACTGCTTAGATGCTTAGATGTTAGTGTCCCAATCCCTTGGTTGACCTTCAGACTCATTTTGCTTGACATTTCCTCATCATATCAATGAAAATGCAAGATCAGATTTGATCTCAGACTGACTGGTATAACAGGTGCGACACCTGAATACCTAAATGGCCATTTCGGTATTCAGACAAGTTGGTAACCCATGTGTATCCTTATATCAATTTATGAAGCTGTTATCCTCCATTAGTTGCCTGTGTTAGCTAGGCATTTGGGAAATGTAAAAAATCTGTCACTTTGATTTAATGTAATATGAACTGTGGATTTTTGCATCTTCTTACAGCGATGTTCCTTTTCTAATCGAATGAAGCAGCTGCTACAATATGATGTTTTTCCAGCTGTATCCTCCTAACAAGAGCCCAAACAGCACAGCTATACACCCCCTCACAGATTTGAGTCTTTCAGTTTACACCCTGTGGCAGAATCACTGGTTTTCTCTAACGGCCGTATGTTCTTCAATTATTCCCCCTGTTCCTTCGTCTGTTGGGTGTGGGTGTGTGTTCTGGGGATTAGAGAGAGGGGGCAGACCTCAAGTGAGTTAAGAGGATAACAAAGATAGAACACACACACACATACACACAAATGCAGAGAAAAACATGCAGGACCACATTTACATGTACACGCAGCCACTTACACACATACTCCCAACTGGCTGTTTCCATGGCTGGTGGCAGCTAAGTTACAGCAGGGGGAAAGATGCATTAGGGAGCACATTGTTCCACTACCTGCAGCCAAGTCCTCAGGTAAGCAATCATTTAGAACAGGGGACATTTCACAGTGGCATTACTTAGGTATTGCATGTTATTGACGCACATTTTACTTTCAACATAACACATATTTCTCATATGGATTAGGCTGGTTGCCTTTTTGACTTTTGACTTTTTCCAGCATCTACTGTATCCTCCAGCAAACCCAAACAGTTTATGAGTAATGAATTATTCAACTGTTTATGACTCCTAAATTATTAATCTTATTACGGTTTCATTTATTAAGGTATTGCATCCTCACAATGGTAAGGACTGGTAAGAAAAGCAGTGAATATAAAAATATTAAATTCTAAGATCTCAGATAGTATAATCTGTGTGTGCCAATGTGGAAAAGTATTTTTCATACCAACAAAACAGTGAAACAAGATATTTACCTGAGATGCCATCAGAACATAATATCTAGGCATCTAGACTCCATTAAAATTAAAGTTCAAGTCAAGTTCATGTTGCATTAGAATTATCCACAAAAATACCAAAGCAGAAAATCTTCCTCCATCTACAGAAAATTAATCTGGATGCTGTCTTCTTTTTTTCTCTATCTGCACCAACACTGGTGTGGCATCACAGATTATTGGACAAGACAAATTCATTTCTGCTGGTACAGAGGGCAGTTGTGGATTTTAACTGAGACTGACTGAGCAGTCGAATGAATAACAATCTGAAGTTTCAACCTAGAAGCATGATGATGATTGTTTCCTCACACACACACACACACACACACACACACACACACACACAAACAGGCATGTATGCATGCATCCACACTTCTGTTCACCACTAATCTTGCTAATGAAATGCACGAATGAATGACACTGAAAGATAGGACTCAGAAACCAGCTTCCACTGTACAGACCTGATACTCAAAGGGCCTAACCAACAGCTTGTTGTTGGGTGTAGTACTGACAGTAACAATAGTCACAATACTATGAAATAGGCTGATTAAATATGAAATGAATTATTTGTGCGAGCACATACAGCATGCACGTTTATGTAATTCCTCTTGCCATTACTGTCCTTATTGGGCAGAGTTAGTTCTATTTTCTAGTGGTACATGCCAATGGTCTCTAAAACACCAAAGGACTTCCTTGAACCTTCACATTCTCTCAATATTATTCTTGTTCGTCTGTGACAAAGAAGAGTTATTGGAAAAGCCATTTGCAGCACAACCTTTTTGTAACCAGTTGCTGGTTGCACTACAGACAGTCAATTAGTGTTTGACAAAGCTTCTCCTTTTCATCTGACAAGCAGTTAACAACAATGGAATGAAAGGTTACCAGGAGCATGTAGGTGTTTGATAAGGTGCCACTGTAAAGGTCAGCTTATGATAAACTGCTACTTTTGGCAAGAAAATGCATTCTGTTGAAATGGATAAAGGACTCTCCTCCTACTGCCACGATGTGGTATAGACAGATGGGACTTAAGGCTAAAGTCTTCTAAGACAACATATATGGGGTGGAGCATGACTTTTCTAGACAGTTTTGAGTTGATTTTTTGTTGTTGTTGCTGTTATGTTGTTAGGCCTTAATGTAGGCTGATATGGGTTCTGTTGATATTATAAAAAATAATAAAATTATCATTTAAAAAACAAAAAAAGAAAGACCAGGCAGTTAATTGTACAGTGTGCTTCAGTACCATGGAGAGCTCCGTCACTTTGCTCAGGACAATCTTCTTCCACCAGGGGTCGCACTTCAGCCGGGTTTTCTCTCTGCGGAACCATCGAGCAGCAGCTCCTCAGATCCACGGAGGGGAATAAGTGTGACACGTGCACCCAAGTAGCAACAATGAGAGAAAAGGTAATCAAATTATTCATCTCTCACTTTTAAGCATTTTACATTTTTGTATTAGCCTTTGAGTGTTACTGCCTTTCAGTTTTACAGATTCATGCGAGTCTGTAAACGTCCCTTTGACGTAGTTTGGTCGGACAAGCTAAGTAATGTTAGCTGCCTGCTCAATGTCAAGGGAGACATTTATTGACGTTTACTGAACGTCGTTGGTATTGTCACGCTGTCCTCTGAATTAAATTGCGCTGTTTAACAGCTGTCAGAAGACGTCGACTCAATGTCTCGTCGGCTCAAGCAATAAAAAGACACACAGAGGCTGCACCTGTCGTCTGCACAGCCTCCCACATCCTTCAGCAATTATCTAGCTTCCTACAAACTGGGATGTACACTGTGCAAGTGCAACAATATTGAAAACTTGGCTCAGTACAATGAGATGTTACCTGCATTATGTAGATACATCGTTTTACAGTTAATATTGTAGAAATGAGTGAAGAATAGAGAACAAAACTGATGGTGGTTGTAAGAGGGAAAAGTTTAGATGTTTGTACTGTTAATACAACCTAGAAGATTGTAGCATAAATAAGCTTCCACATAGGAAAAAGTTTCAACATTGGCCTTTCGGTGAGGCATCTCATTTTATGAATGAATAATTTGTTAAGTAATAATTTGTTTCTGACATTAGGACATTATTTGGAGACTATTTATTTAATCCCAGACCTAATATCTGTGCTTCATAGTGAAAGACATCTCAGTCAGTTGACCTCATAGCGGTCAGTCTATTGAGAAATCTCAGTCTTGATGTTTATTGTCTTATCCAAGATATTGATGCCACTTATTTCATTGCAGCCATTGTCATTTACTTGTTATCTGTGCACACGCAATAGCCTGAAGGACTTTTTTAATGCAGTACTTTTAGTTTTAGCCTGACAGAGAAGATGAGCAAAGGCCAACATACAAAATCTGTAGGAAATCCTTGGATTAGTCATAAACAAGGGACACTGTTTAACTAACCTAGTAACTAACTAACCAACTAGAAGTTTAAAGCGACACCTGTTAGAGTGGCTGGTTGAGGCAACCATCTCTCCAACTAATGTGTACCATTAGATGATGATGTGTCTGGTGTTAATTTCTCTCTAGGCCATCTACACACATATATACCCATTAAAACAAAATGCCACTGCAGTTGTTCCCCTCCTCCAGTGTCTGACTCCAGCAAAATGCCAACACATTTATTCTTGCCAGTATTTAGGTACGCTGGTTGTCCTCATGATAAATGGGCGGGAATGTATATGTTATGGGTTTGGCTCTCACTGGGGTCACCTATACTAAAGTTGTGTGAAGTGCTTTGGGATAAAAACTCCCAACAAATGACAAATAAGCAAACCTCTGCAAAATGTTACAACATGGCTCCAGGTAATTATGATTACAAACTGATTTTCAGCTATATTCATATAAAGTACTCAAGAGGAGAACTCTTCCTTCAGTGCTGTCAGCTTTGTGCCCCGTCATCTGACTCCGACAATAAATACAGTTAATGACTTCTCCCTCTCCTTTTCTCCAAGGTTCTTTGACTGCGGTGTTGGGGTTAAACTAGGATGGCCATCCGCCGGGTTCCACTAGTCTTGTTGGCCTGTGGCTCCTTTAATCCCATCACCAACCAGCACATGAGGCTGTTTGAACTGGCCAGAGACCACATGCACAGCACAGGTCAGATCCAAAGTTTAAAATTAGGTTTAGGGCTAAATGAAATGAAAAAGGTGTCGTGCTAAAGATCTGCATTTGCTTTTTAAATGTGTGCTGTTTTGCATGCACTATTTGACTCCACAAGTAACCTTCAGGGTCGAAGCAGTTCCTGTAAAAGTTCTGATAAGATGATGTCAAATAAAGCTCCTCAATTATATATGCAGTGGATCAAATGTATATCTTGAAATAGGATTCTCACAGTGATGAAGCTACAGAGAATTATAATCCAACTCTGCAGCTCTGAAGACATTTTCAGACCCTTTTAGACTCTTTTATTTTATGGGCCAAAAATTTACTGCATAGTTCACATGTTCTTATCAACCTAATTTTCAGCAACAGCAGGCAACTGTTCTCAGCAAACAACCTCTTTCCAACCTACTGTACATCACCTGCCTGGCACCACATGACAGACAAAGGTGGAAACTACAGTAGCTGGTGAAAAAAGTCTTAACAACCAGCGAGCTAAAGATGTAGGTTTGGATGTGAAAAGTAGGAATTTCCTTGCTAACACATTAGCCATTCTAATTTTATACATATCAGGGCTTTGTTTTTCAGATCAGTCCTCTGCCCCCCAGTGGTAAAAAAAATCAATTATCGCAGATTAAAGCACTCTAGTCTATGACTGAACTATTGTCACAAACAAGAATAACAAAGAAAGGAAACATTCACTTTCTCTTAAGTTTGCAAATGTACAAACATGCTAAACTTTCTGATGCTGCAGAGACCTACAATGAACTCCGTGTTGTTTTCTTCCGGTTTAGAAAAAACTCAGTCACCCTCGGCCCGGCTGCGTGTCTTGACATGTGCTGCCACACAGTCCATGTAACAGCCGTGTCAGCAGACAAAGTTTCCCTATATAAATTCAGGCCCATTTACATCCTAAAGCTGATCAGAATAAGAATACCAGCCTGGTCACATGGTTTTAATGTGTTATACTGGTCATGAATCAGCTCCTTCATTCTAAGATGCTTTATGAGTATATGCACACTGCAGCATTTCAGTGGGTAGGAACATAAATAAGGCTCTTATGGTTCCCTTTGACCCCTTACCTATAAGGAATCAGCTGAATAGTTTGAGTGTAACCATTAGAAAATACTGTAAGCTGCATACATTAACTGTTTTCATCCTTCTGTTATGAATGTCTGTGCTGCAGTTGCAAATCAATCTGTTATTTACCCTTTTTAACACTATGATTAGCACAATGTGCTACTGGATTGGAAAACTGAAATTTTCAAAATATTAGTTGAAAGTAGTTTCTAAAATCTTAAATATCAATTAAACGATAAGCCACAAGTTATGTCATAGTTTGATAACTTCATGTCATTATCAAGCACTTTCATTTCCCCATATTAAAAAGATCAATTTTAGCATTTGCAGCACTTCTCCAATTTGAGAGCTGACAAAGCACTAATGGTATTAACATCACTATCTCTTAGAGATCACTGTATCTGCTGCTTCATATTCCAATTCTGTATTGGCTGTCGTGACCCAGAAAAACTGTATTAATCTCCTCTCCCTTCAGGCCTGTACCAGGTGGTGGGTGGCATTGTGTCTCCAGTGAGTGACGGCTATGGAAAGCAAGGCCTGGTACT